>NC_090267.1:52224576-53433576 GCF_040414725.1 Anabrus simplex | reverse complement strand
TGATTTCCTCTCCTTGAATTCCGAATCCTCGTTCACATTCCTACTCGATTTCCTTTGCCGCATGTTCTATATAAACTCCGACAAGGAGAAAGGGGTAAACTGCAGTGTTGCCACACTCCTTTCTGGATTTCTGTTCTTTTCATAGCGTTTGATTCTTATCACTGCTGACCGATGTTTCTACAGATAGATAGATAGATAGATAGATAGATAGATAGATAGATAGATAGATAGATAGATAGATAGATAGATAATCTGTGGCGAAGTTAGCGATCCTGGTCGTTTCTTACACTTAACCACACACATATTAACTTATTACTTATTAATACTACGAAACTGACAAACTTAAAATACTAAGAACTACAAATAACACTCATGTTTACGACAAAAATATGAATAAACATACACAAAGAAGAAAGAAATAATAAGGAACTGCCTACATAACACAGATTTGGAAAACACTGATTTCAATAAAACAACTCAAAGAAATGCAAAAGTAAACCTACTAATAAGCTTAATAAAAATATTAAATGAACTTTAACTAATTTTGTTCTTGTAGTATTAGATCTAAATTAAATACTGTAATTACTACTAGCTATGTTTACTTCTAATTGGTAAACACTGATTTTTTTTAAATTTAACTGATTTACTACTACCCGATAACTAAACTTAATTTCCATTATCATATTAACCCAATATTTTATTTTTATGTACAATAATCTCATAACATCATTTTCACACACAATCACTCATTCCACTCTTACAGGCACCTTGCTTAAATAGCCAAAATCTCAAATAGCTTGGTCCAATGAACATTACCGAATGACGTTTTGTAGATCTACGAATGCCGTGTATGTAGCTTTTGTCCTCCTTAATTCGATTCTTTAAGATCAGACGTAAAGTCAATATGGCTTTGTGTGTACTTTTAAAGTCAAACTGATCTTCCCAACTACCCCTAAGCTTCAACTTGTCTCTCCGTTCTTCTGTACATAACACGCATTGAAATTTAACAAGCGTGACATGATAATATAATGGTGCGGTAGTTTTCACATTTGTCGGCACTTGCTTTGTTTGGAACAGGTATAACAGCATTCATATTTAAATCGGATAACCCTTCCTGTATTATACTTCTTACACACTAAATGGAATAAGCTCGTTATGTCGGTTTCTCCTTAGACAGTAAGTCTTATAGTATATCATCAAATTCAAGTGCCTTATTCCTACATAGATCTGCCAAAGCTCTGTCGAATTTTGAACTCACAACTAGGTGCCCTGTTTCACCAGCATCAAAAGACGCTTCTTTTTCCAGAACCAGATCGTCAACTTCTTTCCCCTGATACAACTGTTGAAGATTATCCTGGCATCTTCCGGCCTAGTCTCCTTTCTCCACCAGTGGTTTTCCATCTGAACTCGGATTATTTGATTTTTCTATATGCAGCATCTAGGCCCTAACTACCCTACAACCAAACAACATGCATTGCGCTTGCATTCCTCCTTCAGCCGTTCTTCCCAAGCTGTCTTGCAATTTCTATCTACTTCAGTCGCTTAAATTTCTCCCCTCCACATTTTTGCATTCTTATATTTCTACCGTCCATCAAACAGGTCTAATATCATCCGAGTTATCTATTGAACCTTTCGTGATCTTGCCTTTCGTCCTAACCTTTCTCCAGCAACCCTACTGATCTCACTCTTTAGGACTGTCCACCATTCATATATTGCGTTTCTTTTAGTCTTTTAATTTAGTCTCTGTGCAAATTGTTTCATGAAACAATTTCTCTCTCGCTCTCCCTCAACTTGTCCGCATCCCATCTCTGTGTTCCTTCCTTGAATTTCTTCAACTTCAGACGGCATTTCACGATCACCAAGTTGTGGTCACAGTCCACATCTGCCTCTGGGAATGTCTTATAATCCAATACCTGGTTTCTGAATCTCTGCCTGACCATAATGAAGTTTATTAGATATCTTTCAGTGTCTATCTGTTATCTACGTATACAGTTGCCGTTTGTGGGTTTTGAACCAAGTATTAGTTGAGACTAAATTATAATCGGTGCAGAGTTCTACAGGACAACTTCCTCTTTCATTCCTTTGTCCACGTACATGCTATTCTACTACATTACCCTCTCTTTCTTGGCCTATCACTGCATTCCAGTCTCCCACCACAATTAGATTCTTGTCTCCTATTACGTATTGTATTAAATCTTGTACCTGTTCGTATACTGTTTAGATTTCTTCACCATCGGCTGAACTAGTAGGCATTTACATTTGTGAACCATTGCATTATGACCACCCCGAACCAGGAATATTTAGCGCGAATGAAGTAGGAAGAGTAACACGTGATACGCTGGAAGCATGGTACATATAAGGCAATCTACAAGCTTGCTGTTAGTATTGTCTCCGGCGTGAAAATGGGAAAAGCGGCTGATCTCTCCGTCTTTGATAGAAGGCACATGCTGGCACGGCGCCTTGGTGATGACGATGATGCTTGTTGTTTAAAGGGCCCTAACATCTAGGCCATCGGCCCACGGCGCCTTGGTACCAGTATTTATGAAACTGCGGAGTTTGTGGGCTGCTCCCGTGCCGGTGTTGTGAGCACGTATTCGAAGTGGAGCAACGATGAGCAAAAAATGACGCGTCGTCCAGGCGTGTGTCGGCAGCGGCTAAGTAATGAAGTCAGAGGCCAGGAGAAGCTATCGCACATTGTCCGGATTGACCGCGGTGCCCCAGATCGAAATACGTACAACAGAGATGACCAGGCATCTATTTCCCAGCACATGTTTCATCGAACACATTGTAAGGAACAGCAGAGTCGACGACCGATTCGTACGCCAATGCCGACTGCTCACCACCGAATGCAGTGCATGAGGTGATCACAAAATCGTCGCCACTGGACTGTCGATGACTGGAAAAACGTCACATCCTTCCATGAATCCAGATTCCTGGTTCATCACGTCGACGGCCGAAGACGTGTACGCCGATTTCCACTGGAGGCTATGGCACGTGGCTGCATGATCGCACGGAGACATGTTAGTGGAAGAGATGTGATGATCTGGGCAATATTTGTATGGGACATACTGAGGCCCACTATTCCGGTACACCAATCCCTACCAGCTATCCGGTATCTGGATATTATTGGGAACCAAGTCCAACAGTTTATGTCAACAGTGTTCCCTGGTGGTGACGGCCACTTCCAAACAGACACTGCGCCATACGACACTGCCACGATTGTGAAGGACCGATTCAAGTAAAATGTTAGTGAATTTGCTTTAATGCCGTGGTTCCAAATAGCCCCAATATGAACTTCATTCAACCTTTGTGGTTCGACATGAGGAAGCGGGTTCCTGTTACAGTAATATCAACATAGCTAAGCCATATTAGGTATGATTACAACGCCAATCAACCAGACTACAGCCCTTAAAACCTATCCCTAATGAACGTTTCGTCAATATCTCCACAGATCCCATCCGATATGGCTGCACTTACGACTATGCAACATGTTTCATCGAGACGCACAAACATCCCCACCACGGCAAAATTATATGGTTCACAATACGGCAACTCAGAAAAAAAAAGTGTTGGTCGTCCCCCAAGGGTGTAAACTGTGCTTTGTAGGACAGGAGCCTAAAGTCACTCCCACGACAAAAGTCTCCAACTTCAACATTACTCGCGCGCTGTCTTCGTGAATAAGCGGCACTTCAAGTCATCCAAAGACTGCCTCGTTGGAACTTTTCCTTATGGCTTATACGCTCGTGTTGTCATGCGGTTGTTAACCAGAAATCTAAAAGGATATAATGAAATACCAGGAGCAGTAGTCCCGAACACTGCTATAAGCTATCCAATGACCCCGAAATACTGCAACGCTCTCTCCACGTGTAGTAGACATGCAAACTTCAGAACGCTGCCCCATTACTTCTGTTGGAGTATGATACACATTAACGCAGCTTATAATTACGGGGGCGGGGGGGGGGGAGAAACAAATTCCGCTTCTCCCTTAACATCTTTACTTGCTGTTACTGAAAACCTGCTGGTCGTTATGAGAATAGTGCGCCTATAAATATCCTTGTAGAATCATGGTGCGCGTCTTAGCTCGTCCGGCCATGGCAATAGGTGTTTGGACTATAGTTACTTTGTAATAAACTGCTACTGCTATTGCTGTTTCACTGTACAATGTAGGAGCATCAGACAAGCTTCACTTTATGGAGCTGTCTTCATGGAGGACGCGCTGTAGAAGTTCGCCATTTCTGCTCTCACCCTGGCCTATCCATCAAACAGAGTTTGAATGAGGCAACATAAAAATTCTTGCAAAGAGTTATTCATCTTCGTCGTAGAGAGAGAGAAAAAGAGTAAGAGCGGTTGACGAGAACAAACTCTTTCTGCGGAGATCGTAAAGCTTTCTTTCTTAACGCCTGGAAAGAAGAAATTTCAAATGTTCGGAGCGTGAGAAGACTGGTGACAAATTGAACGCATACTTCCCTGAAAAAATAGTGAGAGTGCTGTGACAGACAGTAATAGTATGTGGTGAAGGAGGTACTTAACGTGATTTTCTTAGATAATATTAGCGCAAGACCTTGAGGATGAGGACTTGTTCGGAGTCCAAACGCCTCGAAAATTTATAATTCCCGGACTATCGCAAACAATGGAAATTGTCAAAAAATCCTACAACTAACTTACTAAAATCAATATCCATGCACAAACAGTACGCTAAGTTGTAGTGAAAATAACACCTGCTGGGCTGAGTAGCTCAGACCGTAGAGCGCCGGCCTTCTGACTTGAAGTTGGCGAGTACGATCCTGATTCGGTCCGGTTATATCTGAGGGTGCTCAAAGACGCCAGTCTCGTGCCAGTAGATTTAACAGGGCGTTAAAGAATTTCTGCGTAACAAACTTCCTGTACTTCGGGTTCTCCGAAAACCATAAAAGTAGATAGCAGAACGCAAAACCAATAACATGATTATTATTATCATCATCAAAACAATACCTCTCCAGTAACAATGAACTTCAAAATGACAATTCACAAGCACTAACGCATGTGGTTTGAGTTGCATGACGTCCCTACTTCCTAAAATGAAGCTATTCCAAATGTCTGTCTGAACAGTTTGTCGCTGGGCTGAGTGGGACTGACGGTTGAGGCGCTGGCCTTCTGACACCAACTTGGCAGGTTCGATCCTGGCTTAGTCCAGTGGTATTTGAAGGTTTACTGGCGCGTAAAAGAACTCCTGCGGGACTAAATTCCGGCACCTCGGCGTCTCCGAAAACCGTAACAGTAGTTAGTGGGTCGTAAAGCCAATAACATGATTATGAACGGTTTGTCATAATCAACCAGAATACAGAGGTATTATGGCTCTTTAATCTGACAGAAGATGAGAAAGGACAACCGGTTCCAATGGTCCTCGACATAAAGAAGAAACTGAGATTGATACACGATGTTGTAGTGATGGCAAAACTTTTCAAAATATCGATATATCGGTTTTTCGATACATCCCTTTTAAAAATATTGGTGCTATTATCCATTATTGTAAGTCTAGTTCTACATTTAACACAATGATTAAATGATTCATTACGTTTAGGTCTAAGTCTTGACACAGATAAAAAAAACAACTTAAAACAATGACGAAGTAACATGACTTTTCCACTACAATGACACATTATAAAAAACATTTACAGCCGAAAGATGTTATAACTTACACAGAAAAACCAAATGAAAAAACTACAAACGTATAATTTGTGTATGAAGTACATCTGATAATTATCAGAGCCCTATAAAATAATAAAACATTTTCTTCCGAACTTCTTCTTCAGCACTGCAATTCCATTTGTTCGAGAAAAAACATGATGATGATCTTACGTCAGTTTCCAATACCTCTTAGGTTAGCTATTTAGAAAAAGCAGCTTGGATAACAGTTTGCCATTTAATCGGTTTCTCTTTTCCGTGATGGTGTTACTGGCCTTTGAAAACTGTCTCTCTGCACGTACAGAAGTCGCTATAATGCTCAAGTATTGTCTAGCTAACGTGTAAAGCTATGCATACAAGGTATGCACGATGAATGAGTTGTGACATTAACACTATATTTACGGAAGTGAATTGAGAAATGAAAATTCAAATTTCGTAAATGTATCATGCAAATATTGAACGGGTCTAAAAATGAATCAAATCGTAGCCCAAATTATTAAAGACAGAAATATCGATATATTGGGCACAAAATATTGATAACGATAATATACCGGACATCGAAATATCGACGTCTATATATTGATATTTCCATCTAAAATCGATATTTCCGATATATCAATATTCGTTTGCCATCTCTAGTTGTAAGCAAGAAGTAAAGAAATGCGTTTCTATCATTCATACAAGGAAACCAATCCTAAGTGCCTGAAGTTGAAGGTTGATAATCCGTTTGTTCTCGATGCAAGAAGTAACGTTCTACGGAAAACTTACTGTTTTGGATAATGATCCTATACAAGCAACTTATTTTTGATCTCAACGCAGCAGATGATGTAATGGCCAGAGTAATACACATTGCATGAGACAACTTTATCGTAATACAAATACATATTCAAAACTACCTAGGTATACATACATTCACAGATTGTTTCTCAGAGAAGTTACGAAAGATAGCAGACGACCGATGCTGTTTGCTATGATACTCACTTTTCGCAGAAGAGTTCCTCGTCTTCTTCAGGGGTAGTTACGTTTAATTCTCCTACTCAGTTATATATGTCACTTCACATGAGAACTGTATAAAGTGTGTCAAAACGATAAAGAAATCTGTCTCCTGAGAACTGCACTTTGTATTTCACTTTACCTTCCTCCTAAGATGTTTCCTTCATTACCTCATCTGAGAAATAGTTCACAGATGCAGCGGCGGTATCGTTTTTACCGTAATTTGTTCATAACTTCGCAAATTTTGTATAAGAAACTATGGCGAAAAATTTGGGGATGAAACATTAGCATTGTTCCTTTCACCAAAGATGCCCTTGAGTTTCAGAACACGCTGCTTTATCACCAAAAAAGAATTATTATTATTATTATTATTATTATTATTATTATTATTATTATTATTATTATTATTATTATTATTTGTGTCTTTATTAAGTGGCGAAGTTAGGGCTCTTGGCCCTCTCTCACATGGTAATTAAAACTTCGACTCGGGGACTTGCTTTGTTAAGGACACCAATACCAGACATATCTTAGGATATGGTGCAAATTTCTTAAGATATTCAGGTTTTATCGCACTATTTGATATAAGCGGAAAAAATCATCCACAAAAGAAAGTAAACCTAAATCGAATTCATTATAGTCTACAAAGACATTTAAATGAATGTATGTGATTTAGGGACTGGAGGCGAGTAATTATTTGTTAATAGACGAAACTCAAGGATATGTCAGTGAATTTACATTTCACTATAAAATGATATAAAGTATAGGCTATTAAACCACCTTCAATGTCTACCATTCGGTATGCTAAAATATAAAGAAAATTTGAGTAGCAGTCTACAGCCTTTTTATTTTTATTTGCTTCGAGTCACTTAAATTGTACACTATGGAACTATGGAATAATAGTGCAGTGTTTATACACGCATTTTGCTAGGCAGTCAGCCACCGTTATTCAATCTATCCCCCTACGTTTGCACACAAAATTAGCTGATATATAGTTCAGTAACAAAAATCTATTTTTCCGATTAATACATTATATAAATATCTCAATTATCAATGAAAAACTAATATTTCACATTATATACGGTATACCGATGAAATAATGAAATATATGTATTCCGATTAGTATTAGTTTGAAGCCTGCATCAAATACACCAGCCACCGTGATTTGGCTGTAAAATAGAAAATATGGATTTTAAACGGAAATCGATACCCTGAGTTCGAAACTGATGTCTTTTTTCTCATATCACGTCTAGTTTTGATGCAATTCTGTTTTTCAGTATCTGCATTCGTAAAGTGTAACGATGAGACATGTTCTCGCGCAACTCACTTTGGAATAATAGTATATTATACATCAACGGAGGGAAACACGTAATTTTTCCCGTGTGTGAAGAGGCAGATCGAGATGTAGGCTAAGCGAGGACCGAAGTTCTGAGTTCTGTTTTCTAGAAATTTAGACACGCGGTATTAAGAGCGCGAGAGAAGTTGGATTTCAGATAGGAAAGAATAGATGTGCTATGTCAGACCATTTGTATAAACGGAAGTGTTTTAAACCCCAGTCCTTATCCGATGTTTATGTTGGTTCGGCTGTCATTCCTTTTCAAGATAAACTAGGTTGATATAGTCAGTTGTGCTTGAGATGCATCCCAACACGTACGCTTAGCGCGTCTTTTACATTCATATATAACCATCCGTGTGTGCATTAACCTACATATACTGACGGACATAAGTGTTCACACAGCAGTAGAGATATTTGATGTAGGCCCTATGCACATATTGGTAACAGTAATTGATTTTTAAAATATATATTTCGTTTATAACTGTATATTTAGTTACAGAACACACACACTTAAAATAACTGCTTTGCTAAAAAATATATATAGTCTTCTAGTCTTTTTATGGGTGGACATAAGTGTTCCCACAACAACTTAAACTATACGTTTGTCACCATTTGTGTACGGTTTAGTAACGTGTGTGCATTCCCTTGTTGGGAATAACACTTCTTAATCTGTTGGGCATTGATCTCACTAATTTTGTTGTGACTTATTCACCATTAGTATTCCATTGTTGCAGAAGCAATTCTTTCAGCTGGTTTTTGCTGGATATGTGGTGCTTTCTGACTCGTCGTTCGAGTTCATCCCATACATGGTCAATGGGATTAAGGTCGGGGGACTGGGGAAGAGTTTTCAGGGTATGAGGTGTATTATAAAAAATCCAATAACGAACATTATTAGCAGTATGGTTCAGGTCGTTTTCCTGCTAGAAGTAGCAATCAGCCTGTAGACCCAGTTTTTGGGCACAATGTCGTAAATTGTTTTCAAAATATCCAAATGAGCATACTGGTCCATTGTTCCATCTATAAACACTAGGTCTCCAACACCTGAAGCCGCCATGCACCCCCATACCATAACACCTCCACCACCGTGTTTAACCGAAACCCGGAAGTTGGCTGTTTCAAACTCTGTATTCATTTTCCTCCGCATCGACATTCTTCCATCATGGCGAAAAATGGTAAATTCGCTTGTATATGAAAAAATAACTTTCTTCCAGAAGTTGTCATCCTTCATTATGTATTCTTGAGCAAATGCCAATCTCTTCCGTTTGATTACTGGGCTTATAAATGGCTTCTTCCTGGGACTTCGGGCATGATATCCAGTCCGTGAAGAGTTCTACGAATAGTCTTAGGATGTACCTGTTTACCATAGTACTCCTGAAGATCAGCTACAATTTCGGAAGATGGTATTTTCGGAGACTATTGCACTGCCCTAATTTCCGTCTTCTCTTCTCTTATAGTGAGCTTACTTCTCTCTTTAACAATGTTTTTGAAGTTCTGTACTTCTTAATGTTGCTACACACTGTATATCTGCTTCGTTTAATGATTTGTGCAATTTCGGCGTATGATTTGCCTTCTTCATGCAGAGTTACTATGATTTTTATTTCTTCAATTGTACTTTCTTTCCTAATTTTCCCCATTCCATCTTTAATTACCAGTATCCACTTCTAATGTAAACAAGGCTCGTAACTGTGTTCACTCTTCAATGTTCAAGGCAGAACTGATGTGTACTGCTCTGTTTTGTGGATCGGTGTGTGTAGACTTCTATCAAGGCATACCACCACTGCCCGGCCTTATTTTCCTTGTCTCTTCTTGTATGATCAAGATTCTACTGTACGTATTTTAGCGTATGTACATATAATGTACCGTTTCAGTTCATGATGGATAGAGCAACGTATGCAGTTTGCTACCGTGCCTATTTTATTCTGACTAATGGGTCAATGGGCCTCTGTGTGAACACTTATGTCCGCCTGTGTATATAAAATAACATGTCCTGACTGACTGACTGATTCATCATCGCCGAGCCTAAACTAACGGACATAAAGAAATGAAATTTTTAGGATACATTCATATTACAATGTAGATGCTCATTCAGAGAGGATTTTTGGATATCCCGCCGCTAAAGGTGTGAAAAAGGGGGGGTTAAATTTTTAAATTGAGTGTATCTATATCTCAAAAACTTAACAGTTTAAAGACGTGAAAATTGGTATTTGGACTCTCCTGTAAAGGTAAAAAAAGAACATGCATTATTTGTTTTCTCAAAATCCACTTAAGGGAAGTGTTAAAAGTGGTGAAGTTTTAAAATGAGCACATCTACAATAGGCTATATCTCAAAAACTTAACATATTACACACGTGAAAATTTGTATTTTTAATCTCTTTTAAAAATAAAGTAACACGTATTTTTGTTTCGGAGGAAACACTTAAGGAGTTGAGGTTGTAAAAAGGACTGGAAAAGGGGTTGAAGTCTTTTTATGAGGATACTTATATCTCAAAAACTGAAGATGTTACTTGCAGACATGAAATTTGTATATGGAATTTCCTTTAAAAATAAAGAAACACGTATTCTTTTGTTTTCGGAAAATCCAATTGGGGGGGAGGGGGAATAAATGAATTGAAAAATGATACATATATATACATATATCTCGAAAACGAAGGATGTTACGGTCGAGAAAATTGGTATTTGGAATATGCTGTAAAAATAAAGACACGCGTATTTTGTGGAGGGGGAGTGGGGGGAGGTTGGAATTAACTTGTAAAAGGAGTTTAATTCTCTTTTAGGAGGATACAAGTAAGAAGGGGACTTAAAACTATACACCTCTAAGGGGGTTTTGACTGGGGAGTGAGGAATGATAGAAAAAAAATTAACGCATTTAAATGAAGTCGTATAAATTATGAAGTTATAATTTCAAATTATATCGTAGGTGTTAAATAACAGAAGGTATGAAACAAATTTAACCGCTCAGAGAGTTAAATGGGGGTTAAGATCCAAAAACAAATATATTAATTCCTTCCTCCGAAACGGTATAACATACGAAGACAAAATTCCAAATAGCAGTATATATTTTAAATCCTAGGTGTGAAATACGAAATATTTTTTGACGTTCCACCACTAAAGTGTCAAATGAGATTAGCTCCGTAAACGAAATTATTCATCCTTCCGAAACCGTTCGAAGTACAAAGTTGTAATTTTACGAGAGGGGTCTTTTATGTCCTAGGTGTAAAATATCGTATACTTCAAAATATTTCTCCCCTAAGGGACTTAAAAAGTGGCTGACTCTCAAAAACACAATATCTATTCTTCCGAAACCGTTTCAGGCACGAACTTATTTCTGTTTATGAGGAGTGGTCTTCATATTATAGTTATCTCTCATGGGTGACGGACAAGACCGGCTCCTCGGTTTAAGTGAATTTGAAGGTGCTATTCTAAAGGGAGCTATATAATAAGTGGTACACGAGTGTGTGACACAGTCTTGAATCAAACCAGCGAGTATCAGTCACTGTAACAATCAGTTCACCAATATTAAGTAGTGATTTATCAGGCATTATGGGCCGTAGCAAGCGCAACACCAGTGACCCCAGCAGTAGTGCCAACAGCAGAGGTGTCAACCTGTTGAAGAGACAGTCACCAGGATCCTAAACGAAATCATCAGCTCTGGTAAGTTCCTTGAAAAGATAGTAGTCGCCATATCGGAACGTGTGACAGAACTCGTCATAAAGGAATTAGAAAAATCTCTCCAGTTCAATTCTGAAAGTGTGGCAGAATTGAACGCAAAACTCGAGAGCAGGGATAAAGAAATCCGTGAGATGAGGGAAAACTTTGCTGCAAGATGCGACTCACTGGAACAATACAGTAGAAAAGCTAACGTTAGAAATTTTGGGGTACAGGAAAGTGTAAGTGAAAATACGGACGTACTTGCGGTAAATGTTTTTATGGAGATATGTGAATGTGAATTTGCAAGACATTGATAGCAGTCACCGAGTCGGACCTAAATCTCCAGGGAAACCTCGGCCAATCATTGTCAAATTCACATCATATCGAACAAGGCAGGAAGTGTTTCGCAATAAGCAAAAATTGAAAGGTACCCCAGTAACTATTCGCGAGGATCTAACCTCCACCAGATTGTCAGTTCTTAAGGCAACTATTCTCCGCTTTAATCAGAGCAATTGTTGGACCTCGAGTGGAGACATCATTATTAAAAAACCAGATGGCACTAAAATTAGAATTAAACGGCTGAGTGACAATCCAAAGGACAGTGACAGCAGCAAAATGTAACAATTCACTGAACCGAGTGTACCGAACTGAGTGTTTATATTCCTAGATTAGTCCATATTTATTTCTCTCAAGATCGTTAAATTTTATCTTAGAATAGTTTAGTGAATTATCATTTATTTTAGTTTAGCTTAGTTACAATTTCTTTTTGCAACTATTTATCTATATGTTTTACTAAATAATTGCATTTACTTATTTCTTTATGATTAATTATTCATTTAACAACTTTCAATTTTAAATACTTTTAATTTTTATTTTATTAATTTAGACACAACACCCTTAATTTAGTCGCACTTTAAAATAATAGGTAATTCTAGGCACAGCTGATTATATTCCTGCACCCCACTACTTCAGTTAACGTTAAATTCCTCCTAGCACTTTGTGTTTAACTGTACATTTTGTTAACCCTCATCGTTCCAAGTTGCCAAGAGTTACAAGTGATAAAACAAATTCCTGTGACGTCACTAGTCGATTTCAACAGCTACCTTATGTCGCCTCAGACCAGCTACCCTCTCCCGTCCATCCGCCGTCCCACTCCCCTCACCTTCTACCACAAACCTTGACCAAAGTACCGCTAGTATCCATCCTCAAGACTTTCGTCTCGCAACATCCCAGAGTCCTACACGTCTGTCATATAAACGCGTAAAGTATATTAGCAGCCAACCGAATGGACGGGATTGTAGAAATATTCACTCCACCTGTTTTCCATGTCCTTCCAGTGTCTGAGCCATGGTTAACAGATAATAGTCACTAGTCAGTCTTCTTTGTGTCATCTTGAAGGCTACTCGCTTCTAAGAAATGACCGCACTCACAAACGGGGTGGAGGGGTATGTGGCTATTTCCTAACTAGCCTAAAATTTAAGTTGTTAGGTCATTCACCAGGCAGGTATCAGAGAAAACCACAATACATGTTCGTAGAAATAACAACGAACGGGATTAAAGCCCTTGTAGGAGTAGTTTACAAACCTCCGAATACAGGTCACTTAGAAGATTTTGAAGCTGACTTAACTAAATTACTGCCAGACTAGCCTCACACAATAATTATGGGAGACTTCAATACGGACTTAACAGACGCAACTTCTTCCGAATCCACACGACTCAAAACATTGTTTCAAGCCTATAATATGGAAATCTTACCCCTCTCTTCGACTCACCATACATCTCATTCGCACACATTATTAGATCTTATAGTTACCAGCAACTCAGAGTTCTCAATGCTGGTCAAACCTCTGTACCTGGTATATCTGCACATTACGCAATATACATCTCGTATAACCTACGGCCACCGAAACCCTCCCAGAAATTTATCACCTATCGACCATTGAAAAATATAAATAAAGATAGACTCTTAGAGAACGCAGGCAAAATACCCTGGCATGACATAACGAACTATAACAATCTAGACGACAAAGTTGACTTCTTTAATAGCAAAGTAACGGAACTGTTTGACAAGCATGCCCCAAAGCGGCGAGCGAGAATATCGAAAGGAACCTCCCCGTGGTTAAATGACGAAATTAGACAACTAATGAAACAGAGACTGCGCTCACAGACAGTACAAAAATGACCCTACCGTACAAAACTTTGACGAATGTAGGAAGTTACGAAATAAGACAACACAACAAGTACGAAATGCTAAACTGCGACACGCTTACAGTTTAATTTCGCCTGACTGTAGAACAGCGACGACATTTTGGAAATCTATTAATAAGCTTGGACTTACGAAGAACAAGAACAGAGAAGAAATTACAGTACCTCTCGAGACTTAACGAGTACTTTACTGCTAACTGCTCCGCAGTACGACGACAAACAGAGACTTATCTACGGTACACACCCTACCCCTGACAGTAGAAATTCTATTTCAGTCACGTGACGCCCCTCCAAGTCAGAAAAGCAGTCCTCAGAATAAGCACGAAAGCAAAAGGAATTGATGACATTGGGACTGACATGGTCAAACCAATTCTTGATTGTATATTACTAACCTTAACTCATATCATCAATTTCTCTCTTCTATACTCCACATATCCAGCTATCTGGAAAAAGGCTATGGTGCTACCTCTTCCGAAAAGTCAAACGCCTTCGAACGAGGGAGACTATCGTCCAATCTGTATTTTAGCAGGTTTATCTAAAATCTTAGAATATGCAGTCCATACACAAATGTCTGAGTACCTTCGAACGCACAATTTCCTTAATCCTCTCCAGTCCGTTTTCCGACAAGGACATAGTACAACTACAGCCTTACTTAAAGTGACTGAGGATGTTAGACAAGCAATAGACAGAGGACAATTCACAGTTCTGGTACTACTAGATTACAGTAAAGCTTTCGACAGCGTAGACATTGACATTTTACTTGTAAAACTGAAGGCTCTAAATTTTTCTCAGAGTACGATTGCTTGGATGCATTCGTATCTTCACGGACGTCAACAATGTGTGAAAGGTAATAATGGAATAGTTTCCTCGTGGCGCCACGTGAACAGAAGAGTCCCTCAAGGCTCTGTACTTGGTCCTCTTCTTTTCGCACTCTTTGTGAATGACTTATCATCGAATTTAAGACTCTGCAAATACCATATGTACGCTGACGATCTTCAATTCTACACAGACTCTACAGCACGAGACCTCCAGGAAAATATCGACTTACTAAACATTGACTTACAGTCTGTTAGTGATTGACTGGTCTGCTGCGCACGGCCTGAAATTGAACCCTACAAAGTCGCAAGCAATCCTTCTTGGCCATCAGAGTCAAATAACAAGTATAACTAAACGTCCGTTTCCAAGAGTAATCCTTCAGGATGTTCCAATTCCTTTTGTATTACAAGTGAAGAATCTCGGTGTTATCATGGACGAACGCATGACTTGGTCTACACATGTCTTGAATATCTGTCAAAAAGTTTACTCGGCTTTACATTCTTTATAGAAATATAAACATATATTTTCAATAAAGCTTAAAAAGAAATTAATTGAAGCTCTTGTAATGCTCATTTTGACTATTGTGATGTTGTTTTCAATGACGTGAGGCCGCAATTTTCCCTAAGGCTACAGCGCGCTCAAAATGCATGTGTGAGATATATACGCAATTTAAGAAAATATGACCATGTGTCACCATCTTTCCTAAAATTAGAGTGGTCGCGACTCCATGTTCGTCGTAACCATCATACTTTGTCTTCCCTCCATCGAGTTCTTACTACATCTTCCCCATCTTACCTTTCTTCGCGTTTCCATTACTTCTCAAATGTTGATAACAGACATACAAGGGCTCAAACATCCAACCTGCTCATCATCCCTCAACATCAAACTGCCGCATATAACAGCTCATTCCCGGTGTTTGCCGCACGATAATGGAATCGTTTACCGGACGACGTCAGAGGAATACCAACTACAGTGTCATTTAAAAGAGCGTTAAGAGGTACAGCAGGATGCGATTGACCTGTGCATTTCTGGCCTTTCAGTGATCGTGCTACTACAATATCATTACTAGCTATTATTATTATTGTTGTTGTCATCATTACTATTATTATTATTATTATTATTATTATTATTATTATTATTATTATTATTATTATCATCATTTAATTCCTATTAATATTGCGCAGCTTAAATCGTATGCAATACCTGTGTCGAAACGCAATGCCGTTTGCCACACCCATGCAATGGCAAGAGCAGAACAATCATTATGACGACTGTTATTTTTGTATGACCAGCGCTCCCGGTTAAAATAAGATAAACAAAAACAAAATGAAATATCCAAATCTCTTGTCAGCTATTCGACCCGTTCTTCATAGACCTGACTTACCAGTACCTACTCCACTTGATAACTTGAATGATGAAACTGAAAGCAGTTCCTTGCAATCGGAAGCTGAAGAAATGGATTTCGAACCACATCAATATGCCACGCAACAAATGTACACAATCCGAATTTAATGATTTGCCAAGAGATTTAGAGTAAACCAAAGAAAAGAGTGAATGATGAAACAGTATGTTGCATCTGATAATGTGGAAACTTTCGTGCGTAAATATTTGAACTTTTCTATAAAGTATTTATGCACGAAATTTTCCACATTATCAGATGCAAAAATCAAAGAAGTAGTATTTGATGGGCCAGAGATTTGTAAACTGATGGACAATAATTTCACAGAAACGATGACGAAAGTTGAGGAAGATTCATAGAACGCATTCAAAGTAGTAGTGACAAAATTGCTTGGCAACATCAAGAATCCTCTATAAAAATATATTGTAAGAAACATGTTGGACAAGTTTAACCAACTCTGTTGTAATATGAACCAAAAGCTTCATTACTTGGTGTTAAATTTAGGAGCTGTAAGTGAAGAGCAAGGTGAAAGGTTCCACCAGGATCTCAAAGACGCAGAACGGCGCTGCCAGGGACGTTGGGATGTAAATATGATGGCCGATTACTGTTGGTCGATTGCACGTGACAACCCTTTCAGAGAGCACTCACGAACTTAAGAAAAGACCTCAAATTCTACGGGAAACGGAAAAATACGACTGAGTAAATGTAAGTTTTCAATTTATATACCATTTACTTTGCTTGCTAACTTATACAGTCTGTATATGTTATCTCTCTACTCTGCATGCGTATTTCAATCAATACTAAGTATCAAAAATTTTACGGAACGACAAAATAACGTTTCGTACACCTGCCATTTAACCACACGTGATACGGCAAAACAAAATTCATTTTAAAATTCAACTTTAGGAAGTCAATAAAACCTACGTATTTTAGTTTGTTTCGCAAGAAAAAATGTTGTTCTCTTTCTTTTTGCAGACTAATGATAGAAGTAAAAAATTCTGAAGAATCAGTAATTCAATGTATCGATTATGATATCATGCAGTATAGCAACGACAATACTTGTCCAAAGCGAATTTCTCCATACGATTCGTTTGTGCCAATGTTAATTGAGTTACCGGTAGAATTAGTTCGAAAAGTCATGTAATTTCGCACTAGACACGAAAGGACTACTAACATACTTCAAATTCTCCATGCAAGCGATAAAGTTAAATGGAAGACTTCTCAACAATGTAGAGTTTTTAATATATTAAATGCTGCGCATTAAGTGGCTTACAGGAAAGTGTAACATTACCGCATACGTTTCAAACCCAAGGTCACTCTTCAGAGGCCAAGGAAAGATATCAAGATTATTATGGTGGTAACGGTTGAGGAAAAGCTAAGTAAAAATACTCAATAATAATAATAATAATAATAATAATAATAATAATAATAATAATAATAATAATAATAATAATAATAATAATAATAATTGTTATGGGGTTACCCGTGGACCAGCAGAGGTGAAAGAATGTGCGGGCTGGAATGGGTCTAACTACAAGTCTTAAAGATGAATTTAAAATTTAAATAAAGGTTACATTTTCAACAGATAACAACATTTAACAATTTTCACTAGGTGAAATAACAAAGAAAATCAGGTACAATGCAACTTTACAAAAGAAAGCACAAGTTAAGGGGTCTTTATAATTTCTGGGCTACGAGCCCAAATTCGTCAATCCTTGAGCTCTTAGCTCACGACCACAAAATACCAAAGGGCAGAACGCCCCTAATTACATGGAGCAATCAAAATGTCACGCCTCCCCGAGGCACCTTTCAAAATACCAGAAAGAGCTGACACGCTCTCAATCTTTCAAGCCTATTAAGAGGCCATAAACGGACTTTACTACAAACTGCCCTCAAGGCACACTTATAAATAAACAGGGGTAACTTGTACCCAACCTACAGGGCCTTCGCATGGCCCAAAGTACAGTGAAGACTGGAGGCGTGAACTTGCACTCCTAAATACACATTTTAAAACCTAAGTGGCGCTAGGCCGATTACACAGGGGCTAATCCCAAGCTAGGGAGGTGACTCGTATACAAAATAAATTTAACACATTAAGAAGGAAGAGAAAAACGGCTACGAGAACATAGTCACCTCAAATTCAAAACTGAAGGGGAGCTCGAGAGGGTAAAGCACTCTCTATCCCCGATTTAAGTTGAAGAAATTTGTAGTTTTTACATAGACTGAAAAGGGATTTACATTTTAAAGAGATGGGTTACATATTAAAGGTTTCGAACCTTCTCCGCGAGTTAAACTGCTGAGCTAGCAAGAAAATATGTTAAACTGCCATTACCTTGTTGAAGATCTGTTGCCCGAAGAAAGAGGCGCTTCCCGCCCCCTGCTACATATCCACACGCGAAGCTAGATGTTATTGAAGTAGCGCGGAGACAAGAAAATCAGCACTTTTTATACCCTCGCGGAAAATTCGAGACCTTTCATGAATGATTAAGACCCGCCCACAAACGTTTATTGGCTAACAGCAAAAGTTACATACAAATCGATGAAGAAACACCTTATTGGTGGAAAATTAATTACAGAAATTTAGGATTGGTTAAATTCAAAACAGGCGGAAAGAAAGCTTAATATTGCCAACCCACAAATGAAAGAACAAAATTTAGTAAAGACAAAACTTATGAATACAAAATTTCTCCACGAAAGTTCATTCCTTCGCACCAGAGTGCATTATCATAGTTTTTTAGTAGAGACATCTGTTAGAGAATGTCCACACTTCTTGATCAACAAAAGCAAATAAAAAACACCCAGTGACATCTTCTGATAAACAGTAGAGTTGATTCAGTTGTTACAGTTCGGGGTTTCCCCTGTAGAGAGGTACTTTGAGGCGGAAAATTCAAATTTGCAGCGTAGAGGTGTACCAACCGGCACAATAATAATAATAATAATAATAATAATAATAATAATAATAATAATAATAATAATAATAATAATAATAATTGTATCGGAGGTACACCTCCGTGCATTTGAACTGAGCGCCTTTTAGAAGGCCATCTGTAATGTAAACCTTGAACTATGTATTGGAAGAAGTTTTGTACCTTAATCTTCAGATGGACCTGTTATCAACCTATGTGCCCCCTCTGGTGGGAGGACGAAAAATTAATTTTCAAAGAAACGTTGCATTTTCGATTTTTGTTAACCTGAAGTGTTTGTAATTTTTTTTATGTGCTGAAGTTGTCCGCACTACACAGCCTCCTTCTTCCTGAAATTATTAGCCAATCAGAAATTTTTGTATTTATTTTGTTAGCCAATCAAAATTTGGAGAGTGTACAGGCCATCGGCCTATAGAGTTCTGGAACCTTCCCCTCTGCATTAAAATGAAAGTATAATGGCATTGAGGGTATTTGAACTTTGATTGGAGAAGAAAGATGCAGAAAGTTCCGACCTTCGAAGTCGGCGAGCATCCAGCAGAGGAGGGGTAGTATCATGAAAAGACGAGATAGCTTTTTGGCCTCGTTGTCTTCTTTATCGCTCCAGTCTAGAGTGCATACGTAGTAGAGGCAGGGAAAAGTCTTGCCCGCCGTCGCAAGGTCTATCAGCTAAGACATCTTTTAAATATGTGATAGCTCCTGATAGCTGACTTGAGGGGAAGGTTTCAAAATTCTTTCTTAATGTAAATTTCTGAAGTTTAATAACTTTAAATGTAAATTTTCAAGCAAGTCTAAGGACTTTATTCAAATCCCTGCTGGGAAAGATGTGACTTATAAAGAGTGTTCACAATCTTCTAATTCCCATTCAACTTGGTATCGGGGTTAGTCTGATTTTCTAAAACTGTAAATCTTAACTCTATTTTTGCAGACTTCATATTTGTCAGAATCTAGTCACCCTCTGTAGTATAGGCTTAGCCTCTGTAACTTCGGGCCATAAGCCTGTATAGGATTTGAAATGTTTCAAAGTGTATTTCAGAAGGAGTGCAAGTTGTTCGCCTCGTAGCATTTTGTTTATGGCCGATTTCTTAAACCTTTCCTTTGAACACTAATGTCATTTAGAATGGGCACTTATTGCCTCTCTTTAATTTCTACTTACTTATAGTCTATTGTGGGTCAGACTGTCGAGCAGAAAAGACAGTGAAGTCTGTTTTCTAGGCTTATCTAATGTTTGGATACGAAAATTGTGACCGAGCTCGATAGCTGCAGTCGCTTAATTGCGGCCAGTATCCAGTAATCGGGAGATAGCGTGTTCGAACCCCACTGTCGGCAGCCCAGAAGATGGTTTTCCGTGGTTTCCTATCTTCACACCAGGCAAATGATGGGGCTGTACCTAATTAAGGCCACGGCCGCTTCCTTCCCACTCCTAGCTCCTTCCTGTCCCATCGTCGCCATAAGGCCTGTCTGTGTCGGTACGACGTTAAAGCAACTTGCAAAAAAAAAAAAAAGTTGTGCCTCGGAGAGGCTAGATTATAGTAGGAGCTCCTAGAGCGTACACTGAGTGGAGCAAAGGTGCTGTTTGAAAATAGTGTAACTTTGAGCTACAAGTTCATTTTGCAACTAAAATTTTGACTGTAAGTCAAAGTTGTGATGAAAGCTGACGAGCTCACTATATGTCTATTCAACTGCTATTTGTTGTTGCTCATCAAAGTCTAAATTCAGAAAAAAGAACGGGAAGAAAGAAAATGTCAAATTTTAGTGTTTTAAATTATGCTCTCATCTTTTCTCTCTCCGCCCATTCAAGCCCGCACCTTCTTACACCTCTGCGTTCCACAGAAAGCCCGTAACAACAATAATAATAATAATAATAATATATAGCCTCAGCTTCCGGGCTGTGGATCGTCTGAAGCGATGTCATTTCGACGTACCAATTTGGACGTTCTGATTTATTACCATCTAAGTTATCACCGAAGAGGAACTCTATTGGATATTTCCAACGGCTAACATACAGTAGTTCGATGAGTGGACGCAGAACGCGCCATCATACTGTTGCCTGTCCTTCAAAAATCAGCTACCTCGGCCCGGAATTTCGGTTTGTAAGTCGGGCAAACTACCGCTGATCCACTGATTTATCTTATTTCAAAATAAAACCCTTGCAATAATTTTAAGATGCTTATTTTTGTAACTGATTTATCGATGCAGGATCACTGAATAATGACTAATCATAGAACTAACATGATAAACTGAAAAATGCTTGAACTATAGGTATTGGGATCACGGACGCCGAGGCATCACATTCATCAGCACACACTGAACCTTGGCACAGGTAGCTACCGGGATGGCTTCATCAAGGGCATTGAAATGGCGTATGGCTTTTAGTGCCGGGAGTGTCCGAGGACAAGTTCGGCTCGCCAGATGCAGGTCTCTTGATTTGACTCCCGTAGGCGACCTGCGTGTCATGATGAGGATGAAATGATGATGAAGACGACACATACACCCAGCCCCCGTGCCAGCGGAATTAACCAATTAAGGTTAAAATTCCCGACCCTGCCGGGAATCGAACCCGGGACCCCTGTGACCAAAGGCCAGCACCCTAACCATTTAGCCACGGAGCCGGACATCAAGGGCATTACTCACCATGTTCCTGCATTTGACACGAGCAACAGAGTAGAGCACTCACCTGAAACAGAGGATAAAATACAAAAATATATCACCAAAATAAACAATACGTTTTAGCCATTAAAATGAAAGGATAATGGCACTGATTGAAAAGAAAAAAGATGCAAAAAGTGCCGACCTTTGAGGTCGGCGAGCATCCAGCAGAAGAGGAGTAGTAACATGAAAAGACGAGAAACTAAACATTTCCTAAATTTCACGAACCTAACATTGTTAGCGTAGAACATGAACAATCCTATCACAGTCCAGGCAGAAATAGCTTGTTTGTAAACAGCCTCTGTAAAAGCTACCTAACCTGAAGACATTAGCAGATTACAGCATATGCGATGTGCATTGGTTTTCATCGTAACACACATCGGGATTTTTAAAATGCACACCCAGCTCGATAGCAGCAGTCACTTAAGTGCGGCCAGTATCCAGTATTCGGGAGATAGTGGGTTCGAACTCAACTGTCGGCAGCCCTGAAGATGGTTTTACGTTATTTCCCATTTTCAGAAGAGGCAAATGCTAGGGCTGCACCTTAATTAAGACCACGGCTGCTTCCTTCCCACTCCTAGCTCTTTCCTGTCCCGGATGCAAGCTCACAGCCGCGCGCCCCTAACCGCACGGCCAACTCGCCCGTTCCACCCCGGCTGTAAGGCGGCAGTGAATGGAGGTTGACACTGTTGATAATGCCTGCGTGTTTCGATTTCACGCACTGAAGATAATCTTATTTGCTTTTTACTATTGCGGCAATACTACTACTAGACCTACTAATAACTGTTATAAAACAGAGGTGATATAATTATAACTTATTTTTGAGTTGCAATTTCACGCAAAACAGAGCATGGTTTGCTTCATTATTATTATTATTATTATTATTATTATCATCATCATCATCAAGTAGGCCTATCGCATCGTGCAACTTCAAAGCATATTCCAACAGTTAACAAATATAAACACTTTTTATTATAGTCCCTTCTCTCGTATATTAGGAGCTCATAAATCTATTTCTAAGAGCCTCCGTGGCTCAGGCGGCAGCGCGTCGGCCTCTCACCGCTGGGTTCCGTGGTTCAAATCCCGGTCACTCCATGTGAGGTTTGTGCTGGACAAAGCGGAGGCGGGACAGGTTTTTCTCCGGGTGCTTCGGTTTTCTCTGTCACATTTCTCATTCCAGCAACACTCTGCAATATCATTTCATTTTATCTGTCATTCATTAATCATTGCCCCAGAGGAGTGCGACAGGCTTCGGCAGCCGGCACAATTCCTATTCTCGCCGCTAGACGGGGTTTCATTCATTCCATCCCTGACCCGGTCGAATGACTGAAAACAGGCTGTGGATTTTCATTTCAAATCTATTTCTATAGTAACTTCCTAGGCACGAACACATTTAGTGAATAACGACTGATTAAAAATTAACGAATCACAACGCAGTGCAGTGGCCGTGGAAGAACCGAAATGGCCACCACAATACTGTTCTTACCCTGGCACTAAAGTAATAATAATAACAATAATAATAGTAATACAAATAACTTCGTGTGGCTATTACAACAGACGCAGTCTTCAACGAGTATAGGCGGCGTCAGCCCTCTATGGGCAACTGCGCATCAGTGTTGTAAGTCACAGGAATGTTGGAGATGGGGTACTATAAACACCTAATCAGCGAGCCAAGAGAATTAACCGTTTACGACTCAAATCCCATATCCCCGACCTAAATACAACCTGGGGTCCTGAGGGCCAAAAGGACAACGTACTGACTACTCAGCTATGAAGCCAGGTAGGAGGAGGAGATTCATTTATAAGTTAAGGAAATTAGTAGCCATCAATAACATGTACATACAGCAGCGCTCATAAATATGTTGACATACTTTCGTATATTTATTGTTGTACAGTACTATGTATAAAAAAAAGCAAAGTCACCTCCGCACAGGCCACGAAGGCCCTTGGAGGAGTGGAACGTAAAGCCTTCCACCATTGTTAACCTCGGCACGTGATGGGATAGAGTGGTTAGCTCTACGCCCGGCCGCCTTTGCCCCCAGGAATTAACCTGGTACTCATTTTTGGTTTAGGCTGAGTGAACCTCAGGGCCATATGCACCTCCGGAAGTGGAAATCACAACGCAGGGATTCGAACCCACGTCCTTCCGGGCGAACCGAGCACGCCTTTACCGCCTCGGCCAGGCAGCCCCTACTACGTATAAACCCTAACAAAATACTACAAGTTTTGCGTCGCACCGACATAGAAAGCGGCCGTGACTAAGGTACAGGCCCAGCATTTGCCTGGTGTGAAAACGGGAAATCACGGAATACCATTTTCAGGGCTGCCGACAGTGGGATTCGAACCCACTATGTCCCGAATGTAACCTCACAGCTGCACGCCCCTAACCGCATGGCTAACTCGCTTGGTGAGACAAACTGCTTCACATGTAATAAAAAGCAAACAATTTATCGTTTCCAGAGTTTAAGGACAAAGAGTGAAATAAATCAGTACCTGACGGCTCATAAATATTTAGATAGTTATTGTAACTATTACTGTACTGTCGTGTCTTAACTTGTGTACTGTTCTACTGTCTAATATTTTCGTGCATACCTCTTGCAGCTATGACAGCCATGCAACGTCTCGGCATTGTGTTAAGTTCTTCATGACGTCAGTATAATACAAAGCCTCAAAACCGTATCTTTGCCTGAGCAAACTGAATTAGAGATAGCAGTCGTTTTGAAGAAACGACACTGTGGTCGCCTGGCGAATGTAACTGTGTCGTCTCAAAACATCCCGAGTCTCAAAATATCCGAATTCCAGAGGATGGTTTAACAAACCAGTTTGATACCTGTACGAGTCTCAAAATATCCGAATTTCCAATGATTTTAAAATACCCTACAAGTATACAATATTTTTATAATGAACATGACGTAATACAAAAAGGTTCATAGCACCGGGAATGCGTACACTCTTTTAAAAATGAGTATCTAAATCTTGGGTGTGCCTGCCGTATAGCCTAGCACATGGACGCAATGGAGCCGCGGAAAGTTAGGCATAGCCCCATTTTCATAAATACAGCTATTACTTTGTCGTACATATACAATCTTGCAACCTACAAAAAATTAGGCCTAGTTCCATTTTCTAAATGCAGCTATTACTTTGTCGTACATGTACAATCTTGCAGCCTATAAAAATTTAGGCCTAGTTCAATTTTTTAAATGCAGCTATTGTTCTGTCATATATGTTCAAATTTGATCATTTACAAATTGTATTATGAAAATGTTTACAGCATTTTCGTCAAAATGTCAGTTTGATGAGGTAAGAGATTTGTTCTCAAATAGAATCGATGTCGCCAGTTTCCTCATATTTATCTGTAGACCTTTCGATTCATTCGTCTATAAACGTGCTTTTTTTTTTTTTTTTTTGCTGGAGTTTTTACGTCGTACCGACACAGATAGGCCTTATGGCGACGATGGGATAGAAAATGCCTAAGAGTTGGAAGGAAGCGGCCGTGGCCTTAATTAAGGTACAGTCCCCAGCATTTGCTTGGTGTGAAAATGAGAAACCACGGAAAAACATCTTTAGGGCTGCCGACAGTGAGATTCGAACCCACTATCTCCCGGATGCAAGCTCACAGCCGCGCGCTTCTACCCGCAATCCAACTCGCCCGGCCGTGCAATTTTTGTGCTCTTCGAACCTTCCAGATTCATATCCACCCTGATTATATGACAATCACAAGTTTCCTTTTTCAAACAAGATACCAACTCCTTGAAGTAGGGATGAGGTGTTTTTATCACACGATTGACCTTAGAATTATATCCTTCAATGGCATTGCTTGTTCGGTGTCGTTTCCATGACAAATCAATAGCTCAGGTTGCATTTGTGAATTGTCTAGCCACTGGTCATCGAAGTAATCTGAAAAATCTTTCAAATGCAATGAATAAAAGTAAACATTCATACTCGCCGTAGCGAGCTAGGAAACTTAAAACTCTTTATTCTTAAAGTCCCTGTCACATGCTGCTTACACTTCTCGGATATTTTGAAACTCATTACTTTATTTATTTCGGCTACATATTTCTTGCGGATAGGTTTATACCGTTTTCTGCAATTTCAAGTTCGGATATTTTGAGACTGTGCCAAAATAACATTACGGCGTGGCACGTGACTGTGATATCGTTAGACCTCATAAAGACAGCAACAGTTGGGAACAGGAAAGGTAACACACGATATCTCAATGCATTTGATCGCGGCTAGATTGTTGGTGCCAGACATATGAGCCATTCCATCTCCGAAATCGTGCAGGCAATAGGCTTTCCACAGACCATCGTGTCAAGAGGGTAGCATGAGTACGTGGATTCGGGAAACTCCATCACCGTCAGGATCAACTGTCGTGGTGCACAACATGTTCATGGCAGGGGTCGCCGTCGTCTAGCTCGGATGGTAAGAGCGGGTAGACGGGGCACAATTTCAGCAGATCACTCGGGAGTTCAATGCTGGGCTACAACGAAGTGAGCAGCCGTACCATCCACAAACACCTCCTCGCAATGGGATATAGAGGGAACCATCCCACTATTGTACCTCTGCTCACCACGTCACAATGTGCAAAGACTGACACGGGCAAAGAGGCACCGCCATTGAACTCTCGCACGGAAAAGGGTCAGAGCCGAGGATGGCGGAGAACCAGTGCGCCCCGGGGCCGCCGGGTAACAGACGGACGCGTTGACCCCTACACCGCGGGGCCGGACAGGCCGTAAGGTTACTCTACCTCAATCCTATTGCGCACATCTAGGATGCTGTCGAGGAGTGTGCTTGCTCCCTGGACACGGCTCCGGCCAATCTCCGTGCGATCTGGGAGACTGTGCCATTGAAAATTACAGCTTCACAACGCTTCCGGCGTCCTCTAGAGTCCTCTGCATGCTGCATCGCCGCCGTCATCAGGGCGAAAGTATGCGATACTCTCTACCTGCTAGGTATATAATTAAACTGTTGATCAGTGTATAATGGCGGACGTCTGAACCTGTTATCTAGTTCCGCCCACATGAGGTCGATGGGATTCAAGTCCGAACTTGGACTAGGCCGTCCAGTACCTAAACCTTTGCTTTCTTAATGTGATCGTTTACATACACTGATGTATGTTTCGGGTCACAGTCATCCTGGAAAATCAATTTTCAACGAAACGTTATTTCGGAATACTAAACATATGCTTCTGTTTTTCACTATAACCCTACAATGAAAGCAGCCCATCGTCCATACCAAAGAACCTCCTCCATGATGAGAAAAACGCCCCCATACCACTACACTGTCCCCACCATGTTTCACGGCAGGAATCTAGTATCACACTTTGTTTCGTTCATATGGCGGACGTCGAAAATAACGAATTCTATTTGAAGAAAGTAAACAATTTACTCTCGTCACTTCAGATAACATCAAAAACCTGTTTGCAGAAGTCCAGTGTTTGTACTTTTCAGCAAAGCTAAGCCGGGCTGCCCCGTCCTTTGATACGAGAGGATCTTCTGGAGTCGCCGACCACGTAAATTAATATCCTTTAGGCGCCTTTGTACTGTGGAGTCATGCAACTTTACATAATAATTTGCCTCAAGATCGTAACGTATGTCAACTGCAGTACGGCTTGGATTTGTCACAGGCGTCCTTCTGATGAGACTGTGTGTCTTTGTGGAGGGTTTTCTGATCACCACACTTTGGCTCATTGAGAACAGTATCCCTGTTGTTCAACAGTTTATTCCATACATTTAGTATCTATCTCGACTAAAATGGTGAGCTACATTTACTTGAGAACGGCCCTCCCTTAGAACAGTGAGTACAGGCATCCCAGGTATAAAGAGGTAGTTTCGCTGATAGTATTTAAAGGAGTAAAATGTGCTATGATCACCTCCCAGTATCCTTAAACAAAAACTGGGATGGAATGCAATAAGAAGTCATAAAAACTACGCCAGGAAACATCATTTTAAATCTCAGTGGTTCACAGGGCCCATAGTAGGCTGGTTCGATATCGTCTCAGACCGGTGCTATATGAAGGTTGTCAAATACACCAGCCTCAAAAAAGAAATCATGTTGGACAAAATTATGGCATCTCGGCGTCTCTGTAAAACAAATTAGTAGGACGTAAAAACAATAACATTATTATATCAACCCGATAGAAAACAAAGACACTATGAAAAAAGTTTCATATTATTTTTATGTCAATGTGAAGTGCATTGATCTATAAAATACTCGGCGTAAAAAACAGCGAATGATCCATTTTCTTACTTATCAGCACAAGACGGAGTTAGTAGTAACGCAGTTTTTAATATTCATTTCTTATTTATTTTTCCACACTCAAAAGAAATCTACTTCCTAGTTATACAAGGAATTGGGCATTGGAGCTATTTTTTCCAGTTTTCAAAAATGCCATTCATCTTCAAACATATTTTATATAAAATATGTCGTCTTCATTTTTATTATTTACTTCGTATAGGAGCAAGAGGCGAAAGAGCAGCAAACAGCAACCTGATTCCCGAGAGCAAGGCTTTAATTCCAGATTCAAGTTCTTGCAGGGCATACAAAATATGAGGAAAGTATGGGTCCGTAGTTTTAATTGGAATGGCGTGGTATTGTCCTCATGGGTTGTTTATCGCGGTGAGATACTGGTAGTCAGAACAGAGCTGCTCACCCTTTGTGCGTAATTAAATGAGCGAACAGGAATTGTTCCAATTCCAGGGTGCAGGCGAGACTCGTGCGTTCACACTCCAGCAATTGTGTTAGCAATTAGCGACCGGGAGCGAAAAGTTCCACCTGATAGACTTTCTACCATCTTGATTTTAGCCAAGCAAGTTGGATAACGAAGTTAAGTTGTCTCTCAAACGAAGATATTCAAGAACAGCGAGAAGGGAGAACGACTGTAAGAAACTTTTAACTTCAAAATAAATTCACTTCTCTAACAATACGTGCGATCCTGTAGGACAGAAAGCAAACCAAAAAGAAGACAAAGTTTCTTTTCTTACGCCTTCTTTGATATATTAAGGAATGGCACTTTCTTTTCATGGGCGAGAGAAGGCTTATACACAGAAGAGAATTCGATCATAAAGTGAGGTGGCCAACAGACGAACCTTTCACTGATGCACAAGCAAGATGGATAACATATCATGAATGTAGAGGGGGGGGGGGGGCGAAGGATTATGAGGTAGGCTACTTTGGGACTGCCACTTTCAGTACGGCGAAGGAACACCATGAAATCTAGTTCATGTTTTCATTCGTGATCTTCTTCAGTAATAGTTTAGTAACTTGTCACCCAGCTTTTCCACATATAGCGGGGAGCAACAAACACTAAATGGACAATGTTAATAGTTACCTAAAAATTCAGTTCTATCACCAGCAAAACTGTATTTCCAATTTTATCGATTATTAATATTGTTCTATTTAGACGCAAAAGTAAGTATCGAGAAACTTTAAACTGTCACGTATAGATCTTTTTCAACAGACAACGTATAATATAAAAGAGATACCAGTATGATGAAAGCCGATGCAGTATCAGTAACCATTAACTTGGTTTCTTATTTTATGAAAAATTAGCAGGAAGTACCCATAGTTTACGGATCATGACACCAGACTTCTATCTGCACTCATCACTAATGTGTACATTGTCATTTTTACGTCTAATGGAACGAAATCAGTTTAGTTAAATGGCCACCACTTTGTAAAGGTTAAATTAATTTGCAAATCAAAATCATTGTACATTCTCACCTTAAATTTACGAACTTCTTGTTTTCGTCACAAGCGAATATGAAACTTCCTTTTGAGAATGCTTCGTTGATCCGTACTGTATATTCGGTCGTTAGTCCTCGAGAGTCTGTACGTTCAAGGTTAGTCCCATAATCCATTTTGTATAAGCCTGTAAATTAAGTGCAATGGCATATTTTGGCGTAGGATTGTGAGAAGTGCCAAGACCAATGAAGTAACTATTCCAGGGCCTTTAACTCAGGATAACAACTCCTGTTAATGCCCAAATTGGAAGCTTTCATTTATTAAAATTATAAAATCCTTTTAATAACAACCACCTACTCAATACAATACATTACTCATTGAATTATAAAATAATCATGAGGTGTCTTAAATAATGGAACATGTTTCGTTCGACATAGCGAACATCATCAGCCTTAATTTACAAAGATTAGGTCAGGGCCCTGAGCTGAATGATAAAAATTGTTAAAAGAGTGACAATGCCATAATAAAAAGTAAAATGATAACATTAGACTTGAAATTGTAACAATATGTACAGATTAACAGCAAGTATTTGTAGTGGAATACATTGAACGATGGTAGTCTGTAAAGTTAAAATAAACATGAGGTTGTTAAAGTAAAAAGATATAGATATAGTGGATCTTAAAATATATGTCAATGCGTGAAGCGTGGATTAATTATTGACTATGGAGTTCTTAAATTGAGCAAAACAAAAGTTGAAATAGAGTTTATTGAATAGTACGAGTCAAACTGAACCAGTTAAAAGGCGCATGGCGACGAAACTAAGGTTAAAATGACGTGAACTTCAGTAGTTAGGAATTCTGTAGGAGAGCCAACACAATGCCAGAAGGAAATACAAGTTGAACTAGTCCGTATTTACACGCTAGCAGTAAAATTAATCGTATACAACGTAGGACACCAATGTGGACTCGTTAAAGAGTAACTATAAACTTGAAAGTAGGGAGAGTTCCAGCAAACCAGAGATGGATGGAGCAGATTATGGCACAATTGGAGTTAGAAATCCTTGGGACAAGTGTGAGGTGTTCGCTAACGTTGGCTGCGTGAATCACGACGAAGTATTAGTTACAGATATATTCTAATGCTTCTTTTAGATGATCGGCAGTTCAGCTGTTAATCTACCGTAATAAAAAAGTTGTACTATTATTATAACTGCCCCGCGGCCCTGTAGTAGCGAGATTGCCACTTACTCAGAGGGCCAGGTCAGGGATTTCTATCTGGAACCGAGTGCTGCTTCGAAGTCCACTCAACTACAACTGAGGAGCTATCTCTAGAGCCCTGCCCGGATTTTTCGCGGATATCCGCTAAGTTAGTGTCTTGGCCGATACAAACTGTATGGCAGTGCGGATAAGTTGCTGATAATTTCTAAATAATAACGTTTATTGATTTTCACTCAGGTATGCCCTTGTTTTTGCTTGTGGTTAGGCGACCCTCGACTTTGGTATAGGACAGGGCCTCTCAAACGCCCAAACTCTCACGCGTGCAGAGCGAGGTGCATAGGCTCTGTGCACTGTGCATCGGTACGCTTCGCCTCAACTCGGCTTGACTCGGATGGTGTAGTGTGCTGAGAGCGACGAAGCGTTTGGTGGTAGACGACGCGTTTATCAGTGAAATAGACAAGCGCACGACAACAACATAATAATGGAGCAACCTGTTTCGAAGAAAGCAAAGACTTCCGAAAGTCCATTTCAATCGAACTGGGAACTTTAGTATTTTTTTTGTTTGTTTGTCGTGACGATAACGCCAAATGCTTAATCTGTGGGACGATAATTACGTGCGTAAGAAAATCATCTATTGAAAGACACTACAACAGACTACATTCGGAAAATTATTGTGAAATCATAGGAGACGTCAGAGAGAAAGAATTAAGGAAGTTGAAACAGCTTGAAGAAGAGCATTCTATATCCACAAATGAGTTTTGTTCCAGTACTGTAGCATTTTCATTTTGGTTACGGGTTCTGCATTTTTTTTAAAATTATGTTTACATTCCTCTCAAACATGTATGTGTATTTCTAATTCACTTTTTTTAATTTTTTTAATAACACTGGTAACCTTGTCCCATACAACTGAGCGTATCCGCTCACCACACATTAACATTTCGCAGTGGGGGAGAAACAGCAGTGAAGGTGAGGAACGCGGAGACAGGCCGAACGGGTGAGACAGGTGTAGGGATAGAGGAGTGGAGGGGTCTGCACTCTGGTCAACCAAGCGAAGTCGTCTTTGCACCGTGCACAGTGCATGCACCACGCGCATGCACCCTGAGAGGCCCTGGTATAGGAGAATGGTGATATATAAAGAGCCTTGAGACCATAAAGCCGTAAATCTGACCTAAGCCTAACTGGCTCCTGCCCGCAATTAATGGAAGAAACAAAGGTCAATACGTCGGTAGTTGCCGGAAGAGAAAATTCCTCATAAACCTGCGACTGTAGAGGTTCTGGTGTCAGGTGTCAGGCCTATTGTATTATGTTAACAGATCTATCCGTTTCAATACTTTGGGTGTAATATAATGTAGTTAAATATTTAAATTATCTCCGGATAACCATTTTGCGGATGCAGATGCGTATAGTACTTTGAATATATCCGCGCAGGTCTCTAGCTATCCTACGTTGAGAGGGCGGTCACGATCTACAGAACCAAGAATAACGGCCGAGAAAATTCGTCGTGCTGCCCACACGACACCTCGTTATGCCTTCGGACTGAGCAGCAGTCGCTCGGTGTCTGGGGGGGGGGGTTTGTGCTTATAATAATAATAATAATAATAATAATAATAATAATAATAATAATAATAATAATAATAATAATAATAATAGTAATAATAATAATCACCATCTGAGGTTCCATGGCTAATTGGTTGGCATGCTGGCCTTTGGCCCAGGGGCTCCGGGTTCGATTCCCGGCCGGGCCAGGGATTTTAACCTTCAATGATTAATTCAGATGGCTATGGGGCTGGGTGTGTGTGTGTGTGTGCCGCCTTCATCACTAAAATCTCATCGTAGATACGGTCCCATCCCCACAGACGCGCAAGTCGCCTGTAAGGTGTCAACTCGAAAGACCTGCACCAGGCCTCTCCAGACATACAGGTGGCCTTAGTAGGGGATAGGATTGCGATTCCACTCTCGGCCGATCTAGCAGCATTTTCCGTGGTTTCTCATCTCAACTCCAGACGAAAGCAGTAGAATCAATAGTAATAATTCAATTCCTAGTTCAACTATACAAGTAAACAGAAAGTAAATGGTCTGTTTGCGCATCTAGCTTTCTACAGTATGGCTCTTCATGTTTCAGTCTACAGTCAGAATTATCACGGAATGAACTACGGGTGGGACTCTGGAAGACAATGTATAGCATGCATTCTGATCCGCTAAATATAAAGGGCGTTATCACAGCAGAAGTCCGCAGGCGAGCGGACACGAGGGAGCCAATTTGAGACCAGAACGCTGCGAGTTCCAACCCCTTGCTGTTGACGGGAGGCAGACGAGTCGAGACTTGTATTTGCGAAGGTGGAATTGATCCTAGCGCAGAGGGAATTGAAGTGTTTTGGTGAAGTAGCCAAATAAAACTCCTCTCTGGAAGGAGTGTGCCACTTCATGCACTGAACGCGAGTGATATTAGCAGAAGGGAGGAAATTAGGGAAGTTTCCAGTGATTGAACAGAGGGACCAGGTAACTTTCAACACATGGGTCCTTCGAGGAAAGAGATAATCACCACTACCAATGCAGTGAATTACGCACCCTATCACAAAACATGGAATCCAGAAAAGGGTTTACATGCTCCCCTTCCGCTTCGGAGAACATGCAACTGCAGATGGAGACACACTTGCAGGCAAACAAAACACGCGTGTGACGGACTCAATATGCAATCAACATTTAAATTAACCTAGTGAGTTGTATATTTTGTCCAGTCTGGTGTGCACAGTCTTTGCAGAACTTGTGGTTGGAAACATTCCGCTGAGAATATCAATTTTTTCATGGTTTCTCATATTATGCTTTTTGTTTCAACTAAATATGTGTGTTTTAAAGCATTTTTATAGATTTAAGATAAACTCTCAATCCCTGCAACATCAAATTCAGTTAATACTAGACCCGAAATACGAAACCAGGGCGCAAGGTACACAAGAACATTTCTGAACTCTCGTTTTCTGTTAGATTAACGCACCGTGCAACGTCTTTTTCTGAATTAGTCGCAAAATATTATCCTCGAGTGGATTTCAGAAAATGACCCAATCGTTCTCACAATGAGTCCAATACTTCTTTCAACATACAGGGCGACTTTTATGATGTCAAAAAAAAACTTAAAAGGGGACTCTATAGTGTGGTGGGCACCGATTTTGTCGAGCGAGCATCAAGACCATTATCCTACGACAATTTATTCTCTGAATGCTAGCTTATACGACTGCTTATAACTAGTGTCAGAATTGAAACGCTAAGATCTCGAAAAATATACCTCAATCGAGAAAATGTCCAAATAGGTATTGATTTTGTATCCATATACACGAACAGACTCCTCATCTGATCAAACTTTCTCAATTTGTGTGCAATAAACACACGAGGACAAGTCAGTAACTATCTGCAATTTTTTAAATAATTTATTACAAAAAGAGAATACACTTTTTATTGATATCATTTTTCAATATAGTCACCCTGCTTTTCAATGCACATGGTCGACCGTTTAGCAAACTTTCTGACATCTTCTGGAAGGAAGAAAAAAAAAAGGATTTAGGTTGCACAGCTAGCCACGTATGCACCGCTTCCTTCACCTATTGATCGGAGCTGAATCGACGGCCTGATCAATAGTCACTTGTCTGTTATTCAGGATCATATCAAGCACTTGTTCAATATTGGTATAAGTTACGGCTGCAGATGGACGCCCGGAACTTTCCTCATCCTTCACGCTCGTACGACCCCTTTTGCACCGTTCAATCACTAGTAAACACTTCGCTGTGGCAAAACATTGTCCCCGTATTGTACTGAAAGTCTTGTTCGACTCGTTGGCTGAATGGTCAGCGTACTGGCCTTCGGTTCAGAGTGTCCCGGGTTCGATTCCCGGCCGGGTCGGAGATTTTAACCTTAATTGGTTAATTCCAATGGCCCGGGGGCTGGGTGTTTGTGCTGTCCCCAACTTCCCTGCAACTCACACACCACACATAAAACTATCCTCGATCACAATAACACGCAGTTACCTATACATGGCAGATGCCGCCCACCCTCATCGGAGGGTATGCTGCACTCGGCTAGAAATAGCCACACGAAATTATTATACTGGAAGTCTTCTATGAATTTCCGCTCCTGCCGGGCTGAGTGCCTCAGACGGTTGAGGCGCTGGCCTTCTGACCCCAACTTGGCAGGTTCGATCCTGGCTCAGTCCGGTGGTATTTGAAGGTGGCCAAATACGTCAGCCTCGTGTCGGTAGATTTACTGGCACGTAAAAGAACTCCATCGGGACAAAATTCCGGCACCTCGGCGTCTCCGACAACCAAAAGAGTAGTTAGTGGGACGTAAAACAAATAACATTATTATTATTAATTTCCGCTCCTGGTACACCCTCAGACCACAAAGAAACGAATTACGGAACGCTGTGGTGCAGGCAACAGAGAGTGCCGCGGCCGTCTTTACCTCGCAAAAGCGCAAGCTGTACTGATCTGATAACGCTGAAACCGACCACAGATTGACCCCAGACGTAGACAACGGTGCCATCTAGCGGCTGGTGAGCGCACAACGCCACAGAGCCAACCTAAAGTCAATTAGAGCAAAATTGCAGATACTTATTGACTTGCCTACGTATTTCTAAGTAGAGCTACGGGAATGAAATGCTAACTATGTTTATGATGTCACACATCACATGGTTAATGTATCCTCATAAAAGAAAGGAAGATATTTTCTTTTATATCAGTCATGAGTGACACAATGGTAGCTGTAAATATTGAATACAAACAGGATAAAAGCATTATAGAGCTACTAAACTACACATAAAGCCCTCAGAAATATTGACGTGGCATCAAAAGAGAACTTAAAACATTACTACCATTTTTGTAATCCTCTCTCTCTCTCTCTCTCTCTCTCTCTCTTACACACACACACACACCTTTCCGCTCTCGACCAAATTAAATTTAGGAAGAAATGTATTCACACGGCAATTCTGCAAGATTTCAATTCAAAGACCACATGACGACCAGCCACGTCAAAAGAAAGTGCACTTAAGAAACGTGACAAACGGAAATGCATAACGAATTGCGGACAGTAGTTCCAAGAGTATGCAAACAACATAGCTCCTGCTTTAATCGCATTTCATGTCGTTTAAGCAACGTACATTTTGGCGACCGTGCTTATAAGAGAAACTGGCAATTGCTGCGCTGGAGAACATTTGTAAAATGCACGTGATACTAATGACGTCACAAATAAATCTTCGTTCCCAGTGGTCTGCTAAATAATAAAATTCGCCGCGGATACGCAGCTCGTACATTAGGATATCGACACCTGTAATCCTTACGATGTCAGGTAAAAATGGTTGGCATTTGCTTTGTAAGTCCTATGCTGAGCTATTCAATAGTGGGTACTGAAAAAGGATGCACTATTTTGGCATCTTGTACGTTAATGAATATATCTGCCAGAACTTTATTTTTGCTATTTTGCTTTACGTCGCACCGACACAGATAGGTCTTATGGCGACGATGAGACAGAAAGGCCTAGGAATGGGAAGGAAGCGGTCGTGGCCTTAAGGTACAGCCCCAGCATTTGCCTGGTGTGAAAATGGGGAAATCACGGAAAACCATTTTCACGGCTGCCGACAATGGGATTCGAACCCACTATCTCCCGGATGCGAGCTCACAGCTGCGCGTCCCTAACCGCACGGCCAACTCACCCGGTCTCTGTCAGCATTTAAGAGCGCCTCTAACATGGGACACCCGTGAATTCAACCACCCTGAACCTCACGAAAACATACCTAGAATATAGATCGTTCATCACAATAACAGCGGTCTCAGTCATTCCGATACAAAATTGTGCATTCTTCCTCAACAGACATATAATCATCCATTCTAGTCCAACGGGAGAAATTTGGGCAACGCAGAGAAAAATAACTTACATATTATGAGGAAAAACACACACAATTCAATACCGTGAGTATATTGCTATATTTTCCGTTAACAGTGTCACGAGCTCTCTGCCTGAAGTAATTCTTCTTGCTGTTGGTGTTGTTTGAGTCATCAGTCCACAGACTGGTTTGATGCAGCCTCCATACCACCTTATCCTGGGCTAACCGTTTCATTTCTATCCAACTACTGCATCCTACATCTGTTTTGATCTGCTTGCCGTATTCATATCTTATACCCTATCGTTCTTACCGCCTATACTTCACTCTAAAACCAACTGAACAAGTTCTGGATGTCTTGAGATGTCTATCATTCAATCTCTTCTTCTCGTCAAATTTAGCCAGATCGATCTCCTCTCGCGAATTCGATTCCGTATCCCTTCATTCGTGATTCGATCTCTCCATGTCACCGTCAGCATTCTTCTGTAACACCACATTTCAAAAGCTTTATTTTCTTTCATTCTGAGCCAGGTACCATCCATTTTTCACTTCCATACAATGCCACGCTCCACACGAAAGTCTTCAAAAACATATTTCTAATTCCTATATCAATGTTCAAAGTGAGCGAATTCCTTTTCTTAAGAAAGGCCTTCTTTGCTTGTGCTAATATGCATTTTATATCCTCCTTACTTCTGCATCGTTAGTTATTTTACGACCCAAGTAACAATATTCGTCCACTTCCTTTAAGATTTCATTTCCTAAACTAATATATCCCACATCACCTGACTGCACTCCATTAATTTGTTTTGGACTGATTGATTTTCATCTTGCATTCCTCCCCCAAGACTGTCCATACCATTCAGCAATTTCTCCAGATCTGCAGTCTCAGATAATATATCATCGGCAAATCTCAGGGTTTTGACGTCCTCTCCTTAGATTGCGATTCCCTTTCCAAATTCCTCCTTGATTTCCTTTGCTGCCTGTTCTATACAAACTGTGAAAAGGAGGGGTGAGGGTGGGGCAAACTGCAGCCTTTCCCTACTCCTTTCTGGATTGCTGATTCTTTATCAAAGCCTACGGTTCTTGTCACTGCAGACTGATATTTTGTAAAGATTGCACATACTTCTTCATTCTCGGTATCTGACACCGATCACCTTCAAAATCTCAAATAGCTTGGTCCAATCAACATTATCGATGTTTTATCCTACCCTTGTCCCGTTTCCCTACGGAGTCGGGAATGAGGTGAGGCGAGATGAATCTGTCGTGGCGGGTTTTTATGACCGGATGCCCTTGCTGACGTCAACTCATCAGAGGAGTTAATGAGATGAAATGAATGACATGATATATGATACTAGGAAGGGAGGTGACGAAACCCGGTGCCGGCACGTAGCCTACTCCTGTCGAATTGGACCAAGGGATCTGCTCAAGGCTTAACGTCGCCATCCGACGGACGAATCACTATCAACAGCGTCATATGCCCTATCTCCATATGAGCACTACGAAGAAGTTTGAAATTGGCACGCAATCTAGTGATTAGAAATTGTGACCACCATCTCCTCTACCCTACCGGCCAACATTCTGATGGTGAAAATGTTTTCGACCAACGGGATTCGAACCGGCTAACGTCGGTGTCAGACCATTTAGCCACCAGACGGGCTAATCAACATTATCGAATGCCTTTCCTAAATCAACTGTACGAACGCCATGCACGTGGGCTTGTCCTTAATTCGATTCTCTAAGATCAGATGTACGGACAAGATTGCTTCACGTGTTCCTACATTTATTCTAACGCCAATTTGATCTTCTTCCAGCTCGGTTTCAAATTTTCTTTCCATTCTTCTGTAAATAATGCGTCTTAACATTTTGCAGGCGTGAGATACTAAACCAATGGTGCGGTAGTTTTCACACTTATCACCGCCTTTCTTGGGAATTGATATAACAACATTCTACCGAGACTCGATACTCCTTGCACACTAAATGGAATAACCTCGCCATGCTGGTTTCTCCTAAAGCAGTCAGTAATTCAGAGGGAATGTCATCATTTCCACGTGCCTTGTTCCTATTTAGGTCTCTCAAAGCTCTGTCGAATTCTGACTTCAAAACTGGGTCTCCCATTTCATCAGCATCAAGAGCCTCTTTTTGTTCGAGAACCATATCATGTAAGTCTTTAACTTGATACAACTGTTGGATATGTACATTCCATCATTCTGCCTTGTCTTCTTCCCCCCAGAAATAGTTCTTCAACTGAGTTCTTAATATTCCTACATCTAGCTTTTCTTTCTCCAACCTCCAAAGGTTTCCTTGATTTTCAATTTTCCTGTATGCAGCATCTACCTTTCCTAGGACCATACAACATTCAACATACTTACACTTCTATTTTAGCCATTCTCCCTTAGCTGTCCTGCACTTTCTATCCATTTCATTCTTTAATCGCCTGTATTCTTTTCTGCCCTCCTCATTTTTTGCATTCTTGAATTTTCGTCGTTCATCAATCAGGTCTAGTATCTTCTGAGCTATCTACTAATTCTTAGGTGATCTTTCCTTTCTTCCTAAACTTTCTTCAGCAGCTCTACTGAATTCATTCTTCACGACTGTCCATTGTTCCTCTACTGTGTTTTTTTTTTTTTTTTTTTTTTTTGCTAGGGGCTTTACGTCGCACCGACACAGATAGGTCTTATGGCGACGATGGGATAGGAAGGGCCTAGGAGTTGGAAGGAAGCGGCCGTGGCCTTAATTAAGGTACAGCCCCAGCATTTGCCTGGTGTGAAAATGGGAAACCACGGAAAACCATTTTCAGGGCTGCCGATAGTGGGATTCGAACCTACTATCTCCCGGATGCAAGCTCACAGCCGCGCGCCTCTACTGTGTTTCCTTCAGCCTTTTCATTTAATCCTTGTGCGACATATTCCTTGAAACAATCCCTCACACTCTTTTCTTTCAATATGTCTAGATCCAATCTCCATGCATTCCTTTCTTTTTTCAATTTCTTCAACTTCAGTTGGCATTTCATGACTAACAGGTTTCGGTCAGAGTCTACGTCTATGTCTGTCCATGGGAAAGTTTTGCCTAATCATAATGATATCTATATGATACCTTCCAATGTCTGCAGGTCTCGTCCACGTATACAGCTGTCGTTTGTGGTGTTTGAACCAAGTATTAGCGAGGACTGAATATTAATTACGATACGTAAAACATCAGTTCTACTGACCTCATAGTGCTGATGCTAGTCTGCAAAGTGCAGATAAAGGATTTCAATGAAGTGGTTAAAACTAAGTTACCTACGCAGTTACCTACGCATGGCAGATGCCGCCCACCTTCATCGGAGGGTCTGCCTTACAACGGCTGCACTCGGAAGTGGAAGAGAACAATATGCACATCTCAATAAAGCCTCCTTTTTACACTCAACACTACTTTCGCATTCATACAGTCCCATACCTAAAGCCACACTAGTTAAGTTTTCGAACGATGATATAGGTATGGCAATGTCATAACCTCCTTTTGCCATGCATATTGCAACATAGGCTTGTATTTTGTTGGAAAAAATAGATTGTATATATCAGAGTGAATTTTTATGATGAAATGACGATCACGTAAATTTACTTCTCGTTTTTCACATTTCAGTTTACAAAATCAGTGATCCTAATCATATAAAGCTTATTGCCGAAAGACGTATACATCAAGAAGTTGGCATTATTTACTTGTTTTCGGTAAGAATATCTTAAGTACTTCCCTTTGCTGGCGGGACCTAGTGTTTACAGTGCACTAAGTCTTCTGGCATAGGATAGAGCAATTCTGTTACTTTCATTGATCTGTCTGTCTAATCCTTAGACAGTATTAAAGTGATCGAGGTATGAGCGATGCTAGTAATACCATTCCTTATGCAGCCAGTCTCTGTTATGATTGGTGTGAAAATGTTGCTCATAGGGTCGGTTGGTGCATGCATTTCAGTGGGCTTGGCAGACGGATATGTAACAACAACAACTTCTGGCTCAGTGAGGAAAGCAACGGGAAGCTACCTCGCTCCTCATTTCCCTAGTACGCTTCTTCAGTGATGCCTTGGCCTGTATGGCCTGCGCAGGATTCAAACGGAAACAGGCTCTCCACTCACTCGTTCACGAAGGACTTAAGTTAGAAAACATTTCAGATACTCTTTCGTCTTTTTTTACACTTTTGCTTGCTTCCACATGAATGTTTCATGGACATGTTGCTTCAAGTTTCTTTGAAACACTCATGCCGAAAGTGCCTTGCCTCTCTCGAAAACAGATATACAGCTTGTTAGCTGATCTGCCACTCACTGAGAAAGTCACTTCAGTTGTATAGCTGTGTGTACAAATTGCAATACACAAGCTGCAGTTCTCTCCTCTGCGAGATAGTGTTGACATTGAGGACATTTCATAATGCAATTCTCCTCTGAAATGAGCACCTTCTCGTTGTTTGTAAGTCACATAATTTAAAATTAACTTGCGATTTGATTTACTTCTAATGCACTTATTGCGCCTCATCAGTTTGTTACAGGAGTGAAGCCAAGATTGTAATAGTCTTTATAAATGTTCTTCAGTATGCTGTCATTACTATCTTTGGATACAATGGGCCTCGATGTTTTGGGTGGAAGTGGTTGGTACTCGCTTTGACATGACGGTTCCTGTTGCTCAGGAGATTAAAGTCTTTTCCCTGCTTAAACAGCCACCTTTAGGTGCAGGTTCTTCCTCTCCTTCAAAATCAGTACCACCATGCAATTCTGTGTCATCGCCATTATACTGTATTTCTGCGTACTTATCCTGTATAATATACTACTGAACTCCATATCATCCACTCCGATTGCTTTTCCATATTCAGCACGTCACAACGTTGTCTCTAAAATTTGGACAACATCGTCTCATGATGCCAATGCACGCAGTTAACAATGTAACCAGCAACCCAACACTCCAGGAGACGCACTCGTACTGCAGAAAAAACGTGCCACCGTCTAGTGGCGTTAGCTAACGACTACAGAGTTTTGCACGAAAAAGTCGCAGACCACTGTTTTCGCGATGAACGATCTATATTCGAGACATGTTTTCTGCGGATTAAAGCGTTAGATGTCAAGGTTGTTCCTTACAAGTAATTTGTCGACGATCGACTTCTTTACCCGTACACTAACCCGTTTACAATGTTCGTGGTTTCGTCAATAAGATTTGTTGAATATGACTGGGCAACCTATTAGCGAGAATAGAACGTCGAAATTGATGTGCTAGTAACTTAAGGTTTTTTGTGGAAGTATAAAGACAGCAGTGGGAATTGATTTGACATTTCTTATTTAATTAATGAATGAATTTTCACCAATTTCGAACAATGGCCCAGTCAGTATTAACACTGTGTGTCTTTCTGCCAACCTGGGTTTTAATCCAACCCATGTCCACAAGGAGATTGCATCGTTCTGTCAGTGAAAATGTGCACGATATGATCATAAAATGCATATACTTCTTCTTTTCTTGGCAGGCTGTCCTGATTCTCCCCCACTAGGCACTGCCATCTTGTTTCGGGCCGGACGACACCTCTTCTTGACTCCTGAGGTACCCACTGCATTAGAGCTTTGGTCCACTTACCACATGGCACGCCCACTGCCATTCGTGTCGCACCACTCGCTCCGCCAAATTCGTGACTCCTGGTCTCCTCATACCAGATACAGTCTCGTTAAGTTGACCACCAGCATCGTTCGCTGAAAGACTTCAAACCTTACAGTTTACCAGCCAACGGCGCACAGTAGTCGTATCAATCTATTTAGTTGGGTAACTTAACAAAACGTCGATGGAATCCTTAGTTCTCTAAATTTCTGATGACAATAAACTGACTTCTACGATTGTTTAGACACGGGGGGTTTGAGGGAGGAGGTTACAATAAAAGTGCAAGTGATAAGACACTGAACGGAGGTAAGATACGCTTCGAGGGATTTTACTCAATTACGTGATCATCTGCAGTCAGCTGCAGTGGAATCTTTTTTAAATATGTACATGTCTGTTTCTCGAAGGCATTATCCTCCGGTTCAAAACAGTATAGCCTACCTGGAACATTTTTGTTACTTAGCATCAATCTGCAGACTGATCTATCAACACAAAATTTACAAATAGAACGTTAGTCGACGACCACAAAGTACAGTTAATAATCAACGGTTAATGCATCGCACTGGTTCATTAGCCTTTGAATTATACAGCCAAATATCCGATTAAGTGATTTGCATTCTAATGAAAGTAGTAAAGGAGCTATGAATTTCAAGTTCAGGACGTCCTTTCATTCAGAATCCAAAATTAATGCCTTTATTTATTACAGTTCACGATGAAGTGCACATTTTTATACATTTTTGCGACAGATCTGAATCATTCCGGTGAAAGTCACTGTACGGTAAAGTTCGGTCATCCAATCACTGTGCGGAGTAGCGATGTTCGGCGTATTCGGATACCACCACCTTTTTTTAGTGTAAGCTTCGACTCAGAATGTCCAATACGTGATGGTACCCTGGCTTAGCTGAGGTCAACAACTTCTAGATTTGAATAAAGTATTGTGTATTACAATACAATTCGTCAGGAATTACACAAAGAAAAATCAGAAGAATCTCACTAAAAGGAAGACGCTAAGATTCGAACGCCCTAACGACGCGTACCGCACCTCTCGTGACAGGCATTGCGGTGGTCTCCAAGAGTTTCTACCCGCAAAGGTTCACTTCCCTTGATAGCTTTTATTTAAAACTAGCTGATGTACCTATGCTTCGCTACGGGATTCTCAGAAAGACTGACTTTGTGGTTTTCCTAACTGAAATCAACATAAGTCATTACAAAAACGTAAGTAGGAATGTAATGATTAAAAGCAATGCTATCATATAAAATACTCAATCAAATGGAAAGCCGCACGTTTTATCACTTTTAATGAACAGTGCTGCGGTTAGATTGCGGTGCCAGTCTAATAGTCCAAAGTTCCAGAGCTGGGATGACCAGGCCGCAGATTGCCATGAACACTCATCTGCCATTATTCCGCTAAATATGCACACTGTTCATTCCAATCGGTGCCTTAGAGTAGGGATTGAATAGCCCGAATGCTATGATGATCCAGTGTGTTACGTACCAGTAGTATCAGAAAATTTATAAACCAGGGGAATGGCATGCCAAAGAAGAAAGTTGTCTAACTCCCCAGCTACTTCCCATCAATATTCAGGCAGGCTGTGACACTCTGTACGACTGGGCGAGTTGACCGTGTGGTTAACGGTGCGCAGCTGTGAGCTTGCATCCTAGAGATAGTGGATTCGAACCCCATTGTTGGCAGTGCTGTAGATGGCATTCCATGGTTTCCCACTTTCATACCAATCAAATGCTGGGCCTGTACCTTAATTAAGGCCTAAGGCACTCCTAGCCCTTTCCTATCCCATCGTCGCCATAAAACCTATCTATGTCGGTACGACGTAAATCAAATAAAATACTCTGTACACAGCAGTAGTCCTATCTACTGGAGATGAGGGGCAACAGAAGACACAAAGCACAACACGACAAACAATGGTCAATGTAATGTTATTGTTGATCAATGTTAGGAGCTTTCTATATTGTTGGCCTTCACATTTAGTTTTCTTTTGACTCTGTGATTTGTAAAATATTTTATACCGTAAACTGTAGTTTCTTATTCTATGACTTACGTAGCGATTTTCATTTAAATACTGTTTACCCATTTTCTCGTTACTCGGCGCTGATATGGACTTAGTAACAAAAATCCAAATTCACGAACATATTTGTGATCATAGCCAGTACGGTAACAATGTATAAGTCATGAATAATAGGAAATTTAGTACTATATAACCTTAGTTATGTAGCATTCATCGATTACACCTCTAATAAGAAATATTTGAGAATTACAGTTTAGGCCTTCCCCTAAACTACCATTTCTCTCAGCGTGAATAAAATAATTTACAGCCTAGACTATAGCGACTTGTTTCCTGACTTTGCATACCGATTTTCATCAAGATAGGACTACTAATAACAACAATATTTGAAAATTAAATTTTAGGCCTTCCCCTAAACTACCATTTTTCTCAGCATGAATACAATTATTGATAGCCTAGATTGTAGCAACTTATTCCCCAACTTTGCATACCCATTTTCTTTAAAATACGACCACTAATAACATAAATAGTTGAGAATTCAATTTTAGGCCTTCCCCTAAACTACCATTTCACTCAGCATGAGTAAAATTATTTATAGCCTAGATTGTAGAGGCTCATCCCCCAACTTCACATACCGATTTTCATTAGACCACTAATAACATAAATAGTTGACTTCAATTTTAGGCCTTCCCCTAAACTACCATTTCACTCAGTGTGAGTAAAATGATCTATAGCCTAGATTGTAGAGGCTCATCTCCCGACTTCACATACCGATTTTCATTAAATTCTCTTCAGCTGTTTTCTCGTGATGCGTGTACATACATACAGACAGACAGACAGACAGACAGAAATTACGGAAAAGTAAAAAGTTCATTTTCTTGTTACTATGGACATGACCGATACAGAAATACCATTATTTTCAAATTCTGAGCAATGTACAGACAAAACTCTTATTTTATATATATAGATTTTATATTCGCGACATGAAGGAGATGCCACGCGAATTTAAAATAGTTCCGATAATGGAAGCAGTAAATATTGGCATATCGGTTTAAACAGAGTGTGTTGCACGAACCACACATTCTCAACAAAGGAATTTTATAGCTTGCCGAGCACTGTAACTCGACAATATAAGCTCCACTCGAAGTCCCCGGTCTGTTGGATTTACACCATCTCGAGCTGAAAACTTCCCGTTTAGTCTGTACACGATTTAGGAAAGACTTCTTGTGAAGTATGTTAAGCATGTCACAGCAAATGGACATACCGCTACAGGTTAAAACAACCTTTTACGTAATATTACTATATAATTTACACATCACGGTGACGCATAATAAATAAATCGTGATACTGATTCAATTACAATTTGTTTCACGTCGCACTGACGCAGATAGGTCTTATGGCGGCAATGAGATACGAAAGGAGTGGGAAGGACGCGGCCGTGGCCTTAATTAAGGTACAGTCCCAGCATTTTCCTGGTGTGCAAATGGGAAACCACGGAAAACCATCTTCAGGGCTGCTGACAATGGGGCTGAACCCACTATCCCCCGGATGCAAATTCACAGCTGCGTACCCCTAACTGCACGGCCAACTCGCCCGGTCATCGTGATTCTGATCTGGGTTACTGCTGGGTTGGTGATTCTACAATCGCGAAGATATCAAACCATCTATGTAATTTGAGTAACCCAGAAACAAAACGTACCAGATATAATCTGGTAGCTATGAACCGTTTCTTTAACAATTACATTAGTACTACCAAATCATCGCTGTTACAGCAAAACCTCGTATATCCCAATAAGTTTGAGTGTTGTTTTTAAAAGTGGGAAAGATCACAATATGAAGATAAAGTCAGAATACAAGAGGACAAATTAGAGCAAATATTCGTTTAAAGGAAGGGGAGTTACGGATTGGAAGAATTTACCAAGGGAAGTGTTCGATACATTTTCTATTTCATTGAAATGGTTTAGGAAAAGACTAGGAAAATAACAGGGAGGGAGTCTGCCACCTGGACGACTGCCTTAAATGCAGATCAGTGGTGATTGTATTAAAGGAACTGACAATGTCCATGATAAAATTGAGTGAGCTACGTTCGAAAATCCGAGGTCTAACACTAATTATAGCTAAAGTCATTTCTCCCGATGATTTTGGAGACAACCTCGATCCTAAAGCTGCAAAAATACCTTATTGCAAGTGAAGGGGCATATATATTTATTCTATGTCAGAGTGGAATTCGTCCCCAAAGCCTAATTAATGCACAGTACCACATGCATTTCCTAAACCCAGGTTACAAACTTGTGCTGTTTGGTTCCCAATGATTAATAACATGCAATCTTTATTAACCTGTCTGAAATCACAGGTGACTAAAGGATCAAGACTACTACTACTAATAATAATAATGTTTTTATGTCCCACGAACTACGTTTGACGGTTTTCAGAGTCTCCGAGGTTCCGGAATTTTGTCCCGCATGAGTTCTTTTACGTACCAGTAAATCTACCGACACGAGACTGGCGTATTTAAGCACTTTCAAATACCACCGAACTGAGCCTGAATCGAACCTGCTAAGTTGGGGTCAGAAGGCCAGCGCTTCAACCGTTTAAGCCACTCAGCCGGGCGATCTAGAATACTGCAACAAATTTATAATATAATAGTCTACAGTAGTTATGAGCAAAGGGAACTGAATATAAATATCTTAAAACCACTCTGTGTAAGGACTTAACAGTCAATACAGTATAAAGGACTTCTTTCTTCTTATGCCTGATTTAATAGTCGCATTCATTTTATCTTCCACATGCGGATCAAGTAAGATTTTCCAAAGGTAGCAGCTATCTATATCAGTTTTAGCCACAGCGTGAGTGAACTTGGGATGAAAAGAGCAAAGACGCGCGGCACATCGACTTCCCTTTCGCAAACGAATTTATCGCGGAGGAAATTGATGTCAGAAAGGCTGAGAGGCAAGCAGGATGGTACGGCCACTTCCTCAAATTTTACCCGGATATAACAACGACTCAGATCATCCACCCCGAGACTGCACGTCTTGGTAACAAAGAAGCAGTGAACGGAAAATGCTTGATATACAAACTCGCTTATGACAAGTTTCAAACAATATCTTCTTGATACCAATCACGAACGTCTGAAAAGCACCAAGTCGGTATAAATAAATTTAGGGCCTATTTAAAAAAAAAAAAAAAAACTATTTTTCGAAGCTCCATTACTTCCCTACTTCCAAACTTCCTTTCTACATCCGACCAGCGACGTGAAAGGATTCGCTGTAGCACGTGCTCCTCCAACAATGCTCACTTACACTCGCGCAATCAGATATAGGGATAATATAAATTCGCTTCCCGTACATTATCGAAACGTGGTAGGGCTTTACCTTAATTTTTTGTTTTTTTTTTGTTGTGATATATATTAATTTATACATTTATTTATTAATTTATACATTTTAGGTATATTTTTATACCATGTTCCTTTTCAGGTAGTTTATACATTTATTTATTCAAAATTAGTTTCAGCAGACTGAGGAACCTAACAGTTATTTTAAGAAATGTTCAGAAACATGAAAAGAGATAGCTGGGGTAGATAAACTCCTTGACCTAGCTCCTCCCTTCCACCTGCCCCACCACTCCCCATCGCAACAGAAACTGGGGCGTTCTAGTTGTTTCTATTAGCCTTCCGATGTCATCGCAATCCGGGAGCGGCCCGGCGGAACAGCTGTCCAGAAAAACGTGTCCGAATGAGACCTGGGCTATTTTACTACACGGTCTATGTATAAAACGACACTATAATTTAGCCTCATATCTGCACATGATGTAAAATGTTAATAATATATACCTACTTCACTACTCTGCCGTAAATAGCAATTTCAATTCGAAAGGGCCTTAACCATTTGAATCTTAGACTGCATTATTTTCACCATACATGAAACGTTTGAATTCGTCCGCGAAGCGATCTAATTGGCTAACTTCAGCAGCTGATAAAATGACAACGTACCGGACGAGTTGGCCGTGCGGTTAGGAGCGCGCAGGTGTAAGCTCGCATCCGGGAGATAGTGGGCTCGAACCCCACTGTCGGCAGCTTCCTTCCTATTCCTAGGCGTTTCCTGTCCCATCGACGCCATAAAACCTATCTGTGTCGGTGCGACGTAAAGCAACTAGCAATATAAAAAAAAAAACGGCGCAAGATAGCAAATTATTTTTTTCCAAATATTTATCAGTATGACAAATCCTCTAACTCTCATACCTCGGTCCCCGTAGTTTCCGACCACTCTGTATATGCGTTCTTGTCACGTACTGTCGACTCGCATAACGCACACACACCCACACACGCACTCACTCTCGTGCTTTTTAATTCGCGTTTAGGCCTCAAATACATTGGCGAAATTCAACCACCGAAATGGACAGCCAAGCTGTAGGCTTGCGTTTCCTCTACCTTCTCTTTGCGAACTTACGTCCTTCCCCACTTCATTTGCAGTTCTGCCGAATGCATTGCGCAGTCCATTTACACATGTACCGGTAGTGTGGTTGTAGTAGACCAGAGGAAGTACAAGTAGGCAACCATCCTCTATTAACAAATTGAAGAGAAAATGGAAGAGGTCCGACACTTTGAAGAATGAAGGTTTCGGAAAATGAAAGACAACGGCCACGAAGGGCGTGAAAATGAAAGACTCCCAGAACTCGAAAACCTAGTACCGTCAGGGTCGGAAAAGAACAAGAGATGACCAAAAAAGTAAATGAAAGTGAGGAGCCTGGCACAAGTAAGCGGAAGCAAAGCCAGGACACAACTAAGGAGGCCATGGTCGTCAATCCACGCTCCAAACTTAAGAGCCCTTTTCAGTCGCCTCTTATGACAGGCAGGGGATGCCGTGAATGTTATTCTACCGTCTCCACCTACAGGGGGAATTTATTGATAGGGAGTTTGGGGTAAAAAGTTCTTGTCGTTACCTCTTTTGAGAAGAAGGAAGTACCGCAGGAAAATTAGAACGTTGTGGGTACCTTCAATTTTACACACAGAAGTTAAGATAGACATTTCTACTATTTATTCTCATAATTTAGGAAATGTGAGGACTGATTTCTACATTATTGTGATATTTAGACCTACCTGACTTTTTTCATTTGTGATTTTCTTATTATTAAAATTTTCCCAGAACTCTCACAGATCGTTGCCTAGGTATTGTTTATTTCAACTCATTTGCTGTATGACTCACTTTTATAATACTACGCACACATGGATGTTTCTGAATTTCGGCAATAAATGCATCAGTATCGACTACATTTACTTCTCCGTCCATCTTGCACCAGAGCAGAAAAACAAATGAAGTCAAATGAAGTTGGTCGACTGCAGCTACTGCAGTTCAACATGAAGCCGGCACCTCGGCGGAGAAATGGGCCACAAAACGACATCTCCAATCATTCTGTAGCAATTTTGTTTCTGGTAAACGATATAACAGCGCCGGCCCCGCAGTGTAGGGGTAGTGTGCCTGCCTCTTACCCAGAGGCCCCGTGTTCGATTCTTGGCTAGGCCAGGGAGTTTTAGCTGAATCTAAGGGCTGGTTAGAGGTCTATTCAGCCTACGCGATTAAAACTAAGGAGCTATCTGACAGTGAGATGGCGGCCCCGGTCTAGAAAGGGAAGAATGACGACCGAGAGGATTCGTCGCGCTGACTACACGACACCTCGTAATCTACAGACCTTCGGGCTGAGCAGCGGTTGCTTGGTAGGTCAAGGCCCTTCGGGGCTGTTGCATCATGAGTTTTAAAAAACTCCGTAACAAGAAATGAATTATTATTATTATTATTATTTTAATGTCATTTGCTTTACGTCCCACTAACTAGGCTATTTTTAAGGTTTTCGGGCCGAGTGCTGAAATTTAGTCCCGTAGGAGTTCTTTTACGTGCCAGTAAATCTACCAACACGAGGCTGAAGTATCTAAGCACCTTCAAATACCACCGGTCTGAGCCAGGAGCGAACATGTCAAGCTGGGGCCAGAAGGCCAGCGCCTCAATCGTCTGAGCCACTCAACCCGGCAATAATAATAATAATAATAAAATAATAATAATAATAATAATAATAATAATAATAATAATAATTGTACCGGGAGGTACATCTCAACGCCGCGCATTTAAATCTAGCGCCTAAAAGAACTCCTCTCCGGGTGAAACAGTGAAATTGAAACTACACCTGCTTAGAACTTTACTCAGAAGATGTCACCACAGAAATCTGATGTAATTTCGTTATTGTGAAGTTTCCTGTACTGTGTGAATTTCTACTTGTTTTGTTTGCCATTCATCAAGACGTTTGGACATTCTCCATTAGATGACACTACCAAAAAACTATGATCATGCACCCTGGTGCGAAGTGAAAGAACTTTTGATTTAAAGAAGTTTTGTATTCATAAGTGTTTTTACTTACTGATGTTCATTTATTTTTGGGTTGTCAACATTTATCTTTTCTTTCCGCCAGTTTTGAACCCAACCAATCAATAATTTCTGTAATTAATTTTCTACCAATCACAGTCTTCTTCTTCTTCTATTTTGAGTATCACTTTTAAATTAACCAATAGAATTGAGAGGGTGTGGCTGGTTTATTCGTGAAAGATCTCGAACCTTCCCTGAGGGTTTATAAACTGCGGCTTTTCACGTCTCTTGGCCTATTGATCGTCAGCTTACTTCCCCCTGTGGGTGGGGACGGTAGAATAACACCCACGGTATCCCCTGCCTATCGTAAGAGGCGACTAAAAGGGGCCCCAGAGGCTCAGAACTTTGGAGCGTGGGTTGGCAACCGCGGGGCCTTTAGCTGAGTCCTGGCATTGCTTCCACTTACTTGAACCTGGCTCCTCACTTTCAACTATCCTATCCGACCTCTCTTGGCCAACTCTTGTTCTTTTCCGACCCCGATGCTATTAGATTTGCAAGGGCTAGGGAGTCTTTCACTTTCATGCCCTTCGTGGCCCCTGTCTTCCTTTGGCCGATATCTTCATTTTTCGAAGTGTCGGACCCCTTCCATTTTTTCTCTCTGATTAGCGTTATATAGAGGATGGTTGCCTAGTTGTACTTCCTCTTAAAACAATAATCACCACCACCACCGTCAGTTTACTAAGTGTGTGTGTCAAAGCAGGAGGCGGGAGGCCTCTCATCAGGCAGCAGTACATCGACAAGGTAATGGCCACATAACATCTCTCTCTCTCTCTTTCTTTCTTTCTTTCTTTCTTTCTTTCTTTCTTTCTTTCTTTCTTTCTTGCTAGCTCCGCAGTTTAACCCGAGGGAAAGACCCGAAACATCAATTATGTAACCTTCTTTTCTAAAATGTAACTTTCTGCTGGCTAATGTATTAACTTCATAAAATCTTTAACTGTAAATCGGGGATAGAGAGTGATATACCCTCTCAAACTCCCCTTCATCTTGTTTTGAGGTGCCACGTTTTTATTTCTCCAATGTATTAAAGTGATTTCCATACGTGCTACCTCAGTAGTTTGGGAATAGCCCCTGTCTCGTCGGCCAAGCGCCCTATAGGTTTTAAAATTATTTTTGGAGCTCAGTCTTTGACTCCATTCAAACTGTACTCGGGCCGTTTATTTAACCTGCTCGTTTTTTCTAAGGCCCTGTAGTTTGCGTACTAGATACCTCTGTGTAATAAGATTTATATTTGTGAATAGTGCCTTGTAAGGCCAGAGATTATTAGATTTTCATGCTATGTTGCCTTGGGTAGGGTTGGAAAACTGAGAGCACGTTAGCTCTTTTTCAAGTGTTGTAAAAGTGCCTATGGGGGCTTGATATTTTAATTTAGGGAGCAAGTGTTCCATGTATTGAGGAATTTCTGCCCTTGTGTAAATTTGCGCTCTTCGTAAATTTGAGCTAAGAGCTCAGGAAAAGTGAAGCGAGGGCTTGAAGCCCATGATCTGTTAAAACAACTAATCCTGGATTTTTCCCTATCTTGTTTTCTTGCTACTTGTACCTGTAAAAATTGGGAAGTTGGAAATTGTTGAAAATATAACCTTCAGTTTAAGTTTTAATTTAATTCTTGACATTGTAATTAGATCCATTCATCCCGGCACCTTATTTCACCTCTGCTGTCCACGATAAACCCTGAAATAATAATAATAATAATAATAATAATAATAATAATAATAATAATAATAGCATCTCCCTCTGTAGATCAGTGATAGAGCGTCTGCCTTCACATCCCAAGATCGTGGGTTCGACAAACGTTTAACACAGGCCCGTTTCTCTGCTATCTAGCAGAATACAACAACGTCCAGATTAACATGCAGGCACCGTAAGTGGTATGCAATAAAATGCCTGCACACGATAATTGAGGTCACTGGTTAAAATAATAATAATAATAATAATAATAATAATAATAATAATAATACAGTATTCTTTTACATCCCACTACTTACATTTGATGGTTTTTCGGAATTACCCGCAGGCTGACATATTTGAGCATCTTCAAATACCACCGGACTGAGCCAGGAACATTATACCGCATATTTTGCAACAAGGAAGTCAGGAACGCCAGCGGTACACCGACGCAAATTGCCGACATGTAAGCAGGCCGTAAAACGTAAATGGCCATTTTCTCATTATATAAGGGCCAATGGTACAAACACTCGCCGGTGTAGGAGGTAGCATGCATGACTCTTACCCGCAGGCCCCGGGTTTGATTCCCGTCCACGTTGAGGTAAGATGGCAGTCTCGGTCTAGAAAGCAAAGAATACGTCCTGATGACCACACAACACCTCAATCTGCAGGCCTTCAGGCTGAGCAGCAGTCGCTTGGTAGGACATGTCCATGGGGTTTGGTTTGGTACAAACCCTCAGACAAGCATCTGTTTACCTATCTCCCGAAGAATGAACGAAATCAGTAATCCAAAAGCAATGATCTCCGTGGCTAAATGGTTAGCGCTAGCCTTTGGTCCAAGAGGTCCCAGGTTCGATTCCCGGCCGGGTCGGGAATTGTAAGCTCTATTGGTTAAATAAGATGTCTCGAGAGCTGGGTGTGTATCGTCTTCAGCATTGGAATTCATCACAGGCAGTGCCCCATTCTCACAGACGCACAGGTCGCCTATCAGGGGTCAATATGAAGACCTGCACATCAGATAACATACTAACTTATTTTAATGTTTTTAACGTGTAATAAATAGGTCGAAAATCGAGCAACATCGCATATTTTAACTTTACGCTCTAATGAAAAAGTTCGTCCCAATTCTATGGCCATACTTTTTTTTCTTTTTTTTTTTTTTTTTTTTGCAAGTTCCTTTACGTCGCACCAACACAGAGAGGTCTCAAGGCGACGATGGGACAGGAAAGGGCTAGAAGTGGGAAGGAAGCGGCCGTGTCCTTAATTAAGGTACAGCCCCAGCATTTGCCTGGTGTGAAAATGGGAAACCACGGTAAACAATCTTCAGGGCTGCCGACAGTGGGGTTCGAACCTACTATATCCCGAATACTGGATACTGGCCGCACATAAGCGACTTTTAAATTTTTTATTAGGTTAAAGCAACATTCAGTCGAATGGATTTATATGTAATGAAATCTAATATCTAAATGAAGTCAAATGAGAGGTTTCATGATAATTTCACAGGAAATTAACAGGTGGCACACTAGACAGTAGAAAGTAAGAAATAAGACTTTAATTGACACGATCCTTCGCGTGCTGAGTACTGCCGGTGGTTTCTGAGCGAAGTGGAGTCAGGACTTCTGGATCCTCAGTTTTTCATTTCTTCAGCATCTTCTGTGATGTTCATGAACAGGGTCAATCCCGCGTCAGTCCTAGTGTAAATATTTTCCGGGCCCTTTTTATTTTGCACACCCGGTATTTTCTATATTAGATATGTCGAACCAAACTTCGCTTTTTATGTTACTTTTATTACTACTGTTACAGTTATGATAAGAGGTAGAGTGAAACGTACGACGTGACGCTCGCGCGGACGCGCACACTCTCTCTCTCTCTCTCTCTCTCTCTCGTAATCATAGCAAGATCATTTCTAGTTTTACGTCGAATCCGATCTATACGGACGCCATTTCTTACTTAAAAATCCCACATTAATTGTCCGGGATTTGAAGTACGGCCGCTATGGAACAATTACAAATAACAGGACAAACCTATCTCAGAGATGATGTACTTACCCAGTAAAGTGAATCTTGAAATAGTACCTAAAATATTGTTACAAGCATAATCGCCATTCGAACAGATTGGGAGAGAGAGACAGAGAGAGAGAGAGAGAGAGAGAGAGAGAGAGAGAGAGAGAGAGAGAGAGAGCGAGAGAATCAATCCATGAAGCAACTGTTCTTTGCAAGAGGCGGGTGAGGTCAGTGCAAGCGAGTTGGTGTTAGGGGAGGCCTACTGCGATGGGGTGGGGGTATCCAACGGCGAAGTTACTAAATGAAAGCTCTGTATATTATCAAAGAGTAGTATAAAGTTTAACTTTCCAGATTATCTACAAGGAAAATGGCAGTCCGCGTAATGAATATGTAAAATGACTGAAACACCCAAGGAGAACCCTGAATGTCACTCGGATCCATTCCTTCTGCTCACGTAAATCTTACAATCCATTTGTTCGCCAGCCAAACTGACCGGATGGAGGAGGACAACAAGGAATGTGACTTTTTCCATCGAATAATCTATAATCGATAATGTGCTCTCGACGTCCAAGTTGTGCACATAGGCCATTGATAAACAACAGACTACATATGACGTTATCATCTGACCGTTCTCGCAACTAACGGCGAAGTCGATTTGAACTAAGAAAAGACAGATGAAGACAGATAATACACACGTATAAAACTTTAAAGAGAATATTTCAAAGGATACTAACTGGCGCTGTTCTCTCTGACACATAATTTTCCTCAATTTATTTCTATCATTCGTGGAGTCATTCCAGTCCTTCCAAGCTCATAAGAAATTTGACGCAGAGAGTTAACGGCAGGGTATTATTTCCAGCAATGAATATTTTTTCAGGCGAAGAATCACGATCACCAGGATATGTTTTACCGAAGATTACCTGCAAAAAAAGCCGTCTATTAATCCAGCGAGCTCTTAACCAAAACCTCCTGACAAGACGCATCTTGTGGTTACCGATAAAGATAAAATAGAGAACGTTTCCTCGATAAGAATAATCGCGGTTCGCTAAACAGGTCAGGCTCGTAAGTAAACTCAATGTATGGTAAGCGGTCGACGGCGACTAATATGCTCCCAATAACTTCTGGGATAATAACGTTGTTAGGTCAAAGTTCTCTGGGTGAAAAAATTAAAATTGTATTAACTGTTCGTTATTTCATGCCCACTTTCATAGGGATGATGCACTTCTAGGCTACGAGTCCATACACCAGATAACGAGGATCGGGAATTTTATGTAATATCAAAGTGCGAAATAAGTGCATAGAAATGTAGTAAATGTCAGTGAAATATATAATATTCTTAATGCACTATGTTTATAAACATGTGACAATAAAATTGTTTTAAATACCTCCTTATTTTATGGGTTGCCTGGCCGGGGCAGTAAAGGCGTGCTCTGTTCGCCCGGAAGGACGTGGGTTCGAATCCCCGTCAGGAAGTCATAAAATTTAAGAAACGAGATTTCCACTTCCGGAGGTGCATATGACCCTGAGGTTCACTCAGTCTACACCAAAACTGAGTACCAGGTTAATTCCTGGGGGCAAAGGCGGCCGGGCGTAGACCTAACCACTCTTTACCTTCCACTCCTCCAAGGGCCTTCATGGCCTGTACGGAGGTGACTTTGTCTTTGTCCTTATTTTATAACAAAGTCATCGTTGTTGCTTTCAATAATTTATAGATTCTACCGTTTTCTAATACTGACAGTATTAAATCAAATTAAAAGCATAAGCAGAATACTTCAAATAATTTATATATATAATTGTTATGTTACAATTTGGAAAATAATAAACTATTCGTATGCACAAATAAAGAAACCTGTTTGGACTTGACGAAATGCAACTTACTCATATGGAATCATCACACAAAGTGGCCTAGATTGGCAATAATGAGATATACAGGTGGTGATGCAGAATGCTTAACCAGTGTATGATAACGCCTATTATGATGTTGTTGAGTATTTCTGGGGATAGCTAACCCTTTCAAGATAATCCAGATGTATTCTTTAGTATCTCCTCTGCTACCAAATATTCGCTTAAATATGGGAGGCAAGGTTCATTAATATCTTTCATTTTCTGTCAACCTCAATCGCCTGCTAAATGTCTCTTTCAAAACGTATAGTAGGTTCCAACACTAAAGCAGTGCGCTTTCTTGGATGAATGGCAATAATGTTGGCTCTTCTATTCGAACCCGTAGAAGATACACAATGAACTTTTTCGTAAACTTGCCACTTAATTTCCCTTAATGTTGAATCTAGAGCGGATCTAACCCTGTGATGGTGATTATTCCTTTACAGTGCTCCCTTGGGACAGTTTCAGTCTCGCCACAGTCAAGATGACGGTAGCGGATTGTGCTTGTGCACCTTCCAAGGATTGCTCGAACCGCCGAGATGTTGGACGACATTTTTAGGGCGTTTGTTCACTCCGAAGAAGATAATCCATTACGATTATTCACCCAAAAGTTGACTTTGGATAAGTCAGCGTAGGCCTATTCTGAGAAGCCCCTTCCTCTCAAGGAGTGAGAAGCCCATGCATTAAAGGCTTTCTCCTGTAAGAGTCTGTCCGTCCAGTTGTTGTTATATTACACAATGTATTAATGTAGCTAATTTCCTGTTGCTCTCATGCCCTGAAAATGAAACAAATAGGTCTTACTAAATAAAGTTAACCTAGAATATACGTTTAAGTCCCTATTCAGTAAAACAAGTAAGGTTTTTTTTTTTAAATGCTATTTGTTCGGGGCGTCGACCCATGTGGATCTCTTGCCCCTACTAGCACCATATAGTTTTTTTTTTTTTTGCTAGGGGCTTTACGTCGCGCCGACACAGATAGGTCTTATGGCGACGATGGGATAGGATAGGCCTGGGAGTTGGAAGGAAGTGGCCGTGGCCTTAATTAAGGTACAGCCCCAGCATTTGCCTGGTGTGAAAATGGGAAACCACGGAAAACCATTTTCAGGGCTGCCGATAGTGGGATTCGAACCTACTATCTCCCGGATGCAAGCTCACAGCCGCGCGCCTCTACGCGCACGGCCAACTCGCCCGGTGCACCATATAGTATGAACCTACGTGTAATTGGAACGGCGGTAGTGTGGAATGTGTGTGAGAAAAGGAAGATTAAGGACGTCACAAACACCCAGTACCCAGGCCAGGGATATTAATCATTACAATTTTAAACCCCTGACCCTGCCGGGAATCGAACCCGGGGCCGCCGGGTGACAGGCGGACGCGTTGTCCCTTACACCGCGGGGCCGGACAACAAATAAGTTACTACGGTAACTTTTTTATAGAGATATACAGTGGTGTCACCAAGTACTTCTCCATGTTGTGATGTTTTGGTGCTGATCCCAGAAAATTACCTTGTAGGCTGAGAAGGACCATTCAAGATAGGAGGAAGTCACTGGCGCATATTTTAAAAGATAAAACTAGCTGGGTGAAGAATCTTCCGCAGGCTCTTCTTGTTCACCACTAATGATCTTACAAACAGAAACAGAATTTGAATAATCTGAATTTCGTTAAGACTGCAATGAGTTTGTTTGATCAATGAAAGACACCTAGCCATCCCAGATTCTAAGAAAGGATTAGTGCTGTTTCATATAGTTGAGGCACTCGGACCTACTTAATTTCAGATATAAAGGGTTATAAATCCCAATTTTAAAGGAATTTTAAAGCCAACATCAATTTAAATAAATGTCACATTCTTCACAACATATTATGTACAAATATGTAATATTACTAAGAATATGTGAAAATATGTAAAATGAAACACAGGTATAACCCTATCAGAACGATGATTCGCCGACATTTTCAGTGGTCTACATGTGAGGGAATGGAATATGTAATTACAGAAGAACCCGGGCCCTAGTGATCAAAGCCAGCCGACGTTCGCTTTTCCCTCGCTGCAGCCGATCGACCGGCGGAATGGGCGGAGCACTACGGTAGCCAGCATGTCTCGAGCGCAGTACTACAGAGCTATACAGACTCCGACTGCCACGTAAATTCCATCCCCTTTAAATGTCTACAGGCCGTGATGTGACAGCAGTAGAAGGATAGCGAGGCACGTAGAAAAAAGTGTTGGCGAACAGAAGACAAAACGCTTTCTTAATGTATAAAAAGTTCTAACAACATACTTCATTATGAACGATGAACTAATTTAAAATATACCTCAACGAAGATGCAAAATAATTATGTAAAGTTTACTGCAGTTCGCCCTAATAAATACACTTGTTAACGCGGAGTGACAGTAGGGAACGCGCGCCAAAAATATTTTGGATGAATGATAAAACATGCTGCCACTACTACTAATAAGGATGTAAATTCTGCATATTAAATTGTCTTATATAAGGGTAGGAAATAAAGATCGGACTGTTAGTCCGAAATGATTGTTTTCCGTGGTTTACTCGACTGGGTTCTTGCGCTCTCTCTGCCGTTGGGAACTGAAATTCCTGAACCACCCATGAGACCGTTGACTGTGTTTCACCCTCCTCCTTTCTCAACTGGGCTTGGGACCGACTAGAGAAGTCTAGAAAAGTCCAACATCCAGGAACTTCAGATGTTAGACAGCAAAACATTTCGGACCATGATTCAAAATTTGGAAGGGTTGCAAGTCGAAAAGACTGCAAAGACGGGAAGAACCTGGACGGATGAGCAGAAGAAACAGCATAGCGCCCATATGAAGGAGTACTGGAGGAAGAGGAAACTTCAGACATAGAAAAAAATTAAGTGTAGCGTGATCCTAGGTGATCAGTTTGCAAATTTAAAAAAATAAATAAATTCGTGTCCTCATTCCGAGATGGTGCAGTTCTTTTTGGGCACACCTATGATGGAGCAACCACATTACGTACCAGCCCTACTGTCATTCTTCTCTGGCAGCATCGGGAATCGATCCCAGGCCTTCGAGGACGGCAGCTAATAGCACTAATTGTTACACTACGGAGACGGACGTAGTAATAATGTTATTGCTTTTACATCCCACTAACTCTTATGGATTTCTGGGACGCCGAGGTGCCCAATTTTGTTCCGTAGTTCTTTCACATGCTGGTAAATCTACTGACACGTATCTGGTACGTATCTGAGCACCTTCAAATACCACCGGACTGAAATGAGATAACCCACCAAGTTGGGCTCAAAAGGCCAGAGCTCTACCGTCTGAGATACTCAGCTCGGCACAGCACGATACGGACAAAATGTTTGTGTATAATAAGATTTCCGAGTAAGATGATAATTAATTTACTTGTTGATTTATTTTGCTAGTGGTTTTCAACGATATGGGATGGGGAGTGGACGCTAAGGGAGAAATCTCACCACTTCTCCCTATTAGCTCTCAACATCACAAAATTTGCATCAAAGTACAGTACATATATGAGGTGTAACCAGTTTCGATCTTCTCCTTCTCGGTCGTTTCTCAATTATCTGGGGTCGGCACTACACGTGCGTATGTCCCAGTTTCACGACTGTACGCCCTTCCTGTCGCCAACCTTATGTGGAGGAATGTACAAAGTGTAAGAATTATTTTTAGAAATATAACAGTCGTATACAGAACTACGGACTTCCAAGTTTCACACCAGAGAATCTTCATTAGTCATCAATGACCTGCGTTTAGGAAGGTCGCCCAGGTCGTAGATTCCCTATCAACTGTTTACCTCATACTTACATTTTTATTTATAATTGTTTACCTAGCTTTTTCTTAAAGATTTTCAACGAACTTGGAAATTTATCGAACATTTCCTTTGATAACTTATTCCAATCCCTTACTCCTCGTCCTGTAAATGAATATTTGACCTAATCTGTCCTCTTGAATTCCAACTTTATCTTCATATTATGATCTTTTCTACTTTTAAAAGTTCTACTCCAGGTTATTCTTCTACTTACGTCATTCCACGCCAACTCATCACTGACAGCTCGAAACATACCACATAGTGGAACATCTCGTCTCCTTACTCCCACGTCTTCCCAGCCCAAAGTTTGCAACATTTTAGTAACGCTACTCCTTTGTCGTAAATCACCCAGAACAAATCGTGTTGCTTTCCTTTGAACTTTTTCCAGTTCTCGTATCAAGTAGTCCTGGCGAGGGTCCCCTACACAGGCGCCATACTCTAACTGAAGTCTTACTGGAGAATTATACGCCCTCTCCGTTACATCCTTACTACAAACCCTAAATACTTTCAACCATGTGCAGAGATCTGTACCCTTTATTGACAATCATATTTATGTGATTACCCCAATGACGGTCGTTTCTTATATTAACACCTAGGTACTTACAATGATCCCCAAAAGGAACTTTCACCCCATCAACACAATTATTAAAACTGAGAGGACGTTTCCTCTTGGTGAAACAACTTGACTTTTCATCCCATTTACGAACGTACCATTGTCTCACTACATTGTTTAAGTCCCCCAACAGTCGCTCACAGTCAGAACTTAGCTTTTTGTAGGCTGGTGCAACTCTCCCTAAAGTAAATCACTGAATCATAACTGATCAACCGAAGGAAAAAAAATATATGCTTGGCATGGCCAGAGTGTCCCCACTACAGTATATGGGAGGCTTAAAATACATGGAAGGAAATAGATAAAGATATATCGACGAACGCTCTGAAGGGCCTTGGCCTACCAAGCGACCGCTGCTCAGTCTGAAGGCCTGCAGGATTTTGCAAACAATGACCAAAATTCCATTTAATTTTTCTTCGCTGTGAACCCTACACTGCATTTTTTGGTTTCTTAGGATGGATATTTCCAGTTTCGTGAAATTTATTATAAAGATGGACTGTTTTACTGCTTTGAACGCCTATACCTGGGAATATTTCTTGAAGCCGTCTTTGAACGTCACGAGCTGAGTTAATACATATGGATCGTACCTAAAGACACGCTGTGCCGTTGAAACACACGAACAATAATAGCCTTTATGACTAGACTATGGCAAGTGCAAATACTTAGGTGTGAGATTTGAAAGTAATTTGCACTGGAAGAGTCATGTTGATGACATTGTTGGGAAAGCATACAGATCGTTACATGTCATAATGAGGCTACTTAAAGGATGCAACAAAGAATTAAAAGAAAAAAGTTACTTAAGTATGGTTCGTCCATTATTGGAATATGCAAACAGTGTTTGGGATCCTCACCAAGAATATCTAATAAAAGAACTAGATGGTGTGCAGAGGAAAGCAGCAATGTTTGTAACAGGGGATTTCAGGAGAAAGAGTAGTGTATCAAAAATGTTGAAGGAACTTGGTTGGGAAACTTTAAGTAAGAGAAGGGAGAAAACTAGACTTATAGGATTATATAGAGCCTATACAGGAGAAGAAGCATGGAGAGATATCCGTGAGAGGCTTCAGTTGGAAAATAATTATATTGGTAGAACTGACCACAAGTACAAAATTAGAAGGGATTTTAGCAAAAGCGATTGGGGTAAATTTTCATTCATTGGGAAGGGCGTGAAGGAGTGGAACAGTTTACCAGGGGTAGTGTTTGATCCTTTTCCAAAATCTGTACAGATATTCAAGAAGAGAATAAACAACAACAGAGAAAATAAATGTTAGAGGGCATTCGACCAGTGCAGGATATTCTAAATAAAAAATGTGTGTGATTAAATTAATTCCATCCCCTGGTCTATGGAGTTTGGACAGCCCAAGTAGGGGACTGCCTGTAGAGGTGAAGTACGGTGGGGACTTCGAGGGCCCTGGGCCGCTACGGTAGCTGTGAAGGCCCTTCAGGAACTCTGAAAAGTGGTGGCAAAAGGGGCTCTGGTTAAGACGCAGCAGGTCGTTATGCTACTTAGGTTCCAAAATGGGTAAAATATAAATATGTAAATAAATTCAATGTTAATTTTAATCTTATACCAGTTGTATATTATTATTAGAAGTAATTTCACATACCGTACTGTACATGAGTTGACTATGTTTGTAAGATATTATAAGTAGAATTTTGTAAACAATATAAATTTATTAAGGATGATGTGTGTGTTTAATATAACAAATTATTAGCGTAAATTGTATAATATTGTATTCTAGGAAAAATTTATTCGTCTCTTGTTAATTTAAAATTTAGTGCTTGACAATAATGTATTTTAGTGTACCATTTGCCACCGAGGTAGACACCTCATTTGCAAATAAAGAGATTTTGATTTGATTTGATTTTGAATTGTAGAATAAAGAACAAAACACACACACGCCGGGGAATAGCTGAAACACGACATCGAACGCGTGTATTACACGGTAAGCTAGCATGGATGCGAGCACACACAAAACAAAAGCCGTGGACAGGTAACAATACATGTGATGACATACCATACCCTTCCTGCGCGTGGAGAACATGGCGCGCCGGAGTAAAACATGTTTGATCACTCTGTATAATTATGCTACCTTATCAGGGATGACAGTAGTCATGCGTCTAGACATTTTTAAAAAAAAGTTATTTTCTGGAAAACTACTACAGTTGGGAAGAAAATGCATGTGATTTAAAAACATCTTTTTATGTTGACAAGTGAATCCTAAGTGGAATTGGTGGGCTCCTTTTTTTATAAATAGGACTAACCGCTAAAGCAGCGTATTCATTTTTGTGGGTCCCGGAAGCACCATTTCCCCTATTTGCTCTACTTTTTAAAAAAAAATGTCTGGACGCATGCTTCATCCGATTAAAACCAACATAACGGGTAAACATAGTAGTAAAGAAGCTTGCACGCAGAATTTATATTTCCTATTAAAAATCCATATTCATTTTCTTCGTAATTGTAGGAGTTTGCCAGATAATTACGCTTTTGACTGTAAGGAGCAGCTCGACCATACGGCCCAAAGGCAGTTTTTAAAAAGTAATTATGATCGGTGGAAAACGGCAAATAAGAATGTAAACAGACTCTGGGATGGGTTTAAAGCAATTGTTGAGGAATGTGAAAAAAGGTTTGTACCTTTAAAGGTGGTAAGGAATGATAAAGACCCACCTTATTATAATAGAGAAATAGACTAAGAAGAAGGTGCAGACTGGACAGAAATAGAAATGACTGTGGAAGAAGAGAAGGAAGAGGGAATGGAGAAGGTGGTAGTGTTTCACGTTGGTACTAACAATGTAAGGCAAGCAGGTACAAGTACCAACATAGTTGGGGATGTGTGGGATCTGGTAAATGCAGCACGGATGAAGTTAAAGAAAGCGGAGATTGTTATTAGTGGAATAATGTGTAGGAGGGATACTGACTGGAAGGTGATTGGGGAATTAAATGAGACTATGGAGTGGGTATGTGGGAAACTGGGAGTGAGATTTCTAGATCCTAATGGGTGGGTAGGAGACAGGGATCTGCGCCTTCACTAGAGGCCTTCACTTAAACCGCAGTGGTACATATAAGTTAGGGTACGAACATACCGAAGATGCATCGCAGCTCGCGGTCGCGGTTTACATCGCGGTCGATGTCTAGATGTCACCTCCTGGTAACACAAACACTCAGTCTTAAATGGAACAGTTCAAGTCAAAGATGCTTGCTTCCATTCACCATCGCGATTTACCAGGAGGTCTAGCGCGATGACAAGAAAGTGTGTTTCCATCGCTGTAGAACGGGAGGCATCGATGTAGCTTGCTCCTGATTGGCTTGTCCTGATTGAGATCACGTGATATATCCCCCCCCCCCGTTCTACTGTGCCCTTGATCCGAGTGTCCACAGAGCCCACGTGTGTATTCGTGTGGTAGTTATTGTACTTCACAGTATCAATTTTCGATTCCACATTGTTGTATATGTGTTGGAACGTCTCATGGGACATTCTCATGTATGAATGGTATCTGTCCGGATGATGTTTCACTTCTTCAGCGCCTGTCTTCTTTGATTTATAGGATGAGCATTCCACTGGCGGGCTGACTAATTTGAAAGTAGCCACCATCGTGTGCTTATGCTCAATGAATCACTATCTCCACTGTCAGTTGAATACATACTCTATACTTGTAAAAGCTCAGCAGTAGAGGATAAATTATCTTTAACTTGAACGCGGAGATCTAAACATTACGTCCACTCACTGTAAAAACATCTCAGAACACTGAAAGGTAAACCTCCCCGGTATGTTCACCCTCCATCGACCGCGACGTAATCCTCGACCGCGACCGCGAGCTGCGATGCATCTTCGGTATGTTCGTACCCTTAGGAAACTTGTTTAGAAGGGTTAAAGGCAGGTACATTCAGGGAAACGGGGTGGCCTAGGGAGCGGTGTTAAGCGAACAGGGAACAGGAAATCAAGTAGGGATGACATAAAAATGTTAGTGCTCAACTGTAGAAGCATTGTAAACAAAGGAATCGAATTAAGTAATTTAATAGATATATACTTACCAGATATTGTAATAGGAGTTGAATCATGGCTGAGAAATTATATAATGGATGCAGAGATATTCTCACGGAAGTGGAGTGTGTATCGTAGAGATAGGATAGGAATGGTAGGAGGGGGAGTATTCATTCTGGTGAAAGAAGAATTTGTAAGCTACGAAAACGTTAAGGATGAAAAACATGAAATTCTGGGTGTACGGCTCTTCTCTAAAGATAATAGGCAATTTGATGTCTTTGGAGTGTACAGACCGGGAAAGGGTAGCGCTGATGCTGATTCAGAATTATTTGAAAAGATAATCAGCTATGTTGGAAATGATATGGAAAGGAATGTGATAGTAGCAGGTGATCTTAATTTACCAAATGTCAATTGGGAAGGTAATGCGAACGACAGGAAGCATGATCAACAAATGGCAAATAAGTTATTATGGGAAGAGCACCTGATTCAGAAAGTGATGGAACCAACTAGAGGGAAGAATATTTTGGATGTCGTGCTGACAACACCATACGAGCTCTATAGAGAAACCGAAGTAATAGATGGTATTAGTGATCACGAAGCTGTTTTTGTCGTAGTTAAAAGTAAGTGTGAAAGAAAGGGAGGTATTAAAAGTAGGACTATTAGGCAGTACCATATGGCTGATAAAACAGGCATGCGGGAGTTTTTAAAAGGTAACTATGATCGCTGGAAAGAGGTATCTAAAAATGTAAACAGACTGTGGGATGGGTTTAAAGCAATTGCTGAGGAATGAGAAAATAGGTGTGTTCCTTTAAAGGTGGTAAGGAATGGTAAGGATCCACTATATTATAACAGAGAAGTAAAGACACTAAGAAGGAGGTGCAGACTGGAAAGAAATAGAGTTAGAAATGGTTATGGAAGTAAGGAGAAATTGTAGGAACTTACTAGGAAATTCAATCTAGCACAGAAGTCAGCTAAGGATAACATGATGGCAAGCATAACTGGTGGTCATACAAATTTTAGTGAAAAATGGAAGAGAGTGTATAGATACTTTAAGGCAGAAACAGGTTCAAAGAAGGACAATCCAGGAATCATTAATGAACAAGAGGAGTGTCTATGCGAGGATCTTCAAAAGGCAGAAGTATTCAGTCAGCAGTATGTAAAGATTGTTGGTTACAAGGATAATGTCCAGATATGAGGTGTGAGTAACACTAAAGAAGTATTAAAATTTACCTATGATAACAATGACATTTACAGTAAGATACAAAAGTTGAAAACTAGAAAAGCAGAAGGAATTGATAAGATTTCTGGGGATATACCAAAGGTAATGGGTTGGGATATAGTACCATATCTGAAATACTTATTTGATTATTGTTTCGTTGAAGGAGCTATACCAAATGAATGGAGAGTTGCTATTGTAGCCCCTGTGTATAAAGGAAAGGGTGATAGACATAAAGCTGAAAATTACAGGCCAGTCAGTTTGACATGCATTGTATGTAAGCTTTGGGAAAGCATTCTTTCTGATTATAGCTGGTTTGACAGAAGGCAGTTTGGGTTTAGGAAAGGTTATTCACTGAAGCTCAGCTTGTAGGAACTCAGCAAGATATAGCAGATATCCTGGATTCAGGAGGCCAAATGGACTGTATTGCGATTGATCTAAGGCATTTGATAGGGTAGAATATGGAAGAATACTGGCCAAAATGAGTGCAACTGGGACTAGAAAAGAGAGTGACTGAATGGGTGGCTATATTTCTAGAAAATACAACTCAGAGAACTGGAGTAGGTGAAGCTTCCTGACCCTGTAATAATTAAGAGGGGAATTCCTCAAGGCAGTATAATTGGACCTTTATGTTTTTTTATATATATATATCAATGATATGTGTAAAGAAGTGGAATCAGAGATAAGGCTGTTTGCAGATGATGTTATTCTGCACAGAGTAATAAGTAAGTTACAAGATTATGAGCGGATGCAGGGTGACCTCGATAGTGTTGTGAGATGGACGGTGGACAACGGTATGATGATAAACGGGGTTAAAAGCCAGGTTGTGAGTTTCACACATAGGAAAAGTCCTCTCAGTTTTAATTACTGCGTTGATGGGGAGAAAGTTCCTTTTGGGGATCATTGTAAGTACCTAGGTGTTAATATAAGAAACGACCGTCATTGGGGTAATCACATAAATATGATTGTCAATAAAGGGTACAGATCTCTGCACATGGTTATGAAGGTATTTAGGGGTTGTAGTCAGGATGTAAAGGAGAGGGCATATAAATCTCTGGTAAGACCCCAACTACAGTATGGTTCCAGTGTATGGGACCCTCACCAGGATTACTTGATTCAAGAACTGGAAAAAATCCAAAGAAAAGCAGCTCGATTTGTTCTGGGTGATTTCCGACAAAAGAGTAGCGTTACAAAAATGTTGCTGCCAGTATCCAGTATTCGGGAGATAGTAGGTTCGAACCCCACTATCGGCAGCCCTGAAGATGGTTTTCCGTGGTTTCCCATCTTCACACCAGGCAAATGCTGGGGCTGTACCTTAATTAAGGCCACGGCCACTTCCTTCCTACTCCTAGCCCTTTCCTGTCCCATCGTCGCCATAAGACCTATCTGTGTGGGTGCGACGTAAAGCAACTACCAAAAAAAAAAAATGTTGCAGAGTTTGGGCTGGGAAGATTTGGGAGAAAGGAGACGAGCTGCTCGATTAAATGGTATGTTCCCAGCTGTCAGACGAGAGATGGCGTGGGCGGACATCAGTAGACGAATAAGTTTGATTGGTGTCTTTAAAAGCAGGAAAGATCGCAATATGAAGATAAAGTTGGAATTCAAGAGGAGAAATTGGGGCAAATATTCGTTTATAAAAAGGGGAGTTAGGGATTGGAATAACTTACCAAGGGAAATGTTCAATAAATTTTCCAATTTCTTTGCGATCATTTAAGAAAAGGCTAGGAAAACAACAGATAGGGAATCTGCCACCTGAGCGTCTGCCCTAAATGCAGATCAGTAGTGATTGATTAATTGAAGGAGATATTGAAGGAACTTACTAGGAAATTTAGCAAAGAAGGCAGCTAAAGATAACATGATGGCAAGCATAATTGGCAGTCATACAAATTTTAGTGAAAAATGGAAGGGTATGTATAGGTATTTTAAGGCAGAAACAGGTTCCAAGAAGGACATTCCAGGAATAAGTAATGAACAAGGAGAGCGTGTATGTAAGGATCTTCAAAATGCAGAAGTATTCAGTCAGCAGTATGTAAAGATTGTCGGTTACAAGGAAAATGTCGAGATAGAGGAGGTGACTAGTGCTAAAGAAGTATTAAAATTTACATAAGATAACAATGATATTTACAATAACATACAAAAGTTGAAAACTAGAAAAGCACCTGGAATTGATAAGATTTCTTGGGATATACTAAAGATAATGGGTTGGGATACAGTACCATATCTGAAGTACTGTTCTTATTTGATTATTGTTTGGTTGAAGGAGCTATACCAAATGAATGGATGGTTGCTATAGTAGCCCCTGTATATAAAGGCATAAAGCTGATAAACATAAAGCTGAAAATTACAGACCAGTAAGTTTGACATGCGTTGCATGTAAGCTTTGGGAAGACATTCTTTCTGAATACATTAGACATGTTTGCGAAATTAGTAACTGGTTCGATAGAAGGCAATTCAGTTTTAAGAAAGGTTATTCCACTGAAGCTCAACTTGTAGGATTCCAGCAAGATACAGCAGATATTTTGGATTCTGGAGGTCAAATGGACTGTATCGCGATTGACCTGTCTAAAGCATTTGATAGGGTGGACCATGGGAGACTACTGGCAAAAATGAGTGCAATTGGACTAGACAAAATAGTGACTGAAGGGGTTGCTATGTTTCTAGAAAATAAATCTCAGAGAATTATAGTAGTCGAAGCTTTATCTGACCCTGTAATAATTAAGAGGGGAATTCCTCAAGGCAGTATTATTGGACCTTTATGTTTTCTTATAATATATATAAACTAGCTGATGTACCCGTGCTTCGCTACGGGATTCTCAGAAAGACTGACTTGGGGGTTTTCCTAACTGAATTCAACATAGGTCATTAAAAAAACGTCAGTAGGAATGTAGCGATTGAAAGCAATGTTATCATGTAAAATACTCGATCAAATGAAAAACCGCACACTTTCTCACTTTCAACGAACAGTACTACGGTGCCGATCTAAGAGTCCAAAGTTCCAGAGCTGGAATAACCAGGTCGCAGGCTGCCGTGAAAACTCCTCTGTCATTATTCCGTTAAATATGCACACTACTCATTCCAATCAGTGGCTCAGAGTAGGGATTGTATAGCTCGAATACTATGATGAACCAGTGTGTTACGTACCAGATATATCAGAAAATGTATGAACCAGCGGAATGGCATGCTAAGGAAGAAAGTTATCTTACACCCCATCAACTTCCCACCAATATACAGGCAGGGTGTTACTGTCGGTACGACCAAGCGAGTTGGCCGTGTGGTTAGGGGCGCGCAGCTGTGAGCTTGCATCCGGGAGATAGTGGATTCGAACACCACTGCCGGCAACCCTGAAGATGGTATTCGGGAGATAGTGGGTTCGAGCCCCACTGTCGGCAGCCCTGACGATGGTCTTCCGTGGTTTCCCATTTTCACACCAGGAAAATGCCGTGACTGTACCTTAATTAAAGCCACGACCGCTTCCTTCCACTTCCTAGACCTTTCCTATCCCATCGTCGCCATAAGACATATCTGTGTCGGTGCGACGTTAAGCAAACAAATAAGATGGTATTCCGTGGTTTCGCATTTTCACACCAGTCACACCAGGCTGTACCTTAATGCCAAGGCCGCTTCCTTCACACCACTATTCATTTACTATCCCATCGTCGCCATAAGACCTACCTGTGTCGGTGCGACGTCAAGCAAATTTTAAAAAAACCTCTGTACGCTGCAGTAAACCTATCTATCGGAGATGAGAGGAAACAGAAGACAAAAAGCACATCACAACAAACAATGGTCAATGTAATGTTATTGTTGATAAAGTTCATGAGCTTTCTATATTGCAGGCCTTTACATTAGTTTTCTTTCGACTCTGTGATATTAGAGGTGTCTTACAAAATTATTTATATGGTAGACAGTAGTTCCTTATTCTCAGCCTTTACATACCTATTTTCACTAAATTCTGTTTACCCATTTCCTCGTGACTCGTCGCTGATATGGACAGAGAACAAAAATTTAAATTCATGAATATCTCCGATTATATGCGGTACGGTAACAATGTATAAGACATAAGTGATCGGAAATTTAATAACTTCTTACATAACTACTACTAACATCCGACATAACTAAAGTTATGTTAGTATTTATCGATACGACTACTAATAACATAAATAACTTATTTGAGAATTACATTTCAGACCTTCCCCTAAACAACAGTTTCACTCAGCGTGAATACAATAATTTATAGCCGAGCTTGTAGTGGTTCATCACCCGAAATTACATACCGATTTTCATTAAATTCTCTTCAGCCGTTTTCTATTGATGCGTGTACAATCATACATACATACATACATACATACATACATACATACATACATACATACATACATACATACATACATACATACATTACGGAAAAGTAAAAAATGCATTTTCTTGTTACTGTGGACATGACCGATACAGAAATACCATTCTTTTCAAATTCTGAGCAATGTACAGACAAAACTCTTATTTTATATATATAGATGATTTGAGTAAAGGAGTGGAATCAGAGGTAAGGCTTTTTGCGGATGATGTTATTCTCTATAGAGTAATAAATAAGTTACAAGATTGTGAGCAACTGAAAAATGATCTCGATAATATTGTGAGATGGACAATAGGCAATGATATGATGATAAACGGGGTTAAAAGTCAGGTTGTGAGTTTCACAAATAGCAAAAGTCCTCTGAGTTTTAATTACTGTGTTGATGGGGTGAAAGTTCATTTTGGGGATCATTGTAAGTATCTAGGTGTTAATATATGCAAAAATCTTCATTGGGGTAATCACATAAATGGGATTGTAAATAAAGGATACAGATCTCTGCACATGGTTATGAGGGTGTTTAGGGGTCGTAGTAAGGATGTAAAGGTGAGGGCCTAGAAGTGTCTGGTAAGACCCCAACTAGAGTATGGTTCCAGTGTATGGGACCCTCACCAGGATTACTTGATTCAAGAACTGGAAAAATCCAAAGAAAAACAGCTCGATTTGTTCTGGGTGATTTCCGACAAAAAAGTAGCGTTAAAAATGTTGCAAAGTTTGGGCTGGGAAGAACTGGGAGAAAGGAGACGAGCTGCTCGACTGAGTGGTATGTTCCGAGCTGTCAGCGGAGAAATGGAAATATTCATTTATAGGAAGGGGAGTTCGGGATTGGAATAACTTAACAAGGGAGATGTTCAATAAATTTCCAATGTCACTGAAATCATTTCAAAGGGCTCGCACGTCGAGCTGGGAGGATTAGGGTGAAAATCCTTGTCAATATCCATTAGTGGAGCAAGTCCAACAATCGTTTTTCATCCTGTGAGAGAAACTTTGTTAAGAAATAAGGTAGGACGGGGAACAATGAACGAAACTGTGGAGCAAGGTAAAGGAAATGTACGCCTGGGACCCTTACAAGAGAATCATCATCATCATCATCATCATCATCATCATCATCATCATCATCACAACCATCGAGTCTTCAGTCCACAGACTGGTCTGTTGTCACAAAATGATGCTAAACTGTACGGGTGTTAGCAGCCCTTTTCACTGCTACGTAGTTTCCCATTTCGGCATCTTCCTGGATTTGCTTGAGATATGTATACCTTGTTCTTCCTCGAGGTCGCTTTCCGTTAACTAATCCTTTCACAATAATTGTCACCAGCTGAGAATGGCGTAATGTGTAGCCCCACCAAGAACGACGTCTTTTGCGAATCAATTTTATCAGAAGACTTTTCTGATTTACTCTGTGCACTACCTCGGCATACGCCATCTTATCTATCCACAGAATTTCAACGATCCGACGGAAACACCACATTGTGAAGGCCTCAAGGTACATTACGTACACAACTTATTTACTGTCCATGTTTCTGAAGCGTATAACAGAACAGTCCAAACTAACGCATTCAGGATCCTTATACGAAGGAGTAAAGTGCTGCTGCATAAAACCGATCTTGAGCAATACGGCTCTATCTCTGCCATATTCCTTCCACCTTAGTTACTTTCTGGCCGAGATAGGTAAACGCATGGACTTGTTTAATCTTTTCACTGTTGACCATTAAGTGGAGTTGTTTTGGTGATTGTGATATGGCCATGCATTTTGTCTGCTAAGAAGACCTCGTCATCTGCACATTTTATTGTCCTGACCAATGTTCCATTATATCCATATTTGATCCTTCTAGTGCTTCTTCCATCATCAGTTCTCCAAAGGCATTCAACAGTACAGGTGGGAGGGAACATCCCTGCCTTATACCCTTCTTGATGGGTACGGGGTTCGAATGGCCATTCTTTGGTGTTGCGAACGTATCGGCCGCACATAACGAAGTTCATTTCCATAGGCGCACAAATACAATTTTAAAACAAGTCAGATGGAGGACCAGACTGCCCCAAACGAGCAGACACAAACACATCACTCAGAAGGTGATTCAAATATTTATTACACATGAATAAAACACTGCATATTTATACGTATGTACAACAAAATTCAGAGGTACACCAAAATCCGTGTACTGGTGCCGGTCGCCATGTTCAGTGTGTTAATATAAAACAAAACGCAGCAGCACATTGCCAAATGTGACAAATGAAATGCGGCTGGCGAGTACCAACACAAAAGCCGGAACATTTAGGGATATTAGAGCTTTTTGGCCATGGCGCAAATCCCGAATGAGGGAGATAAGGTGGTCTTTCACACGTATCTTGTGGAGTAGAGGGAACACTTTATGCCAGGATACTATACCGAAAGCCTTTTCATAATCAATTAAACAAATCACTATCGATCAATCACTACTGATCTGCATTTAGGGCAGTCGCCCAGGTGGCAGATTCCCTATCTGTTGTTTTCCTAGCCTTTCCGTAAATGATCGCAAAGAAATGGGAAAATTATTGAACATTTCCCTTTGTAATTTATTCTAATCCGTAACTCCCCTTCCTATAAACGAATATTTGCCCCAATTTGTCCTCTTGAATTCCAACTTTATCTTCATATTGTGATCTTTCCTACTTTTTTTTTTTTTTTTTGCTATGGGCTTTACGTCGCACCGACACAGATAGGTCTTATGGCGACGATAGGATAGGAATGGCCCAGGAGTTGGAAGGAAGCAGCCGTGGCCTTCATTAAGGTAGAGCCCCAGCATTTGCCTGGTGTGAAAATGGGAAACCACGGAAAACCATTTTCAGGGCTGCCGATAGTGGGATTCGAACCTACTATCTCCCGGATGCAAGCTCACAGCCGCGCGCCTCTACGCGCACGGCCAACTCGCCCGGTTTTCCTACTTTTAAGAACACCACTCAAACGTATTCGTATACTGATGTCCTCCCACGCCATCTCTCCGCTGATAGCTCGGAACATACCACTTAATCGAGCAGCAGGTCTCCTTTCTCCCAAGTCTTCCCAGCCCAAACTTTGCAACATTTGCAACAAAAGTAATATATGGTTCTTTTTCTGTCAATCATGCGTTCTGTTAGGATTCTCAAGCAGCCTATAGCATCTCTCGTGCCCAGAATCCAAAGTGAGTTTCATTAAGGTAGTCATTTACTTTTCCTTCCAATCTGTTCTTTATGATATTCAACAGGATCTTGAATACATGCAGCACCAGACAGGTAGTTCTGAACATTAAGCATTTATTTCTTCGGAATTGGTATTATGACCGACTAACGAAATTCGCTGGCCGCCCTCTTGGTAAACTGCTTAGATGAGGTTGTGGTAAATAACGCGAAGTAACCTCAAGACCTCGGACTCCCCTAGGTTGTGGCTCATCACCCGCTGCTGAAATTCGATTGGAAGGTTGTCAATACCCGGAGCTGTCCCACTTGGAAAGAATGTCAGTGTCACATTGAATTCCTCTTTATTCATAAGTGAGACATCGTTCTTATTGTCGATGTGAAAATAAATGCTGGACTTTACTGTACAGTGCTTTTTGATTTTTGTCTTCTTCAACAATCAGAAAGTTATCATTATCACGCAGAACAGAAGTAATTCATTTTCGCGACGCAGCAGTTTTTCTTAACACAGTCGACAGGCAAAGAGATCTCTCCCTGTATTACGAGACTTCCCATCTCTTTACACTTTTCAGTTAGCCACTGTTCTTTAGCTTTTCTGCATTCGCGGTTAATTTCGTTATGTCTACTAAGGGTCTCTTGCCAGGGTCACGGTGGAGTCCTTAACGACGGCTACAGCGGAGGAGACCTTTGGAACGGTGCAGCCAGGGTTGCCAACCGTACGGTTTGAACCATACATTTACTCTTACGGTGTACGGTCCGAATGTCAAACTCTACGCGTTATGTACGGTTCTGCGAAATTTCTGAATAAACATTGTTCATGATTGGAAATGTTCACATTTTGCATGCAAAATTATTTTTTCTCCTGCCTGAACATACGCCATTTCCTGGACATACATGACGTGGTCTCCATTTCTCCAGGGGACTCCCAAGCTTTGAATATTGTGATTTGCCTTTGAGCTGGTTTCACAGATCAACCAATGAAGCGCCTGAATAGTCTGACACATGGGATTTTTCTGTCTCACTCTGTGGCTGGGATTACCGTACTTCAAACTTTATCAACTGTGGGTCTCGTAGCCGTATATTTGTTCACAGTCGCACTGTTGAATCAGCCCACATCGAACTTCTTAAATCGTTTCTTAACCAGTGTGAAGTGTAGGGTAACATCAAACATGTAACAGTGCAGCGTCTCGTTGTAAATCTTATAATAGCGTGATTTCATCAAACTTATGAATAATATTGTGATGTAGTTAGAAATTCTTTTGCGTGACAGTGAAGTGCTTCAATTTCTTGTCGGTTAGCTTACTATGTATTAATTAAGTATAAATTATTTTCTTTGGCGTTTATTTTGAATGTTAAATAAGTACAGATGCGGTTAACTTCTGATTCCGAAAATAAAGGCGGTCCTTCAACACCCAAAAAATTAAAACTTTCTGTTAAAACACCCAGAAGGGAACTAAAGTACAGGCAGCCGTGGGAGAGTTATAGACAATGTAGGAAGTGGCTGTGTCCCGATCCAACATGTGAAGAAAGGGCTAAATTTATATGTCGCATTTTCTTACTTCTAGTAGCCTAATACGTTTCATTAGGTATCTACAGTATTCCTAATGGATATTATTTCTACTTGCTATTATGCAAGCATTCTATTGAATTTTAGTCTATATGGGTGAATATTGGTACCGGTACTGTACAATTTTACGATGAAGAATACGGTTGATTTTGAATTTCTGTACGGTTTTTCAATTTTCGGAAGTTGGCGACGCTGGATGCAACTGACTTCTGTTAGAAACGTACGTTCCCTGGGTACAGGAATTGACGACGTAATTGCTGTGGGCTAACGAGAAATGAAACGTGACGGAGAGGTTCATCAGAGGTTAAGATATTATAGAATTCACTATTGTTACCAACAGTGTTCAAATCTAATTTCCAATTCTGACTTCAATGCAGGTGGAGTCGCGGGAATTGCTAGGCCTTGATAATATTATTCTTATAAATCGAACACCACAACCAAACTGCCCGCAGGTTCGACACAATGGGGTAAAGCAGACGACTAAACACCACGCTTCCCTAAATATTAGAACGCAGTCTGCTGGTGAGATATTGGGGTCACGAGCGGCTACTGTTTCTTTTGTGCGCGGCTCAACTTCCAGCAATGGGTCAAGCACCTGTTTGAAAAATAAATGATGATGGCGAGAGGTCGAGAGCTCTAGAGAATAACTATGTGCTCTCTCGGGGCATGTCAAACTTGTGACGAATAGGTAACGCAAGTGAATCATTTAACTATTCAGCACAGTAAAGGTAAGTGCAAGGAGAGGAATAAATATAGAAGACGCCAAGGAAACGGAGACGGCAGGCTCATTTATAAATTACGTGAGACGTCCGACAAATCTCGCTGGGAAGTGCAATATTCAGTAGTGAAATTGTCCTACATTCTGTAACATTAGCCACAAGTTCACCATCCTATAAAAAAAATCCACGTTTCTAGCCCTTACGGCAAGCAACTCAATGTTGAAAACATGCTAGGGATATGAGCTACGAATTTTAGGTAAATATAATATAATAAATATATGATAGTACATATCTCATACCCTCGCACTATATGTAGAGGTGAGAGATATCATTGTCAGTATTCGAATTATTATTGTTATTATTATTATTATTATTATTATTATTATTATTATTCCGAGGTATCTGTGGAACAGCAGAGGTGAAAGAAGGTGCGGGCTGGAGTAGGTCTCGACTACAGAATTAAAGTTAATTTAAAACTTTAACAAAGGTTATATTTTCTTTTCAATTTTTTTTTTTTTTTTTTTTTACCAGGATTTGGGCTTCGAGGCCCACACTCACAATCTTTGAGCGATTAGCTCAACTTTACGAAGTTACCAAATGAACAAAGGGGCAGAAAACCCCATCGTGCCAAGGAGCACTAGCTCCTAATTACAATGTTAAGGAAAAGAGCATACCCGCTCTCAATTTTACAAGCCTCTCAAAGGCCACAACAACTTCACTTCTATCTGCCCTCAAGGCACACAAGGAAACAGGGGTAATTAATACCAAACCTACGGGGCCTTCGCATGAAAAAAAAAAAAACCATCAGGTTAAGTTACTGGCCCAAAGCAAAGGGGATGGAGGCGTAATTTGCACTCCTACACAAAGTTTTTGTCTTAAAACCTATGTGGCACTAGGCCGATAATACAGGGGCTAATCCCAAGCTAGGGAGGTGACCCGTATGAGAAAACTTTACTACATTAAAGAACGGTTATGAAAACGTAATCACCTCCATTTCAAAATGAAGGGGACTTCGAGAGGGTGAAGCACTCTCTATCCCCGCTTTACAGTGAAAGATATTTGTAGATTTTACATAGACAGAAAAGGAATTTACATTTTAAAAAGATGGGTAACATATTAAAGGATTCGAACCTTCTCCGAGAGTTAAACTGCTGAGCTAGCAAGAAATAAAGATGTTAACAGGCCATTACCTTGTTGGAGATCTGTTGCCCGAAGAAATAGGCGCTTCCCGTCCCCTACTACACATCCACACACTAAGAAAGATGTTACTGAAGTGGCCCCGAGACAAGAAAATCAGCAGTTTTTATACCCTCGTGGAAAGTTCGAGACCTTTCATGAATGATAACAACCCGCCCACAAACTTTTATTGGATAACAGCAAAAACTAATACACAAGACGAGGAAAAAACACCTTATTGGTGGAAAATTAAATACATAAATTCCTGATTGGCTACATTCAAAACAGGCAGAAAGAAAGGATTTATATTGCCAACCCACAAATGACAGAACAAAATTTAGTAAAGACAAAACTTATGAATACAAACTTTCTTCAGGAGAGTACATTCCTTTACACCAGAGTTATCATGTAGCCAATCAGGAATTATCATAGTTTTTGGTAGAGACATCTGTCAGAGAATGTCCAAACTTCTTGATACGGAGCAAACACACAAATCGAAATAGACACAGTTCAGAACACTTCAAAATTACCAAATTTACAGTAGTGACATCTTCCGAGAAACCGTTGAGTTAATACAGTTTGTTAAAGTTCAGGCTTTCTCCTGTAGAGGAGTTTCAACTGGCGCAATATTTGACCTAGCGGCGTGGAGGTGTACCGCCCGGTACAATTATTATTATTATTATTATTATCATCATTATTATTATTATTCCGGGGTTACCCGTGGACCAGCAGAGGTGAAAAGAAGGTGCGGGCTGGAATGGGTCTAACTACAAGTTCGAAAGATGAATTAAAATTTAAATAAAGGTTATATTTTCAGAACAGCCAAACTTAACAGATTGATATAGACTTTGAACAAACAACAAATAACAAGTTAAATCAGGTACAAGATCAAGAAAGCCAAGATTTAGATAGACTTTGACAATCTGGGCCACAAGCCCTAATTTTTACAATTCCTGAGCACTCAGCTCACAATCGACATCTTACCAAAGGGCAGACATTCCCTCAATACAATGGAGCGTTTGCTCCCACCTTTAAATCTCAAGCCTCTCTGAGGCACGTTTACCACAAGAGAAAAGAGCTAACCCGCTCTCAATTTTTCAAGCCTATTAAAGGCATTACCTAGACTTCAGAATTCACTGCCATCAAGGCACAACTTACAAATATAAACAGGGGTATCTCGTACCCAATCTACTGGGCCTTCGTGGAAAAGAACAGATTAATTAAATGGCCCCACAATACCAAGATGAGTGGAGGCGTAACCTTACACTCCTACATGAAGCTTGTTAAAACCCAAGTGGCGCTAGGCCGATAAGCAGGGGCTATTCCCGCCATACTATGGAGGTGACGCGAATACAGAATAAATTTAACACATTAAGAAGGAATAGAAGAACGGTTACAAAAACGTAGTCACCTCAAATTCAAGATGAAGGGAAGCTCGAGAGGATAAGGCACTCTCTATCCCCTATTTACAGTTAAAGTTATATTAAAAGACACGAAAGATTTACATGTTTCAAAGGATAGTTTACATATTAAAGTTTTCAAATCTGCCCCGAGAGATAAACTGCTGAGCTGGCAAGAAATTAAGATGTTAAACGGCCATTACCTTGTTGAAGAACTGTTGCCAGAAGGAAGGGCGCTTCGCGCCCCCTGCTACATATTCACACACAGAGCTAGATGTTTTTCGAGTGGCGAAGAGCCGAGAAAATCAGCAGTTTTAAATCCTCGTGGAAGATTCGAGACCTTTCATGAATAATAAAGACACACCCATTCAACTTTATTGGGTAGCTAAGAGTTACACATGGAAATTCGAAGAAGAAGGCTAGGATTAGAGGAAAATTAATTACAGAAATTACTGATTGGCTAAATTCAAAACTGGCGGAAAGAAAGCTTAATATTGCCAACCCACAAATGAAAGAAAATTTAGTAAAGACAAAAACTTTTGAATACAAAATTTCTTGGAGAAAGTTCATTCCTTCGCACCAGGGTGCATGATCATAGTTTTATTTTTATTTTTAGGCAGTGACATCTATGAGAGAATGTCCACACTTCTTGATCCACCAAAAGAACAAAAACAAATCGAAATACACACAATGGCATCTTCTGAGGAACTGTTGAATTAATTCAGTTGTTAAAGTTCAAAGTTTCTCCGGTAGAGAAGTACTTTATTGGCGGAAGATTTAAAATTGCGACGTAGAGGTGTACCGCCCGGTACAATTATTATTATTATTATTATTATTATTATTATTATTATTATTATTATTGTCAGTATTTCAGTTGTATATTTTGTCATTAATATATGTAAGCTGGGAGGTCTCCATGTATGTGGTATGAGTAATTTGTTTTGAACAACGAGTGGGAAAACATTGCTATATTGGAACTTCGAAACTTTGCATGAGTCACGTATATATCTCAGTCTGATGAGATGAGCTTGTTGTACTAGGAATGTTCTATGACTCATGTGAAACACCTCAGAGAGTTTGTTTATGCCTTGGGACCAAGGAGGAGTTCACGGCGTGGTCTTGACAAGAGGATTTACCATGATTGGCTGGCCAGAATAAAACCAGTGACACTGTAAGTGAAGGAAGGAGACCACACACCGTACGGGAATGAAGTAGTGCTAACACATGGAACTGGATATATGGTACGGTAGTGACACGGTTGCAATATACTGGACTGGACTTCAAACGTTCGTGGAACGTAGTCTTATTATGTTCGTGGAAAGTGGATAATCGACAAACTGTGGAGTGCCTACGCATTAAGTATTGTAGCACTTGTTGCGGCCTGGCAGTATATGTTGCTGAAAGCTATCTCAGACTTTCCATATTTTACGTTCAAGATCGACAAGCGTGTGTTGCTCAAATGTATATATCCTTACAACAAGTGTTAAAATCAGTGAACACAGTATTCTGAGGTACAGTATCTGTATAAGTGCCGATTATGAGAATCGGCAAGTCGTGTTGATACAGAGACAGTGAAGGGTTCTCTATCTACATATACATTGTTCAACGAACTAACTACGAATGGTGGCTTAGTTCTCGCTTTCGTTTTCCCCACTGTTTTCATTGTTGTTGTAAATATGGAGTGTTCCAGTAATATTTTGTTTATGTATTATAAGTGTATTTTGGTGTGTTGATGAGGTGCTCATGCACGGATTTTAATGAGAATAGATATTTTATAATCAGTGGAGTTATTGATGAACCTAGGTGCAGTTCCTACCTATTTAGTCGTTTTCAGGAGGTTAGGTAAGGCCTGAAGCAGATGTACCATTACGCAGCATTATGTACACGCCCTGGGATATAAAGAATTATCATGCTCTATCGAAATTCCAGGGATCCATTCTGGTGAACTCTGGCGCCCATACTACGGACATTTCGATTTTTTTTTATAAAATTTATTGCAAGTATTTTATGAAGTTTTTGAGTAATAGTACTTATTTATATATTTTTTTATTCAGATATTTTATTTGGTATTTATAAATAGTCACAAATATAAGAATATGTTCTTTATTTATTCCTAAAAATTAATACCCTTTGCTTAATCATCGTTATCCGGTCGATTATATTAGCAGTTTCCCCTCTTTCTACTACATACTGCGAGCGCTAATGTGAGTCAATGCAGAGTTTCACTTAAGAACTTATGACTACATTCGGTGTTGTCATTTTTCAAAAAAAAAAAAAATCTGAGGGTACTGAGCTAAGCGACACATTACAGAAAGAATTATGTAAATAAGTTAATTTGGCTAGGATTTGAATAAAAAAGAAAACGAGTAAAGAAATAAGCGATTTTAAGCTGTCTTTCCGGAACTGCATTTTGGGCGAGAAGTGATTTTCAAAATGTATTTTCTTTTCTACAATTTGCTTTACGTCGCACCGACACAGATAGGTCTTATGGCGACGATGGGATAGGAAAGGGCTAAGAGTGGAAGGAAGCGGCCGTGGCCTTAATTAAGGTACAGCCCCGGCATTCGTCTGGTATAAAAATGGGGAAATCACAGAAAACCATTTTCACGGTTGCCGAGAGTGTGGTTCGAACCCTCTATCTCCCTGATGCAAGCTCACAGCTACGCGCCCCTAACCGCACGGCCAACTAGCCCAGTAAAAATTTGTTTTCTTAGTTTGACGGAACTATCTAAGACTCACAACATGAAACCTTTGCGGGCCCTTTAGCCCTTCAACTTTCGGCACAATTGAAGAAATTGCTTAATTTTACGTTTTTCGTAGCATGGGGACCCCTACTTTTTCTGCTCAGAAATGTTCAATAGTAAAATAAACAAATAAGTAAATACGCTCTTTAGTAGCATCTTTCAATCACGAAATTAGCAGTATTTTGCTCTAGTGCGGTACCGAGCTCGTCAGTTGGAATGCACAACTTTCCAAGCCGCTGGCGGCTAGTGCACCGTAGACACACCTGTAGAATAATGCAGTGACAGTGAACTACTCCAATACATAATTTTGCTAAGAACAGGTGTGTCTAGGAGGACAGGCATTCGGGCCTGCACAAATCATAACTAGGACGTGGATCAAATATGTCAAACAACTGGCTTTACGTCGCACCGCCACAGTTTCGTCTTATGACTATGGGATAAGAAAGCGCTAGGAGTGGGAACGAAGCGGACGAGGCCTTAATTAAGGTACAACCCCAATATTTGCCTGGTCTGAAAATGGGAAACTACGGAAAACCATCTTCAGAGCTGCCGACAATGGGATTCGAACCCACTATCTCTCGCATGCAAGTTCACAGCTGCGCGCTCCTACCCGCACGGCCAACTCACTCGGTTATGTCAGCTGAAGACGTGAACTCCAAAATTCACGTATTTTATCTACGAGTATTTTTTTATATTTAGGGTACGTCATTTACGCGGCCCCGTAGAGAAACGGGACATACGTTGGACTTACATTTAGCGTCTGGCAGTACACATGAAATAAAATGCTGAAAGTACAGGATAATAAAAACAAACCATTAGAATTTAAAGGTGGATTGCTGAGTCCACTGACGTGCAGATGGAGCAGCCAACAAAGAGTCATATTTCTGTTCCCATTATACAAATCTTGAGGGCATTCAGTCACTACGTGCTGGACAGTCTATCGAACCGCACCACAATCACATGCCGGTGATTGCACTTTGCTGCACTTGTGTAGGAGATAGCCACATCTTCCGTGGTTTATCTTCACTCTTTTTAGACTTATCCCAAGTTTTTGAGGAAGCTCAAATCCAGGGACCATTCTGTTCGTGTTCAGGAAGTCGTGAAGAGCAGGGGTTATTTCCTCTTTCCAACTCCGAACCCACTGTGTTGTAATGTGGAAGATCTCTTGTTCCAGCTGTTAAGTTGTTGTATAGTCTTTGTGATTTGAATGTTCTTTCTCCAGTGGCAGTAGGGATATCTCTGTGTATTGGAAGATTTCGGTTACCACTTGCAGAAATAATCGCCTAGACAGGAGAGGTTTTCTGACAAGTATTCTTCAGTGTGTTCCATCAATTTGTGTCTGATTGCCAAAGCAAGGTCATCAGGATACAGGAACTTCCGTGCTTTTTTTTCAGGCAAGTCCTATGTATACAGGCTGAATAGAAGGGGAGCAAGAACTGAACCTTGTGGAAGGTCATTAACCTGCTTTCTTGGTCTGCTGATTAGTGTTGGCGACTGAGTGTACGATTCGAAGTAATGTATCTATTCATTCAATTGTCCAAGTGAATCGAGTCGCAAGAACGGCGAGGTCACGGCACAGGATTCAGCTGACTCGCACCAGAGAGTGCCAAGTGGCTCACTCAAGGATCAGTGAGACAACAGAAATACACGGTTCATTGTCAGTAGACTGGACATTGGCGGAGAGCCCAACTTCCGCTACAGCGAGACATGCAGAGGCGTGGCACACTGAAAGAATCGTACGCTATAACGGACTCCCGCTCTCAGCTCATTTGAAAATAATACCCAATTGCATTCACGGTCCTCTTCTTACAGGGAGGTTTAAATAATAGTTAGATTTATTTGCAGTGTTAAAAAGAAGTCACAACATAATGCAAAAGTAGCTAGTAAGTAGGTAGGCTACTAGGTTATTCTACGTATTAGTTAATGAATGTTAGTATTATAACTTAGCTGACATTCGTCAATTCAACTCAGCTCTCTAGCTTACCCTATAACTATGAGTAATGCTCATGACCAATGAAAATTATCTGTTTTCTATTGGGAAGAACCATTCAGTATTCTCTCAGTTCGTATGTCGCATCATTGCACAAGATTTCAATCATCGAATCACCGCGACCACTGGTGTAGCCTACGTGGACTGGTAAATAAATGAGCCGTCTGACGTAATAAAGACGTTGAATCAGAAAATCGTGAAATGCAGTGAATTTTCCAGGTTCTTTGAAATCGTTTAAGACTATGCAAACAGTTGATAGGGAATTTGCCACCTGGGCGACAGCACCAAATACAGATATAATGATAGTGTGAACATATATTTTTTCATTTAATTCTATATACTTATTTCATGGAGTTGACACTGTGGGGGAAAGGTTCTGTAACATCAAAACTTGATGCGAAGAGTTGTCTGAAGGAGAAACCTGAATATGAAAGCTGGATGACGCATAGGAAAGCAGTTCATAGAAGGAAGAGTAGATGGCAGCAGCGATCAATGAATGCTGTCGTATCAGTTCACACTACACAGGTGTAATAGGAACGGTGACTAATGTGCCGTGAATCGGATCACTGTATCGATTCAGTAAACTGAATCGAATATCCTATCACTACTGCTGATGTCATCGCCAAGCACAACTTGGAATAACCTGTTACTTAGCACGTTACTTACAAGACTGACAATTGTTCTGCACTGAACTGTGTGAAGAAAGAAATTTACTCAACGTAAGCTATACATTGGGAAAAGTTAGAACCATCTTTGGAGAAAAGCGAGAGTAAATCCACTAAAAACTGACGGTGACGTACAAGATTCAAAGTTATGTAACTATCGTGGCGACAGGAAGGCACCTTTTGAGCAAACTGGTGCAATGTTCAAATACCTAGCTTTGTAACTGGGGAAGTTAGCGTTGATCTTCTTCAGCTAGGCAAATTGGGCCGTAAACCTGTCAGCACACTTAACATAGCTAATGTAATAGACATGACACTAAGCTAGATGAGTTGTATAATCAACTATATTATAATATTAGTATCAATGGAATTATAGCATGCGAAGCATGTATTCTGCATTTTCCGCCTGCTAACAATTGCTAAGTGATTTTAAGTGAGTGTACGTGCTGGCTCTCTCGCTTCGCAAACAAACGTCACCGCGCTCACTTACTGATCAGAGTAATCAGACAAGTAATACAGTCTGGTGATTCAATGTGTGCTCTTCGAGAGTGGTTACGTATCTTGTATAAGCTGACGGATGATTGCAAATTGCACTGGAGGTCTATACTCCACAATGTAAACTGCACTGCATCACGAACATTACACTGTTTACTATGTTCATGTTTTTTTGTGAAAACTTTCGTCCAGACTGCACCACGCGTAACTCAACGCGGTGTTTGTCAAAAAAAGCGTAAATACGTGAATATACTTTATGATAAGCATGTCCTATTTCCTGCCAGTATGCGGGCAGCCAAATCAGCAGAAACTGGACGAACTAAGAATGCGTGATAATCATTTTACTGTATTTGAAAGCAAGCTTTATTTCCTGCCACCAATTTGTATACGATTTCGTGGAAGAGTTGACGTCTTATCAGATTGGGATCAATATCAAAATAAAGATCGCCGAAATTGCACGCACAGGAAGCAATTAATACATGTTAACTATGAAAAGAAATACCTTATGAACTGAATCAATATCTACGAGCATGGCCAAAAAGATCGTTTCGCGTTTGCTAGAAGAATTTCGTAATATAGAGTGAGATCCACAATAGCTGTCATCCTTCCTGTTCGCCACCTATCAGTAAACGAGACCGCGGTCGCTGTTACACTGGCCCGCACGCCCGTGGACAACCCAACAGCTTCGATAAACAGAATATCAGACAGAAAAACAACAAAACTTACCCCATTACAGTGAGTGCTAAATGTGACCATTAAAGCAACGATTTCATCATAAATGCCTATTTTTATCCTCAATCCAAAATTGTAGGCTCATGCGTCTAAAATCTGTTGAGAAAGAAATGCAAAGGTTTTATAGTGCCAATAAATGCCTATTTCGTGCGGTAATGCCTATTTTGAAGATATTTGCAAGTTAAGTGCCTAAAACAAACAAATATTACGTTTTTACGTTTTTAAATCGTATTTTCTCACCCATCTCTACTTTGTTAGTTTCCCTATTAGATAGTCGCTGAAAGCAGGCATTGTTTGCCCAAGGAGAGGTACATATATGTGATTAAAGGACAAGAGCGTTCTTTCTGTACTATGTACTATGATTCTGCTTGGATCGAGCTGATCTTGAATCTGCACCTCCACTGGCCAACCCCAGTGTTTCCAGCGGTCTCGCATAGATATATATATTTCAAGTTTAAACAGCTACCTTGTGAAATAAAACAGCCGGAAGGGAGAGAGTAGTGCCTCTTGTGAAGGCTGTAGGGATTGTTCGTGAGGTGGAGGCAACCACTGCTAACCTTAATGGAGCGATAGGAGAGCACCACCCCAGGCTTCACCCCAACACATACTATCCCCTGACCTCATGTGAAGTGGAAAGATCATTTTCTCTATTTAAACATATGGGTGATTTCGGACAAGAGAGTAGCGTTACAAAAACGTTGCAAAGTTTGGGCTGGGAAGATTTGGGAGAAAGGAGACGAGCTGCTCGATTAAGTGGTATGTTTCGAGCTGTCAGTGGAGAGACGGCGTGGGAGAACATCAATAGACGAATAAGTTTGAGTGGTGTCTTTAAAAGTAGGAAAGATCACAATGTGAAGATAAAGTTGGAATTCAAGAGGACAAATTGGGGCAAATATTCGTTTATAGGAAGGGGAGTTAGGGATTGGAATAACTTACCAAGGGAGATGTTCAATAATTTTCCAATTTCTTTGCGACCATTTAAGAAAAGGCTAGGAAAACAACAGATAGGGAATCTGCCACTTGGGCGACTGCCCTAAATGCAGATCAGTAGTGACTGATTGATTGAACATGCAGAGTTTACTGTTCAAAAATTTGGAACAATATCCAGGTGTACACTGTTACATGTGCTGACTAAGATTCATTTGAAGTGTCCTGTTGATATACTGTAATTATTGTCTGGAAGAGATAACGGTGTCCTCAATTGTAACAATAATTATTACGTTTTCCTTTTCCTCATTTTGGTGATCACTTGTTCCTCGATGTAAAACCTTTAACAGAACGAAGTGGCACGATTCACGTATGCTGAGTAATTTTGAATGCTAAGGAGATGGTATATTCGGTTTGGTTTTTAGTACCTATTTTTGCCATTTAGTGCATATTTTGTGAATTTTAGGTGCGTATTTGCCGGCCTATTTTGGGTATCGCCTACAAATCCTCGCCCTAGTGATGGTATTTTTTTTTTTTCATTCTCTGCAATTCAGTGTCCGCTGAAATATTCGGTTCAGAGGGTCCCGGTCATGACAAGGATTTTAATCGCATCTGATTAATTCTTCTGGCTCGGGACTGAGTGTTTGTGTTTGTCCCAACACTCTTCCTCTTCATATTCATATTCAGACAACAAACCACCGTACCAACCGCCACGCAACAGCGATTACATCCCTCCACATACGGGTGGCATCAGGAAGGTCGTCCGGCCGTAAAACAGGGCTAAATCCACATGTGCTACACAGTCGCACCGCGACCCCACAGGTGTCGGAAAAGCGGAAGAAGAATTCGGCCTCATTAATATACGCTGTTGAACACTTAATTCAGAAGCCATGAAACATATTAAACCGATTTTAAACCGACCAGTTACTGCTGTGAATGAAGCAATCACGCTGTAGAGAAACTTATAGCAGACCAGCTGAAACCACGACAATCGGGCGAGCTACCTGGGTGAGCCAGCTATTCCATCATCCATTCGCCCAGACACGGTACAGGGAATAACTGGCAAGTAGACGGAGATCGCAAAGTACTGTATTTTTGAAGTAAAAAGGGGAAAAAAGAAAAATAACGAGCATGATTTTATTGAACAATCTGTACAAGATACAAGTATGGACGATTTTTAATATTTTCATGATAATGACGTGAAATGCGTCATCTTCATTAGCTCCTCAAATGAGGTTGGCGTCAGGAAAGGCCATCCGGTCGTAAAAACAAGCCACATACATTACATGAAACAGAACTAAGAAGTACCCACATATTGAAGTGAAATGAGGCGGAAAAAGGTGCAATACAAAAGTACAGTCCATGGATTTGTTTTCGCTTTACGTCCCACCGACACAGATACATAGAATAGGAAAAGGCTAGGAGTGGGAAGGAAGCAGCCGTGGCCTCAATTAAGGTACAGCCCTCAGCCCTTGCATGATGTGAAAATGGGGAAATGACGGAAAACCATCTTCAGGGCTACCGACAATGTGGTTCGAACCCACTATCTCCCGAAAGCCCTAACCGCTTGGCCAACTCGCTTGGTAGTCCATGGAAAAAATATATGCATGTCCAGCTCCATGGGTAAACGGTTAGCGTGCTGGCGTTTGGTCCAGAGGGTCTCGGGTTCGATTCCCGGCCGGGTTGGGGATTTTAACCTTCACTGGTTAATTCCGATGGCTCAGGGACTGGATGTGTGTGCTGTCTTCATCATTAGAATTCACCCATCCTCATAGGCGTGCAGGTCGGCTATACGGAGTCAACTCGAAAGACCTGAACCAGGCCTCTTCGGAGCCCACATGCCATTATTATTATTATTATTATTATTATTATTATTATTATTATTATTATTATTAACATATTTCCTCTGTGTAATGCACATGTGGGACTCTTTTCCCCGTGCAGTTGATATGGTATGTATTGTTCCGGTTTATTTTTTTCAGTTCAATTTAGGCCTACTACTACCCAGGCTGACAAGAAGTAGATTCAACAGCTGATTACCAATTCAGAAGAATATCCAAGGACAATATCCAGCACAGACAGAAGAGCAACACACCTGGTATTTACGAATACAAATGAAATGAATGTAACAAATTGTCAACTTTAAGCCCTGATTTGGAGAACACATCAACAATCAAGCATTCGCCAACCACTTACTATATACAGGACAAGAACTTAGAGATATCACCAGAAGTACAGACAAGTGAACTGTCCGTGGGAGACGATACAAGTGTCAGAAAAATTGATTTTTTCCCTACATGTAAATGTGCCGCGGCCAATAACCCAGTAATGGATGTACGTTCCTACTTTCCTCCTTGTGGTTCCAAAAGCGCTTTTTAGATGGCATTTGATATATCTGTCGGAGGAAGTTTCAAAGGGAACAATACAAGTGCCCATGCCACCCAGTAGTGGCTAGAATTTAAAAAAAAATAGTTGTGGAGACTTCTTTGATACTGTTGCTGAAGCTGATAAGTTTATCAATATTCCCAAGTTTCGGATTTCCGAAGTGTCTTGTAACAGGGTCACTTCAGCTAGTCTCAATACACTGTACTACAAACAAAGAAATATCTAAGTGACATTGATGATAGGACTACATTCCACGTAAACTCTAGAACCCTGCAAATTTGGACAAATTTATAATGATGTAAAAAAAAAAAAAAAAAAAAAAAAAGAGAGAAAATTACTGCAGAGGAAGGATCTTCTATCCACGTTAGCGTTTATAATACCAAATATCATAAATTCTACGAAGATAATTGCAAGTACTACTTTTCAACACATCTTCACTCGCATGCGTTAAGTAATATTATGCGAAGACTCCAGGCTCAGGATCAAGTAAACAAACCCTCTTCATTATTCATTTTCTGTAATATTCACTTAAGTTCCATGTAATGATTTACTGTATCTGATAATCTTGTGCTAAGTGGTAATTTATGGTACCTACTTTTATCTATCCCGCTTAAGAACTACATGGAAATTATGTATTTTGCAGCCACGGAAAATTTTGCTTCGGTTATATTCTTCCCAAAATTCTTTCACGTGACAATACATTACATGACAGACTCAACGTCTGTCAACACTTTCAAAAATGTAAAATCATTAGTAAATAAATAAATCACTACTGATCTGCATTTAAGGCAGTCGACCAGGTGGCAGGTTCCCTATCTGTTGTTTTCTTACCCTTTTCCTAAATAATTGTAAAGAAATAGGAGATTTACTGAACATCTCGCTTAGTACGTTATTCCAATCCCTAACTCCCCTTCCTATATATGAATATTTGCCCCAACTTGTCCTCTTGAATTCCAACTTTATTTTCTTATTGTGATCTTTCCTACTTTTAAAGACACAACTAAAAATTATTCGTTAACTGATGTCATTCCACGCCATCTCTCCACTGACAGAGAGGTACATACCACTTTGTCGAGCAGCTCGTCTCCTTTTTCCCCAAGTCTTCCTACCTGAAACTTGCAACATTTTTGTAACGCAACTATATTGTCGGAAATTACCCAGAACAAACCGAGGATGCTTTTCTGTGGATGTTTTCCAGTTCTTGAATCAAGTAATACTGGTGAGGATCCCATACACTGGAACCATACTCTAGCTGGGGTTTTACCAGAGACTTATACCCTTCCCTTTACATCCTTACTACAACCCCTTAAATACCCTCATAACCATGCGCAGAGATCAGCACCCTTTATTTACAATCATATTTCTGTGATTACCCCAATGAAGATCTTTCCTTATATTAACACCTAGGTACCTACAATGATCATCAAAAGGAACTTTCACCCCATCAACGCAGTAATTAAAACTGGGAGGACTTTCCTTATTTGTGAAACTCACAACCTGACTTTTAACCCCGTTTATCATCATACCATTGCCTACTGTCCATCTCACAATTTTATCAAGGTCATTTTGCAGTTGCTCACAATCTTGTAACTTATTCATTACTCTATACAGAATAACATCATCTGCAAAAAGCCGTATCTCTGATTTCACTTCCTTACTCATATCACTGATATATATATATAAGACAACATAAAGGTCCAATAATACTGCCTTGAGCAATTCGCCTCTGAATTTTATTACGGGGTAGGATAAAGATTAGCCTACTCTAATTCTTTCAGATCTATTTTCTAGAAATATAGGCACTCACTCAATCACTCTTGTCTAGTCCAATTGCACCAATTTTTGCCAGTAGTCTCCCATGATCGACCCTATCAATGCCTTAGATACGTCAATCGCATTACAGTCCATTTCGCCTCCTACATCCAAGGTATCTGCTATATCTTGTTGGAATCCTACAAGTTAAGCTTTAGTGGAATAACCTTTCCTAAACCCGAACTGCCTTCTATCGAACCAGTTATTAATTTCGTAAACATGTCTAATACGAGGGGTGTTCAAAAAAATACCGAACTGTGGCTAGAAAAACTTTATTATGTAGCTTACTGTACATCATTTCACAGACTGTCCCCTTCAAAATAGTCCCCTGCACTATCAACAGCGTGTTGCCAACGTTTCTTCCACTTCTGGAATGCTTCCTGGAATGCAATTTCTTTGATGGCGCGAAGTTGCCTCGTCGCATTCTCCTTGATCTCTTCAATGTCTTGGAAACGATGTCCTTTCAAGGTGGTTTTCAATTTGGGGAATAAGAAAAAGTCTGCTGGAGCCAAGTCGGGAGAATAGGGCGGATGGGGCACAACAGGAATTTGGTGTTTTGCCAGATAACTGCGGACCGAGAGAGAGGCATGTGCTGGCGCATTGTCATGGTGCAACATCCAGGATTTGTTTTCCCACAGTTGGGGCCTCTTCCTGCGCACAGCATCTCTCAAATGCGTTAAAACATTCTGGTACAGTTCTTTGTTCACTGTCTGGCCTCGGGGTACAAACTCGTGATGGACAATGCCTTTCCAATCAAAAAACACAATCAGCATCACCTTGATGTTTGAACGACTCATTCGTGCTTTTTTCGGTCGAGGAGAACCTTTCCCCACCCACTGTGATGCAGCAGAAGCAGAACTTCACGCACACGCGTTGTTCCTCAAGCTGTTTCATTATAGAATGCGACGAACATGTGACACACGCAATCACTTCAGAGACTCTAACTCAACTGATAATGCAGGCAATGGAATGCGGAAAGCAGCGGTCTGTTGTCAGAAGTTGCCGCTAGGCGCCGCCACAATCACAACTCTCTCAATGTTGCGGTTTGCGCGCAATTTACAAAGTTCGGTCATTTTTTGAACACACTTCGTATAATCAGAAAAAACACTTTCCCAAAGCTTACATGCAATGCATGTCGAACTGACTGGCCTGTAATTTTCAAATTTATGTCTATCACCCTTTCCTTTATACACTGGGGCTACTATAGCAACTCTCCATTTGATATAGCTTCTTCATGCAAACAATAATCAAGTAAGTATTTCAGATATCGTACTATATAGCAACCCACTGTCTTTATTATGTCCCCCGAAACTTTATAAATTCCAGCTGCTTTTCTAGATTTCAACTTTTGTATCTTACTGTAAATGTCATTGTTATTATAGGTAAATGTTAATACTTCTTTTAGTATTAGTCATCTTCTCTATCTGGACATTATCCTTGTAACAAACAATCCTTACATACTGCTGACTGAACAGTTCTGCCTTTCGAAGATCCTCGCATACACACTCCCCTTGTTCATTACTGATTCCAGGAATGTCCTTCTTGGAACCTGTTCATGCCTTGAAGTACCTATACATACCCTTCCATTTTTCACTAAAATTTGTATAACTGTCAATTATGCTTGCCATCGTGTTATCCTTAACTGACTTCTTTGCTAGATTCAATTTCCTAGTAAGTTCCTTCAATGTCTCCTTACTTCCACAGCCATTTCTAACTATTTCTTTCCAATCTGTGCCTCCTTCTTAGTTTCTTCACTTCTTTGTTATAATATAGTGGATCTTTACCATTCCTTACCACCTATAAAAGGTACAAACCTGTTTTCGCATTCCTCAACAATTGCTTTAAACACATCCCAGAGGCTGTTTATATTTTTATTTACCCTTTTCCACCGATCATAGTTACTTTCTTAAGACTCCCTCAAGCCGGTTTTATCAGCCATATGGTACTGCCTAACAGTCCTAATTTTAATATCTTCCTTTCTATCACATTTATTCTTAACTACGACAAAAACAGCTTCGTTATCACTAATACTATATATTACTTCGGTTTCTCTATACAGCTCATCTGGTTTTACCAGCACAACATCCAGAATATTCTTCCTTCTAGTTGGTTCCATCACTTTCTGAATCAGCTGCCCTTCCCATATTAACTTACTTGCCATTTGTTGTTCATACTTCCTGTTGTTCGCATTACCTTCCCAATTGACATTTGGTAAATTGATATCACTCACTACAATCACGTTCCTTTCCATATCGTTTCCCACATAGCTGATTATCTTATCAAATAATTCTGAATCAGCGTCAGCGCTACCCTTTACCGGTCTGTACACTCCATCTTTAGAGATGAACCTTACACCTAGAATTTCATGTTTCTCATCTTTAACTTTTTCGTAGCTTACAAATTATTCTTTCACCAGAATGAATACTCCCCATTCTACCATTCCTATCCTATCTCTACGTTACACACTCCAGTTCCGTGAGAAAATTTCAGCATCCATTATATCATTTCTCAGCCATGATTCAACTCCTATTACAATATCCGGTAAGTATATATCTATTAAATTACTTAATTCTATTCCTTCCTTTACAATACTTCTACAGTTCAACATTAACATTTTTATGTCATCCCTACTTGAGACGTTTTCTTTTGTTTCCTGATAATTTGAGTTTTTGGACTGGTGTCGTTCTCCACGGAGAGTTCAAAAACTCTCACAAAAGATATGCTATAATCCCAAGAAACAGTTATTGAGGATGATCGAACCAATACGGTAAATAAATTCTCCAACAAGGTAATTAATTTCCTCAAACCTTATGGAAAGTCTAGGTGCTGTGCGGAGGACTGAAAACCTTGGCATTCGGTTGTAACGCACAAGAATCTCTATTGCTTGGTCACTGTTTCTTTGTTATGCATACTGGCTACATGACATATGTTGTATATTTGCAAAAATAGCTATATTAGGTATGCCCCAAATATTAATTTCTCCCGAAAGGTTGAAGAGTAAGTTATTTTAAAACTGTATATTTATTCTGTTTGCCGGGATGAGTCGCTCAGATGGCAAAGCGATGATGGCCTTCAGAGAGGCCCTATAAGTTGGTGGTTCAATCACGGCTCAATCCGCTTTGAAATACGTCAGCCCCGTGTCGGTAGATTCACCAGCATGTGAAATAAGAAGAACAGCATCTCTGAAAATCGTTGACGTAATTAGTGGGACATAAAACCAGTATTATTATTAGGTAACATATTTCTTATTTCTCCGTTAGGGTCTTCTAGGGACCACGAGACAGTTTCAATGCTTCATCCTTTGTTGTTCCTTCTTCCTCCTCCAATACTCTCATCTGCTCACTATGCCTCTTTTTCCGCTCCTTCAAACCATTTTGAGCCTGTTTTCTTTCCCTCGCGACCTTGGAATCCTTCCATTTTTAACACTTTCTTTCTAAAAATATTTCTCTTTGTTGCTTCTTCTTCCCTTCTGTTGACTCTTTCCTAATCTTTCTCGATTTCATGAATCCAGGTTGTTATTGACTTCTTGTTCAAGATATACGAGGGCTGATCCACAAAGACAGACTGATTTTTTTTCACAGATGTTTATTACTCCATTTCAATGCTTACATGATCTTTTTTAAAGTAGTCCCCTCTTACTACAATGCACTTTTTACAGCGTCTCTGCCTATACTTGAATACATGCTGCAGACCATTCTTTGTCAGGTCCTTGAGAATCGCCTCACTTTTGTTGAGCACTGCTTCAGATTTCTCAAATCGAATGCCCCTAAGCTTGGCCTTTAGTGATGGGAATTTAAAATAATTACAGGGTGCAAGATCAGGGCTATAAGGTGGATGCGGTACACAGGTAATGTAGAATCGAGCCAGAAAATTCATGACTTGATTTGCGACGTGAGGCCGTGCATTGTCATGATGAAGTCGCCACCCAGTCCGAGAAAACTCTGGTCGTTTCTTCGCAATGTACTTCCTGAGTGTAGCCAATAGTGACGTGCTGTATGCTGCTGTAACAGCATTGCTCCTCATGCGTCAACTCCATTGTCTTGTATGCGAAATGCACGTAGCGTCTACATAATAGAGTATTACTGCCAACCTATACTACCGATACGAGAGAGCTGCCGCCTACGGACATTATACATAAAAACCCGCTCCTTTCAAATATTTATGTTATGGATAGGAAACTATCATGGAAGCTACAGGGAAAAAAATCAGTCCCAGTCTTTGTTGATCACCCTACATATTTGAAGATCTGTTTTGGTTAACCTGTATAAATGTCCAAAAATTATCAATTGCCTCTTCCGCATTGTATCTTATGTTTTCTATGTTCCGGTTTATTTAAATCATTACTTCTTGATTTCCAGAGTTCTGTAGTTCTTAGCAGGCCGAGTATTTTCCAATTTTTTTTTCTTTCCAGTGCTTCTAATTTATTCAACTTGTAATTAAGTACTAGACATTCATTCGCGTATAGGCATTCCGGTTTGACTACTGTGTTGTAGTGTTGTATTTTGACGTTTTTAGATGAACATTTTTTGTTGTAGATATTCCTAGTTATACCGCATGCTCTACATCTTGCGTATCCTTTCTTCTACAGCGGATTAATCCAAACCATTTTCTTGAATTGCTTCTCCCAAATATTTGAATTTCTTTACTTTCTTTATTCGACCAATTTCTGTTGCTAGATATTCTGGAACATTTTTTTATATTTGTCATATTATTATTATTATTAGTATAATCCGACAGCATTAGGCCTCAAGTTCAATTCCCGTCCGGGATGTGAGATTTTAATCTTAAAGTGTTAATTCCCCGGCTCGAGGACTGGGTGGTTGTGCTGGTCCTAACATTCTTGAAACTCGTATACCAACCACACCACTATACTCCACCACTCCACGAACGGTTCGGAAATTTCTCGTACAAATTTAACTTTTGCTATTCTGTTGGTTAGAGTTTGTTTGATAAGTTTCCTCGTTTTCCTGTCGATATGGAATTCCTCTATACGGTTATTCCATGTTAAGAAAACAGTATCGCTCCTATGAAAACAGGGTTGCCATATCAAAGGTTTCTGCTCAACAGCATCAAGGGAAAACATTGGTAGGTAAATTTGTGATACGCATTTTGTAACTGAAAGAAAATACTTGGAAGAAACTAAGCTGAAAATTATTTTTATGAACTCAAGGGGACTATTTTTTTTCACAGCATAACGAGAAAACTGCAGCACGTACATTGATGAAACTCAGTAGGGCCTATGCAAGTTGAAGACAACTGGTAGAAAAATTTAACCTGAAAATTATATTCATGAACTCTATGGGATGAGGGCGTTAGGAGGGGCTTATTTCGATGTTCACACTATAAAGGATAAATGGAGGAACATAAACTTGGGAAACAAACGGTTTTTAATTTCAAGATAAAAGGAGGAAGAAAAAGCTGCAAATTAAGCACACTTTCCTTTTGTTTCTTCCTCAGCCTCACCCATAAAGTAAATAAATCACTGAAAAGTGTTAAAGAAAGAAATCGCACACATGGGCTAATTAATTACGTAACACTCACTAAATAAAAGAAAGTGCGCACTGATATAAAGACCGAAAAACACTAAATAAAAGACAAGTGCGCACTGATATAAAGACCGAAAAACATAGGCAACACATAAAAAGACGACTCCTCCACAACAGTAATAAGCGGCCAAGATTCACAGAGTAACGGATAACGCGTTACATGTACCAGAGCGACACAGAAGGAAAATTAAGGAAGGCAACAAAGCGATAGCTATTCCTGTCATTGTGCTTCCTCCCTGCGAATGTATTTATGAAATATACAAGCTTCAGTAGCTATTTTAATAACGCACGGGCAAAAAAGCCTCATCCCTTTTTCTTTATCTCATAATACAACAAAAATCACATTATAATACTCCTTAGTCGTGAGGAATTATGGGTGTCTAAGAGTGGGTGTAATCGCTCCTTGTAGGTCCGTAAGAGCAATACTTCGTCGCCATAAGACCTATCTGTGTCGGTGCGACGTAAAGCCCCTAGCAAAAAAAAAGAGCAATACTGTTTTCTTAAAATGGAATGGTCTTAGGCAGTGTCTGTCTATGGAGTCATACGCCTTTATTTTTCAAGTCAATAAAGGTGATTACTGCTTTTATGGTGTTGCGAATTATTATTATTATTATTATTATTATTATTATTATTATTATTATTATTATTATTATTATTATTATTACGTTGACGATCTAGCAAAGCTTGCAGCAGCCGATGGCCACTGGCGCGTCGCTGGATGGGAACCCTGTACTTCACCGCTCGCCAGCCACTGACACGAACAGCAGCACTCAATGAGCCAAAAACGTCGTGTCTGCACAACGTAATCAAGCAGTAATAACAGAGTTTCTTGCCCGAACATCTTCACTCGCAATGCAATCTGTAGCCCTGTGAAACTGCCAAATTACATATCGACGATAAGAACGTTAAACAATTTTCTGGGCTTTTTTTTTAGCTATCAATGCCATTTAACACGGTAGATTTTCGTTCAGCTGTCATGTGATAGAGTCCCATGAATTCTGAGACTCGTTTCAGACCCTAGAACGGTGTCTTGGAAAAAGAAATTTGTTAGGTTACGAGTTCAAATTTCACTTGTGGCCATGCTTGAAGCAGTTTTCTGCAGTCTCCCCCACTTCAGTTCCAACCGAATGTCAGGACGGCATATAAAATTTCCTAGCTCCCACTGACATGTTGTAAGGCAGACTTTGCACACTGTCCCTGCATCTCACATACAGCGGCGTTATTTGAACCGTTGTCTACGAGATGCATAACGCCGGGAAATACAGCACACTAGACTCGGCCTCGAGATACTTCCGACAAGCCCCGCTAGAGTTCTCTTTACTGAGCTGTCTCGCCCAAGGTCAGTCTCGCCCGCTCATTGCAACACATTCGAATAAAAAACCTACACAAATTCATTAAGACTAGCAATTTCAGAACGCACCAAACATATTGTACCGGGAAATAGTTGTTGGGCAAGAGCATGGGAAGGATGATTTCACAGGGTGAATAATAGATGGTAATAAAATTTTGACAAGATTTTATTAATAAATTCAAGAAAATATCCCTGCTTCTCATTCATCAAAAATTGAATCTTCCATTGGTCTCTTCAAAATGAAATTAAATGATGAATTGTATACGCTGTTACGATTGAACAAAATAGAGTCTTTGTCCTACACATCCACTTGATGTTTAGATGATGTCAAAAGGTAATACCAGCTTTCAATAATTTCAGCACACCCTACAGTTCATCTAAGATTTCACACATAGATTCCAATTCAAAAATAAAAACTTTGATCATAAACCTTCATTCAATCATTTTGTCAATTGACCAAGATTTTTAGAATTCAAAGAAAATTAAATCAATCACTTTTGGTGCGAGCCTGAAGTTTGTTTAAAAATCATGAACCATAATATCAAATTGCACTTGCTTTCTGAATCCTACAGCCTAATAAATGATTTTCAATCACTTGTTTTAGACATCATACAGTCCAGATAAATGAATATAATTCTTAAACTCTGCACTTGTCGAAGAACAAGCCCTACAGTTCAATTAGGTTGTTATGAAATGACTTCAGATTACAATGACTTTAAAAAGAACATTCTAAAGTTAATTTTAAAATTGATCTCCAGTTATACTTGTTTTAGTGAGAAACCTAAGGTTCATTTAAATATGACCTAAAGTCTTGTTAAATGACCTCCTACAATTTCTACAAGTAGTAGGATTGGAATTCACACGATCAAAAATTATTTTGTTAGACCAGGCACTTTTCACTTAATATGCGTAGCACTGTTGAATATTGAGAATGATTGAGTGCCTAATTAACAAGTCAATTAATGTTTAAGTGTAATTACTCACTCAAGAAAGTGTAAAATACACCTATATCCCCTGAGTTCTGCTTATAATAGTAGTTGAAGTACGGCTCTGCAGCTTGATGACGAACTTTTGCAGCGAACAGCCTGGAATCGAACTTAGCACCAGCAGCGAACCACGTTCTATGCCACGAAGTTACCACGCCTTAATCCCACGAAGTTACCACGAATAATCCCTCGAAGATACAACGAATAATCCCTCGAAGTCGCTTGTTCTACGCTGGATACGACGTTCAAAGTAGTGTGAAATTACGATACTTCGCCAAGATTTCCGGTGTTTTAAAACGAAATGTAGAAACACGGGAAAGTACAATTGACACTATACTGCACGACGTAGCACTGTCAATTCTTAATACTGAGTTGCATTCCACACAGAGATAAATTTAAATACACAGTTTTTACTTGCACTTTTATAATATGGCATTAAATATGTGACTTGAAATAGCACAGTCTATGTCACAGTTCGAACTACACGTCAAGTTTCTGTGGTAATAAAATGAGTCTGAAGTCGAAAGCACAGTCTTTCACTACACAGTTGATATGACAAAATTAGACATTAGCACAGTTCATAATATCCACAAATTATGTCGTAAATTCAGCATTAATACGAGTGTCACAGTCCATTAAACTCACTAGTAAATGCAATTAACACAACTACAACAGTCTCCAGAATTCTGGCATTCACTGCTTAAGTGGATTTTATTTGTGACTTTTCATGTATAAGGGTTCGCATTACCTAATACCACCATAAAATGTCCTTAATATTCAGTCCTTTTCTCACAACACTGGTCAAATATTCAAGAAAATACGTGAAAATGGACTACATTCAGTCTTATCAATCACTGAATATTCAATTAGAATAATACTTAAAATAGTTCATAATTGTAATTATAGACGAGAAACATGTCTCGGAACTCATGAAATTGTCACTAGTTGAAAGTTTAATTTAACACGCACATTTTCCTAATATGCTTATTACCGTACGTGATCGCAACAGAGTTCAAATATACGTCGAACCAACTAAGTCCATAAGGCTACAAATATACGTCGAACTAACAAAGTCCTTAAGTTCTACTTAAATACACAGTTAATATCACGAGATCACTATTTATTCAAGAAATTCGTCTTATACGACGAAACTCAATTTTAGAAAACTTTATAATATTCCACACGTTCACGACGCGGTTGAAGTTTTCCACTTATTACGATTTCGCACAATGAAATTCAGAGTCTTACAATACGACTTACTCGTGTATCGCGCAACGCGACGAAGCAGCATGGCCTTCAGTCATGAGTGAGTTGCATATTTCAACTGATTGTCCCTCTCAAGTCGTTGATCTATATATACCCCGCTGGAGGCGAGATAACTGTGTCAAGCGACAGATGAGTGGTTACGTAGGATAAACTTCTACTTGTCGTATCTTCTAAACGAATGGATGGATTGATCTCAAATTTTTGTTATTATGCATTTGAAATATGGACTTCACGTTGGTGTATGTCTCATTTTTATATGTTAAGCCGCTTAGAAGTTACAAAATAATTTCTGGACTTTTCCATAGGGGAGGTGAAAACATGTGGCGCTGACGTCACTTGACCTTGTTCCACTCTCGCTGTCTCCCTCACTAGAGACTAGAACATTCCTTCGCGTAGCTGTTTCCGATGTAACAACTCAGTCGTTTTTTACTGATTAAAGATTTGTAACAATGTCCAAGGCTTATGCATTCCTGGTACAATATGTGAGATAAAAATAGACCAAGAACTGTTGTATAACTTACTTTCTACAACGTATTTCTTACAGTTTGCTTAAACGAAATAAGTAATTCACGAAAGATGCAGAGAAGTCTATTAGTGAGTTTGTCACTTCTTCCCGTTTTCTCTAATTCTGCCTCAGTGTATCCGATAAACTGATCGAGATTACGGTCATAAATAACTTTGGATTTAGTCACCATCTTATAAATTATCACCTATCCTACCTTTCCCTCCACACATCTGATGTTGCGACATTCGTATTGAAGCCGCTGTTTGGAAAGCGATGTTATGCTCGTTTCACCATTAGAAAATCATATATAATTTTTCATCATCTTCTGATGTGGTACAGTAAGGCAGTGCAAGAATCTCAAATCTGTAGCCGATAGGTGCTTTCCTATGCCAGAGGACGCAAAATTTAGCGTCGTTTCTCGGTATTTCACTTTTTCTTCCCGTAAGAATAAGTTTGATCTATCAGGAATACAGCTTCTAAATGATCATTTGTACCATTATTTTCAATTCGGTTTACTTTTTGGTCAAGTTCAGATACCTTAAATCATGTTTCTGATTTCATTACCGTATCCTACTTCTCAATATAAAGACTGTTTTCCATAATCTGACATTTGGAATCTCATCAATTTATATTTATATTTAATACAGATACTCGTAGCCTTTCCTTGACATAGAAACGAGACCTGTAGGTATTTCTTTTTTGTTTGTGGGCGACGTAGATCAGTTATATGCTGAAGGTAATGTCCATCGTCATCTGAATCAGAAATTTTCCTAAATTTTGATGGCAATACGTCATTTCTTGGAGCTGGAGCCTTCCTGCGTTTGATAGTTTTCTGTTGTGAACAGGATAAACACTAAAAACAGAAGAAACGTCGTTTGGGAGAATTCGCTTGATTGATATGCTTACACTGAAATCTAATGTATTAAAATACAAGCTACACACTCGTGCCTCGAAATAACTTGCCTACATTTCTCTCTTAAACCGCACTCCGAAGGAAAATTATGGAACGTTACATTTTCTTGCTTTTTAGCGGTATCCGAAGTATATAGTGCACCATGCTTTTCAAACTCACGGACACTCACCGACAGAAACAATACGCACAATAAATTGCATAAAATCAACACAACATCACAATTACTCCGTACATTACAATGTTAAAATCAGCCAAGAGCAGAACAGATACCTGACATCTAGCGGGCAAACCGCGAACACGGTCGGGCCATCTTTTCAGCGGCAAATTAGTAGCTATGTCCCGGCCTTGTATATCTCGCAGGCAACGTCTGAACATAGTACAGTATTCTTCGGAAGTAAACAAATGGTCCTGAATTAAATTCAAAAATTATCCATAGAATTGGAAAACCAAGAAAAGCATATTACAGAAGTCATTAAGTTATCATATATTTCTTCGTTTGGAGGAATACCTGTGAACTGATTATCATTTTTCCGGGGATTTCGCGGAAGTGAGAGGTGTAAGAAGGTGTCAGGGTGAATGGGTGGACAGAGAAAAAATCAAAGCATAATTTAAAACACTAGATTTTGACATTTTATTCCTTTCCTTTTTATCTGGTTTAAAATTTGTTAAATAATCTGAATAAGGAACAACAATAACAGTTCAAGAGCTCGTCGGCACGTATAACAAGTTTGGATTATAAGTCCACAAATCAGGCCAAGTCGGGCACATTATCGGCACAGCAATTATTTACAAATGAATGAGCACGGTAGATCTAAAGGTACATTACACTTTAGGAGACTGAGCTCCAATTTTTACTACAGTGCAGCCTCTAAAAGGCACAAGTTTCTTATCCAAATTTTACACTAGATAAACTTCGAAAACAGTGTTTACTGTTATTCCAGCTCGACAGTCTGTTACATATTCGTCAACAACTAATGAGACTTTAAATAGGGGCAATAAGTGCCCATTATAAATGTTGTCCTTAGTGTACAAAAGAAAAGGTTTATGAGATCGCCCATGAACAAAAATGCTAGGAGGTGAAACACATCAGCTCCTTTTGATATACACTTAAAAATCCTACAAGGGCTTATGGCCCGAAGTTGCAGAGGCTAACCTGTACTACAGAGGGTGACTAGATGGCGAAATATTAAGTTCCAAAACGGTTTGAAGAAGTTTTAGAAAATCATAGTCAGCCCCAAAACAAGCTGAACGGGAATTAATAGAAGGTGAACACTCTTTATTCCCTAAGTTACATATTTCCCAGCAGGGATTTGAATAGAGCCCTCAGACTCTCCTAAAAATTTACATTTCGAAGGTGATAAAATTTACATTTGGAAAGAATTCTGAAACCTTCTCAAGTTAGCTTTCTGGAGCTATCAAATATTTAAAAGATGTCTGCCATTACCTTGTGCTGGTGGGCCTTCCGACGACGGTCAAGGCTTCCCCAGCCTCCACTTACACCGTATGCAATCTAAGACCGGAGCGACAAAGATGAAAAATGACTCAAAAGCGCCTGGCTTATATAGCAACGCAGGGGGAAGGTTCTCGAACTCTCTTGACTTAGGCCTGTACACACCCCCAATTTTAACAGGCTACAAAAATATATACAAATATTTCTGATTAGTTAAGGAAGAAGGAGGACGAAGTAGTGCTGACAACCTCAGCACATAAAGAAAAAACAATTTACAAATATTTGAGGTTTAGTAACTTATACAATAGAAAATTCCCTTAAAAATTAATTGGCCATCCTCCCGCCAGAGGGGGCACATAAGTCGACAGTAGAGATATCTAAAGGACCAAACTTCTTTAGATAAACAATTCAGGGTTTACATCACAGATGACCTAGAAGGCGCGCAGTTCAACTGAACGGAGGTGTACCTCCGATACAATTATTATTATTATTATTATTATTATTATTATTATTATTATTATTATTATTATTATTATTATTATTACTTTGTTAGTGGTTTAACATCGCACTAACATATCGAAGGTTTTCAACGACGCAAGGATAAGGAAGGGTTATGACCGCGAAGGAAGCGACCGTGGCCTTGATTAAGGTACAGCCCCAGCATTTATCTGGTGTGGAAATGGGAAACCAGGGTTTCCGATGGTGGAGTTCGAATCCACTATCTTCCAAATATAGCTGACAGCTATACGGCCCGAACGCGTAGCCAACTCATTCGGTGGAGTAGCTGTTCTATCAAAATTTCCCAATGGGTTGAAATGTAAAATAATAATAATAATAATAATAATAATAATAATAATAATAATAATAATAATATATTCCAATGGGGTTATGTCGGTGTCACGGCGGCAAGTGTTGACGCAGATACGTACCACGCGATAGGTATTGTGGAAAGTCTGATCGGTATGGATTTTCGTTGTTATAATTTTACTTCTTGATTCTCAGCAAAATTACACATCTTAAATCAATCAATACTGATCTGCATTTAGGGCAGTCGCCCAGGTGGTAGATTTCCTATCTGTTGCTTTCCTAGCCTTTTCCGAAATGATTTCAAAGAAATTGGAAATTTATTGAACATCTCCCTTGGTAAGTTACTCCAATCCCTAACTCCCCTTCCTATAAATGAATATTTGCCCCAGTTTGTCCTCTTGAATTCGAACTTTATCTTCATATTGTGATCTTTCCTACTTTTATAAACGCCATTCAAACTTATTCGTCTACTAATGTCATTCCAAGCCATCTCTCCGCTGACAGCTCGGAACATACCACTTAGTCGAACAGCTCGTCTTCTTTCTCCCAATTCTTCCCAGCCCAAACTTGGCAACATTTTTGTAACGCTACTCTTTTGTCGGAAATCACCCAGACAAATTGAGCTCCGTTTCGTACGATTTTTTCCACTTCTTGAATCAGGTAATCCTGGTGAGGGTCCCATACACCGGAACCATACTCTAGTTGGGGTCTTACCAGATATTTATATGCCCTCTCTTTACATACTACAACCCCTAACCACCCTCATAACCATGTGCAGAGATATGTACCCTTTATTTACAATCCCATTTATGTGATTACCCCAATGAAGATATCGTAGATAAAGACCACATGTCACAAATAATTCTTCACCAATGAGGAAGTAGATGTGTTCGGCAGGGGTTCTAGCAGTGCGGAACTCCCGGCCGCCTTAAATCCCAGACGTTCCCGATATGCCATGTGATCGACATTGGTGATCGAACATTTTTTTTTTGAATTCTACAAAGCTGCTCTATTCTCTCGAATGCGTTTTCGATCATTTAGAAGATGTTTATTGTCCGTGTGACACATTTTATGAAAGGACATTTTTCACACTTCTTAAACACAATTTTCTCAATTGTCCATTCTTTGAACATATATATATAAAATTGGATGTTGGTATGTTTGAAGTTAAGAGACTCAAAAACTACTGGAGCAATTTCGCTGAAATTTTCAGTTTGTTCTTACTACATCTGAGAGGGATTATGAAGTGGTTTGAACGAAATCTGATTGGTAGTTCGGCACTAACGGGTAAAAACTAAAATAGGGGAAGATGAGCAAACCGCAAGATAAGTCCGATCAGCGGGTTGCCTACCCAACAGTACGTGAAGATTATGATGTGTTTCTTAAAACTTATTTCTGCTTTTATCTCGAAAAATTACTGTAGGGGAAAGAAACCCCTAGCACCCCTAAAGGAAGGGGTTGAAACTTAAAAATCCAAAAATGACGATATTAGTGACGAATTCATAGTCTTTGGGGTAGCTGAGATGAACTGTGACACTCTGAATGCCGTTTAAGTCAAAGTTCGTTCCCAATCGGTATGGTAAACATATTGTGACTTACTGTTTGGGAAAGAAAACTGTAGGGTAAGACACACATATGGACGCGATCGTACAACTGAATATGTTACAGACGTTAAAATTGGTATTTGGAATCTTCTTTAAAAACAAACACATGTTTATGTTTGGAAAATCCATAAACTGTATTACCGTTATTAAATATTCATAAAATTATTGAAAAGGGCAGGACACACAATATGACTACGACAGGCACATCAAGATGAGTTATCTGACCTATTCATAACGAATGCTGTGGAGCAGAGCACGTGTTCACTAGTATTATATATTTGTAGAACCCAGTGAGACGAATCAAGAGACGCTTCACACAACGTGCTAGCACGTCGGAGTCCAGAACTACATGAACTGTTATCCGTGGGACACGGCGCTTTTAGTGCCTCAAGATGGTAACACAACTGCATAACCCGGTGACGTCATATCAGGTCAAACTCTTGTTAGATACACTGGCCCTTCCTCTTTAAAATGAGTTATTGAACTATGTCATAGCACGTGGTGTTTAGAAATTAGTTTTAACAATTTCATGCCTTGATAACGCTCACACTGTTCCGAAACTAAATCAATCAATCAATCAATCAATCAATCAATCAATCAATCAATCAATCAATCAATCAATCAATCAATCAATCAATCAATCAATCAATCAATTTTGAAATTGATCGAACAGCTCCTTTGGTAAATTATTCGAAACATTAACCTCTCTTGCAATGAACGAATATATGACCCAATTTTCCCTCTTCAATTTCAACTTGATCTTCGTTTTGTGATCTTTCATATCAGTACTTTTGAAAACACTAATCAAACACTACTCTACTAATGTCTTTCCACGCCCATCTCTCCACCGACAGATCGGAACATACCGGTTAGTGGAGCAGCTCGTCTCCTTTCTCGCAAGTCTTCCTAGTCCAAACTTGGGAACATTTTCGTAACGTTACTCTTTTGTCGGGAAATCACCCTGAACACATCGAGCTGCTTTCCTTCGGATTTTTCCAGTTCTCGAATCAAGTAATCTTGGTGAGGGCCCAGACGCTGGAACGATACTCTAATTCTGGACGTCAGAGGTACATGCAAAAATGACGATTTCTATGTTTTTATCGTATGTGACACGTTTTGGTCATGTTTTCGTATGGGTAAACTATTGTATGTTTTGTGGGAATGAAGACAAGCTATGTGATACTATCGTATGTGCAAGGAGAACCCAGCGATAAACAATGGTAAGTGATCATACAACAGTTCAACCTTATGATTCACTTTCAACTTAGACTTTTAGGCTTATAAATAGAAAATATTTTGTAATAGAATTGGGTGGTCAAATGCCAAATTGAACTAAGTGGCAAAAGATAGTTTACCACGGTCAGAACTGTCGATTCGACCTGCCTCAAAGGAGCGAAATATGTCAGGTCGTTATTTTCCCTGCCAATGTTGTAAAATGAGATTTTTCGACTTATAGGATAATCCTACGACACACATGTATAAGCGGGCATAGTTTTCACCCTGGGACTCTATCTACTCCCCCTAATCCCCGCCCCCACCCCAAAAAAGCGCCACAGCAGCTTCTCTCCGCTCTGCTATAAAGTTAATTAAATATCATTTACGATAGTTTACCTCCGACGTCCGGAAATGTGGTCTTATCCAGAGACTTATATGCCCTCTTGTTTACATCCTTACTACAACCCCTAAAAACTCATAATCATACACGTATTCCATGATTGAAAACAAAAAATGAATGACTAATTTAGGACTGCCACCGTTTGTCGTCGTAACATTGAATCGAACTGCTCAGTTTTGGCGTGGGTCGTAAGAGAAACTGGTTTTGCACTGAAGATACGCTCTCCTGAAATATCGCAAGGGACTTGAAACTCCCAAAACATTCGGATGTAAATTTCTACATGCTCTTTGGTGAGAGATGTTCTATATTTGAATATTAAGGCAATACACAAGGGTTGATCCAATTACCTCCGTTTCACTCGTTTCCAGAGAGCGCTCTTATGAGGCTGGTAAATAAATACTCGCCGCTGTGTTTTAAGTAAAATGGGGCCTGTAGTAGATTAACACTACGCTAATGCAAGCTTTAAGACTCGGCGGAGCAGCAATTGTCATATCCAGCTTCACGGAGAAATGTCTCTATCTTTGTTTGCTCGCAATTAAATGCTTGGAAGGTTTCTCTGAGGGATTTATAATGCATCTTCGTAGAGGGGTGAAGAAATTGGCCTCTTTTCGTGCAGAATAACATCAAAGCCGCTTTCTGCTCACTCTTCGTTAGACCAGTCAAATATCTGAGAAAAATACTAAGTAAATAAGTAATTGCCTTTATTTTCCTCCGATCTACAGCATTATTTTTTTTGCCTTTAGTGATATTTTTCTCTCGCTGTTTTCCACTTTGTTCATTGTCTCGTCTGTTTTTCCCTGTATCCAACGCCTCATATGTTCAAATTCCTTCATTTGTTCTTTCATCATATTTTTAATCTGTTCAACCGGACATACTTCTTCCACCACTTCTTTCACCACTCTTCTTATGACCTTGACGTCTTCCCAGTTCATGTTGCCACTGGAAGTCGGGCCGGGGTTCACCTCCACACCTCCTATGGCTAACAGTACCATAATCACCGCTGCCACCAGTATCATCTCGCCCATCATTCTTGTTTCCACTTTACCTCCTTTATTTCTAACTCTTTCCTTTTTCCATCTTCCCTGCCATCTTCCAACAGCTACACGATATTGATCCACACCAATCATCTTCCTCTTCCCCCCCCCCCGTCTTACTTTTCCACTCACCGGTCATACTCCACACCGGCTCTACCGGCAACTCACTCGGCACGTTTGTCACCGAACACTGACTAGGTTAGACTGAGAAAAATACTAGAACATGGCAATTACTTTTTATAGGATAATTTCAACGATGCTGAAAAATTACGTTGTTCTTTTACGTGTGCGTGTGTTTACAGAAGCAGGATGTACCGTAACATTTGTGGTTTACTTCATAGGGATGTACTTTAAGGCTGATATGTTATGAGAGCTCAGTTGTGTTTTGAAAGTGAGTAAAGAGTCGCGTTGTTATTGTTCCGTCGCTGGGCCCCTTTTAGTCGCCTCTTACGACAGGCAGGGGATACCATGGGTGTATTCTTTTTCTTATTACAGGCAAAGACACTTGTCCTGTTTCTTACTCTCTATGCTCTCCCTTACTTTCTAACCTTTCATAAGGGCGTGGTGACATATTGATGCAAAGTACGTTGTCAGTTCTCCTCCAAGATTCCCTGTCCCGAGCGAAGTGAATCGCATCTTGCAGGCTCTCTTCGGTCAAGCTCTTGAGTTGGCGTGCCCATCGCGATGGTACACATCCTCTGGATCTTCAGCCGTCAACGTTTTCCTCAATGATCAATTTTTCCGCTGCCTCTGGTCTCCTGGGAATGAGCCCGAAGTATTTCAAAAACTAATGTCTAACAAGGCTCGACAGTCTTGTTTTTACAGCGACTTGTCCCAGGATCGACTCGCTGGCACGGTGTGCTGTCCATGGTATTCATAACAGCCTGCTGTACGACCACAGTTTCAAGGCATCGATCCTGCGGCGCCCTCTCATATTTTGTCCAAGATTCTGTTGCGATGGGGACGATGAGAGTTCGTACCAATCTTAGTTTCGTATTGACGTTGATGTGGGTGTCCTTCCAGATGCCAGTCAACTTCGCTAACGCATTTCTCGTCATCGTGATGAGCCTGAGGATTTCAGGCTCGCAGTCGCCAGTGTTAGTAACGATGGATCCGAGGTACTGAAAGCGGCTGACAGTCTCATAGCCAGCGATTCCTGCGATGTCTCAGTTTGCTGTTGGGTCGGTCTACGATCATTACTTTGGTCGTCGAACTGTTAACTTCAAGTTCACACACTCTATTCAGATTTTCTAATATCCGCATGAAGGTCTCTAGTTCATGCTCATCTTTGTTTATTATCAACGTGTCGTCAACGTATCGTAGATTGCTGATTTTGTTTCCACAAACTGCGATGCCACCATTCCAGTCCTCGAGAGCCTCCAACACGATGTTCTCGGTGTAGATGTTGATATGGAGTGCCTAAAAAATGCACTCTTGCCTCACTCCAGCAGAAGTTGAGAAGATATCCGAAAGGGTGTCGACACGTACCGCCACCGTATTTGAAAGTACAGTTATTTAATCAAGTTCACTAGGTGCATCGGCGTCCCCATTCAATGAGAACTATCCAAAGCTTTGATCATTTCACCTAGAACGAAGGCTTTCTTGAAATCTACGAAGCACATGAACACCAAGATGTTGAACTCTCAAGCTTTCTCGACGAATTGCCCAATGTTCAGAATCAGGTCACGCGTTCCTTTGCCCGGTATTTGTAGTAGGAAGGTCAACTGCTAGGTCAACGATCCTTAATGGTACGAGGTGCAACGATATGAAAATTAAAACTTCAACATATATCCAGTGACTTGAATCTAAAACGAATGATGATTAAAAAATAATAGTGAAACAAAATCAGTAGATCCAATTCACAATGCCTGAATTACTGGGATGATGTTTATTATCTAAAGGGTTCCAAAATCCAGGTCAGCAACCCCTCATAATGTTACAAATCACTTGTAAAGCAGAACCATGGTGTTCCTCCGATAGAGGTATCATCACAGATAACGTAGACTCATGGTGTTCTTAGCACGGTGGTATTAATCACAGGTAATGTAGACCCATGGTATGACAAACACAATGCCACCACTCACAGGTAACACAAACCCATGGTGTTTCGCACACAAGGGTACTAGTCACAAGCAACGCAGACCCATGGTGTTCCTCATATAGTGGGACTAATCACGGGTACCGGTATTCCCGTGGTGTTCCTCACTTAGAGGAACTAATCACAGGCCACGTATACTCATGGTGTTGCTCACACAGTGGTACTACTCATAGGCAACGTAGACCCACGGTGTATGAAACATTATGGTAACGCCCAAGGGTAAAAAAACCCACGATGGTTTTCACATAATGGAACTACTCTCAAGGTAACGCAGACCTATGGTTTTCCACAAATGGTGGTAATCACGGGCTTCAGCCAAATTCGTGGTGCTTCTCACAGAGTGGAACTAATCGGAAGAAACGTGGACCCACAGAGTTTCTCATAAAGTGGTACTAATAGGTAGCACAGACCCATTCTGAAGTCAGGGAAGCACACACATTCCAGCGCAGCGTTATGGCACATGGACATTATTCCGCGCAGCCGAATGCCCCCCACCCCCACCGCTTCGGTGGAATACAAACGATGGTACTAGCCACAGATCCGCGGTATTCCGCACATAATGGTACTACTCCTAGGTAATGTCGACCCATGGCGTTCCTCACGTAATGGTACTAATCTCATGTAGTCTCATGGTTCTAAAATCCTCATCCCTTGGTCATCCCCTTTGGTCGCCTCTTACGACAGGCAAGGGATATCGTGGGTGTATTCTTGATCTGCATTCCCCACCCACAGTGGGTGCATGAAGATGGAGTGGCACCATTTCTCCGGCCAGTTTCCAGACGTCCAGATCTTCTGGCACAAGTTGTGGAGGATGTTCACGTCCAGTTCTTCAGGATTTCAGGCATAATTCCATCAAAGCCTGGTACTTTTTGATCTCGCAACTTCTTCTTTGCACGTTCCACTTCTTCTCGGAGGACGCTGGATCTAGGTCTTCAACCAGGTTTCCTGGCATGGATTGTGGGCTGTCGTGGAACAATTTTCTGCAGTACTCTCGCCATACTTTAGGTATTCCCTTCGCGTCAGCGATGACGTGCCTTGTTCACGCCTTATGACCTGCGTATTGGCTTTGAACTCTCAAGCCAGTATTTTACTTTGCCGTTGAACTCCTTGGAGCATGCATCTTCAGCCCGGAACACAGCCTGTTGATGAGTTCGCTGGTATCTATTCTACAAGCAAGCCCGGTGTCTCTATTCACTTTTACGATCATCGGTTTCCGTTGCTCACTGTCTGTGATAGAGTCGGATGCTTAGTCGCTTGTCGACTAGTACCAATGTCTTATCTAACATCAAATGTTGTTGCTTCACTATACTCTCTATACACGAGGAAATAAATGCTAAACTCCGTTTAAGGAGGAGATACAATATATACAGGACACTAACTGCTATACTATGTTCAGGAGAGCGGTTTACGTCCGATCACCACCGTCAAGGATCAGTACTGGAGGAAAGACATCATCCTGCTGACACTGTTCATTCACTTCATTTAACTTTTTTTTCCACTAATCGAGAACAATACAGGGCCAGTTAATAAGCATGTAGCAAACTGCTGTCAGGGAGGTCGCTGGTAGAAGCCAATTTAAAATAAGTTCTAGAAGAGGGTTTATTCAAACTCATGATGGCAAATTATTCGTATTTATCTTTCTAAAGTCATTTAAAAAATAAAATAGTTTGTTGCTATTGGTTTTACTTTCCAATAAATACTGTAGCGGTTTTCAGAGACTCTGCGATCCCGGATTTTTTTGCGTACCAGTAAATCTAATTATTCGAAACTGTGTGTTTAAGCACCTTCAAATACCAGCGGACTGAATCGGAATAGAATCCAGCGCTCTACCGTGTGAATCACTCAACCCGACAGGAATAGCAAAGCTCTATTTGAAAAGGGCTTCCAAACACAGAGAGCGATTTATCAGTGAAACATGGGCACTTCGAGGAGTTCATGGCCGGCCGGCAATCTCACATATCCCGACGGGAAGTCTCCTCTCCGTCTGACATGCATCCTCCCCTCCTTAATGCTAACTCCTATAACTTGTGCGTTCTAAAAGACGGTAATGGTAGAAAGATGGTAAATGTTGTTTTAAGGGGAAAATCAACGTAATTATCTGCCCCAAGGTGAATGCAAGAATTTAAAACGACGAGTGTCACAATACGAAGTGCATCAGGAATGCATTCTCTTCAACAAAACTTTTATTGGTGCTTGAAAATTGTATGCGAAAAATTTCCGGATTAAGGAAGAGAACGGAATACAACTGACAATGACAGACAGAAAGACTTAAAAGTTTGCAGAAGAAATCTGTCCGCTGTACTCAAGAATTGGTGATATGAATCAAGCTCAGTGATGGTCGTGATGGTAGTGGGAAGAGGAAGTACAGTTGGGCAACTGTCCTCTAATAACACTAATCAGAGGGGAAAATGGAAGGGGTCCGACACTTCGAAAACTGAATGTATCAGCCAAAGAAAGACAAGGACCACGACAGGCGTGAAAATGAAAGACTCTCCAGGCCTCGACACCTAGTACCGTCAGGGTCGGAAAAGAAAAGAGTTGACCAAGGGAGATCGCACAGGGTAGATGAAAGTGAGGAGCGAGGCACAATGGAAGCAATGTCAAGACTCAGCTAAAGTCCCCGTGGTCGCCAACCCACACTCCCAAGTTAAGAGCCCCTGGAGTGGAACGAAGCTGAAAGGACTACAAGAAGGAGCAAAAGCTTAATGGCTCTGTATAAACGGAACTATGGCCAGGAAATGGGAGTGAATTCTAAAAACTTGTGTTGGCTGTAGTAGAGACTTAACAATGTTAGCGGAAATCCTTATCTACCTGGGAAGTATACTAACTAAAGCAGATGAAGATGGGAAACGTAGAACTGCAAAAACAAATTTATATTCGCGCAACTGTATTTGGTGTGGAAGAATAAAAATATTTCAAGGAAGATCATAATACGATTTTCTTGAACACATATGTTAAATCAGTCCAATTGCATGCACGCGAAACGTGGAAAGTTACAAGGACTCTCACTCATTAAATATTTTTATAAATCGTCTGCGACGCATCAACAATGTACCAGGGGTACACCTTCCCCGGCTAGTTAAACTACGCGCCTTCTCTAAGGCCTTCTATGTAAACAAATTTGAACTTGTGAACTACAACTGTTACTTGTGGTCTTCAACTGTTACATGTCTCTACCGTCGGTTTATTTGCTTCCTCTAGCGGGCTGAACTCTATTTCATAAAGAAATGTTTATTTTTCATGTTTATAAATCCGGTTCTAAGGAACGTGGTTTTTTTTATGTTCCGAATTGTCAACACTTCAGTTTCCTTCCTACTCGATTGTAATCAACCTACCAAAAACTTGGAAATTTTTCTCTAGCCAGTTAAAACCGGGGGTGTGTATAGGAATCCAGCCTATCAGTAAGGAGTTATGAAGCTTCCCCTTAAAATACTATAAGAGCAGGGCGCTTTAGCATCGTATTGCCTGAATTGCTCTAGTGATCGAGAGTGCGGCGTGTCCGAAGAGAGGCAGGGGCCCGACTTGTGTGAGGAAGGTAATGGCAGAATTTTCATAGACATGTGATAGCTTCTGCGGATAGTTTGGGGGGGAGAAGGTTGAATTATTTAATGTAAATTTCTAAACTTGGTGGTATAAATGTAGAATTTTCGGCAAGTATGAGGACTCTATTCTATTCCCTACTGGGAAATATGTAATGCAAGGGAACAACGAGGGATGACCCTCTGTCTGTTCCCATTCAACCTGACATGATGTAACTAAAGTTTTCAAAATCTATAAATTTCGTAAATCTTATTTGGGATGAACGTTTCTCATTTAGTCGCCCCGGTGCAGTATAGGATTAGCCTCTGTATCCTTGGGCCATAAGCCCACTTGGGATTTTAACAATTTCTAGGAGGAGTGCAGTTGTTTCGCCTCCTTGCATTTTGTTTATGGCCGGTCACTACCAACATTTTTCTTTTGCCATTAAGGCCATTTAGTTTGGACAATCATGATCCTGTTTATTCGGTAATTGTTTCTGGTGTTAGTTCTCTTTGGGAACAGTGAATAATGTAGCTATTGACGAATAGATAAGCCCACATCGGGCAACTGTGTATATTTTAATGTGAAGACAACCGATAGGTTGTCAGGTGGAACTTGAGTGTGCCATAAGAAACTGATGCCTCTGCTAGGCTGGACTATGGTATTTTTGGAGCGCAGACTCCTATGTAGTGTAAATGATCTGAGCAAATCATGCTCCTATAAATTCTGTATTTGTCAAGAGCAATACCACTCTCTTTTGTGTTTGCTAATTATTACAAATTTTTGTACCAGATTTTCGGACTTGTAGGTCCCTGTTATTGTTAGGGCTGACGAGCTCATTAATATTGTGGTTATTCAATTAGATTTTCTATTTCGCAATTTTTAAACAAGAAAAAAGGTAAGAAATAACATTTCAAACTTTGTTGTGTTAAGTCCTGCTCTAGTTACTTCCTTGTCCAGCCATTCAACCCACACGCTTCTTATCCCTCTGTGAGCCAAGGAAACCCCCATAACAAATAACATTACAAGACCAGAAATCGTATTAGTCTTCCGGAGCAAGTGTTTTGAGCGAGGAACTCTGGATTTGAAATGGAGGGAAAAATGACTTAGGTCTAATCTCACGTAGTAACCAGCGGTCTTACATCAAAATTGAAATTCACAACGCTCTAGTAGAAGTCTGTGAGGATCATAGAGTTAGTAAATAATACCCTAGAGCAGGGATGGCGAACCTTTTCCAACTAGTGTGCCATTTTAAGTCTGGTTTATTATTCTCAACTGTCTACTGTGTCACTTGTTATTTTCGTTTGTAATTGCTACCATCCACCCCCCACGACCACCACCTACACCGACTTTCATCCCTAATTCAAAATTGTGTTTCTTAATACGTTATTACTTATACATATATACATTGTAAAAATAATACATTTCATTGCATGTTTCATGGTCGTATTTTGCCAATATAGCAAATATACTTAGTAGCCATGTCATTTATGTTAGGTTTATAACTTTTTGTCTCAATAACACACGAGAAACTATTAGATCTGAACCAAGACGGTTTCTAACTGTTGACTTCACAACGTTCATTGCAGAAAACAGCTGCTCGCAAACAAAGTAAGTAGCACTGTAGCAAGTTTCTTCATGGCCGAAAACATCATTTGTGGCAGGCTGTTCCACTGGTCAAATATTAAGTTCTCCGGCTTCTGGAGAGAGTATTCACCATCAACCTCGATTTTCATCAATGCTACACCAAGTTGTACGGATTTGTTCAGCCATGTGCCTACTGCTTTCTTGAAACTCAGTGAAGTCCATTTCTAAACTGTGAACCACTCAAAAAATTGACCTTCATATCGCTCATTTGTGCAATAGAGTATGAGGTTTTTAAATAAAGTGCGGTAGTTTCTCCAAATCCCGAAATTGGGAAAATCCCTTGGCAACTATTTGTCTTACAAAATTCAAAACAGTAAACAGTAACTGACTAAGAAAAATTGCGCGATGCTAGCAACCACAAACAAGTTAAAACTTCACTAATTGACTGACGTGGGTGAGCAAATAGTTCGTCGGCTGCATCTGACATTTATCTCACTTCACTTGCGGACCTATCAGAGTTGCCATAGTGCATGTCCGAATGGAACTAGAATTTACATTTTCGGTATTTATTTCTTAAACCTGAAACCCTATGACTATACGATGCACGAGATATGTATAATCTATAGTACAAGACGTACATAAAATCGTTAATATGCAGGTGGTGTGCCACCGAAATCGTGTCCGCGTGTCACCTAGTGACACGCGTGGCATAGGTTCGCCATCCCTGCCCTAGAGGTATCACTGGCGCTGCAGTCGCGTGCGAAGTTGAACGAGCGCACTGTTTGGCAAAAGGTGGATTGTTTGGCATTGTCACTACTGGAGTTTCTAGATAAACTGAAGTATTATACTTCTCTTAAGGAAAATGTCAGACACTTGGGCAGCTTGTGGCTGCACAGGGAGGTTCATAAAGGGCAATGGCGTATCATTTCACAGGTATGTTTATTTGAAATTAATTTTCGTGCGAATAAAATAATAATGTGTGTGACACTTATCATCATATGGACTGGCCAACTTGCGCTGACTTCGCGGTTTCTTTCCCTGTTGATGTGAAGGAGATTCTTTGGCCTTTACCATGAAGACTGAAATTAATGTTTTAGGAAATATAAGGGAAGACCTTTTTTCTTTCAATGACTGGCAATGTCTTTGAAAGCGATAATCCAGAAAATCCAGTGAAACAGTATATGAATATAGGCCTATGTATGCATCGTGTTGGCAAATCATACATGAGTGATCCCAATGTTAGAAGTAGGTTTACCGGGTGAGTTGGCCGTGCGGTTTGGAGCGCGCAGCTGTGATCTTGCATCCGGGAGACAGTGAGTTAGAGCCCCAATTTCGGCAACGTTGAAGATGGTTTTCCGTGGTTTCTCATTTTCACACTAGGCAAATGCTGGGGCTGTACCTTAGTTAAGGCCACGGCCGCTTCCTTCCCATTCCTACGCCTCCTCTATCCCATAGCCACCATAGGACCTATCTGTGTCGATGCTACATAAAGCAAATTAAAAATAAGATAAGTAGGTTAACGAAGACAATTCTGTTTCGTAACCAATAGATTGATACACTGTTACTCTTCATTATAATGAGAAAATAATACTAATTTCTCAACATACAGGGTCTTTATTTATGCTTCGCAGGGATTTTCTCGCTCGACCTTGGCCGCCAGTGACGGTTCAGTTGCCGAGTACCGCGCGTGCGTATGTACGGCAGAGTACGGTGCTCAAAATCATTATCATGCATTTATCATGCATTTATCATGCATTTTACTCAGCATTTTTACAGTTTATGCTGAAAATGTTCCCCATGCGCTGCCAAAATAATCGGCATCTCCTAATGAAGTTTTCGGTTACTCTAACAAGTTCTTCAGCACTGATGGATGCAATTGCAACTCTTATATTATCTTTACGTTCATCTAGTGTGTGAGGGTTGTTCCCATAAACTATATTTGTGGGGAATGTTAAAAAATGGGCAAATGGGCAAATAATAAGTTTCCATGAAGCTAATATCAGTTTGGCTTCGATATTGAAATCTCCAACTAGTGTGATGGGCACATGTGTAGACGTCAATCTTGCCTCACGACACCTGGCCGCCTTTATATTTGAGAAAGTCTTTTGATGCTCGCCATTAGTGACAATGACCTTTTTTGAATTCTAACACGCCGTTCTACCCTCTAAAATATGTTTTCGATCTTTTGGAAGCCTTTTATTATCCATATGTCGCCACATTTTGCGATAGAACGATATTTTTCGTACTTCTTCGAACCACAATATTTTTTTCACCTTGCTTTACGTCGCAACGACACAAATATGTCTTACGGCGACGATGGCTAGCAATGGGAAGGACCGGTTCCTTGATTAAGGTACAGCCCCAGCATTTGCTGGTGTGAAAATGGGAAACCGTGGAAAACCATCTTCAGGGCTGCCGACAGTGGGATTCGAACCCACCGCCTCCCGAATGCAAGCTGACAGCTATGTGACCCACATCACGCAGCCACTCGCTCAAACACAATCTTTTAAATGTTCGATATATGAGTTATTTCCACCGTATACTTGCATAACTCACTGAAAGGAATCGAAGGACACATCACACGACTGCTCCTTGTGTTTATTAAGCGCTAATTGAGTCATGTAGCCATCAGCTTGCCCAGAAGATTGTTGTCCGTGGTTTCCCATTTTCACACCAGGCTAATGCTGGGTCTGTACCTTAATTAAGGCCACGGTTACTTCCTTCCCGCCCCTAGCCCTTCCCTACCTCATCCTTGCCGTAAGACCTATCGGTGAAGGTGCGACGTAAAGCAGAATGTAAAAATGAAAATAAATCAACCAAACAAGACAGCGTTAAGTAGGCAAAATTACATCAGAATATAGAGCTAATAACACCACTCCTTCCTCTGGTTGCAACATTTGAGATACTCAATGAATAGTGGCAACACTGAAGAACATAATATTAAAACACTAAGTAAGTAAATTCATGTCCTCAAGGCCCTTTAAAGGCACACCCCCAATGGAGGTGAGCTGCATTTACCATTTTAACCACATACCAGACCTCCGCCATTCTTAAATTTGTGGCAGTACCGAGAAACGAACCCCGGCCGCCGAAGACGGCAGGTAATAGAGCTAACCATTACCTTACAGAAGCGGAAAAAACAATAAGTAAAGCAAAAAGAAAACGTGAGCATGACAAGATTAACGGGTAACGAACGTATGTGTCTTCTTGTTTTTGTTTTTTTATTGGTTTTACGTCGCACCGACTCAGATAGGTCATATGGCGACGATGGAATAGGAAAGGGCTAGGAGTGGGAAGGAAGTGGCTGTGGCTTTAAGTTACAGCCGCAGCATTTGCCTGGTGTGAGAATGGAATATCATGGAAAACCATATTCAGAGCTGCCAACAGTGGGGCTCGAACCCACTATCTCCAACTCGCTCGGTAACAGTATTTTTTTAAATGGAAGGAGATATGAGGATTTCAGCACGATCAGAATCTGCGAGGTCACTTATGTCTTCTGACAAGAAAAGTTGATTTCAAAAATTATAGCATATCTGCTCTGATGATAATTTCTGTTTTAAGGGGCGAAACATAGAGGCTATCGGCCCCAACATATTTCTACTGTGAATTGTGCAAAGACTGAAAAATAAAACTCGCGAAGAATCTCATAAAAACTGAGATGGGAGGTATTATCCTAGCAATTATGTGTTTGCCATGTGCATGCGGATTTAAGTCTGGTGAGCAAGCTGACTCGATACCCGCTGCTTCAAATACGTTGTCTAATTCTGGTATTCCATCGTGATCTATCTGAAAGTAGAGAAGAAGTGTTCCCCAAATGAATATCATGTGTCATAAACGTACAGCGGTTGTTGGCACAGTAGGTGAAACTGTACGTCTGAAACGAATAAATAAATCGTGAATGTAATCTAGCAACACAGCGTAGAACACACGATGTTTCTCGCATGACAGCTGTCAAGTGGGAGGGAGTAGGTAATGTGACAAATCTCGGATCTGCAGCATGCAGCCGCTCGCTGTTCTCAGAAGTGATTTTCCTACTTTGAATAACTTCTGCAACTAAGCACTACTCGAGTGTGCAGCTAGAGCGGTCTATTTTCTTTCAAGGCTATCCGTTCTGGACTGCTTTAAAAGTATTAAAACTCCATACACTCTTCTTCAGGTAGGCTATAATTTGAATTCGGAATCAAACACCATAAAGCTACCCGTAATGGCTCAAGGATAACGCAGGCATCGTAGAAAAGATACCAATTTCCTAAAATCGGCCGTTAAACTGTTTAAAAGAATATATCAAATAGAAAACGTAAATTTCACAGGCAACTTTCTAACACAAGAAGAAAAGTGTATGAGGGGAATCTTGTTTATTTTTGAAATGCTAATAACGTACGAAAACCACACTTTGTCTTTTAGCCTTATGTGCATGTAACTTATGCATTCAGAAGATAAGGAAAGAAAATGCAAGTACTCAAGTAGTATAATAGGACAGTTCGGCCGCCACCACCTCCTCCGGCTCCCAGAGGCCTCCACCACCACCACCACCACCACCACCACCACCACCACAGCCAGAGGCCTCCCAGAGGCCTCCTCCACCACCACCACAGCCAGAGGCCTTACCAGAGGCCTCCTCCACCACCCGCGGGAAATTTGAATTGGTAAACAAAGCCACGTGCTTTTTGACAGCTATCATCGACAACAACGCATCGCTAACCTCAGTACTGCCATCTTGACGGGCCTACACCTCAGTAGTACCAACTAAAACCTAACTAGCGCGAGACTTGAATAGGTAAACAAATCCACGTGCTTTTTGACAGCTGTCATCCGCCATCTTTAAATCACAGAGCACCGTGCTGCCCTCTTTATCGCAGTAGCTACAAATTCGTCACCTGTGATCGGCAGTGCTGCCACGTGGCGGGCCAAAACCTTAGTGCTACCAACTTAACCTCACTAGCGCGAGATAAACAAATCCACGTGCTTTTTTGACAGCTGTCATCCGCCATCATTAATCTATAGAGCACAGTGCTGCCCTCTTTAGTTACTTACCTTTGAAATGTGGTGGCGGATAATTTGAAAAATGCTTTTTGACAGCAGCCATCCTTAATCTAGAGAGCACCGTGCCCTTTAGCTAGATACCTTTGAAATGTGGTGGCAGGCAATTCCACATGACAGCAGCCATCTTTAATCAAGAGAGCACCGTGCTGCCCTCTATGTGGTGGCGGCAATTTGAAAAATTCTACATGCTCTTGTTTGGAAACAAACTCACGCACTTTTTTGATAGCCTTCATCCGCCATCTTTAATCAACAGAGCACAGTGCTGCCATCTTTAGCTAGATACCTTTGAAATGTGGTAGCGACAAATTCCACGTGCTCTTGTTTGGGAACAAAGCCATGTGCTTTTATGACAGCTGTCATCCGCCATCTTTAATCAACAGAGCACCGTGCTGCTATCATGCGGGCAATTTCGTCAGCTGTCATCCGCCATCTTTAATCCACAGAACACCGTGCTGCCCTCTTTATGGCTACTACCTTAAGCACGTAGTAGCGGGCAATTTGAAAAGTTCTGTTAGCTATCATCCGCCATCATTAATCAAGAGAGCACCGTGCTACCATCTTTAGCTAGATACCTTTGAAATGTGGTGGCGGCAAATTGAAAAATTCCACGTGCTCTTGTTTGGAAACAAACTCACGTGCTTTTTTGACAGCTACCATCCGCCATCTTTAATCAACAGAGCATAGTGCTGCCCTCTTTAGTTAGATACCTTTGAAATGTGGTGGCGGCAAATTCCACGTGCCCTTGTTTGGAAACAAAGCCATGTGCTTTTTTGACAGGTGTCATCTGCCATCTTTAATCAACAGAGCACCGTGCTGCTATCATGCGGGTAATTTCGTCAGCTGTCATACGCCATCTTTAATCTACAGAGCACCGTGCTGCCCTCTGTAGTAGCGGGCAATTTGAAAAGTTCTGTTAGCTGTCATCCGCCATCTTTAATCAAGAGAGCACCGTGCTGCCATCTTTAGCTAGATACCTTTGAAATGTGGTGGTGGATAATTTAAAAGGAAAAATTCTACAGCAGCCATCTCTCGACGCTAATTGCATAACATGGTGGCTATTCATGACTCCTTAAGGGTGCTTACGCAAGATGGCTGCTACACATAGGTTCTTATGAGACGCCCTTGGGATGCTTGCACAAGATGGCAGTTATACATGACTCCTTATGAGATGCCCTACGGATGCTTGCTCAAGATAGCGGCTGCGCTTATAGGACGGCTTAAGGGTCCTTGCGCAAGATGGCTTGAGACGCCCTAAGGATGCTTGCGCAAGATGGCGGACACAAGATAGCGGCTATACACAACTCCTTATGAGACGCTTTAAGGGTGCTTGCGCAAGATGGCTGCCACTCTTATGAAGAAAGCTAGCTTAGAGGCTAACGTGTCGTGCTGGTTCGATTCATTAAATTTAGGGCTTAAATGCAAAATATCTCGAAAACGGTGCACCGTAGAACAAAACGGACAAAATTTTTCTGCCTAATACGGAAGTTCGCAGTATGAGGAACAAGAAAACTATAGTCTAATGATGGGATCAACGGTTCGGTTCCTACTTAGGCCCTTTGACATTTGCTCTGTTTTAGCTTGTGTTGAAGCGAGTCTTCGTAACATGATCAGGTCTAGCTATAGTAGAAAGTATAACGTACCGTGCTGGTTCGATTCATTAAATCTGGAGGCTTAAATGCAAAATGTTAAATATCTCGAAAACGGTGCATCGTAGAGCAAAACGGACAAATTTTTTGCGCCTAATACGTAGGTTCGTAGTATCAGGAACAAGAAAAAACATAGTCTAATGATGAGATCAACGGTTCGATTCCTACTTAAGCCCTTTGGCATTGGCAGCTATCTATTTCTACAAGATGGTGGCTGCTCTTATGAGACAAGATGGCTTGAGACGTCCTAGGGATGCTTACGCAAGATGGCGGACACAAAATGGTGTCTATACATAGCTCCTTATGAGACAGCCTAGGGGTGCTCACACAAGATGGCGGCTACTCTTATGAAGAAAGCTAGCTTAGAGGCTACTGCGCAAGATAACAGCTGCTGTTATGCATGCGGTGTAGGGCAATTTGAAATTCTATGTGCTTAATCAACAGAGCACCCTGCTGCCCTTTTTAGCTGAAATGTGGTGGAGGATAATTTGAAAAATTCTTTTGACAGCTGTCATCTTTAAACAATGGCGACTATACATAGGCTGTTAAGGCCTTATCATTCTCCTCCTCCTCCTCCTCCTTCTCTACCTCCTCCACCTCCTCCGCCTCTTATGTCAAGGCATAGCTTTATATCGAACAAGTTTAAACCTGCATCGCGAAGGTAAGCGTGTGCAGCGATAACATTATTGTGCATGTTTAGCCTTTCGAAACATAAGAAGAGTAGAATCAAACGCTGTACTCGATACAACATGTGATCAGAACATTGATTGATGTGTTCAGAAAACAAAATAAGTGATCACGACTAGAATCGAACACTGTACTCAATACATCATGTGTTTAGAATGTCAGGGGATACCCTTGTTCTAAGAAGATCAGAATGAAACATAACAAGACTAGAATCGAACACTAATCGATGTTGTTAACTTCAACATATGATCAGAACATTGTTTGATGTGTTCAGAGCAAAAGTACAATTTTGATGATTTGCTTAGTGTAAAATCAAAAACTATGGAAACACACTGTGCATATATGGCGTAGCTAACTCGCTCAGTAAGCAATATTGCAAAACTACAACTTCAATGATTTGCCTAGTGTAAAAATCAAAAACACACTGTACCCATACTGCGCAGCTAACTCGCTCGGTAAACGATATAGCAAAAGTATAACTTCAAATTATTTACCTTCCATCATTCGTCTTGTGTGAAAATCAGTCGAACAAGTTATCGCATAAACATGTAACATGAAATATCAGTCAATCTGTTGGCATGGGTTACAAGCACGTAGCTTATGCGGGAAGTAAAATTAAACAGAACGCTAGTGCTATAAGAAATACTCTGCTTACATTTAAGTCCCTAGCTGATGAACACGTTATTACATAAATATGTAACATGAAATATCGGTTCGGAAACATATTGTTTCAATCTGTTGACATAGATTACAAGCATGTAGCTTGTGCAGGCGAGGGCTACTATGCAAAATGCTAAGCCGAAAAAAAAAATCGTGATAGGGTATGGAACCCAGGGGTTACATCTTATCAGAAGGGAAAAAGGATGAAAGGACTCTTCCTCCTCCTTACCGCACATTCCTTGTAGAGCTAAGTGGCTAAAGGGCTAATGGGCAAAAGGGCTAATGGACAAAAGGGCTAATGGGCTAAAGGGCTAATGGGCAAAAGATCTAATGGGCTAAAGGGCTAATGGGCAAAAGGAGCAACAACCTCATCGATCGCTATCAGCAAGAACGCTTGTACTTTCTTAAGTGTAGACAATCTTTATTGGTAAATGGTTTTATGTTCAGAACAAGGAATGGAACCTAGGGGTTACGTCTTACCTAATAAAATCCCCGAGGTGCGATGAGTTACGTTTTTCTAACTAGTGTTTGGAACACTGGACTTTTAAAGATGGCAAGAGTGAGGTTAGCAATGTTCTGTTGTTGGATTTTTATTGCGCGCTATAACATGCATAAGGTGGCAGCCTTGAGGTTTACCGCCGTAAAGATGGCAGAAGTGAGGTTAGCGACGCTCTATTGTCCTCCAAAGTGAGGTTAGGGTTCGTCAAGGAGACAGCTGTCAAAAAAGCACGTGGCTATGTTTACCAAACAAGAGCACGTGGCTGTGACGTCACGGTCACGAAGTATGCTGCTTCAGCATGCAAAGTTCAATGTCTACACCTACGTAGTTAACACTCTGCTATGTTCACAAGATTTTTAAACAACTATTCTTTATGTTTTAAGTTCGTGCACATAGGTTATGTTAAGATAGCAGCACACGTACAAGCGATGGTGGCACGCTCGCGTAGAAGTTGTTTAGTGCGATAGTTGATGTATGCATTATCAAAAGGTGATATGTACACGCTTTTAAACCTTGCTATTCTTACTGCTACTATGTTCGCAAGATTTTTAAACATCGCTATTCTTTGTGCTTTATGTTCGTGCGTATAAGTTATACTAAGTTAGCAGGATAGTTATAAGGTTGTCGCACGCTCTAGTGGAAGAAGTTTAATATGAAAGTCGATGCATGCAAAATCGATAAGTGATGTGTACACGCTTTGAACTTGGCTATTCTTTGTGCTTTAAGTTCGGGCACATAGGTTATGTTAAGATTGCAGCACACACAAGCGATGATTGCACGCTGTTGTAGAAGAAGTTTAGTACGATAGTCGATGCATACATCATCAATAGGTGATGTGTACACGCTTTAGAACATAGCTCTTCCTTGTGCTTTAAGTTCGTGCACATGGGTTAGGGATACACAAAAGCAATTGCTACATGCTCTAGCGGAAGAACCCTAGTACGATAGTCGGCGCATGCATCATCCATACGTGATGTGTACACGCTATTCTTTATGCTTTAAATTCATGCACATAGCTAGATACACAGAATTGTGATCGTTGTACACTCTAGCGGGAGAAGTTTAACTTTATACACATACGTTAGCAATACACATATGCGATCGTTGTACGAAAATCGATGCATGCAAAATCGATAGGTGATGTGTACACGCTTTGAACTTAGCTATTCTTTGTACTTTAAGTTCATGCGTATAGGTTATGCTAAGATAGCAGCACAATCTAGCGGAAGAAGTTTAGTACGATAGTCGGTGCATGTAAAATCGATAGGTGATGTGTACACACTTTAAAACATGGCTATTCATACTGCTGCTCTATTCCCAAGTTTTATAAACATAGCTAATCCTAATGCTGCACTTAACGACGTAGAGCTAAGGATTGATTACGTGACCTTGACGTCACAGCCACGTGATCTTGTTTGGTAAACACAGCCACGTGCTTTTTTGACAGCTGTCTTCTTGACGGACCCTAACCTCACATTGAAGGACAATAGAGCGTCGCTAACCTCACTGCTGCCATCTTTACGGCGGTAAACCTCAAGGCTGCCACCTTATGCATGTTATAGCGCGGAATTTAAAATCCAACAACAGAACATCGCTAACTTCACTCTTGCCATCTTTACGGCGGTAAACCTCAAGGCTGCCACCTTATGCATGTTATAGCGTAGAATTTAAAATCCAACAACAGAACATTGCTAACCTCACTCTTGCCATCTTGAAAAGTTCAGTGTTCCAAATACTAGTTAGAAAAACGTAACTCATCGCACCTAGGGGATTTTATTAGGTAACGTAACCCCTAGGTTCCATTCCTTGTTCTGAACATAAAACCATTTACCAATAAAGATTAATTTTCTACACTTAACAAAGTACAAGCGTTCTTGCTGATAGCGATCGATGAGGTTGTTGCTCCTTTAGCCCTTTAGCCCATTAGCCCTTTAGCCAATTAGCCCTACAAGGAATGTGCGGTAAGGAGGAGGAAGAGTCCTTTCATCCTTTTTGCCTTCTGATAAGATGTAACCCCTGGGTTCCATACCCTATCACGATTTTTTTTCGGCTTAGCATTTTGCATAGTAGCCCTCGCCTGCACAAGCTACATGCTTGTAATCTATGTCAACAGATTGAAACAATATGTTTCCGAACCGATATTTCATGTTACATAATTATGTAATAACTTGTTCAACAGCTAGGGACTTAAATGTAAGCAGAGTATTTCTTATAGCACTAGCGTTCTGTTTAATTTTACTTCCCGCATAAGCTACGTGCTTGTAACCCATGCCAACGGATTGACTGATATTTCATGTTACATGTTTATGCGATAACTCATTCGACTGATTTTCACACAAGACGAATGATGGAAGGTAAATAATTTGAAGTTATACTTTTGCTATATCGTTTACCGAGCGAGTTAGCTGCGCAGTATGGGTACAGTGTGTTTTTGATTTTTACATTAGGCAAATCATTGAAGTTGTAGTTTTGCAATATTGCTTACTGAGCGAGTTAGCTACGCCATATGTGCACAGTGTGTTTCCATAGTTTTTGATTTTACACTAAGCAAATCATAAAAATTGTACTTTTGCTCTGAACACATCAAACAATGTTCTGATCATATGTTGAAGTTAACATCGATTAGTGTTCGATTCTAGTCTTGTTATGTTTCATTCTGATCTTCTTAGAACAAGGGTAACCCCTAACATGTTCTAAACACATGTTGTATTGAGGACAGTGTTCGATTCTAGTCTTGATCACTTATTTTGTGTTCTGAACACATCGATCAAGGTTCTGATCACATGTTGTATCGAGTAGTGTTCGATTCTAGTCATGATCACTTATTTTGAGTTCTGAACACATCAATCTATGTTCTGATCACATGTTGAAGTTAACAACATCGATTACAGTGTTCTATTCTAGTCTTGTTATGTTTCAATCTGATCTTCCTAGAACAAGGGTATCCCCTGACATATTCTAAACACATGATGTATTGAGTACAGTGTTTGATTCTAGTCTTGATCACTTATTTCGTTTTCTGAACACACCAATCAATGTTCTGATCACATGTTGTATCGAGTACAGCGTTTGATTCTACTCTTCTTATGTTTCGAAAGGCTAAACATGCACAATAATGTTATCGCTGCACACGCTTACCTTCGCGATGCAGGTTTAAACTTGTTCGATATAAAGCTATGCCTTGACATAAGAGGCGGAGGAGGTGGAGGAGGAGAATGATAAGGCTTTAACAGCCTATGTATAGTCGCCATTGTTTAAAGATGACAGCTGTCAAAAGAATTTTTCAAATTATCCGCCACCACATTTCAGGTAAAGAGGGCAGCAGGGTGCTCTGTTGATTAAGCACATAGAATTTCAAATTGCCTCCACCGCATGCATAACAGCAGCTGTTATCTTGCGCAGTAGCCTCTAAGCTAGCTTTCTTCATGAGAGTAGCCGCCATCTTGTGCGAGCACCCCTAGGCTCTCTCATAAGGAGCTATGTATAGACACCATTTGTGTCCGCCATCTTGCGTAAGCATCCCTAGGACGTCTCAAGCCATCTTGTGTCTCATAAGAGCAGCCACCATCTTGTAGAAATAGATAGCTGCCAATGCCAAAGGGCTTAAGTAGGAATCGAACCGTTGATCTCATCATTAGACTATGTTTTTTCTTGTTCCTGATACTACGAACCTACGTATTAGGCGGAAAATTTTTGTCCGTTTTGCTCTACGATGCACCGTTTTCGAGATATTTAACATTTTGCATTTAAGCCTCCAAATTTAATGAATCGAACCAGCACGGTACGTTATACTCTCTACCATAGCTAGACCTGATCATGTTACGAAGACTCGCTTCAATACAAGCTAAAACAGAGCAAATGTCAAAGGGCCTAAGTAGGAACCGAACCGTTGATCCCATCATTAGACTATAGTTTTCTTGTTCCTCATACTGCGAACTTCGGTATTAGGCGGAAAATTTTTGTCCGTTTTGCTCTACGGTGCACCGTTTTCGAGATATTTAACATTTTGCATTTAAGCCCTAAATTTAATGAATCGAACTAGCACGACACGTTAGCCTCTAAGCTAGCTTTCTTCATAAGAGTGGCAGCCATCTTGCGCAAGCACCCTTAAAGCGTCTCATAAGGAGTTGTGTATGGCCGCCATCTTGTGTCCGCCATCTTGCGCAAGCATCCTTAGGGCGTCTCAAGCCATCTTGTGCAAGGACCCTTAGGGCGTCCTATAAGAGCAGCCGCTATCTTGAGCAAGCATCCCTAGGGCATCTCATAAGGAGTCATGTATAACTGCCATCTTGTGCAAGCATCCCAAGGACGTCTCATAAGAACCTATGTATAGCAGCCATCTTGCGTAAGGACCCTTAAGGAGTCATGAATAGCCACCATGTTATGCAATTAGTGTCGAGAGATGGCTGCTGTAGAATTTTTCTTTTTAAATTATCCACCACCACATTTCAAAGGTATTTAGCTAAAGATGGCAGCACGGTGCTCTCTTGATTAAAGATGGCGGATGACAGCTAACAGAACTTTTCAAATTGCCCGCTACTACGTGCTTAAGGTAGTAGCCATAAAGAGGGCAGCACGGTGTTCTGTGGATTAAAGATGGCGGATGACAGCTGACGAAATTGCCCGCATGATAGCAGCACGGTGCTCTGTTGATTAAAGATGGCGGATGAAAGCTGTCAAAAAAGCACATGGCTTTGTTTCCAAACAAGAGCACGTGGAATTTGCCGCCACCACATTTCAAAGGTATATACCTAAAGAGGGCAGCACTGTGCTCTGTTGATTAAAGATGGCGGATGACGGCTGTCAAAAAAGCGCGTGAGTTTGTTTCCAAACAAGAGCATGTAGAATTTTTCAAATTGCCGCCACCACATAGAGGGCAGCACGGTGCTCTCTTGATTAAAGATGGCTGCTGTCATGTGGAATTGCCTGCCACAACATTTCAAGGGTATCTAGCTAAAGAGGGCAGCACGGTGCTCTCTAGATTAAAGATGGCTGCTGTCAAAAAGCATTTTTCAAATTATCCGCCACCACATTTCAAGGGTAAGTAGCTAAAGAGGGCAGCACTGTGCTCTATAGATTAAAGATGGCGGATGACAGCTGTCAAGAAGCACGTGGATTTGTTTACCTATTCAAATCTCGCGCTAGTTAGGTTAAGTTGGTACTACTGAGGTTTAGGCCCGTCAAGATGGCAGTACTGAGGTTAGCGATGCGTTGTTGTCGATGATAGCTGTCAAAAAGCACGTGGCTTTGTTTACCAATTCACATTTCCCGCGGGTGGTGGAGGAGGTCTCTGGGAAGGCCTCTGGCTGTGGTGTTGGTGGAGGAGGCCTCTGGGAGGCCTCTGGCTGTGGTGGTGGTGGAGGAGGCCTCTGGGAGCCAGAGGAGGTGGTGGCGGCCGAACTGTCCTATTATACTACTTACGCGTTCTGTGTTACTGTACGTGGTATTAACAGCCACTTTTCAATTTCTAAACGGGTTTACAATCACAGTAATTGTAGACACCCAGGAAACGCATTATTCATCAATTCGTAGTACAATTACATAGCTAAGGTCGGCATCCGGATTCCAAGACAGCGGGTTCAAACCCGGCAGAGGTAGATCTCTAGTGACAGATTTGGTGTTTACCTGACAAATTGAATTAATATTTGAACATATAACGCCAAACAGAAATTCGGTTTACTCTGCCATCTAGTAGGCCTAGAGTAAAACGGAACGTCGAAATTGACGAGGAAGCGGCCAGATGGCGTCAAATTAAAATGCCTGCAAACAGTACTTGAGGTTATATTATTATTATTATTATTATTATTATTATTATTATTATTATTATTATTATTATATGTGAATAAGCCCGTTAGGACTACGCAAAGTATACTCAGAGACGTCTATTTGCCTTCCTTTGTGCCCGTGTTTCTTTCATTCTTTTACTATGGGCTTGCTTTCCTCTTCAGACCAGCTTGCTCCAGTCTTCTTCTTTGGTCTTTCTCCTTGGTTAATTTGCTATTTGTGAATTTTGGTTCTGGAGATTACCCTGTTTTGGAAATCTGTTGGTGTGATTACTGCCTGTTTCAAATCGGGTTTGATTTCGCAAATTCATTTAATTGTGTCTGTTTTGGCTTTACTCCTGTTTTCATAGAATTCGACTATTTGTTTCGTAAGTCTGTCTGCGTGCATTCTTTTAATATGTCCATAGAATCTTAGCCTGCGTTTTCTAATGTCACTGTCAATATTTGCATATAGTTTGATTTCTTGTCTGCCTGCGAGTCGGTATTGTCCATCGGTGAGTTTAGACCCTATAATTTTTATTACGATTTTACGTTCCTTTCTTCTCAATGTCGTCGTCGTCGTCAAGGTGCTTTGACCCTGCGCTAGAAATGTACTGCAACTCAAGGAGATGAGTGATATACAGTAACGGCGGATCTAATTCTTTCGTGATCTTTGGACACACTAAGGCTCGGTCGTAAGTTGAAGGGAGAGTGGGTGGAAGCGTATCGCTGGAGGTAAACTTCCCTTGCTGCTCCCCAGAACTGTGTGGGGGCTTCGGATGACACAACGATCAAGATGGGCAGAGAAACGCTGCGCTCGTGCTCTCACCATTTGTAAGTGGCCGCAAAACTACATTTACGTGCAAAACTTGTTTTTTGAGAAATGCATATTTACTTTACTAAAATGGTACTCGGAATGCAATATATCTTTTAACAATTTTGTAAGTATCACTCATTGGGTGTACCTATTTTAAGGCAAAATGCTCAGGGCCGACTGCAGAAACGATGACTAGTTTTAAGCCTTAGACAACGTCTACCTAAACGACGTCTAAATGAAGCACGATCTTCCATGGCATAAACAATGCTTAGCCGATGTTTAACTAGACATCATTTAGAGTTCCAATATTGGTTTGAAAATGGAGACAGAAATATCTTTCATGCAACTCTGCTTGTCGCATCCAATGAAATTCGTCGGTGCGCCCACCGTACGACAGTCAGCTGTTTGTCTTCCTGCACATTACTCAAATATGGCTAAGCATGAGCATGACTTGCCCACAGATAAGAGTATCGCTTTCGGTGGAAATTATATCTCATAATATTATCGACATTAACGCGACACGCCACCGTACGGGGAAGTGTAGGTTTGACCATAGCGTTGTTACAGTGAGTGTAATCTACTCACAAATACGGTAGCTTCGACGAAGGGAAGTTGAAGCAATAGTAATGTGTAACCGAGTATGTTGTACGGGCCGTACAGATGTAGCTTGCATTCTGGAGATTGTATGCTCGAAACGCATCATCAGCAGCCGTGAAGATTGTTTTCCGTAGTTTCCCTATTTTTACACCAGGCAGATACTAGGGCTGTTATTATGGCTACGGCTCTTCTTCCCCAGTCTTCCTCTTTAAACAATAATCACCACCACCACCACCACCACCACCACCACCACCACCACCACCACCTGTGGAGAATTATCTAACTGACCGTACCTGTTCGCTACACAGCTAAGGAGTTTGAGCCTCCATGGACGTTAACATACTCTTGCTATCTACTTAATATGGACTCCATGAAAGTAATAGTATAGTAGTCATGGTGATGTTTGATGCTGTTGTAGCAGAGGATGATTCTTTGTAAGAATAAATCAGTAACCCTATGACATTTCAGTGTTCTTATGAAGTAAAACATTACATTGAACCCATAATTCTACGGTGAAAAAAAAAAACATTTTTTTTCTCAAATATTTATTTGGTATTCAGAAACTACTGTATGTTTGAGGGCAGCCATTTTGCGCTCCCAAGAGCCCGATGTCACGTGGGAAGGTTCCCCCAAGGCGAGCTCGTGGATTGCCGGGACACCTCGGTGGAGCTCGAGTGCCCGACAATTCTTTTAATCCATGGAATTCTGCACAATGAGGGATTTTGGCCATATAGTAAATAATGAAATAAATAAGCAAAATTATTCATACACCCTCTGTGAAGGTAGAGACACCAGGGAAAACTTTAAATGCAGTTAAGCCCAAGTACATGGTAGCGTGAGACCAGCGAACTAGCTACACGTGCCAAGGTCATGGGCAGAAGAAAACGCGCGAAACGCACGGGCAGAAACAATTTATTTCTCCTGTTGTGAGTGTAGAAAAATTATAAAATTAACACCTAACATAAGTGCAAGTCTGTCCGGAGTTCTGGGACAAGTCTTATCAAATTTGGTCTATTAGAAGCAAATTTGGCAGATTTCACAACCAAGCCTCATAGAGGGGATAGCGTCCTTCCGGAAATTATAAAAGAAACCCCCCCACCGTAGATTTTTCAGTGTCGATCTGGAACTTGAAGCCGCGGGAGCTTGTGCCCGTCGTCATTAGAAATTCGCGCCAGATTGACCGACAATAATTCAATACATGTTCGTGGCTAAGGTCCATATACTTAGTTAAGAAGAAAAGTGATTGGAGAAGTGCTGAACGTTTGCAGACGAACTGGGAAGGTGTAGGCTGGTTGAAAATACACAGCAGATTTTATTTTTATCATTTCGTGTACTCTTGTAAGTGAAGAAGGTCTGGGGGAAGCGATTCAAAATAGTTCTACTCCCTTATCGGCCGAACACCTGTTCTTATTGAAACAACGGGGAGAGAAACCACTCTGGGAAACGCATCAGACAGTTATAGTCGACTGCAGAACGAGGGAAGTTCGTGGTGCAAGTTACAGAGAAAGTGCATTATTTATATGGTAATTTTAATCTCGTGTGTGTGAAGGGTAGTGTTTGGATGAGTGAGTTTTTGAAAATGAAATGTTATCTGTGAAAATGAGTGGCTAAGTACGAGGTTGCTGGTGATGATGTAATCAGAATGCTGAGAATGTCACCAATGTGCAGGTCTGTCTATTTTATATTATGTTGTAGTTAGTTAATTAGTTACTGTCTGTCCTAAACAAAATTTCCAGATGATTGTCGGGTGATATTCGTAATTATCAGGCGAAAGGCGTTGTAAATTTTGGTCAGCGTGTGAAAATTTCAGTGTGTAAATTTCATGTCAAGAACGGTAAAATGCGACGCTTAAAATTTTGTGTTGAGATGAGATATCATTCAAAGTGCGGATTTGTGAACGTTATAAGTGTAAATTTGTCGTGGCGAATATCGTAATTTCAGGTGTCAGTTGCATTCAGAAATGTTGGTCAATAATAATAATAATAATAATAATAATAATAATAATAATAATAATAATGATAATGTTCACCGCGGGATAAGGAAATTCTTCTCTGTTAAATTACATTTAACCAGTTATTTCTACAAGCATCGTAGGCATATTTAGATAATGTCAATAAAATTTGTTAGAGTCACAGTCATTAATGGGAAGGAAATTTTGAGACATCGTGTATACTTGAATTGCGAAAGGTCGATGTGTGCTCTTGGATTCTTGAGGTCCGAAAGTCTTAATAATAGTAAAGTAAGAGATGTGTTTAATAATGGTTGTCGTTTTCACCAGGGGATCGATGTATGAAAAAGGATCTTGAAGGAAAAGGAATTGAGAGCGATGAATTGATATGTATGTGGAGACGAGATAGATGGAAGTAATACCGCTGGAATAAAGCGAGGAGAAAGAGTGTTGAGACAAGCTGTATTTTTGTAGAGGAAGTATTTAGGAACAGGCTGTGTGAGGCAGGCTGTATTGTTTTCCGCAATCAATCCGAATTTGAGATGACTATGATGTGAAGCATTGTGAAATTTATAGAAAGATTCCAAGTGAAAACGACTCTTGTAAAATGTTAAAGGCTGGGTAGTACACATCCAGTGATCTATGTTGCGTAAAGCCCGCATGGATGATAAGAGAATGAACGATCTTCAGGATCAAAGAGCACTTTGGACACACGGTTGGGTTATATTTAATTTGTTCACTGGAGAGGTCATGGATAAGATGGTTGGAATTGATGATAGGCGATCTGAGAATTTCGAATGCGATGGTGATGATTATTATTTTGAAGGCATCCACTAAAAGGGTACACGTTTGTTGGGAATTTTCATTTGCTTCCCTAACACGTCAGTGCACAGGCTGAGATTGTGTTCGAGGTGGAGAACCGTTCGTCACGTCTATTTATTTTTGAGTTCACATATTATAATGATGTAGACACTTACTGTATTTTTCGAGAGGTAGACACTTGCTGTATTTCGACTTGCATTCATTTGATAATAGAGACGTGGGTTCCGTCGTGCGTATTTGTTTGACGAAATCCAGTGTTAAAATATCAGAGTTGTTTGAGAATTGCATTTCGCCTGATATGTTAAGGGAGGCGTAGTACGACCCACTTTGACGCCCGACGATAGATTTAGGACGTCACGTGTTTATTCTTGGAGTCATTGATGATGAGACGTCCTAGGTCACGCCCGACGATAGAATTTGGAAGGCATCATGTACATAATGATTAGGTTTAGGGTGTACAGATTTCAAGTGAGCCCGACGATAGGTCTGGGATGGTAGCTGTACACACTCAAGTCTCGGTTTAGATGTTTTTCTTTTGTTTGTTCTTTTTGTGGAAGTGGCCTGGAGGAAGGTAGCCGTTACAGTACGATTTGATTTATTGTAGAGGGTCTATGCGAAGCTCTCATTGAGATAACGGGAATGCTATCAGACGAGTCGAGGGCTGTCCAAGTGTGGGACATCGACCCGATCTAGATTAAATATTTTTACTGTGTTTCTTCGTGCGTGTTAAGCTGTATGACTTCGAGATGTTAATTTATTTTTACGGACTTTATTGTTTCCTCGTCTTGACGTCCGTTTTTCGTTGATGGTGTGCATATTGACACTCAGTGTTTTAGAATGAGACTTGAGTTGCGAATGCGGTTTCGATTCGTCAGCCAGTAATTTATATTATTTTCATCTTGTCGTATTGTCATTCTTATTCATGGTTAGAGTAAGTAAGTAATCACTTTACCAGTAGTGTGTTGGGACAGACAGTAAATAGAGAGATCTGTACTGGTAGCATTGTTTTTCAAGGGAAAGAATTCCTTAAAATTGTAGTAAATTTTAGCGTGGACTGGTACATTTATTAAGCATAATAAACCCATTTCTAACCTGAAAATCGGTTCAATAGTAATGTTTTCAAGTGACTTTTCACTTTTTGATTAACTTCAGTGTTTGGCATTTCTTCTAAATGCATGATTAGTAAGTGTTTCCTGCATTTCGCAGTTTTGTTCCTTTAGAACGACTTAACGTAAGATCCTCTCGGATCATGTTGTTGTTGGTTCCTTCCGAACAGCTGTTTGGGGTGATGCACGTTTAGCATCGGGATTACCTTATCACTTAAGGGTGTCATAAATGACAAATACATGGTGGAATTTTATTTCAATTGTGAATGATGCCATTAACTTGTAGTGAACACCATGCTTTCCCATAATATTTCGCAACCTATCCAAAGCAACTGATAGTCAGTTTGGTTCGATTAAGGGTCCATTCGGCGGATTTTCCGTATCCGTGAAGGGTATTTGACTGGTGGATAACCTTAAGTAAGAGAAAATCAGGCGTTCTACTTGTTGAAAGTCAGATTTTCCACGGATCGTGTGGATTAACTCTCAGTTCTCGTTTGGAATGATAGGTGCCCGGTTTTCAGGTCTTCCCTTTTTCAGTTTTTCAGTTTCGCTGTCCACTAACATATTAGCTTCTCCGAAGCAACTCTTCGACATTGGAAGAAACGAAGTGACGTTATGTAATGTGACTGTGTTTGGAACTTTTCAAAAATCAATAATTAATTTTTTTTATATTTTTGTGGCAAGAATGCATATTAAATTAACGATGTTATCGTGCTCTTTCAGTTTAATAAAAGTCAGTAAGCACATTTTTGCTCCTCATTTCAAGTAGTTAGGCTCTCTTCTGAACCCCATCGTTTGGTTAAGATCGTGACCGAATTTATTCCCGCAACGACCCAAGATTTAAGAGTTCTAAATTGTTCTACTGTAGCAGCCGTGGCCGACCAACGATGGAATGGTAAGTCCAAGGGTTCAACATAATGGTGCCGAAACCCGTTTATGGAACGATCAGCGGCTAGAAAGACGCGGACAGACAACGGTAAGCAGCATCACGCAACATCGCCGTATCAACAAGAAACCAGCTAACCCAAGTAAGATCTCTACTTACATTCAATTTCTTAAGCAACGGATATACATTTGAAGGAATATACGTAATTATGTACATTACGAACAGACTCATTTGAAGTGTTACGAAACATCATTTGTACGTTTCAAAGTGCGTCGCAAAAACAGTGAATATTACAAGTGTGTAAAGCCTCTGTTGACAGGATCAGTACTATAACCAACACTTAAGATTTAACTGTCGTAAAAACATAATACGGAAACCCGGACTGTTTACGAATGCAGTGTAACTTCAGGTTGCAGTGAAATACCAATTACAGTACAGATATAGGTTAAAGACAGGAATACGGTAATGTCCATGTACGTAGTGTGTGTTATTTTCGTTAACGGTATTCGTGCATAATTCAGTTCAGGGAAACGTGGAGAATACGAATATTAACGCAGCTACTGCTCAGTTTACAGTTTCAAATGCAAACATTTTACAGACTGAAAGACGCATTCGAACAGCAACCAGATCGTCGGAAACTAGACTCGTTCAAAGACTACGAACAGCGATCGAAGATGGATATGATGACATCGAAATGGAAATATTAGCCCAAAGATTACACGAACTACTACTAGATTTGAGCGAAATTCAGAAACGGATACAGGCGTTGCAGGAAGACGATGCGAACGAACGGGATGCAGAAGAGTGTGAAAACCGTCAAATAGAAGGCCGAAAACTAATTGCAATAGCAAACAAGAAGATCAAAGAAATTAGGTTTCCCCAGCAGCAATCAAACGCAAAGAATGAAACAACTGTTCTTCAGTCTGCAATCGTGAGACCACGCTTACCTAAGCTTGAAATTAAACCTTTCATGGGCACCTTTTCAGACTGGCCAAGATTTTATCAGCAATTTGAATCAGCAATTCATAATAATTCGGCAATTACGCCAGTTGACAAACATCTGTATCTATGGAACTTGGTAGAAGGAGAAGCCAGACATCTCATCAGTGGGCTGAAAATGTCAGAGGAAAATTACAAGATCGCACTTCAGAAGCTGAAGGAACGCTTCGACAACAGTAAATTACAGCAACAGGAACATATCGATTTCTTCCGTACCTTGAGAAAACATTCAGATCCAACTACTACCGAGTTGAGAAGCATATATAACAGTTGCCAGATGAATATTGCAGCTCTTAAAGGACTTGGGTTTGATGCCTGCATGCTTGGTTCCTTTTTATCTGCAGATATTTTACGTGCCTTTCCAGATGAAACAAAATTCGCCTGGTACACTACGCAGGGCGATGATGGTAACTTGGATGCCCTGATGAATTTCCTGGACAAATGGGTACTCAGCAAAGAAAAATCAGAGAAGTTGAACGAGTTCAGTGACAGTTTAGGAGAACAGTTCTCTACAACAATGAATCTACACACCAGTCAATACAAGAAAGAAATAAAAAAGAGTAAGCATACTGAACAGCAAAATAATCCACCTAAACTAACGTACAGCGATGAAATAAAAACAAACCCAATCACATGCGCCTTTTGCGATAGAAGAGCCCACTGGAGTAACGAATGCCATAAAATAGTCTCAGTTGCAGCCAGATCAGAAAAATTAAAGAAAGATGGACGATGCTTCATCTGTTTAGGCAAAAACCACAAAATGAAAGACTGTAGAAAGAAAGATCAGAAATGTCGAGTCTGTAATAACACAGGACATCATAAATCCATTTGCAAGTCATCCTTGGATACAATAACGGCAGTAACCACAGGGGAGTCACTTAAGAAAGAAACAACTGTTACAGCTGTCCATACTGCAGAGACAAAGAATACACAATTGCATGAGATGTTTTTGAACACAGCTTTAGTATGGATTTCTGATCGCAACGGCAATCAGCATATGACAAAAATACTACTTGATGCCGGAAGTGAACGCAGTTATATCGTCAAAGATCTAACAGATAAACTAAACTTGGAAAACATTGGAAAAGAGTCCTTAATTATTTCAACACTTGAACATCACGGTAAAGCAACAATACGCAACCGAGTACGATTTCAACTTACAGGAGCAGCCACGGGAACTGCAATCAACATAGAAGCTTTAGAAGCTACACATACTTTTCAAGCTCTGAGACCAGTTCCAATGGATATTAGGCAACAATTCAGCAGTTTAAAATTTGCAGATCCTGATGAAATATCGAAGAACATCTCTATTGGAATATTAGTTGGCGCTGATTACCATGAACGTATCTTCCAAGATGACATCATCCGCTTATCAGACTCACTCACCATTCGCAGAAGTATTTTTGGTTGGATTCTATTTGTAAGTCGCACTGGGATTTCGATAAAAGAAACAAATTCATACTTCATTCACTCAGAAACAGACAACCTAATGAGGAGATTCTGGGAGCTAGAGAGCATCGGAATCAGGGATGATGAAACTCGCAAATTCACAGCCAAGGAACAGAAGATCTTGACAACAACCAATGAACAATTTGCGATAACTGAAAGACGGTGCACAGTATTCCTACCTTGGAAAAAGGATGAACCTAATCTACATGACAACAGGAATATTGCATTAAAGCGTTTCGATAGTTTGAAGAAGCGATTTGCAAGAGATAAGAAATACGAAGAACGCTATGTACAAGCAATGCAGAAACACATTGAGAACGAACAAGTTGAATTCTGTAGTGAGGAATCACAAAGAGGAAAAACATTCTTCATGCCACATCATGCAGTAATTCGAGATGATCATGAAACAACCAAAGTGAGGATCGTATTTGACGCTTCTTCACATGAGAAAGGCGAATTGTCTTTGAACAGCAACTTAGAATCTGGCCCCAATCTGAATCCAGATTCAACAGCAACCTTACTTCGGTTACGAACGTTCAACAAATACATTGCAGCAGACGGGAATCAGAGCTTTTTACAGTTGATTCTGAATGAGAAAGACAGAGATTCCACTCGTTTTTTCTGGTTTAAAATGATTTGTTCAGAAGAAGGGTGGCTGAGAACCAATGAGACCACAATATACCGTTTCTGTCGACTCCCATTTGGGCTGACATGCAGCCCGTATTTGCTGGCAGCAACTTTAAGACAACTAGCAACGGTGATGAAAGACAAATATCCAAACGCATTAAGAATTCTAGAAGACAACGTGTATGTTGACGATCTAGCAGCAGGCGGAGACACGGATGAAGAATTGATAGACATTTATACAGAGATGAAAAATTGTTTCAATGAGATCACCATTCCACTTTCCAAATGGTTATCAAACTCAATAACAATGAACCAGGTGTGGCGAGAAACGAAAGAAGTGGTCCGCCAAAATACATCTATTTTAGGCATTCCAACTGATACGGATACAGATGAATTCTACTTCTCGTTCGAGAATACCGTAAGTACAGCAGCACTCATGCCCTGTACTAAAAGAGTTGTTCTGAAGACTGCAGCAAGAATCTACGATCCATTAGGCCTCCTATCACCAGCAACAATTACAGGAAAGATTATTTTCCAAGAAACTTGGCTGAGAAACCTCGACTGGGATGAGCTTTTGCCACATGATTTAGTTCAGAAGTGGAACCACTGGCTAGAAGGTTTAAAAAGCTTACACACAGTTAAAATTCCACGATGGATAGGATCTTGGATCAAGCAAGACCAGACCAGAGAACTGCACATTTTCAGTGATGCCAGCGAACGAATATATGGCGCAGCAGTTTACATCAAGACGACCATAAACGAACATGTCAGGATCGAATTAATCACAGCCAAAAATCGACTCGCACCAGTTCAGAAAATATCCTTACCACGACTAGAACTCATGGGAGCTATCATAGCAGTTCGTCTTTCGGAGTATGTCAAACGTGAACTACACTTGGAACTACACCACGTCCAATTTTGGACCGATTCAACCAATGTATTACACTGGATAAGAGGAAACGCGTCGGAATGGAACGTGTTCGTCTCGAACAGAATACATGAAATTCATCGAAGGTCACACCCAACACAGTGGCGTCATTGCCCCGGCAAGGAAAACCCTGCAGATCATATAACACGAGGGCTAACAGCAAATCAACTGCGTGAAAGTAACTCATGGTGGCATGGTCCAGACTGACTTATAAAACCAGAAGAGTATTGGCCGAAATCAGTTGAAATATCACAAACAGAACTTGATAAAACAGGAATAGAACGAAAGAAAACAGTTTCCCATGCTACCGCAGCTAAACAGACAGAAGCGATTTTCGATATTACAAGATATAGCAGATTAACCAAAGTTCTCAGGATTACAGCATGGATTTGGCGATTTACACGAAATACACGCTGTCAAGAAAAAACGTTAGGCCCACTACAATTAGACGAAATTCAAACTGCAAAGCTGTTTTGGATTAAACATTTACAGAGAGAATCGTTCCCAGAAGAAATGGAAGCACTACAGAAAAGGTCAGAACTACCCAAGCAGTCCAAAATTAGAAACTTTTCTCCATTCATCAAACATGGCATTCTTAGAGTTGGTGGACGTTTACAATTTGCCGGTTTAGATGAAAACGAGCAACATCCCATTATTTTAAATGGTGACCACCATTTCACAAAACTGTTAGTAGAAGAGGAACATAAAACCCAATTCCATGTAGGAACTCGAATTTTGTTGAGTATTTTAAGGACAGACTTTTGGATACTTCGAGGACGACAGATCATCAAGAAAATCATTAGACAGTGCTTACCGTGCAAAAAACTTAAAGCAAAGGCAGCTTCGGAAGTTGAACCCCCTCTTCCGGCAGAACGCGTAACTCCTAGCAGACCATTTGAGACCACTGGTGTGGACTTCGCAGGTCCGTTATATTCCAAGAATGGAGGCATATTACGGAAAAGATACATTGCATTGTTCACATGCGCTGTCACACGCGCTGTACACTTGGAGCTTGTGACAGATATGAGTACGGAGAAATTCATTCACGCCTTACAGCGATTTATTGGACGAAGAGGTTTATGTCGAACAATTTGGTCCGATAACGCACGAACATTTAAGAAAGCTGAAAGAGAACTTAGCACATTATGGGAAAATCTGAAAACAGAAGACATTGTGCATTTTTTTAATGGTAAAAATATTCATTGGCAATATATAGTCGAACGCGCTGCTTGGTGGGGAGGATTCTGGGAGAGAATGGTACAGACAGTGAAAAGCTGTTTGAAGAAAGCCTTAGGAAGCAGGCGGTTCGATGATGAAGAAATTTACACAGTTCTCGTCGGAATTGAAGCAACAATCAACAGTAGACCCTTGACGTATGTGGAAAACGATCCTCAGCATCGTGCGCTGACACCAGCACATTTTCTTATTGGTGATAACACAACAAGGCTACCAGACAGAAAGACCAATGTTGAAGATAGTAACAAAACAAAGGAAGAAATGAATCAGATGTGGATAGAAAAACAGTCTGCACTGAACACATTTTGGAAGCAGTGGAGGAACGAGTATCTATTGGATCTAAATCGTTTCCATGAAGTTCAGCAACGGAACCAGAATCGTCCACTTCTTCAACATGGAGATCTGGCGCTACTAAGCGACGATAAACTACCAAGGCAAATTTGGAAGATAGCTAGAATCTCCAAACTCATCATGGGACGAGATGGGAAGATCAGGTCCTGTGAGCTGACTGACAAAGAGGGGAGAGTATTTCGAAGACCCATTCAACTGGTACATCCATTGGAGTTGAGCAACCGTGATACGGCTCAAGGTGGGGAGTGTGGAGAATTATCTAACTGACCGTACCTGTTCGCTACACAGCTAAGGAGTTTGAGCCTCCATGGACGTTAACATACTCTTGCTATCTACTTAATATGGACTCCATGAAAGTAATAGTATAGTAGTCATGGTGATGTTTGATGCTGTTGTAGCAGAGGATGATTCTTTGTAAGAATAAATCAGTAACCCTATGACATTTCAGTGTTCTTATGAAGTAAAACATTACACCACCACTTGCCTTTTCCTATCTGATAGTTGCCGAAAACTTATACCATTATATATATACACCACATATAATCTACTTTTTAGTTTTCACTAGTATGTGTGTTTGCTTGGCAGTAAATATAAGTGAATCTCTCCCGGTTGATGTATGTGACAGCCATCTGATGATCGGGACACGTAATTCTGATATGTATGTAGTCGAAGTGACCTATAATTCCATGGAAATTACACTATGTATATAATAAAATAATCAGTTGCCAAGAATTGTATTCAAGTTGACAGTTACCCTGACTGACCCTTTGTCAGTCTCAAGAAACAAGTCTCTTGAAAAGCGATCTATCTCCCCGTACATGTCAAATGAACTGCAGCGATTTAGCAGCGGGCGACGAACGCTGATAAGAAGACCAAGAGAGGCAGATCTGTTTTCAAGAAGGACCCTTACTGCTTCCCAGGTGATACACCTGCATCGGTTAGCCCGTCTTGAGTTTGATCGAGAACATCAGAACTGGACACAGGAGGAATAGAGCAATGTCCTCTTCACTGATGAATCCGGGTTCAACTCAGCTCTGCAGATGGACTGGAAAGTCTGGAGACAACCTAGGGAGCGTTATGCCCCCTGTACCTTCTTACCAAGAGCAACTACAGTACCTATGGAGAATGTTCCGTCATGGTATGGGAGAGAAAGGAGTCACTTCTCATGCACGGACTGAGCTGGTTTTCATAGAAAAGGAGGCATCGGTACATAGAGAACATTCTTCTTGAACATATCATCCCTTTTACGTTCATGCACTACAACGCCTGTCCTCAAGCTGTTTGGTGCGTGTCAACATTCCTACAGGAGACAGAAATCGTCACCTTAAATTGGCCAGCACGAAGCCCCGACCTAAACTCCATTGCGCTTGTGTGGGACAAGCTCGGGCGTCGAGTCCGTCGACAAGATTTTCATGCCGTGGCCAAGCTACGGGCAGTTCTTTTTCAAGAATGGGACGATCCTACCGCAAAATGTTCTCGCCACATTAATTACCAGCATACCAAACAGAATGTTACTGCTTCAAATGGTAGCAATACCCGTTATTGAGCGTCGAGAGCCATTTTCAAGTAGTTATGAACTTCGTTAGAGGTCAGAGGTGTGTTGAATGCAGCCAAAGGAACAGTTTGTGTGACTTCCATTCACTCCCGTTTTACATGTCCTTTCTTTGGTTAAAATTATGCATTGATTGACTGACTGGTTTAAAAACATAGTGCTATCATAAGATGCAAAACAGATGTCTCAAGAATTTATGACTATATTTTGTATTCCGAGCATCATTTTAGTACATTACATTTATACATGTATTTCTCAAAAATATCCAAGTGTTGTCCGGCTTCATGGTTAAATGGTTAGCATGCTGGCCTTTGGTCACAGGGGTCCCGGGTTTGATTCCCGCCAGTCAGGAATTTTAATTAGCATTGGTTAATTTGGCTGGCACGGGGGCTGGGTGTATGTGCTGTCTTCATCATCATTTCATCCTCATCACGACGCGCAGGTCGCCTACGAGTGTCAAATCTAAAGACCTGCACCTGGCGAGCACTTGTCCTCGGACACTCCCGGCACTAAAAGCCATACGCCATTTCATTTTTTCATCCAAGTGTTATTCTGCTTATGCTCGTCAATGTCAACCTTCCCCATTCAAAGGTTAAAATCAAGTAAATGAATGTAATTCTTCTAAGGAAGATTCAGTAGATTACATTTTGTTTTACAAAGTTGGTGATCTTAGGGACTTAACATCGAGGTCATTGGCAAGAGCAGACTACAGTCTGGTGTGAATAAGATACAATATTGATAATGATGTTAGTTTTACGTTTTACGTCCCACCAGCTACTTTAATCGTTTTCGGAGAGGCTGAGGTGCTGAAAATATTGTCCTGCAAGTGTTAGCGACGTGCTGGTAAATCTACCGACGTGGCTGACGTATCTTGAGCACCTCCGAATACCCCCAGACTGAACCGAGATCGAACCAGCACTTTACCATCTGAGCCCAGATGATCTGATGATTTGGGCAACGCCTGATATACGTACGAGTTTCCATTTTCGTAATTGTTCAACAATTGTACCCCAATTAAAATCGAGCTCTTTCTATGCTCGGTATATTGTTTACTTCATCAGCGCAGCTTTCCAAACCACCTTAAACTGTGGTGACTTTTTTTTATTTCTACGTACGTACTACATCTACTCTTACCTGTTTGTCATATTCATGCCTTTGTCTACTCCCATACTACACCAAAAAAACTCTAGGGTGTCAAAGATCATCTTCTTCAGGTCAAATTTCACCAAATCTTTCTCCACCCACTCATGCGTTACAGCATCTCCTCATTCGTGATTCGATCTCACATTCAGCACTCGTCATTAACACCAGATTTCAAACGCGTATGATTCCTTCCTTTACTAGCTAGCTATTGTTCATGTTTCACTTCCATACAATGCCACGCTCCAGACGAAAGTAATCAAAGATCTTTCTAATTTGTATACCAATGTTTAAAGTGAGCAAATTTCTTAAGAATACTTCTTGCATCGCCCGACTTCGATTGCAATCAATTCCTTACTGTATATTTTGGATTTATTCATTTTCATCTCGTACTTCTTCTCCAAGGTTGCGTTCATACCATTCGACTCGGTATACAGTATTTGATATAACTGCGTACGTACCCACAGTGGAGACTGATTTTTCTATTTGTTTTACTTCGCACCGACACAGACAGGTTTTAAGGGAACCGGGTAGTAGAAACGTTAGTTCCCAATAAATCTTGAATATCTCCGAAACTACTTGAGCTATATTTATGAGATTTTGATTTATTGTTGCAATAACTTAAGGGTATACATCACTTGAATTTTGTGACGAATGAAAAAACTATGAGCAGTGGCGTAAGGTTAAATTTAAAAAAAGGGTCTGCTTTGTTTTTGTACCTTTTTCTTGTGATCTAGAAGACTCAGAACCTTGAGTACTGGAGTATGTACTTGCAAATGTGTGGTTAATAGCCTGTAGCAGTTTTATATTGATGGGCTTGACGGTTGATTTTCAAACAAAAATCTAATCGAGCAAACTTTTTTAGCATTTTACAATGGCATTTTTTGGTTATACTTCATAACTTATCTCAATAACTACTAACGGTTTCAAAGCGATTTTGCTACAGGCTATGTACTGGTACTTGAACAGAATATGGTAGAAATTTCAGGATTGTACAGTTTTTAGTTCCCGAGAAAAAGATACATAACCGATTGTGTTTTGAGAAAAATGAGATTAAAGTTTGAATACGAGCCCAATCACAATGTACACATCAGGTTAACATAAACATTAGAAAGGCGGTAAAACGACTGGCAATCGTTAATGCGTGCTCAGGCTAGCCAGTATGATGAACAGAAGAATCTCCCAAGATAACAAACTTTCCCCGATTTCAGTTACACGATGTAGAACAAGAAATATTCCCGGAAAACAACAAGAGGGCGCGTCGTTACACGTAATTGACGTATGCATGGTTACATTAAAATATCAATACTGACCTCAATTATGGTTTCTATACCCATGTGTTATATATTGTTGTAATCGGGAGAATTTTTTGAACCTAAAAACAAAAAATGCCTTTTTTGGTCATTCCACACTACCCGGTTCCCTTAAGGCGACGATGGGATAGGGGAGGGCTAGGACTGGGAAGGAAGGAACCGTGACCTTCATTAAGACGAATCTTAAGCATCTGCCTGGTATCCAAATGGGAAACCACGGAAAACCATCTTCAGGGCTGTCGACTGTGGGGTTCAAAACCACAATCTCCCGAATGCAAGTTCACAGCTACGTGACTCAAAGCGCGTGTCCAACTCGCTCGGTTATTCTGAATTCTTATTACTCTTCAACCAATGATGGGACGTCACAAAACACATTCTGAATGCTGGTTAAAAAAGACTACGTTATATGCTTGATAACGTTTGTTCACATTCACCCAAGAAAATATTCATTAATCTTCGCACAGTTCACATTTTGTCAGGTAAGATATATATATATATTGTATCAACTACAAAGGGCAGTATTCACACAAACTTCCACTGCGGCTCAAAGGATGAAAGATATATATATAAAAGCAAATTCACGACAAAACCACACAGCGAGGCCCACTACTGGTTTCTTTTTTTGCTAGGGGCTTTACGTCGCACCGACACAGTTAGGTCTTATGGCGACGATGGGATAGGAAAGGCCTAGGAGTTGGAAGGAAGCGGCCGTGGCCTTAATTAAGGTACAGCCCCAGCATTTGCCTGGTGTGAAAATGAGAAACCACGGAAAACCATTTTCAGGGCTGCCGATAGTGGGATTCGAACCTACTATCTCCCGGATGCAAGCTCACAGCCGCGCGCCTCTACGCGCACGGCCAACTCGCCCGGTTTACTGGTTTCTGAAGTGTCAGGTTTATGAATCACCGCGATACATTACAGTGTATATAATCTATCTTCTAGTGATGTAGAAATCCTGAAATTAACAATATAAAATGAATAGTTTCAATTACGCACACGATGAATATATAAAATGTGTTAGAAATAATACACAACCGCGTTCATTAGGAATTTAAAATACGATATACTGACAAGTAATAAAACCATTCCGTCAGGGAGATTACCACAATGTGCAATTTTATGTTTCAATTACAATCCCCTCGAGATTTTAAACACTAAAATAATTAGAGAATAAAGCAAGCATTTTAATTTGATGCAAACTATATGTCGATAGTTCATAAATTTATAACAAATCGACTAAGGTAGTTCGCTGCGTTACAGTTCTAACTAGTGTGGTAAGTGATCACAGTCTGGACCAAGTGGGTTTTAAACCCATCCTCTGAAATGGTTTAGAGCAGATTCCTATTTCATCCTTCAACAACTACCGAAATGCTGGGATTGGATCTGGCGAACGAGCAGGCTACGGAAGCTTACTGGAATGAAGCGTCAGAAGAGCGCTGAAGGAAGGATATGACTGCCACCTTAACAACTTTCCTGATGTACCGGTTCCTGGCAAAATTACTCTGAAATCACTCAGTAATTGTAATCTTTTACTTGTCAGACCATGCTTTGCATTTACTGTAAGTTTCACAACCGTTTCAATCTTCCTTCACGGTATTGTCATCTTCATAACCATGTCTACCGGGCTGTGTGGCTCAGGCAGTAGATCGTGAATGATACCCAAAGGCGCCTCACACCATCGCTCCGAATGTCCGAATGCCAGTATAACGCCAGACAATTCATGCTGGATGATACCGCTCACAATGATATTGTTTAATGCGTATTTCGTCATCACTGCAGCCCAGTATTAAGTGGGACTCATCCGAAAACACGACGTATTGCCAATTACGTTAATGGTCCAGTCCAACGGAATCTGCGGCAAATGCTTGCGTGCAACCAGTACTCTCCGAAGTAGATGTCGCCGAAAAGTGTAAGCAGCTGAACCTGGTGACGAAGCTGCACGATTTGTCAATGCCATGAGAACGAGATGTTTGCCATCTTGTGGTGACGTCGCAGTTCATGATCCACAGCCCGATTTTCGACGTGTCCGATTGTCTTCGGTCAACTGCTTCTACACTCGCATCACTGTTGCGGCACAATGCCCAATACGAACAACAATGTCGCGGTATGAAAATCCGTCTACACACAGGCCGGTCATTCATCCCAGTTAAAACTGTTTGTACATACTGCATCTTCTTATCCCTACCATACTCCGCGCGCGCGCGTGCGTGTGTGTGTGTGTGTGTTGAGAGCGAGTACATGAGAGTCCCGGGACGAAAATTATGCACCTCTACTCATGTTTCCGCGACATAGCCGATGAGTCGGAAAATCTCCATCATGTGCAATGGCGGGGGAAAAACGATCTGTCGGAGAAGAAAATGTTTCTCCACGTCAGAAAAGAAACCCCCTCTTCGCTACTCTGTTAAAAATTCAAATAAGCGGATCGGAGTAAAATCTAGAAAGAATAACAATTTAGAAGAGGCAGAAAGCTTCTTTCTTAACAAACGGGCCTTTTCAGGGGGGATTAATTTGGAATTTTGACAGGTTTAATTAATAAATGTCAGATAAGGCCGAAAAATGGGGGGGGGGACGAGTTAAAACAGGTCGTAAGTTAGCTAAGGGCCGCAATATTTAAAACGGGTCTTCGGCTTCTAGGTCCTTACGACCTGTTTTAAGAGTAGGACGCCTGGGTCGGTAGAGTGACTTACGAGGATTCTAGTTTTAGCCATCTTGACTATTTTTTTATCTGAATTCTAATAAGCGGAATACGAAGTTCGGTTCGTATCTTTTTATTAGATCTCAGAATGGGAGCATTAATCATACGGCGAAGGGTTTTATTTGAAAACGTTGAAGGGTTTGCATATGGGATATCGGAATATAGCACCAGGCCTCACAGCAGTATAGGAGGATAGGCCTGACACATGCTAGATATAGGTTTCTCTTTATAGACTCAGAGATGTGCCTATTAAATAGCAGAGGTTTCAAGGCTGGCCACCCTTGCCGCGGCACGCTGTAAGGCCTGTTCTATATTCAGTTTCCACGTCAACCCGCGGTCCAATGTCAGACCAAAGTATTTAATTTTATTAGACCAAGACAGGGGGACATTGTTAAAAGTAAGATGGCTAAATCTAGGAATGCACTTACTAAAAACAATTGCCTGCGTTTTGGCCTGATTAATTTTCACCTTGTTCTTACGCACCACTTCCAGAACAGTGATATCCATTTCTGCAGCGCTCTGACGGTCATTTCTCCGTTGTGTGGTATGAATGGTTATGTCATCAGCGTACTGCTGGGCTTCAACACCTTGTAGGGTGGGAAAATCGTTCACATATAGGCTGTATAAAATCGGGGAGAGGACTCCCCCTTGGGGTACTCCGGCTCGGAGGGCCCTTGGGGTCGATTTCTCTCCCTCATAAGAGACGTAAAAGCTCCTATAAGTATGATTGAATAATTTTTACCAAATGGGCTGGAATTTTGTATGTTTCCAGAAGTTTAACAATTAAATTTTCTTGCCAGACAGTGTCAAAAGCCTTTTCTACGTCGAAAAATACTGCTGGCACGCTACGACCTTGTTACGTATTGGACCAGGCACAGCGCCGCGAGAGGGGCACTGCGCCTGGACCGGAAGCCAAACTGTTCCGGTCGCATAATCCTACGCGGGTCCAGGTAGGCATTAAGCCGCGTGAGCAGAAGTCTCTCGAATATTTTTGAGATATGTGATAACAAGGTGATCGAGCGATAATTTTGCGGGATAAGTCTATCCTTCTCTGGTTTTGGAATGACGACCATTTTCCCCGTCTTTCAAGTTCCAAGCAAGTATCCCGTTTCCAAACAGGCCGAAAAATGGATGGCAAACATAATATTGCCTTATAAGGCAGTAATTTGATTTCTTTATTCGATACCTTGTCATCACCGGGAGACTTCTTCTCATTTAGGCCTTTAATGACCCTGCGGACCTCATGAGGCTTAATGTCAGGTATGTCATTGTCAGGTCTCCATTGTCGCTTGAAAGTAGAGGATTTTCTGTGGGGGGGAGGCAGGTTTAGTCAGATTACGAGTAATCCGTCAAAATTCGCGATCTGACTCGTTTTCTGAGAGATTACAGCAAAGTTCCTCCCATCTTTCTCTCAAGTAATCGATTTCGTACCTCCCGAGCTAGCTCCAGGTATTCCGCTCGGTCGGTAGGGTCTCTAAATCTTTGCCATCTTTTCCTGTAGGCATTTTTAATATAGATCAAATTCCTGAGGAGATCCGGCGTGGTGTCGTCTTGGGTGCCTTGGCGGTACTGAACCTGCGGCCGGGCTACATTCGTAGTCATTACCCCGTCAGGACCCATTTCCAGCGCTGTCCGCGAATTTTGACGACGGTCCGTAACATCATCATTATTATTATTATTATTATTATTATTATTATTATTATTATTATTATTATTATTATTATTATTATTATTATTATTATTATTGTTCTGGACCCCACAGCGAGTTGCAAGGTCGCTACTTGGCAGATTGCATCCACTGCCATTGTCATTATTGACAATGTGACTAGCACCATTGTCGCGCGTAGGCAAGTGCGCGGGATTTCTGGAGATACGCAGGACATACTTCCGCGCATTGTTGATCTTATTATACAGATGAACAATTGCGCGGTCGTGACGTTTCGACGGATTTTGGCTCTGTCTCGTGGTTATGTACTAAAACAGACATCCAACCAATCCCAAGCTGCCATTCATATCAACTTATATCGGCAGAGTGCGATCTCGAAATCTAGTTTCCAACTCTAATATTTACATTCACCACGTGGTTAACTTATCTCGCTCAGCGTGTATGGTACTCGGTACGGTTCGCGATCTTTTGTTTCATTCTTCAGAAATTAGTGTTTTCATATTAGTCTTTATCTCTCTAGTACATTACAGTATAGCGTAGTTTACAGCTTAGCATAGCACTAGTACAATATCGATTTCATAGTTCTGTGTATAAAAACAGCTATAGTTTAAGTCCGTGAATTGGTTAACGTACTTAGTTCGTGCGTGTTTAGCATGTCTCAGTGTAGTTCGAGAAAGACAAGTAGCAAGAAAGTGACTCTGATATCAGTGGAATGTTTCCCTTTGTAGGTCATAACCTCCTTCCTATGCCATTCATTAGCGGTGAGTGATGTGCTATTTCCTCATTCTTTTTAATTCTTAATAATGTATTCACTTTTTAAGTGTCGGATGTTGTTAGTAAGTGCAGTTTTTGTGAATTTGTTTTCAATGCCGATTAATTAGCTTTTCTGAGTAAGGTATTACATTTTACGAAGACTGTTTACGGCGGTCGTATTGCATCAGCTGTTCTCGCGGCAGTAGCGCGCTAGCAACAGAGGTGAGGCGATGCTCATTTGTTTCGCGAAACGTCAATTTAGAAGTAAAGCCGTGCGGAGTATAGGCATAGTGACTATTGGAGAAAGGTTTACAGCCTACTCTGATATACTAACTGCTGAGCTCCGCATCTATGTATATGTCTAACATGACAGCCCTGAGGACACTGCTGGGCCGAGTAACGCTAAATCACTCAGTAATTCTAATTTTCTGTTTGTCATACCATGCTCTTCATTTACTGCAAGTTTCACATCCGTTTCAATCTCCCTTCATGGTGCTGTCATTTTCATAACCATGTATGCCAGGCTGAGTGGCGCGCAGACAGTAGACCGCTGGCTTTCTGACCCCAAGTTCGAGAGTTTGAACCCGGCTCAGCTCTATAGCCTCGTGTCGGTAGATTTACCAGCATGTAAAACTACTTTAGCGGGGCAATATTCCAGCACCTAGCACCACAAATGTAGTACTGGGACGTAAAAACCGATATTATTATTATTATTATTATTATTATTATTATTATTAAAGTATGTCTCATGCATGTAAAAATGTCAACTTAAACAAGGTTTTAAAGACGTAACGGAATATATTCACACTAATTGTGGGCGATTCAACTGCAACTGACTGCTAAGTCGTCTTTGTTCTCCATTTAGTCAGCAGTGTTTCGATTGGCTGATGGATGACAGTTGTTTCCGGACTCGCCCCACAGAGCCCGAGATTCGATAATAAATTTACCCCCCCCCCCCCACCCGAGTCTTAGTTCATTACTGGTACCGGTGCGATATATTCGCTCCTCACACAGTCTATTTAGTTAGTGCAAAATTAGTGATTGACTAGCTGATGTACCCGTGCTTCTCTACGGAATTCTACATTGTGTGCAGATTTTTTTTTTTTTTTTTGCTAGTTGTTTTACGTCGCACCGACACAGATAGGTCTTACGGCGACGATGGGACAGGAAAGGGCTAGGAGTGGGAAGGAAGCGGCCGTGGCCTTAATTAAGGTACAGCCCCAGCATTTGCTTGGTGTGAAAAAGGGAAACCACGGAAAACCATTTTCAGGGCTGCCGACAGTGGGGTTCGAACCTACTATCTCCCGAATACTGGATACTGGCCGCACTTAAGCGACTGCAGCTATCGAGCTCGGTGTGCAGAATTGTAGGTTAGGTAGTGTACACGTTCTGAGCAAGATTGTATTAAAATGCATAGCTCTTAACGTTACCCTAGAAACGCGACGGGGAATTCACCAAACGTCTTTTATCATATGTAGACTGGGTTAGGGATTTTCATTGTATCAGTCACAATCAGGTTGGGGAGTTTTCATTATAGTGGCAGACACTCACTCTCCACCTGCCTTTTTACATCCTCAGAAAGACTGTCTTAGTGGTTTTCCCAAGTGAAATGAACATAGGTCATTACAATGACGTCAGTAGGAATGGCGGGATTAAAAGCAATGCTTTCATATGAAATACTCGATCAAATGAAAAACCACACATTTTCTCATTTATAATCAACAGTACTACGTTGCCCATCTAACCGTCCAAAGTTCCAGAGCTGGAATAACCAAGCCACAGACAGCCGTGATCCGTGAACACTGTCTGTCTTTTTCCAGCGGGGGGGGGGGGGGGTGTCGAATAGTTGAGATTACCAGGGCAAAAACTATGCTATTCTACTAATCTGTTTCCTGGGAGTACCCGACGAGTCGGAAAATCTCAATAAACTACACTGGCGGTGGAAAAATCTGACTTTGAAGCAAATTTTTCCTCAAAGTCAGAGGAGAAATCCCCTCTTCACTGCTAATTTGGAATAATATGAATTTAGAATTTAGTAAAAGTTAAGAGGAAGAAGCTTTTCTTAAAACGGCTCTTTTCAGGGTCGAACAAAAATTGAGGTGCTATAATTTGGAATAGGCCTAAATTGTAATTCTAGACCAGGTCATACTACTACTACTACTACTACTACTACTACTACTACTACTACTACTACTACTACTACTACTAGTAGTAGTAAGTGAGCCTCTGCCTAAAGTGTGCACACTACTAATCCGAAACAGCGTGTTAGAGTAGGGATCGAATAGCTGGAATACTATGATGAACCAGTGTGTTACGTACCAACAGTATCAGAAAATGTATGAACCAGAGAAATGGAATACTAAAGAAGAATGTTTTGTAACTCCCCAGCTATTTCCCGCCAATATTCAGCCAGGCTGTTATACTCATTACGCAGCAGTAATCCCATCTATTGGAGTTGAGTGGCTGCATAATAGACGAAGAACATCACAAGAAACAATGGTCAATGTAATGTTATTCCTGATCAATGTTATGCGCTTTCGATATTGTAGGACTTCACATTTAGTTTTCTTCCGACACTGAAATACCACCCTTATCATAGTCGGTACAGTAAAACTAAACCATAAATGATCGGAAATGGTATTCTTATAACTTTTGTTATGTAGTACTTTTCGATAGGACCAATAACATAGGTATTTAAAAATTAAATTTTAGGCACCTTCCCCTAAACTACAATTTTATCCAGGGTGAATAAAATTGTTTATAGCTTAGGCTATAGTTTCTTATTCCCCGACTTTATATACCGATTTTTATTAAATCCTGTTAATCCATTTTCTAGTGGCTTAGCAACAATAATACAAATTCATGAATATCTGTGTTATTATAGCCGGTACGGTAAAAATGTATGATATAAATGATCAGAAATTTAATAATATGTAACTTTAGTTATGTAGTATTTATCGATAGGGCCACTAATAATATAAATATCTGAGAATGAAATTTTAGGCCTTCCCCTTAACTACATTTCACTCAGCGTCAATAAAATAATGTATAGCCCAGATTGTAGAGACTCATCCTCCAACTTTTCATACCGATTTTCATTAAATTCTCTTCAGCCGTTTTCTCGTGATGCGTGTACAGACAGACAGACAGACAGACAGACAGAAATTACGGAAACATAAAAAGTGCATTTCCTTGTTACTGTGGACATGACCGATACAGAAATTCCTTTTCAAATTTTGAGCAATATAAAGATAAAACTCTTATTTTATATATATAGATACTAAGCAGTAAGCAGTAAACAGAGATGTAAAGTAATTGTTTGAGAGGAAAATGAAATTGAAGCGAAAGTGAAGTTTAGTTTGTTCGAGTTTAGAGAGTTAGTGACATTTGGGAATGACTTACGGATCTTCACGGATACGCAATTACAGACAGCATGACTGACACAGATTTTTAAGTGGTGCGGCGGTATGTGGTAGACCTGAGTAGCCACCGATCCAGGTACTGACCAGGCCCAATGTTCCTGAAAGATGGCAGCTGGGACAATACCGCCCATTTTTTGAGATTTACTAGATTTTTGGTAAGATCATTGCGGGTGTTATAAATTTATAAAAGCATGATGTTTTACAGCTTTTAGTGCAGCACCACCTCGGCTTTCGCTGACTTCTAGTGTTTCGGTAGTGGTGGTGATGATTATTGTTTAATGGCTTGGTAAGGAAGTGAGAACAATTTATGGTGGGTGGTGGTGGTGGACGGGCACCTATCTCTCCGGAGACAGGTTGCTCATACAGATGACGAGGGCCTCACAGAGTTCCTTCCAATGAAGAAACTTCATTCTGAGTTTTTAAAATGTTGATCCAAGTAAAACGAGAATATAAAGAAAAGACAGGTATTACGGCGAAAAGAGGCTCATCCAGGCTTGTTACATCACAATGGGACTGGTGGACACGATGATTATTATTATTATTATTATTATTATTATTATTATTATTATTATTATTATTATTATTATTATTATTATTATTATTATAGCAATGAAATTATCATGAATAATTTAAGCAGAGGTGGTAGTCAGATAAATCTGATTCGAAGACCAATGTCAAGACTGCATTTACCTTTCAAGCCATAAATAAGTTACTTTGTCGATGACATCTGCAGGTGGATAAACACCAAATGAAGTAGTAGATAGTGGATCCCACGAAACTGGATAATACTGCTACTGTGTGTTTTACTTCAGCTGAGCAGGAATTTCGCCCAGCTGTACAGGACCTGGATTACACAATCTTGAGCACAGCAGGGGGCCTACGCTATTCAGCCGACTATAAGCGACTGATTAACGGCTGAACATTTAGACGCAATACTATCGAAGTCTTCAGTCCCATGACGCAAGAAGCCAAGCGATGAGTTCTGAAACTCTCGAACAATGAGGACATCGCCTACGGAATGACAAGATTCGTAGAAGAAAGTAAAATAAATCCTCCAAGCATATAATAGGGGTCAGGCGACAGAAACGAAAGCACAGGCAGAAAAGACAATATAGGCCTACTAGCCCTAGCTGCCAACCAAACTGGCTGTCTACTGTAGCTATGCGTTTGATTTTTGTATATTTAGTCGCATTAACTTTTATACTTGCTATTACAGTATGAACTGTGTTGCACGAACGCTTAATGAAACTATGTCCGTATGAAAGTGCAAATCAATCAATCAATCAATCAATCAATACATACATACATAAATATCTCTTTGTACACCGTTCAGATTAGGATTACATCTATATTTTACCCAGTTCATCCTCCAAAAGAATTCCCTTTTATGACTGTAACGATATGTCAGACATCTCAGGTCAACAGATTCATTTAAGAACTTGTTTTGTAGCAAAATTCCGCTAACCCTAGGCGTCATAAATTTATTACCATGTAAGTGGTATGTCAAGGTATTATTATTGCGGAAGTAATCTATTCGGATCTCCATGTCGTAAGATATCTCGTGACACATTTGGTGTCTAAGAGACAAAATCAATTAACTCAGCCATAGGTCGCCTGGCGGCCATGATTGTCAAGGCGTGAAGTGTAAATGGGCCAAGTGTGGTTAACCTGTTTGAATCCTGTTGATCGAAAAAAAATGTCACCATCAGAATGTTGGCCAGCACGGTAGGAGAGATGGCGGTTTACAATTTTTAATCACTACACAGCGTGCCAAAAGCCCGGATTCATTTCCAAATCTCTCCGCAATGGTCATATGGAGTAAGTGCGTATGACGCCGCTGATGGTGATTCGTCCGTTGGATGAGACGTTAAAGCCTTGGGCGGACCCCTTGGTGCTTTTCGACCAGGAGAAGGCTATATATCGGCACCGAGTTTCACCCTCTCTCTTACTACTATCAGATCATGGCATTCATTTCACCTCATAAATTCATCTGAACAGGTTGACGTGGGAAGTGCATCCGATTGTCAAAACTCGCTACCAAGGTTTATCCACGGTAGCTAGAAGAGAGACGGTAGGTGTCACTGTAGACTGCCGTGGTCGTGACGTCACTGGACTAGCGCTCCCATTGTTGGGCGCGTTAATATCAGTCTATATAATCTTTGGTGTCCGTGATTTCATTCTAAGCAGTGAATTTCAGTGCATTGCTGTTCGTCTGCGGTCTGCGCATTGTTTCTTTAATTATTTAATTACTTTTGAGCCTTGCGAATATTTTGAAAGTCGTGAACTTGTGCATTTGTTCGTGAATGAAGTGAATTCCAGTGTAAATGTCGTGTTTGTACTGTTAAAATGCCGTGCTGTGGCAGGATGTACAAACCATCCCACCCCTAATATACTTTTGTCAAATAAGGCTTATGCTCTACTGGATATTATTGGGGCCATCAAGGACCACGTTAAGTCTTGTTGCATTTGACACTGAACATGGCCTTCTTTAGAGCCCAAATTTCCCTCATTCTTTGTGAGTGGGCAAGCTTACGCTCCTCTGTCCAAGGGGCACAGTGTCTTCCCTTCGGTTGCTCGTCTCGGTTTAGCCCGTTCGTCAATATTATCTTGCGAAAGAGATCTCTGTTAAGGGCGTCTTCAGCTGAGATATGTAGCATTTGCAGGTCTTCTTTGGTATTTCTAAGCCAGGGAATTGTGGTTTCGGGGTTTGAATCAAAAAAGTGGAAGATTTCTTTAGTTAACTTTCTTCCGTCCACTCTTTTCACATGACCGTAAAATCGTGCCCGTCTTTTTCCGATTGTGTCGGTAATTTTCTCTATTTTGCTGTAGACTTCCTTGTCTTTTGATGGATTCCATTTCTGTACTTTGATCCCAAGATTCCTCTCACAATTTTGCGTTCTCTTTTCTCCAGTTCTTCAAGGAGTCCTTTGTTGGCATTTAGAGACAGGGTTTCGGCTGCATATAGAACTACTGGCTTCAGAACTGTTTCATAGTGACGTATCTTGGTGTTTTGGGAAAAGCATTTTTTGTTGTAGATTGTGCGGAATGTTTGGTAGGCTATTTCCAGTTTGCGTACTCGCTCCTTTAGTGCTTCTTTGTCCAGTCCATTTTTCATGATGATCTCACCTGGGTATTTGAATTTGTCTATTCGGGTGATGTCCCCGTATTTCGTATGGAGTTTTGGTGGAGCCTCTTTGATGTTAGTCATTACTTCTGTTTTCTCAAACGATATCTGCAAACCAGTTTGTTCGGCGATTTCGTTTAAAATTTCACCTTGAGTTCTAGCGGTTTCTATGTCGTTTGAGAGAACAGCAATATCATCGGCAAATGCTAAGCAGTCTGTTGCTATCCCCTTGGATTTGGTTCCTATTCTTAATGGACTGTAGTTGGTTTCCTGTAATCTCACCCACCAGGTTCTGATGATCTTTTCAAGAACACAGTAGAAGAGTATCGGGGATAGCCCATCACCTTGTCGGACTCCTGTTTTGATGTCAAAGGAATGCGAGACATCCGTGGAACTTCACCTTGGATTTTGTATCGGTCAGGGTGGCTCTAATTAATGCCAGCAGTTTCAAATCAACTCCAAATTCATTTAAGATGTTTAACAGGACTTCCCGGTCAATGGAGTCGTACGCTTTCTTAAAGTCACAAAGACAGGCACATACTGCTTGGACCTTAGTGATGATCGTTTTGAGATTTTGGATCTGTTCAGCTGTTGAGCGACCTTTTCTGAACCCTCCTTGGTATTCACCTATTTGATGTTCGACTTGTGCTTCCAAACGCTCCAGGATGGCAAATGATAGAATTTTGTAAGTCACGGGTAGCAAATATATTCCTCTGTAGTTGTTGATGTTCTTCATGCTGCCTTTTTTGTGTAATGGATGGATCAAAGCTATTTTCCAATCTTCGGGTAGGGTCTCCTTGTTCCAAATTTCTTCTATTTGCTTTTGCAAGATATCAAGTGATTCCTCAGGGGCATATTTCCATAGTTCTGCTACTACTGAGTCTTCCCCCGGCGCTTTGTTATTTTTGAGACGGGCAATGTGGCGCTTTATTTCATCTCTGTCGGGTGGTCTGGAATCTGGGTACCTGAGTAAGGGTTCCTTGGTCTCAATGGCGCTTTACGGTTTAGAGCGATTAAGTAAATTCTTGAAGTAATCTGCCAGAATGCTGCAATTTTCTTCATTTGACGTCGCCAGTGTGCCGTCCTTTCGCTCAAAGCATAGAGATGATGGTTTATAGCCAGTGAGTTTGCGTTTGAAGGCTCTGTAGTACTGTCTGCTTTCATTCTTCCTAAAGTTTTGTTCTATCTTTTCAATGAGAGATTTTTCGTATTTACGTTTCTCAGTTCTGAACACCCTAGCTGCTTGGGCACGTTGGGTTTTGTAGGTTTCCCAATCATTTTCTGATTTCGTAGAGTAGTACTGTTTCCACGCATTGAGTCTTTCTTGGAGGACTGATTCGCAGGTACCATTCCACCAGGCATGCTTTTCGCTTCTCTTGATTTCTGCAACGTCTTTGGCGGCCTCAACAAGGAGACTTTTGGCGTTGATAAAGTCACAGTCATTTGGTCTAGCCTTCTCCTGGAACTCGTCGACCCTTTGCCGAAGTTTATCATTGTCGAAGCGTGTGATCTGTTTGGTTGTCTTCCTTGTGTTTGCGGGAATTGGTTTGAATTTGATAAGAGGCATATACTGATCTGAGGTCACATTGATGCCTTTCTTTACCTTGACATTCATAATCTCAGGGCTGTTTCTCCTGGAGATTGCAACATGATCAATTTGGAACTCTCCGAGAGCTTGGACAGGAGAACGCCAAGTCATTTGCTTTCTGGGTAGATGGCGAAAGTGGGTCGACATGACCTGCAGCTTGTGATTTTCGCAAATGGACACCAGTCTTTTGCCGCTGGGATTGGTTCTTTTGTGAGCAGGGTAATTTTCTATAACTTTCTTGTACTTCTGTTCACGTCCTAGTTGGGCATTGAAGTCACCCAAAAGAAGCTTGACATGGTGTTTGGGGATTTTGTTTAATTTTTCATCCAGTAGGTCCCAGAAATTATCAACTTCGTCTGGATCAGACTTGTTCTTATCGTTTGTAGGAGCATGTGCGTTAACTAGGGCGTAGGTTTTGTTCGCGCATTTAATTGTGAGTATAGACAATCTGTCATTCACAGGTTCGAAATTTGCAACCGATTTAAGGATCTTGGTTCTAACAGCAAACGCGGTTCCAAGCATCACAGCTCCATTGAGGATTCCTCTTTGCGCTTTGCTCTTGAAAAATCGGTAGCCTTCGGATTCAAAAATCTCTTCATCTGGGTACCTTGTTTCCTGTAGGGCCATTATGGATATCTGTTTTTCGTGCAGAGCTTTGGTGAGGGTTTTCAGCTTGCCAGTTTGTGTAAGTGAATTTATGTTGAAAGTTGCTAGAAAGGTTTTAGATTTTGGCCTGAGTTTTTGACTCTTCGGGGTACACCGAGACGCTCCGACTCGTCTCTTGCATGATGTCGAGTCTCCCCCAGAATCCGAATGAGACTCGTGCGCCGTGGCATTCACGACGAGGGATTTATCCGAAGATTTACCCCCTGGGGTATGTTTCTTGAAATGTTGTGCCATCATGCTTTTTGACTTGACTTTGCTTTGGACGGGTACCCATCCTTTTACAACTAGGGTTGTTAGCCCTAGAGGTTGCTTCAAGATGTTTTCTGGCTTCTGGTCATTTACCAGTCTTCGCCGTAACCCTGGCAAGGGACCAGTTTTTTTTTTTCACGGTGGTATTTTATTTCCCTACTACCCTCTGACTCTGCTGGCGGCAGAGCCAGCGAGCTTCCCCAATTCCAATGGGACGCGCCCGATGGAGGTTACCGGTAAATCCCCAGACGGGTATTATTATTATTATTATTATTATTATTATTATTATTATATATTTTTTTAGGAATAAAAAAGCAATAATGTTAGTACAGCACTTACAATTTTCAGGAAAAGTAACAACATGCAGTATTTAATTTTGTGTATTTAGACTTTAAAATCCACAGTCTGTTTCGGTTAATATTATTTCTTGATTGTTAAGCTCTGATTTATTTAATCTGTACGTGTATAGGATCGGGAACTGTAAATACTAACATTTCCGGTATATTGGAAAATTTAAAATTGATTTTTAAACATATTAGCGAAAGGTCTCACTATTCTGGATTTCAAACTATATCTGCAATATTTACGAATGCACACAAATAAAATAATAAAAATAATAGTGTATGCAATAACTTGGTGGTTTCATTACAACATAAACGCAATTGTGATAAGGAACATAAGCGGGGTGCTCGGCACGCTGATCTGCAGTAAGTTACAGCGCCTGGCAGACGGTCCGCGGTCCGCTGACGTCACACGCTCCTGGCTGGCTGCGCGTGACGTCTACCGTCTCTTTTAGCTACCGTAGGTTTATCTCTCTTCATATCCGAACCCGTAAAAAAAAAAAAAAAAAAGGACAACGGTAGAATACATGCATATAGTAAAATGCTAGTCGGTTTATGTCGCACCGACACAGGTAGGTCTTATGGCGACGACGGGATAGGAAAGGCCTAGAAGTTGGAAGGAAGCGTCCGTGGCCTTAATTAAGGTAAAGCCCCAGCATTTGCCTGGTGTGAAAATGGGGAAACCACGGAAAACCATCTTCAGGGTTGCCGACAGTGGGATTCGAACCCGCTATATCCCGGATGCAAGCTCACAGCCGCGTGCCCCTGACCGCACGGCCAACTCGCCCAGTAGATATAGTAAAATGGAACATGGAAATAAACATTAAGGCAGCCTAAATGGCGTGAAAAATCACCTGCACAACGTAGCCGAGGCCATATATTATTATTATTATTATTATTATTATTATTATTATTATTATTATTATTATTATTATTATTATTATTATTATTCCCTTGCGGACTACGTGACCTTGGCGCAGTGGAGAAATTTGCGCGTCCCAGTGAAGCAGGTAGCCGAGCCACAGGTGAAACTATATCGGATGCATCGAAAGGGGAGTAGCAGCATTTCGGAAGTTGCAAGGGCGGCAGTCTAGATGATTGACTAATACGGCCTAGTAATAATACTAAAAATTGCTTAGCTATATTGATAATGCTACAACGATGAAAGCAACGGGAAATGACAGCCGTACTTAACTCTCGAGAACATGCAGCTCTCTCTGTATGATTGATGTACCGGTAATGGCTACCTCCCGGGTAAATATTCCGGAGGTAAAATAGTTCCCAATTCTGATCTGCGGGTGGGGACTACACGAGAGAGAGGGCAATCATCAGTAAGATGGATACTGACGTTCTGCGAGACGGAGCGTGGAATGTTAGAAGTTTGAATCGTTGTGGTAGGTTAGGGGATCTGAAAAGGGAGATAGAATAAAGTTAGATGCACGTAGTTAGTATTGAAGTACGTTGGCAGGGGAGCAGGATTTTTCCTCAGGCGATTGTAGACTTAACACAAAGTCGAACACGGGAAATGCAGCAGTTGGTTTAATAATGAATAAGAAAATAGGGTAGCGGGTAATTTACTACGACCACCATAGTGAAAGAATTATTGTAGTCCAGACAGACACCACACTAATGCCCATCACAATAGTGCAGGTCTGCAGCGGATGATGAAGATGAAATGGAAAGAATTATGAACAGAGAGAAGATTTAATGAAAATGAAAACCTACAACCTGTTTTCCAGTCATTTGACCGGGTGAAGGATGTAATGAATGAAAGATATATAGGCTGTTATTACAATGGGGTCGCCACTCCAAAGGTGATTTACTAATGCGTGATAAATGCTATGAAATGATAATTGAGAGTGTTGCTGGAATGAAACATGACAGGGAAACCGGAGTACCCGGAGAAAAACCTGTCCCGCCTTCGCTTTGTCCAGCACAAATCTAACATGAAGTGCCTGGGATTTAAACCATGGTATCCAGCGGTGAGAGGCCGACGCGCTGCCGTCTCAGCCACGGAGGCTCAGAGAAGATTTAATACAATATGTAAAAGATGACGATAATCTAATTGTGATGGGAAACTGGAATGCAGTGGTACGTCAAGGAAGAGATGGTAATGCAGTAGGAGAATATGGATTGAGACAAAGGAATAAAAGAGGAAGTCGGCTGGTTGAGTTCTACCACCGATCATAATTTAGTTCCTCGCTAATACTTGGGGTTCAAACACCCACAAATGAACGGCTGTATACGTGGACGAGACCTAGAGACACTGGAAGGTATCAAACACATAATTATTAGGCAGAGATTCAGAAACCAGGTGTAGGATTGTAAGATTCAGGAGCAAAAGTGAACTCTGACCACAACTTGTCGCCATCTGAAGTTAAAGAAATTGATAAAAGGAAGAAATGCAAGGAGATGGGACTTTTTCTTTTTACAATTGCCTTTTCGCCGCACCGACACAGATGACAACGATGGGGCAGGAAAGGGCTATGAGTGGGAAGGAAGTGGCCGTGGCCTTAATTAAAATACATCTGCCTGGTGCGAAAATGGTAAACGAAGGAAAACCATCTTCAAGGCTGTCGACAGTGGGGTTCGAACCCACTACCTACCGGATGCAATCTCACAGCTGCGCGCCCCTAACCGCACGGCCAACTCACCCGGTCCAGTGGGGTTCCAGCCCACTGTCTCTCAAATGCAAGCTCACAGATGCGCGCCCCTAACCGTACGCCCAACTCGCTCGGTATTATTATTATTATTATTATTATTATTATTATTATTATTATTATAATAACTTACGTTTCGCTGCAAACTGTAATCAAATCAGTGTCACATATCAGGTAATGAGTGATTGTCTTAAAACTAGGGAACGACTTAACTGGTTTATAACGTCTACATTGCCTAACCACATACTAGATGAACTCAAATTGTATTACCAACGCACTCAAATGTCAAACAATATATCGACGAATAACTGCGAGGTTTTATGACATAAATGGGTGATTCCATTATTCACGATCTTCTCTTTTTCTTCAAAGGCCGTTGCTGGCTGATCTAATGCCACAAGCTACAGAATGGGTACGTGCAGTTTCTATTAATGGAAACGTAACCATACATGAAGAAGCCTTTACTCCATCATTCACTGTTCAATTATAAAAATGCAAAAGTCACACATGCCGTTAGTTACATCTCCAAAAAATACACAGTTCAAGAAATTAGGGGAACATGTTTTTGAACGCTTGCCATGCTCCACAAAACAATATCTCACACCCAGGTATATTAGCAACTAAACCTTCATTCTTTACCGTTAAAGTATACAAAATAACATCGATGGATTCGCGTTCATTTTCAGAGCACAAACGGAAATGTCCAAACAGGGGCGACAACAAAGTGATAACTAGTGCTCGGATGTTTAGGAAAAGTCATATTTTTTCTTTGTCTCTATTTTCTTGCCTGATTGGATTTTGGTGCAAATCAGGTGATTATTGTCACAATTAAGTGACTTATTAGTCATATAATAGCATATTATGGCTATTTTTGTCATAAGGTCATATTTTGAGCTATTTTCGTAGAAACGTCTACATTTCGGCGGTTTGACGACAACTAATAATAATAATGTTATTTGCTTTACGTCCCACTAACTACTTTTTAAGGTCTTCGGAGACGCCGAGGTGCCGGAATTTAGTCCCGCAGGAGTTCTTTTACGTGCCAGTAAATCTACCGACACGGGGCTGTCGTATTTGAGCACCTTCAAATACCACCGGACTGAGCCAGGATCGAACCTGCCAAGTTGGGGTTAGAAGGCCAGCGCCTTAACCGTCTGAGCCACTCAGCCCGGCTTGACAACTGGAGCTGTGCAGAGTCATTTTCATCTTGTCGAATGCGAAGTAGTATTAACAAAACTCCTTCTCGGTATCACATCTGCAGTTAATACAAGTGGAATACTCTGCCTCTTCTATCACGATTGCGGGGCGTCGGGTTCGATTCCGGTACTGCCAGAAATTTAAGAATGGCAGGAGGGCTGGTATGTGGTTAAAGTGGTGCATGCAGCTCACCTCCATTGGGGGTGTGCCTGAAAAGAGATGCACCACCTCGGGATGAGGACACGAGCTTGCATTTTGCATCGAGATTGCGCAGGAATTGATTTCCAACAATTTGTCAGAAAGTCTGGCATATATTAAGTCGAACATTGGAATTATATCGAGTGCAATTACTCGCTTAAAGCTGCTAGCTTAGACATTCATGCAGGTATTGAAATTGTGAGAAGTGTTGAACTTTCAGTACAACAATCACATGGACTTCTAAATTTTGTGTGATCTGACAATCGTTATAGGTATGCATTCACAAATGTTTGGTAAGTGAATCAAGGACAGTAGACTGTGAATAAATGCTAAAGATGTATATTCATATAAATTAATACGGAAGTAAGAATCAAGAATTTAGTTAACAAATATGTCTCAAAGGAATTGCCGTTTCGATTTATAACTTATTTTGAATGGCCATATTTAGATTAATAATTTTGGTGTCATATTTCGTCACTTTTGAGGTCATATTTTGTCATTTTTACGTCATATTTCGTCACTTTTAAGGTCATATCTTGTCATTTTTACGTCATATTTCGTCACTTTTGAGGTCATATCTGCTTGCTTATTTGGGATATTTTTAGGTCTTAAACTTCTGAGCCCTAGTGATAACAGTCCTCCAGGGTGGATTTTTATCACAGTTGGAGGGCTTCAGTATGGTGTATGTCCTCCACGAGGATTTATCACAGCTTGGCACCTACGTGGCATGCTCATTATAAGTCGACGGAGGTCAAGTTGCGGTATCAGGTCCCATTCTTCAATGAGAGCCTGTTCGAGGTCTTGAAGAGTCTGTGGTGGAACAGGACGCCTACGAACACTTCTGTCAAGCCTATCCCACACATGCTCGATGGGATTAAGGTCAGGACTCACTGCTGGCCATTCCATCTCTTGAATGTCCAGTTCTCGCAAGACAGCTCTGGCGATGCGCGCTACATGAGCCCTGTCATATGTCATGCATGAGTACGAATTCAACGCCAACAGCGTATGCAGCAACCAACACATGCTGTAGCAGTATCTGCTCGATGTACCCTACAGCGGTAGGATCATCACGGACGACGACGAGATCCGTACGGCCATCATTATGAGCATGATAAAGATCGTCCAATGGTTACTGATAAATAATGAAAGAGATCCACTCAATGCGAATACGGAGAGAAAAACGTTCAGAACTAGTTATATATGGCAGATCAAAATAGTCAGGAAAAAAATAATTGCACAAATCTGTCGAATTATTAAATAAGGAATGTAACACACATTGGAGAAAATTATTCCTACGAGGTAGGAAAAATAAAACAAGGAAAAAAAGATACGAAGCAACCCACATATAGTCCAAGAGCACACAATATGGTTACTTCAACTTCTGATGACATTTTTATAAGCGTCATCTGGGCCCTGAATTAGTTACAGGACTTAAACATTAGTGGGCCGTGATTAGCTCAGTGGCTTAGCTGCTGGTTTCCCACCCGGAAGGCTGAGGTTCGAATCCCGGTCGATTCTGGATCGAGATTCTCATCTCAAGAATCACATGGAGTCCGGAAGGGCATCTGGTCTTAAACCGCCGGCAGAAACCAAAATGAGCCCGGCTGGCACCAGCGACCGCAAGAAACAACTAGGGATAAGCTGAAGAATGTTTTTTATATAACATATATTTATAGATAATAAAGTGAATGCCGACCGACACAATATGCATGGACTGTAAATTCAGAAAAGTATTATTTTCTCACCAATTGCTGGTAACTCGAAAGTAGCCGGAAATGAGAATTCTAAAGAAAAAGAATACTGTCCACCTCCAACAACGCTATCAGAGCGCGTACAGTATACTGTACTTCCTGACTTAACTGCCATTACAATGGTATCAATGTATAGAAATTACTCTCAAATTATTGCAGACATTTTCGAAGTAAAATGCGGTGCAAGAACATTACGAGTTACACTGTACTTAATAATAATAATAATAATAATAATAATAATAATAATAATAATAATAATAATAATAATAATAATAATAATAATAATAATAATCGTACGGGAAGGAGGTGGTTGTGTTTCTCCTATTCTGTGGTGTGATCAATTTCGACGTTATACAGATAGATATAAACGAGCAGTAATTCCTGTAACACCTCCACCCCCATACAAGGAAACATTGCGAGGCCAGCTGTCTGTGGTCTTAAGGTGTACGTCACTTCTGTTTCCTCATATTGCGACAGACGACTCTTTATTCTGCCTTCACAGTCGTGCGCAATTCCATTTCCAAGTTTTACAGTTTCTCTTTACACTTATATTAGGGATACGTTGGGATAGTCTTCAACGATAAAGAACGGGTTATATCGCCTTTTAGAACTTGCGTACTTCAGTCGCAGGAAACAGTAGAAACGAGGATACCAGAGAATTCCAAATTTCTTAAGCAGAAATAAATATCCCATGAAAAGAAAATCTATGAACTATTCTCGACTGTTCGCTCGGAAGAGAATGAGGTCAGAAAATACTTCTACGTCGTTTTCGGGGCAGGCTTTTGTTAGCAGTTCAAGATTTGTCTGTACCGACCTTCAGTGCAAAATAAAGGACGGTCTCAAAATCTCAGCCTCAAAATATATTCCACCCATGAAATTACATGGTTAGATGGGAACTTTACCATTACTGCTACATTTTACAATTATGTTTGGTGGTGCATGTACTCTTATTGTTCAGCCACACGTTTCCTAGATCTGCTATTATTTAACCGCGTATATAAGTACAGTTATTTCCAAGCATACGCGCCAATAAGAGAAGAATTCGCAGTGTATGAATGGGTGGTAGAGGCGACTGTACAACTGGCTCTTTAGTTTTCTCACATGTAGTCCTGTTTTCGGTAAGTTCGTATTTAAAACATTGGATCTTTATTGTCCCGTCAACATTATTACTTTTAACGTGCTCATTTATTTCTGGGACAAACGTCCTTGCACGCAACGTCCATTTTTTGACACATACTTTGTAATATTTCGAGGAGATGTCCTGTAGCGTTATTTGAAGGAGACAAAAAATGCGTTACTAGCCTTGAAAGACTTCGCATCTAACTCCATATCAGTTTGGACACCTATTGCTTCAAGTGCCAAAAATGCAATGACATTCCATTCTTCCTAGTATCTTTAAATTTTCTAACTATAATTTGCTGCTGTCTTCTTAATTTGGTTAGTGGAACGTAACCGACCCTTGTTCACGAATGCAATTATTTCACGCAGATTATTCCGAAATATCTTGTACACACGGGCGGTTGCAGCCATGCTCCTGTTCAATTCTTTAATTTCCCAATAGATATTTGTCATTTTGACGATTAAAAATCGTTCTTCCACACCGCGACGATCTTTGCTAGGCGGTGAAGTTTCACGTGCATTTGGAACTGACACCATCTTTATGCTATGGTGAGTCACATGTAGATGCATCATTATCATACCGAAGTGTGTCACACTCCTCCAGCACAACAAGCCCTCTAGTGATAGCTTTCAATATTCTGAATAATTCATGTGTAACATGTTCATCATCAATATAGATTTGTTTATCGTTATACAGGAATTCATCCTTTACCTTTTCTACCAAGAAATTTATCACAGCGAATGGGCCATGCCCCTTTTAATACGCACGCAATAATAAAATATACTGCCTTTCTTCTGTCAAGGGATTATAGGGGTTGCATACGACCTAGGGGTAACATACAATGTACTCCCAAATATCTGGCTTTTTGAGAGGTTCCGATATCTAGTGCTTCATGCATGTTCATTTCAACCTGATCCAAAGCCTCTGCCGCAGTATCACTGCATTTTGAAGTGGGAAAGTCAAGGAGTTTCCTTTTTAGTTCAGAAGGGGTCTTCTGTTTACATGTAAAGAAAAGCAAGAAAGCATGTAGTTTTTTGGGCCACGGGATCCGTTGAATAATAGTGAACCACCGGGACATGATTTAACCATAAATTTTCATATATACATTCGAACCGCACCTGTCTTAGTGACAAGCTATGTCAGATATGGTGATGATTATGATTATTGTTGTTCAAACGGGCCTAAAATCTAGGTCATCGGCCCATAATGGTACGAAATGAGACGAAATGTAATAATTTAAAATTTCGAAATTCATCCACTGACCAGAATTCAAAACTTGATGATGAAGAGTGAATAAGAACTTAAAATAATCAGCGATTCCACCATATTGAAAGTTAAAAATAATTCCAAAATCAATCCACTGACTAGAATTCAAAAAGACGACAATGAACAAAGATTATGAACTTAGAACCATCAGTGGATCCGATCCGCAATGCTCCACCTTTCCAGGCACTAAAACAATGGTACAGTATATACTGACCAAGGGGCTGCTTACAAAGCACAATCCTTGTGTTAAGGGGTCCAAAATCCAGGGCAATGGCCCCTCATAATGGTACTTATAGCTAGTAAAGTAGAACCATAGTATTTTTCATGTAGCGGTAATAATCACAAGTAACGTAGACTCGTGGTGTTTGGTGTTCCTCACATCGTGGGTACTAATCACAGGGACCGGTACAATACCGTGGTGTTCCTCACATAGTGGGTACTAATCACAGGCAACGCAGACCCATGGGTCGCTAATCTACTGGTACTAATCACAGGGACCGGTACAATACCGTGGTGTTCCTCACATAGCGGGTACTAATCACAGGCAACGCAGACCCATGGTGTCGCTAATCTACTGGTACTAATCACAGGGACCGGTACAATACCGTGGTGTTCCTCACATATTGGGTACTAAACAAGGCAACGCAGACCCATGGTGTCGCTAATCTACTGGTACTAATCACAGGGACCGGTACAATACCGTGGTGTTCCTCACATATTGGGTACTAAACAAGGCAACGCAGACCCATGGTGTCGCTAATCTACTGGTACTAATCACAGGGACCGGTACAATACCGTGGTGTTCCTCACATAGTGGGTACTAATAACAGGCAACGCCCAGACCCATGATGTCCATAACCAGATGCCGAAACACCCCAGAGAGGATAGTCTTTTAACTTCTTGAGGAGTTCAACCGAATCTGGACAGAGAATGAGCCTCCGTCATAGTGGCGAATACTAAACACGGGTGCTGTAACCCCATAGTGATCTACCCTCAGACCCATGGTATTCCGCACATAGTGGTACTAATCACAAGAAAAATCGACTCATTGTGTTCCTCGCGTGATGGTACTTATAGGTAATCTCACGGGTCAATATTCAACAGCCCTTGGTCACCCCTTACAACATGCAGGCGATACCGTGGGTGCATTCTTCGTCTGCGTCCTCCAGCCACAGAGAGTTATGTCAGTACTGACACCGCCTTCTTCTGATATATAAATTTATTAATTAAATCATGCCATTCCACGTGGGCAGCCCCCGTGGTTGGCCCAGACGAGCCCCGGGCTCTCAGAGCTGAGAGCAAGCTCCGAGGAGAGAGACAAAAAGCGAATGAGAGGGAAACAGACGGAGAAGAATGAGGTGTATGGATGGCTCATTTTATAGAACGAATTCAAGTATTACAAAATTCAATCTTTACAAGAATAGTACAATAAAATAAAAGCAATCCTTTTTTTCTGCATTTAGGACGACACCTACATTTCACCAATTTAGTGATGCCAGGGAAATGTTATTTGAGCATAATGAATGTGTAATCCTACTTCCAAAACAACGCTGGACAAACATGATGATATATTTTACATTTAATCAGGTTCATGACTCAGAACATATGTTTGAAAAGGTATATCGAGCCAAACGATAACTAACTTGAAGGTCAATCCATGGACATACGGGAACTATTGTATTGTATGCACTATTTTTGTTCCAAGTTCTCATAAAATTCAAGGGGACTGCCTGGAATACTGTAATACCTATCTTTCAAACATGTGTTACACTGAAACTTTATCAGTTCTATTTGAAATTTGACTACAGCCTGGTGATAATTTAAGGTAAATGCCGTGATAAAAATGTTTAATGTTTAATTCAAGCGACATGTCTTCGATATTTCAAAATTATTATCGAATTGTTTAAGGGCTTTACAGCAAATGTCAGTGTTGCAATCAGACAAGTCACATTATTTCCAAGATGGAGAAATCATTTTCCTGTACTTTATAACATCAAAAGTTCCACCTTAAAAGCACTGATCGTAACATTATTTGCTTTGCAAACAAACCAAACATTTAATTCATTCAAATGGTCTGTAATATCAGCTATAAAGGTAAGGTCAGCAACCCAGTGTGTGCATTCTTACCAGATGTACGCATACGTCTTTTCCGGTTTTTGTGGTAAAGAAAACATGTCATTTTCAAGGGAAGTTCATTTTTTGTTTATTCAAAATATTGGCTATCGGCTTCTACGCCCTTCGCCCATCTTTCAGGAAAGTTATGAATACCAAGCCAGACGAACAAACTGGCATATGTGTCAAATTCATACGCTGCGCAAGGTCTGTCTAGGGAGGTCTGGTCACGATACCACAATCCTTTGCGGTGACGACTATACTGGGTCTTGAATACTGTTGTTATGTGGGCGTGCCCGATGTGATGATTTGAGTTAATACTTGTATTCTGAAGGAAAATGGGATACTGTGCCACACCAAATTGTCAAAATAAGACAACTGACGGAATTAGTGTGTTTCGCTTCCCGAGAGATAAGCAAAGGAGAGCTCAGTGAGTACAAAACTGTAGGCGTGACAAATGGCAGCCTACAGATAATCCCGTCTTGTGCGGGGTTGGTGAAGTTATGCTCGTATTACTCCTGAATAATAATATGTTTATATGAACGATATCGATATTTTATGGGTCTTATTATGCATTTTTGTTGTTGCTATTTTGCTTTACGTCGCACCGACACAGATAGGTCTTATGGCGACGATGGGATAGGAAAGGCCTAGCAGTGGGAAGGAAGCAGCCGTGACCTTAATTAAGGTACAGCCCCAGCATTTGCCTGGTGTGAAAATGGGAAACGACGGAAAACCATTTTCAGGATTGCCAACAGTGGGGTTCGAACCCACTATCTCCCGGATGCAAGCTCACATCCGCGCGCCCCTAACCGCACGGCCAACTCGCCCGGTATGTATTTTCTTCTAGCATCATTTTGAAACATCGCAATTTGAACTAAAGAGGGCAGATAGACGGATGCTACTCAAGTGGAATTCCTTCCCAACAATTTTTAACGTCTCTAATCCTCTCAAGTCTTTGACATATAATAGGAAACCTTCCAAAGAAAGAGAATTGTCTTTCAAAAGAAGCAAGAAAAGTAAGAGGAAATGTGTAATAGTAGTATTGATGTTAATGAAGATTTCCTTTTCATGTAAACAGACAGTATTTTAACCCTAAATTCAATTGTGTTTGTAGAATTGTTACAAAGATATTTGAAATGCCACCATGCCCCAAATCTCAAACGGAATTTCCGGATGATCGGTTCCGATTGAGGATTTTAGCCCTACGAGCGATGAGGCCTTGAGTGGTATCCCGTGACATTTTGGCTTGACTGCATTGCTTGGGGTGGAGGGGAATCCTGTTGTGCGGGGTTCATTGCTGGTCAGGATATGACCTGGGCCCCTTTCTTAGGGGGCGACTAACTTCTGGAGATCCTGGATTTGGGTCCAGGATTACGTTGCTGAACACGTAGTGGATGATGATAGTCGTTCGTGGCTCAAGGCGGTAGTGAGCAAGCAGGTGCAGTCGTGGGTCACCCATCCAAATGGTAACTACGTCCGTAGTTGCTTAACTATCAATGACGCTTTCCAGACTAATTCAGTGCTGTGAAGAAGAAGGTTCAGAGTGGATGTCAGCAAGGCGATTTGCTGGGGAAGGGGGGGTTGCTGGTTAGGGTCTCTGGTAGGGGATAAAATTGATTTCACGGCAGCCTGGTTGAGGGGGTGTTTTTGTGCACGATGAGCTGTGTATTGGGCATGGTGGGGAGATATTTGAGGAGAGAGTAACTTTAGAAGAAGTTGGACGAGGGTGGAGGTGTCTTGGCTGGGCTGGTAGGGAGTGGGGGTGATGGTTTGATTGGTGAAGGGGGAGGGATTTTGAGATTTAAAAGCGGGCGAGGTTTGTGTGTGTTTATGTGGTGAGCGTGTTTGTAGTGTGTTCTAACTGCTCGTTTGAAGAAAGGGCAGTCAGGGAATGAGGCGGCATGGCTGCCTTGGCAGTTGGCACACCTCGCCTGGTCCCTAGGCACCTTACAATCTGAGTGGCGGTGAGGGCCACCTCACCTGTTGCAGCGGGTAGATTCCGTGCAGGATGCAGTGGTATGATTGAGCTTTAGCCAGTTAAAGCATTGTGTAACAAGGGAGGGGGTTTATGTGTTCGTGATTGTGTAGGGGTGTTGGTGGGTGTGGTAGGCTTAGGAGTAGGTTTTCTACGCCTACTCCCAGTCTGAGTGGTTTTGTTCAGTGTGTTTGGGATTGGGTCATTAGGCCCAGATACAGTGTCTGATAGTGTGGGTGGGTTTTTTTTTGGACTTGAATGGACTGAGTGGGTGGTGGAGTGGGGGGTACTGAGATGTTGGTTTCGGCACTGGACTTGGGGGTGGAGTGAGTGGGGGTGTGTTGAGGTGGTGAGTCAAGTTGGATTGCAGTGGTATTGACAGGGTTGAAGATAATTGGGGGGATTTCAGCGTGCTGGAACATATTGAGGATGGTTGATAATGATTTGTTGTACAAGGGGGTGATGATTAAGTGGTTATTGTGGGTCTCCTCAATGACTGCAATGTGACGGCTAATGATTGGTTCGATTGATTGTATAACAGATTGGCGAGTGAGGGGATGGGCCCTGGGTTGGTGAGTGAGATGATTAGGAAATTGCATTTAGGGGATATAGGGAATGAGGCATTTTTCCGGGTGTAGTGGAAGGGACGCTCGAGGGGATGTTCTTCGATTTCTTGAGGTACTTCGGTTTCTTCTTCCACTTGTTTCTGGTCTGCAGTGGGGTGGGAGGGAGGGACGGAGTTTCAGAGATTGTGGAGCAATGGGAAGGGCTATCAGGGAAGATGTAGATGAAGTTATCTGGATCTTCGTCAAGACTATGGATTAGGTGAGATAGTGGGTGGAGGGTGGTTTCTGTGACGGCGAAGTTAAGATTTAGTTTTGGTGCGTGGGGAATAGATTATAAAGTATTCTTCGTCATTGAGGGGGGTGGTTTGGTTAAATGTGATGGATAATGGAAGGCTGAAGTTTAAATATGGGCCCCAGCTACTCAGTCCACCAGGGTTGTCCATATTTGCGGGTGGGCAGCTGGTCATGGTGTGGTAGATTTGGAGGGTACTTGGTGGGATGTGGGAAATAGCACTAGGGGTCAAACTCCGAAGAGGACCAGCGTTTAATAAGGTACACTCAGTGGGTACCAGTCATGTCAGGTGTAGTTTTATCGGATCGCGCCCATACAAGACACGAACAGATAACCACACTGAGTGCTAGACAAATTTGTTTCTTCTGAGCACTGATGGACTCCGATCCGAACCCGTTTGCTACCGAACTGTGCGCCCCACGAAGAGGCGCCAGTGGTAGGTGTATGGTGGGACCTCCGACCTTATAAGGTCCTATGTCCCATGTCAAGGGGTGGGTATAGTTGCTTGGTGCAAGTTGATGGTCTGCAACGTATTTGTACATATTTAGTGTTTGTGATTTGTTAGTGTTAATATTAATTGTATTGCTCTATCAACATTTAACAAATAACATTCACAACTAAGGGCTATATGTGCAATTACCGGTCTGTTTTTTGAGGTGTGCGAGGCTTGGTATTTAGATACTTCTTGACTCCTGGTCATGTGTCAACTGTGTTTGTCCTTACGACTATGCAACACACACAGCTTGCGATAAGGCAACAAGGTTGAGGGACTAGTTTTGGGTATGTGGAGGTGTTGAGGCGATCTTTTTGCTGAGGTCGTCTTTAGTGGGGGCATGCACTGTGTTTAACGGGAAGTGAGACTTGTGTGCGCGGCAGAGTTTTCTTCAATTTTCTGTGGGTTTATTGTTCCACTTGGAAGTGTTGTAGTATGTCATTTGCTGCTGGTGGACAGTTAGAGTAGGGTGGTGTGTTGGCAAATAATTGCTTGCTTTAGTGCTAAGTTTGGTAGCCTAGGGTATTTTACATTATATACAGTGTTATACACAGTTTCTATTTACAATTTTACCTCTGGCAGTGCCAGGCAGTAATACCTATAAATTTATGATTATTTACAATGTTATTAGGTATATATATATTTGTTAACATGTTCATTTGCCAATTTTGGCATTGTACGTTTAGTATACCGTACATCATTAAGATTGTATTTAGTATGTGATTTGAGTCTGAGCAGACCTTTGCTGCGTCGTTATTTTTTTTGGAGGCTAAGTGGCAGGGTTTGTTTTTTTGTGGATTTTCAGTAGTAATTCGGTATTTAACACCATATGTTTTAGGCCGAGGTATGATAGGGAGTGCACGTTGGTTATGAAGTATGATAGGGAGCGCATGTTATTTATAAGTGATACGCTGGTCTTTGTACTATTTGTACAGGTTGAAATTTCTGTGCATCGTGCTGTGGAGTATAATTTTCTGCAATTTGATTACTGTAAAATTAGGGTTTTGGGGTGCTTTTTCTTAAAAAAAAACACATTTTTATCCATATCGTGTAATTTTACTTCGTGGATTATGCGTTTTAGGCGCTGTCTTATAGAAGCTTTTTGCCTGAGATATAATTTCCTCTTTAATCGTTCTGATGTTGCACTTATTTCGAATATCTGTATTTCGGGTGTAAAGAGGGGCATTATCGATGATTCGAAGAAGTTTATTTTGTTGTATCAGTAACCAGTTAATTAGCAGTCTTTTGCTGTACCCCATGCAGGAGCAGCGTGCAGCATGGTAGTTCTTATTAGGGCTTTGAAGAGTAGCAGTTTATTTGCAACTGATAATTTTGATTTTCGTGATATTAGACTAAATACTGTATGTAGCTTTTAGGGCGTTGGTTAAGGCATAGTCTATGTGGCTGCGGAATTTAAGTCGCTTGTCCAGTATAACTCCCAGGTATTTGGCTTCAGGGGACCGACGGATTTGCGTGTTGTATATAGTTACAAAACTGGTAGGCTTATGATGCCATATGATGCTATGAAGTACGACGGTGGTCTTTAGCGAGTTTACTTTGATGCGCCATTTTTCTAACCATGTTACTAAGGTATCGATGGCATTTTGGATTTTGTTGACTGCTACTTGTACCTTAAACGACTCTGCTGTTATGAGAGTATCGTCTTCATAGATGGCGATCTCAATTCCCTCAGCTTGTGGGATATCGTGAACAAATATGAGGTAAAGGAGTGTGCCTAATAAGCTACCCTGAGGAACTCCAGCCTTGATTATTCGTGAAGTTTAATCTCTACCATTGACTTGCGGTTGGTTAGATAGCTATCAATTATCTTCCAAAATAGGGGTTCTATTTGAAGTTTCTTCAGTTTAAGTAGTAATCCGTCCATCCACGCTCGATGGAAGGCTTCAGCAATATCAAGATAGACGAATGGCCTTGCACGATGATGATTTAAGGATTTGGTGAGCATGTTGACTACTCGGATGAGTATATGTTGTTGCGTAGTGGAGTGATTTTGTCTAAATCAAAATTGTTCTTTTACGACCCCGACGGTATTAGAGCATTCGAGGCCTAGGGAGTCTTTCATTTTCACGCCCTTCGTGGTCTTTCTTCGTCAGTTACTTCATTTTTCGATGTGACGGATCCCTTCTTTTTCCTTCTTTTTCTCTCTGTCTACCCCCTGTGGGTGGGGGATGCAGATTCTACACATGATGGCCGGTGCCCTCAAAGAACGAGGCTATATGGTTTACGAGGAAATGTCTGGATTGGTGGCAAATAGAAGCAGCAGGCGGATAGGCCTATCATACCCCTTAAACCGGAAAGCAAGAACGGAATTATCATTGACCTAACTGTGCGATTTTGAAAAGAATTGTTCTATCCACGGAGTCGTATGCCTTCTGGAAGTCAACAAAGGTAACTACCCACTGTCTGGCTTGCTTTTTGCTATATTGGAGAATGGTGTTGAGATTTTGTACCTGTTCAGTACAGGATCTTGATGCTCTGAAACCCGCTTGTCAAACTACTAACTCGTTGTCCAGCTGCCACGTTACATGCCATTCTAGGATCTTGGAAAAGATTTTATGTGACCGCAAGGAGTGATATTCCTCTGTAGTCGCCGGGGTCTGCTCTCATTATTATACCTTCTTTCATACACAGTATAGACAGAAGACGGAAGCCATGAAATTATCAGCCATAAATTATAGAACGAAAACCAAAGCTCGTGTTCATAAGCATGTAACAATACGGCTAATGCGCAGGGTAAACGCTGTGTAGTCGAAAGTTTCGGCATCTTAAATTGCCGCTCACACAAGATCCAAGTACGGAGAAACAATCTACTGGGCTCCAATCGCTCTCCACAGTAACCATAGTAACGCACTGTACCCCACCAACAAAGGAAAGCAGGCACAATATTTAGTCTACATGATCGATCAGCTGCCCTTGAGCCTCGACAAGCACATCACACTAGTGAATATTGATTATGCGTAACGAGCCGTGGCAGACCGGAAGTCGCAATGCGTCTTCCCTCTAGGAAGATGGCGGTCGAGCTCGCAGCACTGCACTGGAATTTGCTCAAATTCCTTTCTTAAGTTTGACACATGTCAATTATGTTGAAAATAGACTTTACTACTAGACTACTTTAATGCGTCACTTCCAAGCACTCTAGGAACGAAGAACTTACTATTAGATAACCTGATAGCCCCAAGATGCCAAGATAAATAGAACATTTCCATACACTTCCGGGAGGGGGGGGGGGAGGGGTCAAAAGCAAAACAGCCTAAGTACGCAAACATATAGAAAGTCAAATACAATATTAACGTCAAATTCCGAGAAAGTGTTGAGGGAAATTTGGAGATATTAAGGAGTTAATTTGTTCTAATAACACATTTCTTATGGATCGGGTGGATATCGGCTGAGGTCCAGTCATCTTTAAGGCTCTCACCAGCCCCAAGGATCTTTTTTTCTTTCTTTTTTTTTTTTTTGCTTTACGTCGCACCGACACAGATAGGTCTTATGGCGACGATGGGACCGGAAGGGGCTAGGAGTAGGAAGGAAGCGGCCGTGGCCTTAATTAAGGTACAGCCCCAGCATTTGCCTGGTGTGAAAATGGGAAACCACGGAAAACCATCTTCAGGGCTGCCGAGAGTGGGGTTCGAACCTACTATCTCCCGAATACTGGATACTGGCCGCACTTAAGCGACTGCAGCGATCGAGCTCGGTAAAGCCCCAAGGATCACTTCGTGTATGTGCCCGAAGGTGTTTTCTCCTACTTGTTTCAACATTTCTGCTACTATCCCGTCTTCCACAGAGGCTTTGTTGCTCTTGAGGAGTGTTATGATTTCTGTGACTTGCTCGTATGTTGGAGGAGGGATGTGCTGGGTGTTAGAATTATTAGCTTCTCTAACTGGGAGATTTTCCCACAAAGTAACTTTACTCCCAACAAAGCTGTGCCGTAAACAATGAACAAACGATTTATGAAAGTCATGCAATTGGAATGTTCCCAGTTCCTAGCTTTCAGGCGAACATTCAGTATTACTTGTGAGCTTATGCAGGGCTTATGGAATACGTTTTTAGTGCCTTGTGTTGTGATAAGTTGTACATTCAACATGTTTCGTGTGCTTTTTTCATTACTATTTAAACTTTAAACTATTCAGTATATAATTAAACATAACTCTTCTTAACATGGCTAAAAGGCAAAGAAATTATAACTTTAACAGTGAATGGGAGGACCAGTATTGCTTTATTGAAAACAGAGGAAAGTCTGTGTGTTTGTGTAATCTTAGCGTGTCTGTTCCTAAAAGTAAGTAATGTACAGCGACATTTTTTGACTAATCACAAAAAATTGACAGTGAATTTCCTGTTAATTCTGAACTAAGAAAACACAAAGTGAAAGACCTAAAATCTAAATTAGCATTGCAGCAATGTGCGTTTAGGAAGCCAGTTCAGCAAACGTGTAACGTCACAATAGCTTCTTACAAAGTTTGTTACGTCCTAGCTAAAAGGAAAAAAGCTTTCAGTGATGGAGAAGTAGTGAAAGAAGCTATGCTAAATGCCGCTGAATCTCTGTTCAAATCTCACAAAGATAAATCTGAATTGATATCTCCAATCAAAGGACTTCAGTTGTCTCACCAAACTGTTGCTAGGCGGGTTGAACAGATTTCTAATAATATGGAATCTTAATTACATCAGGATTTGAAATCGTGTGAATATTTTTCACTCCAGTTTGATGAAAGTGCTGATATGTCTGACACTGCTGACTTGCGTGTATTTGCTAGAATGGTTTTTAACGATTTTACAGTAAAGGAAGAATTTGTCAAGCTATTGCCACTTCATGGACGTACTAGGAGAGAAGATATATTTAATGCTTTCGTTAAATTCACCAAAGAGAGTAACTTACCACCGTCAAAGCTTGTCGCTATAACAGTCTCTGACTGGTAGAAATAATGGATTTCTTTCTCTTTGCGCTAAGGATTAATCATTTCCAAAATTTCTTTCTTATCATTGTATTATTCACCAAGAAGCTTTATGCGCAAAGTTTTTAAAGTTCGATCATGTCATGAAAATTGTAACTCATGTCGTGAATTATATAAGATCGTGATCTACTCGTCATCGATTGTTCAGAAATATTTTAAGTATGTCAGATCCGGAGTATGGTGACGTCATCCTCCATGCAGACGGAAGGTGGTAGTAGGGGGAAAACACTCGAACGGTTTTGCTGCCTGTTGGATGAGATACGAGACTTTATGAAATCATCTCCTGGGAAATATTATCACGAACTTGATGATATATCTTGGCTAATCGAATTAGCATTCTTGGCAGACATCACCTCAAAATTAAATGAGTTAAATCTCGAATTGCAAGGAAAAGATCATAGTATTTCAAGTATGATAAGTACTGGCAATGCATTTGAAAAGTAACTCATGGTACGGATTGACCATTTAAATAGAAATTCCCTTTCACATTTTCCAAATTTGAAATCTATGGCAGATACAGTAAATGGCAAGCGTGATTTTTCATCTCTTGCTAAACATCTTGAAACTCTTGGGTCCGAATTTGGTACAGATTTAGCCAGTTTTCAATGCTTGAACCAGTAATCATGTTTGTCAATAATCCCTTCGCTTCTGTTGACATTTGTGAGCTTGGAGGGAGGGTGTGTGAAATATTCGAAAATTATAATCCTGAAGAATTAGAAATGGAAATTTTAAGCCTTCAGTCAGACCTTTCTTTAAAATCCACTTACGCAACATGTGGCAATTTGTGGACTCAGGTGGGCGGTAAAAAATATCCGATTACCCGCAGTGTTGCTCTGAAGATGCAAACTTGTTTTGGTTCAACCTATCTTTGTGAAGTCGCGTTTTCGACTATAAACATAATAAAAAACAAATACCGATCCTGCCTGACAGACTCACACCTGGATGACGCGTTAAGAGCAGCCTGTTCCAGTTACACACCAGACTTTCCTCAACTTGCAGCGAGCATGCAGTGCCAGATTTCACATTAATTATGTGAGTAAATATATTTTCATATAATTTTAATTCTAGATTTATTATATATATATATACTAGCATGTGCCCGCGGCTTTGCCCGCGTTTAGTAATTCAACTGTTAGATGTTTCTAAACTCTTTATTAAAAACAAATTAAAGCATTATATTTATTAACTCACATCTTTTTGACGTAAATTGCGTGCCGCAGGCCGAAAATGGCTTCCTACTCAATGGACTTACAGTCCGAGGAATACTACTTCGCCCACGGCATGTTCAGTCATGATGGTGGCTTCAATAATATTCGCCATCAGTTTCAGAGCCGTGTTCATTACAGAGGGAAGGATTCATATTCCTGAGAAGGATAATCGGTGCCACAATCATCCACCCCAAGAGGTTCGAGGGTACTCCAGGTGACTCCAAATTGTTCAAAATCTCTGTCATGTAGTTGACAGCCTGATCTGTATGACATGTCGTGTCGATAGAATTGTCAATTTATAGGAAACCGGATAATACTTGTGAGTGTTGCTTGTTGATGACGTTGGCAGCTTCATGTCTTGGTGCAAGAATTGCTCTCAGACACAGCCATGCGTCTTAGGTGAAAACCTGTGCCCACCTACGACAAACATTTTAGATCTTCGTTTGCCGTGGATTTGGCTGGGCATCGCACACATGAACACAGACAGACAGACAGACAGACAGATAGACAGACAGACAGACAGACATGAATTGAAGAAAAATGGCTTCCAATTCCACGGACTTACAATGACATCCTGACTGATATATGTATTATTCCTTGTTTATTATTATCGTCTATCTGGTGTCATATATGTTTCCTCTAAATGTATACGTGTCCAATCCTTGTCCCCTTTCTCTACGGGGTTTAGGTATGAAGTGAGATGAATCTTCGTAGTGAATTTTTACGACCGGATGACTTTCATGATGTCAACCTAATCAAATGAGTTAATGAGATGAAATGAATGACATATGATAGTAAGAATGAAGAGGATGAAACCTGGGGCCGGGCACCGGCACATAGCCCACTCCTCTCGAATAGATCAAGACTTTACGTCCCGATACGACGGATGAATCACAATCAACAGCGCCATATGCCCTCACACCATATAAGACCAAAAACGGTTTCCTACGCCCTGGACGTAAAATGGCTCCTTGAATATTGTGTTCTCTACCCATCTTATGTACGTTGCCTAGCGACAGCGACTCTATGCATTTAATCTTGGTGACAGCACGTTGGATTGTCATATCCCAATGCACGTTTTCCAATGGTTTTAAGTTCCCAAATCACCAACGAAAGCGAAAATGAAAATTCCGGCTTCGAGGTGCATTCAGACGTCTTTCCATCTACCTATGTTCAAAATTTCAAATCTCTGCATGCTGTAGACCTTGCTGGGCATCGCGCACAGACAGACAGACAGACAGACAGACAGACACTTCCTTTTATAATTATAAATAGTCGTCGTAGTACCGATAACAGTAGTCGAATTAGTGGAATCGTACCTGGCGCCCGCATACCCTTAGTTATCATATGAATGTGCTCGCGTAGAAACGAACGTTGGACAGCCCTGCCTTACAGAATCACTGGTTTTACCACAGCGTCATAACGTCAGTTTGGCATTAATGGAAAGATTATTTTTGTTGTAAATGGCTTTGGTGGCAGTGTTTAGCCTTTTCAACTTAAGTCTCCTATTTTCCATGGCTTCCTTATCCACCCCGTTGCTGCTGATAATCTCTCTCAGGTATTTAAACTGCTTTGTGACCTTAACTTCGCCATATTTCGTCTTCATTGTTCTCTTCACATAATTCCTGTCCGTGCTCATCATCCCTTTTTGTGAAGGAGATTTTTAAACCTGTTTCTCGGCTATCTCCTGTAGTTGTTATTGCTTCCTGTTCTGTCTCAGCGAAGAGTGCTAAATCATCAGCAAAGGCCAAACACTTGGGTTTGACATGTTTATTTTTCCTACCTATTATAGCACCTGAGTCATTATGTTTCCACAGTGTTTTCATGACCTTATCTAGAACCACGTTGAAGAGTGTTGGGGATAAGCTGTCACCCTGTCTCAGACCTGTTTTTATCTGGAAGGATTTGCTTATCTCTCCTCGAAATTTCACTTTGGATATGGTGTTTGTTAGTGTTAACCTAAGTAAGTTGAGTGTTTTTTGATCGATGCCATATTCTCTCAAAACCTCCATCAATGTGTCTGTCTATTGAATCGTATGCTTTTTGAAAGTCAACGAAAGAGATGAAGATGTTCTTTGGTCGCGCATTGCAATATTTGATTATCATTTTTAGACTCAAGATATGATCCTGACAAGAGCGCCCTCTCCTGAAGCCACCCTGATACTCTCCCAACTTGTGGTCAATTTGCGGTGTCAGTCTGTTCAATAGGAGTTTAGAAAAAATCTTATACGTGACAGATAAAAGTGATATTCCTCGGTAGTTGTTGACGTCTGTTTTCGGTCCCTTTTTATGTAGCGGGTGTATTAATGCCACTAGCCAGTTTTCTGGTATTTTTTCATCTCTCCAAATATTCCGGAACAGTTCTGTCGCTTCGGTGATAAAGGCGTCGTTGGCTATCTTCCACAGTTCTGCTATTACTACATCTTCACCAGATGCTTTGTTGTTCTTTAGGGAGTGTATTACTTCCCTTACTTCTTCCTCGTCTGGTGGTTCGGAATCTGGGTTCTGGATTGTGTCCTTCTCAATCTTCAATTTTTCCCGTGGCGATTCACAGTTAAAGAGGTCTTCAAAGTATTTTGCAAGGAGCTCACAGTTATATTTATTGTTCAGGGCAAGAGTTCCGTCCGTTTTCTTGTCTTTATTATTATTCCTTTAATAATACGCCCGACTCATTGGCTGAATGGTCAGCGTTAAGGCCTTCGGTTCAGAGGGTCCCGGGTTCGATTCCCGACCGGGTCGGGGATTTTAATTGCCTCTGATTAATTCTTCTGGCCCAGGGACTGGGTGTTTGTGTTTGTCCCAACACTTTCCTCTTCACACATTACACTATCAATCATCACAGAAACACGCGATGGTGATTACATACCTCGATATAGGGTTGGCGTCAGGAAGGGCATCCGGCCGTAAAACAGGGCCAATCCCACATAATACATACATACGTGTGTGTGTGTGTGTGTGTGTGTGTGTGTGACACAGTTCGCACCCGCGACCCCACAGGTGTGGATGATGATGATGCTTGTTGTTTAAAGGGGCCAAACATCGAGGTCATCGGCCCCTAATGGTACGAAATGAAATTAAAAAAAATTCAAATTCATCCACTGACCAAAATAAAATAAAAAATGTCATGAAGAATGAATGGATGGACATGAACCCTACAAGAAAACAACAAACAAACAAACAAACAAACAAACAAACAAAAACAGTGGATCAGACTCAAAAAGAAGGTAGTTAATTAGAGTATTACTGACCAAGGGACCATTTATATAGCACAATGATGCTTGATGTCTGAAGGGGTGCTAAATTCACGTCTAAGGCCCTACAGAATGGTACATGTCGCGAGTAAAGTAGAACCATGGTATTTGTCATTTTGGGGTACTGATCAAAAGTAGCGAAGACTCACGGTGGTCCACACAAGATGGTACTACTCACAAGTATTGTAATTCGTACGGTGAACGCAGACCTATGGTGTTTCTCACACAATGACGCCACTCATAGCCAACGCAAACCGGTAAGGTTCCTCACATAGGTGTACTAGTCACGGGCGCCGGTATTCCCGTGGTGTTCCTCACACAATGGGTACCAATCACAGGCAACGCTGACCCACGGTGCCGCTCATATAGCGGTACAACTGACAGGCTACGCCCAGACCCGCGGTGTTGCTCACATGGGTACAACGCACGGGTACTGGAATCCACCAGGCCAGGCTTTTTACTGCAACTAATCACAAACCTATTTCGTACCAATTTAGTGATACTACTCGCAAGTACATGCAACCCATGGTGTTCCCCGCATGATGGTACGAATCAAGAGTAGTTTCATGGTTCTAATTCAATCATCCCTTGGTCGCCCCTTGTAGTCGCCTCTTACGACAGGCAGGGGATACCGCGGGTGTATTCTACATGTGCGTCCCCCACCCGCAGGGGGTCCACAGGTGTGGGAAAAACGGTAGAAAAAGAAGAAGATTCCCTTAATAACATATCCTCTTAATGACCAAATAATTTAGGTATATGCTTGTACAAATATAGCCTCCGTGGCTCAGGCGGCAGCGCGCCGGCCTTTCACCGCTGAGTTCCGCGGTTCAAATCCCGGTCACTCCATGTGAGATTTGTGTTGGACAAAGCGGAGGCGGGGCAAGTTTTTCTCCGGGTACTCCGGTTTTCCCTCATCATTCATTCCAGCAACACTCTCCAATATAATTTCATTTCATCCGTCAGTCATTAATCACTGCCCCAGAGGAGTGCAACAGGCTCTGGCAGCCGTCACAATTCCAATCCTCGCCGCTAGATGGGGCTTCATTCATTCCATTTCCTGACCTGGTCGTATGACGGGAAACAGGCTGTGGATTTTCATTTCACTTGTACAAATATATAGTACAGTCGTGTACAACTCGCTGTAAAAAGTGGTTAGACGTAAGAGCAGGCCATCTAGCCTTAAATTCGTCAGGATAAATAAATAAATAAATAAATAAATAAATAAATAAATAAATAAATAAATAAATAAATAAATAAATAAATAAATAAATAAATAAATAAATGTTGTGCCATCATGCTTCTTGACTTGACTTTGTTTTGGACGGGTACCCATCCTTTTACATCCTGACGGGCGAGATTAGAGGAAACCAACTACAGTCCACTAAGAATAGGAACCAAATCCAAGGGGATCACAACAGACTGCTTAGCATTTGCCGTTGATACTGCCGTTCTCTCAAACGACGTAGAAGCCGCTAGAACTCAAGTTGAAATGTTAAAGGAAATTGCCGAACAAACTGGTTTGCAGTATCGTTTGAAAAATCAGAAGTAATGTCTAACATCAAAGAGGCCCTACCAAAACCCCATACAAAATATGGGGACACCACCCGAGTAGACAAATTCAAATACCTGGGTGACATCATCATGAAAAATGGACTGGACAAAGAAGCACTTCAGGAGCGAGTACGCAAACTGGAAACAGCCTACCAAACATCCCGCGCAATCTACAACAAAAAATGCCTTTCCCAAAACACCAAGATACGTCACTATGAAACAGTTCTGAAGCCAGTAATTCTATATGCAGCCGAAACCCTGTCTCTAAATGCCAACAAAGGACTCCTTGAAGAACTGGAGAAAAGAGAACGCAAAATTGTGAGAGGAATCTTGGGATCAAAGTACAGAAATGGAATCCATCAAAAGAGATCCAACGAAGAAGTCTACAGGAAAATAGAGAAAATTACTGACACAATCTGAAAAAGGTGGGCACGATTTTACGGTCATATGGAAAGAATGGACGGAAGAAAGTTAACTAAAGAGATCTTTCACTTTTTTAAAATTCAAATCCCAAAACCACAATTCCCTGGATCAGAAGTATCAAAGAAGACCTGCAAATGCTACATATCTCAGCAAAGATGTCCTTAACAGAGATCGCTTCCGCAAGAAAATATTGACGAACGGGCTAAACCGAGACGTGCAACCGAAGAGAAGACACGGTGCCCCTTGGACAGAGGAGTGTAAGCAAGCCCACTCACAAGGAATGAAGGAAATTTGGGCTCTAAAGAAGGCCAAGTTCAGTGTCAAATGCAAGAAGACTTAACGTGGTCCTTGATGGCCCCAGCGAAATAAATAAATAAATAAATAAATAAATAAATAAATAAATAAATAAATAAATAAATAAATAAATCTCTGTTCGCGAGAAGTTCGCTGCTGGCTTTCTACAAAGGTTCGAATCTCTGTGGATGCTTGGATGGAATTTTCAGCTGAAAAATCTCGCAGTGTCAGGAAAGGCATTCGGCCGCAACCTGCCGGTGAAAATAAGGGTAATTCAGAGATAAGATGAAGGTTTCAAAAAAAAAATTAAAAATCTCCAAATAAAGGTTTTAATTTTGCTGCATGAGCTTTGTTCCATGAAATATTGTATTTTCTACCCACATTTTCCACTTAAAACTGAAAGATCTCATCCTTTACAGCTCTACCTTAACACACTGGTTTGTGAATTATGTACTTTAACTGGCCGCAAACTGAAAGATTTAGTTTAATTGTTTTTATAAACCAGTCTCTTCGTGGCTGTGACGCATGCAGTTTTTATCGAACAATCTATCTTCATCGCTTGCTGTCAAACACCGAGTGGCCGCATTTTATTAATTTCTTGTTTACAATTGTCTATGCGTGGTGAATTTTGACAGTTCGGGGATAACATGCTGTGCCGCACGAACGAATTTTGCTCCTTCCGCATTGTTCCCTTTTGACGAGCTGGGATCATGCACAGGGGAGGGTTCTGCTTTATGTGCAGTTAGTGGGTTGTTAAATCTGAAATTAGATACATTTATCGGGACAAATTCTCTTGTGCCCGTAATTTTGGCCGGCACTCGTATCAAGAACTGTGTTGTCCCGTGCCGCTAATCTATTGATACGAGGGTGACGTATTTGAGCACCTTCAAATTTCACAGTACAGAGCTGGGATCGAATTCGCCAACTTGGGCTTAGAAGGCCAGTGCTTCTACAATCTGAGCCGCTCAGTCCGACTTTCCAACGTTTTTATTTCCAGTGTTTGATTTATTTTACGTCGCAGCGACTCCGATAGGTCTTACGGCGACGACGGGATTGGACAGGCCGTGACTGAGAAGGAAGCATAACAATTAATTAATGTTATTTGCTTTACGTCCCACTAACTACTTTTAAGCTTTTCGGAGAAGCCAAGGCGCCGGAATTCAGTCCCGCAGGAGTTCTTTTACGTGCCAGTAAATCTACAGACACGAGGCTGAGCACTTTCAAATACCACCGGACTGAAGGCCTCAACCCGGCTGGGAAGGAAGCGACCGCGGCCTTAAGGTACAATCCCTAGAAACCACAGGAAACAATACTCAGGGCTGCCAATAGTGGTGTTTGAACCCACCATCTAAGATAACAGTTACGTGACCCAAACCATGCAGCCTACTCGCTCTGTTTTTCAGTAGTTTGACAACGGACTAACCTACAGGTTTTTGACGAAGATGGAATAGAAAATAGCTGGGTCTGTAAAGATAGTAGCCGCGGCCTTAATTATGGCACAGCATTTGCCTGGTGTGATTAACGGAAGACACGGAATTCAGGACTGTCGACGGTGGGTTTCGAACTCACCATATCCCCAATGCAGGATTACAGTCACACGACCTGTGCTGCAGAGCCAACTCCCTAGGTTTCTCTGACTTCACAATATACAGGGTGAACTTTAATAAAACCGACAAACTGCAGGGACTTATTCCTGACTGGAAATGGAGGGAAAATGTCCTATGAATATGTGTACGAAAATGCATCGTTGCGACTGTAGAGGGCACAGACGAATGAAATTTTCTCTGACTACTTGCAGTGTGTTTCTTCTGTTGCATATAGAGTGATTGAAGCAGCGTACGGTCGGAAGCAGAATGGTCCGGTATTCAAGTCGGGAACAAGCCGAGATGGTGTTTGTGTACGGCCAAGCCAATGGAAACGGTCGAGAGGCAGCCCGGCTATACAAAAACAAGTACCCTCACAGACATCAACCACATCACACAACGTTTCAAGCCATTTTTGGGCGTTTGTGTGATCATGGGTCCTTTCAGACAAGCGAACGTGCAGGGAGGCGGCGGAATGTGCGTACACCAGATCTGGAGGAACAGGTTCTACAGGACATCGAGACGAACCCTAGTACAAGCCCTTGGCAAGTGGCCCGCCAACATGGTGTAAGTCAGACTACCATTTTGTGCATCCTGCATGACAACCGCTCTTATCCCTATCACCTGCAACGAGTGCAAGGATATTCAGCAGCGGATTTCCCTCTACGGGAAGGATTTCGTCGATGGTTTTTGCACCAGGCCATCACATTTATGGGATTTCTGTCATCAGTCCTCTTTACCGATTTAGCAATCTTTACCAGAAATGGCATCGTCAATCTGCACAATCGTCATCTGTGGGCAACAGAAAATCCCCGGGGAATGGTTGAAGCGTCCCACCAGCATCGGTTCAGCATCAATGTTTGGGCGGGGTTTCTTGGCGACCACATACTTGGACCAGTTATTATTCCTCAACGCCTCAACGGAGGAACGTACCAGGACTTCCTGCAGAATACTCTGCCTGGATTGCTTGAGAATGCGCCTTTGGCAATAAGACAGGTTATTTGGTTTCTGCATGATGGAGCACCACCCCACTTTCGCATTACAGTTCGCCAACACCTCAACATCATCTTCACCGGGCGCTGGATATGACTGGAGGCCCTGTTGCATGGCCTCCTAGATCACCGGACTTAAACCCCCTGAATTTTAACCTCTGGGGACATCTGAAAAGCGTTGTGTATGCTGCACCAGTTCCTGATGTGCAGACCCTTCAACAGCGTGTTCACGACGCCTGTGACACTATTCCGCGAGAGGCCGGAACGTGCGAAAGAGTGAGGCAATCCATGATACGACGTCTGAACGCGTGCATTGCAGCCGATGGAGGCCACTCTGAACATCTGGTGTGACGTGGATGCGATTCAGCTATGTACTGTGTTCCGGGACTATTTGTTGTCGTTGAACGCACACCGTCAATTTCCGGACATTCCAGTCAGGAATCAGTCCCTGCAGTTAGTCAGTTTTAAGTTCACCCTGCAGATATACGCTATTTCCAAACCTACGGCTTGTATACTGTAGCAGAGATGCAAGATAATAGCCTGATAGACCGAACAATTTCCTCCCAAACAGGGTACGGTTAAAAATAGTGTTTCTATTTAAAAAAATTAAAACTTGATATCAATAAGAAAAACGTAATAAAAAACATGCTTGTATTTGGAGATCCATGTAGCTTCAAATAAATACATTTGCGACAGCCAAATACCAACAAATATTCCATAAAGGAGAGTTTACTCAAGTTTGTTGACGTTCTTAATATTAAAACAGGCTTAGCCCAACAGTCTATTTCATAGTCTATGTCTACCGGCGAGTTGGCCGTGCGCTTAGGAGCGCGCAGCTGTGAGCTTGCATCCGGGAGACAGTGGGTTCGAACCCCACTATCGGCAGCCTTATAGATGAATTTCCGTGGTTTCCCCATTTTCACATCAGGCAAATGCTGGGGCTTACCTTAATTAAGGACACGGCCGCTTCCTTCCCACTCCTAGGCCTCTCCTATCCCATCGACCCATCGTCGCCATAAGACCTATCTGTGTCGCTGCGACGCAAAGCAAATAATAAAAAAATAAGAAGTTTATGCCTATTTGCATCATCTTGAAACCCTCCATAAAAATTAAATCTCCGGGTGGGCTATATAAAAACATAAATTGAACTTGGCGTGAAAGCTTTCGCAGGCACATTCTTTTGCCCATTTAACTGGTGGAAATGCTCGATGTCAGTTTATCAGAAGTTGGCATGTTAGCTGTTCTGCGAAACAGTCTTACCATGTTTAGCCTAACGACATGTCCTAAAAACTTCCCTATTTTGGAAAACTGACCCCTTAATTCAAAAATCATGCAGAAACAACATGCAATCACAGGACCTATGACGAGTTCACAAAATAACATTACTCCGAGTACAGAATAGACAACACGGAATACAGTAATGAAAAAACTAAACTATGGATCTGAAAGGGAGGAAATATGATGTTTGTTGTTTAAAGGAACCTAACAGCTGGGTCATTGGCCCCTAATGGTAGGAGGTGAAGGAAATTAAAATTAAAACTTTAAAATGTATCCACTGACTAGAGTCTAAAACGAATGACGATGAAAAAATGATCGTGAAACAAAACAATACAGAACCATGGTGTTCATCACATAGTGGGACTAATCACGGGCACCGGCATTCCCGTGGAGTTCCCCACTTAGTGGAACTGCCGTAATCACAGGCCACGTATACTCCTAGTGTTGCTCACATAGTGCTACTAATCATAGGTAACGCAGACCCACGGTGTGTCATACATTATGGTAACGACCAGAGGCAACACAAACCCATGGTGTTCCTCACATAATGGTATTACTCTCAGGCAACGAAGACCCATAGTTTTGAACACAGTGGTGCCAACCACAGGCAACGTAGACCCATGGTGTTCCTTATAAAGTGGCACTACTCTTAGATAACTCAGACTCATTCTGAGCACAGTGGAACCGACCGGTGAAATGCACACAATGACTTATCACAAACAACGCCCACACCCGTAGTGTTTCTCGCAGCATGGTACTGCTTCTATGTAAAGTGGTACTAGTCACACGTAATCACATGGTTATAATATAATAATTCCTTGATCGCCCCTTTTAGTCGCCTCTTACGGCACGCAGGGGATACCGTGTATGTGTTCTTCGTCTGCGTCCCCCACCCACAGGGAGTGAAAGCGAGGGAAGAGGGCTCCTTGTACTGTATTACTAAATTAAAGTTAGCCGGAAAGGAATGGGGGTATTTCGTAGGACGTTGTGCTGTGGAAACTGGCCACGGGGGACAACTTGCCCACACCCTGATAGTCGCAATATCTCCACGAGAAATATAGGGTTTTATTTGGTCCCGGAGAGATAGCGCATCAGAAGTCGGTCACTAAGAGTGTGTTCGCTAAACATCGAGACAAAATGTGTGGAGGCGAAGAGCATACGAAGTTGAAGAGTGACCTTGCGGTCATTTAGCATGCAGCAACGATCGTATTTAGTGCGCTGCAGATAAACAAGCAACTCATTCGCATCTCCCAGTCAGGGGAGAGTAAATAAGGTTATACGTAACGAGTGGTTACATCCTTGTTGACAGTCTTACGTTCTGTTTGAAGACAGTCTGTTAGTAAATTCTACTACAGTACTAGCACATTTAATTCGTGCCAACGTATAGAAGTGGGAGAGGAGACAAGTGTCGGGTAGGTAGGAGCTAAAGTTCCCACAACAGTAAACACAGCAAGTGGAATCTGGTAGAATATGGCAGGACCGGCGCACCTTCAGTTAATAGTGTAGCTGCCTCTGTGGATCAGTGGCAGTGTCAGCCTCCGGATCCTACGATCACGGGTTCAAACCCTGCAGAGGTAGTCGGATTTTTGAAGGGAGGAAAGAAGTCAATTCGACACACCATGTCGTACGATGTCGGCATGTAAAAGATAACTGGTGACACGTTTGGCGTTCAACCCATAAAATCAATTATAACTAAACCAGAGAGGCCCAAGAGAGATTCGGTTCACTCTGCCATCTAGTAGGCCTAGAGTAAAATGGAAACGGAATGTTGAAATTGACGAGCAGGCAGCCAGATAGCGTCAAATTAAAATGTCTGCACACGGTAGCTGAGACAATACGATTATTATTATTATTATTATTATTATTATTATTATTATTATTATTTCAACAGAAACAACCGTGGATTTCGAACGCACAACCTACATGACATTTTTGTTCTCAGTCGAACATTTTTTTTTTATCTGCTCGCGAAAGGTTTTTCGACCTCAGGCTTCTTTTCTCTCCTTCTGTCCAGATGTCCCACAGTTTAGCAGGTAGTTCCTCAGGATTAACCCTCAATTTCGCAACTGTATTCCGAAAGGCGAATCTCATGACACTTTCACGAAGATCTTTGTTCTTCTCTTATCAGCCAGCGGGGATGGGTTTTCCAATTCTCTTTAAGAATGAGTGTTTTATGAGACATTCCTGTGTCCATCTTCTACAGGTACCTGTAAGAGGTCAACATTATCTTTCTGACTGTAGTGGTGATCTTTTCGCTAATCGCACAGAATTCCTTGTTGGGCCTCACGTGGAAGGTAAATCCTTATCGACACTTTCCTAAGGTCCTAAGGTACTTCCCTTCCTTTTCCTCATTCTTAGAGTCTCCTACTTTGGCCAGTGTCTCCGCAGGGCAGTCATTCTCTTTGAACTACGGTACAGTAGTGTCTCAGTTTTGCCTGGATGTATATGGATGGCACAGTTTTAAAGGCCATTCTTCTGGCTCTTTCCACAGGCGCTTCCTTTTCAGTGCCATATTGGGTAAGAATCTGTCCTCTGAACAACTCCTTGCGATTAAGATCCATCTTATCTGACTTCACATACGTTTTTCCCCTTTTTTCTGAGGAAAATCCAGTGTTAGCAGCAACGTTGTACAGTTCTGTAGTTCAATCTGTCTTATTGCCGTTTGAAAGCTGTGGGCAAGGAGAACTACTTCGTCAGAGATGGCCAGCCATTCAGATGTGATCCCAGTGTTTCGCAACCAACTTGCACTCCGTCTCTGACGTCCATTCCGGCCAACTTTTTCTCTCATTCCCGGGTGACTTTCTAGCTTTCTTGAAGTTCACGAATGCCATATTCATCCTGTTCTACTTTATTTTATTACTAGCTGATGTACCCGTGCTTCGCTACGGGATTCTCAGAAAGACTGACTTGGTGGTTTTCATAACTGAATTCAACATAGGTCATTACAAGAACGTCAGTAGGAATGTAGCGATTGAAAGCACTGTTATCATATAAAATACTCGATCAAATGAAAAACCGCACACATTCTGACTTTCAACGAACAGTACTACGGTGTCGATCTAACAGTCCCAAAGTTCCAGAGCTGGAACAACCAGGTCGCAGACTGCCATGAACACTCCTCTGTCATTATTCCGTTATATGCACACTACTCATTCCAATCAGTGCCTCAGAGTAGGGACTGAATAGCTCGAATGCTATGATGAACCAGTGTGTTACGTACCAGTAGTATCAGAAAATGTATGAACCAGAGGAATGTCATGCTAAAGAAGAAAGTTTTCCAACTCCCCAGCTATTTCACGCCAATGTTCAGTCAGGCTGTTATACTCGGTACGCAGTAGTAATCCCATCTATCGGAGTTGAGCGGCACCATAAGAAACGAAGAACATCACAGCAAACAATGGTCAATGTAAAGTTATTGTTGATCAGTGTTAAGCGCTTTGGATATTGTAGGCCTTCTGAAATACCACTCTTATTATAGTCGGTAAATTAAAACTGAATGAAACATAAATGATCGGAAATTGTATTGTCTATAACTTTTGTTATGTAGTACCGTACTTTTCGATAGCACCAATAACATAGGTACCGGTATTGAAAATTAAATTTTAGGCGCCTTCCCCTAGACTACCATTTCATCTCGGAGAAAATAAAATTATTTACAGCCTAGACTGTAGTTTCTTATCCCCGACTCTATATAGCGGTTTTCATTAAATTCTGTTAACCCATTTTCTCGTGGCTCGGCGTTGCTATGGAGTTAGCAACAAAAATACAAATTCATTAATATCTGTGTTATCAGAGCCGGTACGGTAAAAATGTATAAGACATAAATGATTGGAAACTGAATTCTATATAACTTTAGTTATATAGTATTTATCGATAGGACCACTAATAATATAAATATTCGATAATTAAATTTAAGGCCTTCCCCTAAACTACCATTTCACTCAGCGTGAATAAAATGATTTATAGCCTAGATTGTAGCGGCTCATCCCTCGACTATACATACCGATTTTCATTATATTCTCTTCAGCCGTTTTCTCGTGATGCGTGTACAGACAGACAGACAGACAGACAGACAGACAGACAGACAGACAGACAGACAGACAGACAGACAGAAATTACGGAAAAGTAAAAAGTACATTTTCTTGTTACTATGGACATGACCGATACAGAAATGCCATTCTTTTCAAATTCTGAGCAATGTAAAGACAAAACTCTTATTTTATATAAAAGATTTGCTTTACGTCGCACTTACACAGACAGATAGGCTATTACCGATTGTCCTCCAAGTGCCCCTTATGAGTTCATGGATGGCTAAAGAGACGAATTCTAGAACCACTAGTTCTGCCACTATGCTGCCACATCACACCTACCAAAGACTGTTGTTGTTATACAATTCGGCGGTTATTTCTTGTCTGATTTTCTCGTTTCTTTGTTTTTTTTACGTACTCGTGCTTTTTGTTCAAAATGTAGTGGGGTTCCGTGGACAACAAGTCGCAACATCGATCGATCAAATCATACATCTTGATTATGATGCTTGTTTTAAGGAGCCTAACATCGAAGGTCATCGGCCCCTAATCATACATCTTCCCAGTTACCGGCGTCAATCTGGCATTTCTGGTAATGTATTTTAATTCCCTCTACAAGATTACCGTATTGGTGTATGTTTAAGGCAGAATACGGGAAGTCAATCTTCCAATATTAAAAATGCAGGGTTATTGAAAAGGTAGCGCATAACTGACCATTTACTTTTCTAGTTAATTTCTTTATCCAAAATGTACTACATTCTTAAACAAATCACAAATCAATGAAATGATAGTCGCTTATATGAAGTTGGTCACTTCACACCTTTCTGTCATTCCCGACATGATCAGGCTTGTCTAACTCAGGGATTCGTCCTAAGCTACACGTTTCTATTCGGAAGTTGTTGTACTTCGATTCCTTTGCGGGCCATTTCAATTTCTTCACGACTTTGGTTACTTTGTGAAAATACGAATATTGTTATTATTCACGAACAAGATCTCTTTTCGAAGATTGCGATAGTAAAAAAACCTCAAACTTTTTTCGAGCCTTAAATCCCATCATTGTTATGTTTGTTGTTTATATAGGAATTTAAAACTAGTCTGTTGGGTAGGAATGAAGAGCACTTAGCCTCGGGAATATACAATGACAAGAGAAGTAATTTAGCATTCCACACTCGTTGTTCGGATTCCACGTGAAACTGGAGGTCTTACGGCTATGGACAGTCTCGTTAAATCACAAGTTTGTTGCATTTTTCGGTAGTAAGCACACACTGTAGTCGGTCGCTTCATTCCCAAAATGAATAAAAACCTACAACCTGTTTTCTAGTCTTTGACCGGATCAGAGACGTAATGAATGAATCATATATAGGCTATTAGTACAATGGGGTCGCCACTCCTGAAATGATTTATTAATGACTGATAGATACTATGAAATGATAATGGAGAGTGTTGCTGGAATGAAAGATGACAAAGAAAACCGGAGTGCGCGAAAAAAAAAACCCGTCCCGCCTCCGCTTTGTCCAGCACAAATGTCACAAGGAGTGGCCGGGATTTGAACCACGGTATTCAGCGGTGAGAGGCCAACGCGCTGCCGTCTGAGCCACGAAGGCTCTTCATTCTCAAAAATGTATTAAAATTAACATATCAGTACAGACATCACAAGAAAGAAAGGCCGAGACTCCGTACAATGGAACTGTGTGGAATGGACCAGACCAATTGCAATGTAATTTGGTAGGATGATCAATTTAGAAACAAGATGTTAATAGTCATTATGGCGTAAAATAATATTTACATACTTAGAAATACTGCAGTAATTTGTTGCTGCAGTTTTAAATTTTTTAATGGAACGTGGTGTAACGAATGAATCAATTAGCAATCGTGAGATGGTCAATTAAGAATATCGTTCCAAAACCAGCTGTTGTCACATAGGCCGTTCACAGCATGACAAAATAAGCGAACCTTAATAGGAATCCAATAGTTTCATGTTAATTTGTTTTTCTACTGCTTTAAAGTCGCACTAAGATATCGAAGATTTTCAGCGACGCAAGGATGGAAATCTGATAGTATTAGTCATCAGGTACAACCCCAGCATTTGCCTGGCTCGAAAATGAGAAACCATCGTTAGGGCTGCCGAGGCCGGGATTCGAACCCACCATCTCCCGAATGCAAGCTTAAAAGCTACGCGCCCCAAACCGCATGGCTAACTCGCTCAGCCATACTAATTTAGATTTAGATTTAGATTTATTATTTTTCTTTAGATCTACAGTAATAATACCCATTTGATCCGTTATAAAGAAAAATAACAATGTCCAGCCTAAGCCAAATTACATACTACTAACTTGGTGGACCCTACACAGGCGGAATACCGGGCAACCATGCAAGGTTCCACCCCTAACTAAATCTGTTAAGCTGCCTCTAACATGGACGGATGACCGGCTCACATGCTAGGGCACCCCCTATCTCTAAATTAAGCCTATAACTAATTACAACATTAAATCTATACTAATCTATCTTACGCTGCCTCTAACATGGACGGATGACCAGCTCACATGCTAGGGCACCCCCTACGTCTAAATTAAGCCTATAACTAATTACAACATTAAAGCTATACTAGTTCTAAATCTATACTAATCTATCCTAAGCTGCCTCTAACATGGACGGATGACCAGCTCACATGCTAGGGCACCCCCTACATCTGAATTAAGCCTATAACTAATTATAACATTAAATCTATACTAATTCTATCCTAGTACCTCTTATCATTAACTAATAAATCAAAACCAATACTGTCTCAATACACATAAGTACACCTTCACTTGCATAAATACCCTCTAAACTTCGCTATCTTTCCTAATATCCATAAATACACCTTCACTTGAAAAGATACCCTCTAAACTTCGCTATCTCTTTTAATATCCATCCATCGAACTCAACAATCATTCACTTCATTTCCATGCCACATATCATTACATATCTACCTCTTATCATAAAGACACCTTTACTAGAATAAATACCCACTAAACTTCGCTATCTTTCTTATCATCCATTCGCCACCATGCCCCTGCTGAACATACACACAAACCTTTGCACATTCCATTCCTCCTACATTTCCTCTACTTGTCTCTCTCAGGGTTGCTGATTCCATGCTTCAGCGGTATTATGAATGTCACAGACCCCATACACGCTAACCTTAGCACATTCCATTCCTACTACATTTCCTCTACTTGACTCCCTCGTGGTTGCTGATTCCATACTTCCGTTACACTCACATTCTGCTAATACGTACTTTAACCATTACAATGCCCTTCGAACTCAACAATCCATCCATCTTATATCTCAAGACACCATTATATGAATAAGTGCCATACAATTACAGTACACTTAAAAACACCTTATCACCTCGCTACCTCTCTTATCATTCATCCATCACATATCTATTATCATCACCTTTCATATTTAACACTTCAATTCCAGTAGATACCATCCAACCTCCTTTATATCTCCAAACTCGTAACAATTACACTACACATATAGACATCATTACTTGAGTAAGTACCATCTAAACTTCGCTACCTCTCTTATCATCCATCCATCTAAACTCTGATCCAACTTCTAAACATCAATACATATCTACCTCTTATCATTCTTCACTTGAATAAATACCCTCTAAGCTTCACTACCTCTCTTATCATCCATCCATCGCACTCCGCAATCATTCTCTTCAATTCCATACCACATATCCTTACATATATACCTCTTATCATTAACTAATAAATCACTCACCAATACGATCTCCGTCATGCCATCACTTGAATAAATACCATACACTTGGTCTATCCATCTTCTACCTAAAGACACCATCACTTCAATTACAATTATACTACACATACAGGCACCATTACTTGAGTAAATACACACATACAAACACCACCATAACTACGCTTCTGTCCTCCATCATAGGCAAACTATGTTACTTACTACTGTTACTTGACTTTTTACTTCTCGTAATTATTCCTTCCATTTTTCCTTTTTTGTCCCATAGGTCCTTCAAACTCAAGCTTCTCCCTTTGATCACGGCACTTCTTACTTCTGCTTCCTCCCTCAAACCATTATTCTCGCTCCGATTCTGTCCGCTTGTCTTCCCCTGTGGTTCTTTTTCTTCCCTCGCGCAGACTTCCGACACTAATTCGTCCATTAAATTCCTGACTACTTCCATCCTTCTTGCATTTACTTTTTCTTCAGCTCTTTTCATGATCTCTTCCCAGGAACCCCATCTACTCAGTGTTCCTTCATTTACAGTATGTACATCAGCCCTGGTAGTTTCTTCTTGCCTCGAACTGTCAGCCCTGCTAGTTTCTTCTTGCCTCAAACTCTCATCCATTAATTTCAGTTTCGATATTGTCCACTTACGGGTCCAATTCCTGTCGCTCACCACGAGTATCTGACCACTAATATACGCTTTCAATCCCTGAATTTTTGCTTTCACAAGATGTTTCTTAAGAATTTTAAAATTTCTACTCTCTTCTCTTCCGAAATCTCTCTTAATTCTAATGTTCTCACACTGTAGATTACCAGCGTTCCTTATCACTATGTCTGCCATCAATGAAGATAACAGCGACACTTTTATGGGCCTGTGCCCTCCCACCTTGCCAACTCTCTCCACATTGTCTATATCTACCTCACTGAAATTTATTTTCATTTTTTTTTGTATAACATCTACCACTTTGTAAATAATGTCCACTTTAGATTCTGCCTTGTCTTCCTCCACCCCATAAATAAATATGGATTTCTTCTTGCGCTCCTGTCTGCAGAATTCGATTTCTTTCTTCAGGTTTACCATCTCTTCATCCATATTTTTTATTTTCTCTCTTAGTGACACCAGTTCTTTCTCGCTGCCTTCTATCATCGCCTTCGTATTCTTCATATAATCCTGAATCCACTGTCTCGTCTTTTCTTGCTCCTGGCCTTGTTCTTGAAGCATTTTCTTTAATTGTTCAAACGGACATACCTCCTGTATTACTTCTCTTACTACTTTCCTCATAACCTCTACGTCTACCCAATTCATCGTATCTATCTCCTTGCCGACCGCTTGACCTTACCGCTTCCTCACTCTTAATCCACTCCACTCAGCAGGCGCACGCCACACGAGACGTCCGTCCTCCTCACTGGCTTAAGCTAGACTCCCGCCATACTAATTAAAAGTTATATTAATAACAAGCACGTTTATATATAGATGACCAAGATTTCATACTATATACTTCGTTAGCTACTATTATAAACAATACAGAAGTACCAAAATCCTAATATTGTAGTATATGCATATACAGTACTTGTTAGTACAGTAGGTTTATGGAGCGTGAAATTCTGCTCATACGCTAATTTGTGAAAGGAAAAAATCCAACATGACTGAGCCATCGCAGGGCTCGTAAGTGGGTACAGGCACAGGACATGGTAATACAAAGAAAGCATCAAAATATTGTACCATGCCAAGTCTTTATTTCAGGGTAACAAACAGTTTTGCAGGATACACTTAGAACGGTGTCGTACCACCATCACGGAGATAGGAGACGATACGGTCGGGCGAGGACGTATATAAACGTCAGATGTTATGAGAATATCGTGTACATCTAGTGCAACTGACCCTTCAAATTTGCTGCAGTTGCCACCGGCCGAAGTTGTCGCCCTACATGGTTCCAAACGCTTTCGACGGGCGAGAGGTCTGGAGACCTTGCTGGCCAAGGAAGCATGCTGACATCATAAAAGTAGGCAGAGAAACCCCTGCTGTAAAATGGGGCACGTTATAAACTTCATATCAGAGCCCGTATTGTCAAAGTATCAACTTCAATTCCTTCAATCACCACGGAACTGTAGGAAAAGTAAGTACCTCATGCCATAACACGTCTCGCTGGGGGCAGTGTGCGTCTCTTCAATAAAGCGAGGACCACAGACATGCCAAGAAGTCTCCCGACTCGAATTCGGCGGTCGTCTGTATCGAGGCAACCGTGATTCGCTGCTCAACACCATTCGTCGCCAATTCCCAAGCTGCTATCTGACCGTTTCAGACAGATGTTCAAACGTGCTCGGTGATGTTTAGGTCATAATGGAAAACGTCGTAAGAGACGCTGCGACGACAGCCGCCTGGATATGGTACTGGTGGGTGCAGGTGTCTCCCCAGCCGACATATCGTGGATGGAGAGCAGCGACGCCCGTGGAATACTTACAGCCTGTCGCACTATGAAACGATTATCTCTGCTGGTGGTCCGCCGCGGTCGACCCGAGCCTTGTCGACGCGTGTGTATACCCTCACGTTCCAACTGCGTCTAATACCTACGCACAGCTTAGTCAAAAGGGTTCAAGTGGTGACCAATGCGCTGAAATGTCTTAACCTCTTTACTTAGTCCGACGACACGTCCACTCTAACTCATTTAGCTGGTCAAAGGCTTGTTGAATGTCGGTGCTGCTGTGGCAAGCTGCGTGTTTGCTCAACTTAGCGTTGGCACTCACACTGCTACTGATGTTCTGTTCGGTGTCTTGTATCAATGAATGAGGGAGACACATGCACGCTCTCCTAACAGTACTTCCGGGCAAGCGATCAGCATTAAACGCAAATGAGACCCTTGTCAGGCTATGACGATACCGTTGGACAACCTTAGTAGTACTCACCCAATACGTTCATGGTATGCGTTATTTCTTCTTCTTCTTCTTCTTCTTCTTCTTCTTCTTCTTCTTCTTCTTATTATTATTATTATTATTATTATTATTATTATTATTATTATTATTATTATTATTATTAAAAATGAATGTATTTTCAGTATAAAGTGTTTTATGTAACTTAACATAGAACTCTCGGTTTATTTATACAGTGTATGATACTACAGGTCACTGTACGTCACCACCACCCAACTGCTTCGAAATACCCAGTAATTATTATAACATGGTAAGAAAATAGTACGGATAAAAGAAAGTGCGTGGAAATGTAGAAATCAGTTTGGCCTATGCCGACGACTTGGGCATACTTGGCTGGCTTGAAAGAAGGTACGGGCATGGTAAAAAATAAAATTAAAAAAGCACTTGTAATAATGTTATTTGTTTTTACGTCCCACGATGTTTACGATTTTCGAGAAGAAAAAAAAAAGCATTTCCTGTACTAAAGTGATGTCAGCAGGGAAGAAACGAATAAGGATTGAATGTCAAGTAGAAAATACAAAACTAGAGCAGATGGATCATATTAAGTACAGTAGTGAGGATGTATTTTCTTCGAGAATGGCAGTACTACAAGTTACACAATACTACATTTAACTGCATCATGGTGCAGCAAGTCCAACGTAGTGAGCTTTGTTGTGTGTACGAAAGAAGTCCGTTCCCGGACGAAACTTTCTTTCAATCGGTCTGTTTTGAGATAGACGTTACGGGAGTGAAAGCTGGGTAGACTCAGGATACTTTATAAGTTAGAATTAACTTTTTTTTTTGCTAGTGGCTTTTACGTCGCACCGACACATATGGGTCTTATGGCGACGATGGGAAAGGAAAGGTCTAGGAGTTGGAAGGAAGCGGCCGTAGCCTTAATTAAGGTACAGCCCCAGCATTTGCCTGGTGTGAAAATGGGAAACCACGGAAAACCATCTTCAGGGCTACCGACAGTGGGATTCGAACCCACTATCTCCCGGATGCAAGCTCACAGCCGCGCACCTCTAACCGCACGGCCAACTCGCCCGGTGTTAGAATTAACGGGCATGGATTGCTCATACAAACAGGTGGGAACAATGACAGGAAAGTGTTAAGAAGGCTAAGTTAGGAATGAACTCAATGGATGAACCTGCACGCATAAAGGGGTGTCGATGGGGCGGGGGTTCATGTGAGGCGAATGGAGGAGGATACGCTACGTAGGAGAATAAGGTGGCGTCACTTCAGGTGACAAGTTAGCTAGGACAATACGGGACTCGGCCGTGGAGGGTAAGAGAAGTAGAAAGAGTAGACTCGGAGGTGTGGAACTACAGTAAACGAGGCCATACTGTTGGTTGCAAATAGAGGATTGTCGAGGCGAATAGTTAATTCACAGAAGTTGCAGACTGAACGCTGGAAGGCATTACAATCTGTAATGTAACTATTAAGAATGTTGTTGATTTAACATAAAAATGATTACCATTAAATTAAGGTATGTAAATTACTAATTCAACCAAATTTTATTGTCATCAGTCCGGTCCACCCCGAAACAGTTTCCTTGTAAGTACAGATGTCACTACTGATTGTGTCTATTCGAATTTCCATGGTTAAAAAAATGCACACACATCCCGCTTAAAGAACAACTTTTCAAAATCCCTGAACGAGAACATTTCTAGCCGTGTCAGACATGCATTACAAAACTTCAGCATAAATCGAACATTTCTGTGTGCATTTACATTCTACATTTCATCAAAAAGGGTGTTAACGAGATTTACTTGACGTGAAATGGAAATCTACGTGATTTCAGAGCAGCTTTCAGACGTCAGGTTAAGCTTCCATGACGTGAGTATATAGAATCGGGCAGGGGTGGGTGTAAGCTAATACACTTAACGTGCCAGCACTCTTGTCCTCCCTAGGGAAATGACGGCCCGTGGTACTCGAGAGACGACAGCAGGAATCGAAGATACCATCTGTACCGTGTCAGAGCACCTGAAAAAAATGTCAAGAATGGCACGGTGGTCGAAAACATTTCCCGTGAAAGAACAATTTGTTCGCACAATCAGTTCCCATAAACATTACACATTCGACTGTCCAGAAAATCAGTGTGAGAAAATCTCTGTGAGAGTAATTTCAGAGCTGGAGTTTACATAGAGTAGAATAGCCAGTTTCTTTCAGTTGGTACAGCTTTTTTTTTTTGCTAGTTGTTTTACGTCGCACCGACACAGATAGGTCTTATGGCGATGATGGGACAGGAAAAGGGTAGGAGTGGGAAGGAAGCGGCCGTGGCCTTAAGTAAGGTACAGCCCCAGCATTTGCCTGGTGTGAAAATGGGAAACCACGGAAAACCATTTTCAGGGCTGCCGACAGTGGGGTTCGAACCTACTATCTCCCGAATACTGGATACTGGCCGCACTTAAGCGACTGCAGCTATCGAGCTCGGTGGTACAGCTTCAGCCATGTTCACCATTATCCTGAGGAGACTGGACAAAACCGAGTTTACTGTGACACGCAAGTGTATTACCTATTCTTGTCATGAACTACCGATTAGAAGGTTAGTCTCCTCTCCCCATTAATATAAATAACTCTTCAGCCAGGCATTGGTTCGAAGCCCACTATAGGCAGTCCTGAATATGGTTTTCCGTGGTTTCCATTTTCACACGAGGCAAATACTGGGGCTGTTCCTTAATGAAGGCTACGGCCGCTATCTTCCCACTCCTAGCCCTTTCCTGTCCCATCTTGGCCGTAAGACATATCTGTGTCGGTGCGACGTAAAGCCAAGAAGAAGTCACCCAGACATTGCACACGACTTTCATTAACAAGTCACCAGTTCAGGAATTAAAACTCCTCAAGTATTGCCTAACGATAGGAACATCAAAAAGGACAGGAGTGGGATGAGGAATGTAATCCGGTTCTTTAGTCGCTCTAGCAAACCATGGTGACAACACTACTCGTCCGTAACTGAGTCTATGTTTATGATTAGCTGTTCCACGAACCTACTACGCTGGCGTAGCACGGGGAGAGGCGATAATCCTAAGTGGCGCGCCCCAGGTGGCGGATAGGGGGTCCTCACCGGCTTGCCGGCCGACTAGAACGAAATAAAATAGCTCTCCCGGACCAAACACATATCCCCCTGTGGGTAGGGGACGGTGGCAAAGAATACACCCACGGTATCCCCTGCCGGTCGTAAGCGACTAAAAGGGGCGACCAAGTGGGTGATAGAATTAGAACCATGTGACTACTTGTAATTAGTACAACCACGCGGGGAACACCATGGGTCGCCTTTATTTGCGTGCAGTGCTACTACGTTAGGTACACAATCGGTCTGTGATTAGTAGCGAGTGTGTGAATCAGGGTGTGTTTTACAGTACCTGTGATTAGTACCACTATATGAGCGACATCATGGGTCTGCTAGTGGCTTTACGTTGCACCGACACAGATAGGTCTTATGGCGACGATGGGGTAGAAAGCGGCCGTGGCCTTAGTTAAGGTATAGCCCCAGCATGTGCCTGGTTTGAAAATGAGAAATCACGGAAAACCATCTTCAGGACAGCCGACAGTGGGTTTCGAACCCACAAGCTCACAGCCACGCGCCCCTAACCACACGGGATAATACGAGTCCCTGTGATTAGTACACCTATGCGAGGAACACCATAGGTTTGCGTTGCCTGTAAATGGCGCCGCAATGTGAGAAACACCATCGGTCTGCATTACATGTGCGTATGTCATTACCTGTGAGCAGTACCATAATGTGTGGAATACCGAAAGTCTCCGCTATTTTTGATTAATGCCGCAACATGACAAATATCGTGGTTCTACTTCCCTAGCGATCAGTACGGTGCCTCATCCAAAATACTTGGGTGTTGTGCTGGATCGCTCTTTGACGTATAAAGAACACCTCTGCAGAACAGCAGCAAAGGTTAAAACAAGTAACAACATCTTTCACAAACTCAGTGGCACTACTTGGGGATCCAATGCTAATGTCCTCCGAACAACAGCTCTTGCCCTAGTATACCCAGTTGCAGAATATCGCAGCCCTGTATGGATCAACAGTGCACACACAGGAAAAGATGATGTCCAGCTGAATGATACCATGAGAACAGTGTCTGGCACACTCAAATCCACACCACTTAAATGGCTGCCAGTATTAAGTAACATCCATCCACCTCACCTTCGAAGCCTAACTGCTCTGAAGAAGGAATGGTTAAAATGTACTGCAAATACACTCTTGCCGAATCATCAGGACTGCAACCCTCAGAAGCATGGAAGATTAAAATCTCGACATCCATCATGGCACCCAGGAAAGAGCCTGGTAGAGTCACAGTACAACATGAATAATGCCTGGAGGGAAGAGTGGGCGCTTAAAACCCTGACCAGCTAGGGTTGATATCTGACCCTTGTAGGAAACTTGCTGGGTTCAACTTGCCAAGGAGAATCTGGGCTTCGTTGAATAGAGTGCGGACCGGTCTTGGAAGATGCAATTTCTGGCTCCACGAGTGGGGAAAAATTTCCAGCCCTCAGTGTGACTGCGGTGAAGTGGCTCAGACAGTCCACCATGTTGTAATGATGTACCCACTTCGGAGCTTCCAGGGAGGATACCACGAACTTCATGCGGCAAGTGAAGAGGCAGTGAACTGGGTAAATTCTCTGGACATTAAATTATATTATATTAAGTCATATTACCATCAATTGATCCCTTGTACGATTGTTGTTCTACCTACTTTAAGTGTGTATAGTTTTAAGTGTGTGTGTGTATATAGCTTCCCTGTACCCTCTATACGCCATACGAAATAAATAAAAAGTACCAATATGAGGGGCCAATGACCTGGATTTTGGACCCCTTTAGACTACAAGCATAATCGATTCAGGACTGTACTTTAGAAGCAGTCCCTTGGTCAGTAATACTATTGTTTAACGCTAGGTCGGTTCCACTGATTGTTTTAAATTCATATCCATCAATTCATTCTTCGTCATCACGCTTTGAATTTTGGTCAGTGGACTATTTTGTACTTTTAATTAGTCATTAAATGTCGCGTCATTTCGTACCATTAGGGGCCGATGACCTAGATGTTAGGCCCCTTTAAACAACAAACATAATCATGATCATGATTACCTGTTGTCTATCCGTAGCTGACGTGCCCGCAGTGAGACATAAGGACGATGCAAGATGAGAGTGGTAAGAGGAAACGTTTACGGTACATTTGACCCGGAATGGTCGCTCTGTTTCCTAAATCGCGAAAATGAACGAAAAGCTCCGTGCTTGGTGAGTAAAAAAGTATTTCGTCCGCAAAATGTTTAATGTTAGACGTCATTATGAGCTGTATCATCCACATCACTACAGTGATGAGAGGCTGAAATTAACAGCGGAATTACGAAGTATTTTGAAAGCTATAAGTAGGCCTATACTTAAGTGATGTGTTTCAAAAAGTAGTTTGTAAGGAGAACACGAAATCGTAACGTCCAAACAACATCAGTTAGAGTCCCAAATATCGGTGTTTTTGACGTTCACATGTCGGTCAGCTCATTAAAAACACTGTTTTCAAATATGCTGAAAAGTTACTTGCAACAACAGAACAAAGGAGTTTCTGTTATTGCTATTTAATTATGGTGATTACTGGGTTGATAAGGTGAAGAATGCTTTAGATCAACTGGGTTTAGGTGAGTGTTATAATAGTGAACGGGAGAGGAGAAGGGGTATTTATTGGAAACATGTTATTAATATGGCAAGAGATATTGCAGAACAAGAGCTCGTAGCCGAATGTAGGAAGAGAGCTACCCTAAAGATGTTTATGAGGGTAAAACAGGTGTTGAATTTGAAAGTGACAAATGTGAATAGGACGGTGAGAAGAGGCTTAATATGGTGGGTTTTAGGAATGTATATGAATAAAGGTTGGGTTAAGTAAATTCGATGTATATATTATGTGGTGATGAGAGAGCGGATTTTCATTTATTTATAGTATGTAAGGAAAGGGTTGAAGAGAGACGCATGTTTATGAGTGAGCAGCTGTTGAAGTTGACTGATGAACCGTGTAATGGAAATAAGCTTTTAAAGCGGTTAGTGACACGATGGAAGTGTGCGAGAAATTAGTGTAAGTTTTTGAGCAGAATTAGGAGTAGATGTACAGCCGCTTTAAAAGCTAAATCTCAGGTGTGTCAAGTGGAGACAGACAATAAACTAGGTAGTGGGTAATCCCGACGCATGGAAGGTGGAGAATAACACTCGACTCAGTGAAGGAGAATGAAGGTCTTCTTCACTACTGGCATCACTTAAACCGCAGTGGTACGTGTAAGTTCGGAATTTTTTGGAAGGGTAATAGGGAGGTACATTCAGGGAAACGGGGTGGCCTAGGGAGCGGTGATAAGGGAACAGGGAATGGAAATCAAGTAGGGATGATATAAAAATGTTAGTGTTGAACGGTAGAAGTACTGTAAAGAAAGGAATAGAATTAAGTAATTTAATAGATATATACCAGATATTGTAATAGGAGTTTAATCATGGCTGAGAAATGATATAATGGATGCAGAAATTTTCTCACGGAACTGGAGTGTGCATCGTACAGATAGGATAGGAATGGTGGGAGGGGAGTAATTCATTCTGGTGAAAGAAGAATTTGTAAGCTACGAAAAAGTTAAAGATGACAAACATGAAATTCTAGGTGTAAGGCTCGTTTCTAAAGATAATAGGCAACTTGATATCTTTGGAGTGCACAGACCGGGAAAGGGTAGCGCTGACACGGAATCAGCATTATTTAATAAGATAATCAGCTATGTGGGAAACGAAATTAAAAGGAATGTGATTGTAGCGGGAGATCTGAATTTACCAGATGTCAATTCAGAAGGAAATTCGAACGACAGGAAGTATGACCAACAAATGCCAAATAAGTTAATATGGGAAGGACAACCGATTCAGAAAGTGATGGAACCAACTAGAGGGAAGAATACTTTGGATGTGGTGCTGGTAAAACGAGATGAGCTCTATAGAGAAACCGAAGTAATAGATGGTATTAGTGATCATGAAGCTGTTTTTGTCGCAGTTAAAAATAAATGTGTTAGAAAGGAAGGTATTAAAAGTAGGACTATTAGGCAGTACCACATGGCTGATAAACCAGCCATGAGGCAGTTTCTAAAAAGTAATTATGATCGGTGGAAAACGGTAAAAAACAGTGGGATGGGTTTAAGGTAATTGTTGAGGAATGTGAAAACATGTTTGTACGTTTAAAGGTGGTAAGGAATGGTAAAGACCCACCTTATTATAAGAAAGAAATAAAGGAACTAAGAAGGAGGTGCAGACTGGAAATGAATAGTTAGAAATGGCTGTGAAAGTAGGGAGAAATTGAAGGAACTCACTAGGAAATTGAATCTAGCCAAGGAGGCAGCTAAGGATAACATGATGGCAAGCATAATTGGCAGTCATACAAATTTTATTGAAAAATGGAAGGGTAAGTATAGGTATTTTAAGGCAGGAACAGATTCAAGAAAGGCATTCCAAGAATAATTAACGAACAAGGGGAGTGTGTATGTGAGGATCTTCAAAAGGCAGAAGTATTCAGTCAGCAGTATGTAAAGAATGTTGGTTACAATGATGATGTCCTGATAGAGGAGGAGACTAATGCTAAAAAATGTATTTAAATTTACATATGATAACAAGGTCATTTACAGTAAGATACAAAAGTAGAAAACAAGAAAAGCGACTGGAATTGATAAGATTTCTGGGGATATACTAAAGACAATGGGTTGAGATATAGTACCACATCTGAGGTACTTATTTGATTATTGTTCGGTTGAGGGAGCTATTCTGTGTCACCACATAACCTCGGACAACACCAAACCGACAAACAGCAATTTGAGGGACATTCAACAAGATAAACCAAGCAGCAGCTTTCAATACGAACGTTGATTTACGTCCCTTTCAATCATCCTTATCAAATCCATTACTTCAACGAATGGTCATTGACATCTATAAGAACATATCTTTTCAACAGCATTCACCGAGGTCATATGACAACAAGCATTTAAATTTCTTGAAGACCAACATTTATCCTGTTACAAGTTCAATCATCAAATTGACGAAAAATTTGAATCTTTATAGACTCTTATCCACAAGGGATAAATAACTTTTTTAACCAGATCTCATTGCTAAGAAAATCCTCAAATTTAGCTCCTAAGATTGATTTTCACGTCTTTCTAAGATTTTGGACATGATCTATTTTATTTAATATTTTAGTACTCTCTCTTCCATAATTTTAATGTATCTTCCAATTAAGCACATGTAATTAAGCCATGTATACAAAGATATTTTATATTTTATGATATTCTAATAGAGTAAGTTTTAAGTCAAAAATGTTGTAATAGTTCTTAAGTCATTATTTACGCAAATAATTATTCGAGATTCAGATTTGGCTGATGATGCTCTATAAGGGAGCGAAACATGTCCCATATATAACTTTTTAACTAATGAAGTTATTTTAAATGTGACCACATTATAATGTATTGAACAGGTGGGTTCATAATAAAATATTATTGTATATGAAGGAGCTATACCAAATGAATGGAGAGTTGTTATAGCAGCTCCTGTGTATAAAGGAAATGATGATAGGCATAAAGCTAAAAATTACAGGCCAGTAAGTTTGACATTCGTTGCATGTAAGCTTTGGGAAGGCATTCTTTCTGATTATATTAGACATGTTTACGAAATTAATAACTGGTTCGATAGAAGGCATTTCGGTTTTAGGAAAGGTTATTCCACTGAAGCTCAACTTGTAGGATTCCAGCAATATATAGCAGATATCTTGGATTCAGGAGGTCAAATGGACTGTATCGCGATTGACCAGTCTAAAGCATTTGATAGGGTGGATCATAGGAGACTACTGGCAAAAATGGGTGCAATTAGACTAGACAAAAGAGTGACTGAATGGGTTGCTATATTTCTAGAAAATAGATCTCAGAGAATTAGAGTAGGCGAAGCTTTATCTGACCCTGTAATAATTAAGAGGGGAACTCCTCAAGACAGTATTATTGGACCTTTATGTTGATATATATATAAATGATGAGTAAAGAAGTGGAATAAGAGGTAAGGCTATTTGCGGATGATGTTATTATGTATAGAGTAATAAATAAGTTGCAAGATTGTGAGCAACTGCAACGTGACCTCGATAATGTTGTGAGATGGACAGCAGGCAATAGTATGTTGATAAACGGGTTAAAAGTCAGGTTGTGAGTTTCACAAATAGGAAAAGTCCTCTCAGTTTTAATTGCTGCGTTGAATGGGTGAAAGTTCCTTTTAGGGATCATTGTAAGTATCTAGGTGTTAATGTAAGGAAAGATCTTCATTGGGGTAATCACATAAATGGGATTGTAAATAAAGGGTACAGATCTCTGCACATGGTTATGAGGGTGTTTAGGGGTTGTAGTAAGGATGTAAAGCAGAGGACATAAGTCTCTGGTAAAGGCCCAACTAGAGTATGGTTCCAGTGTATGGGACCCTCACCAGGATTACCTGATTCATGAAGTGGAAAAAATCCTACGAAAAGGAGCTCGATTTGTTCTGGGTGATTCCAACAAAAGAGTAGCCTTACAACAATGTTCAAAGTTTGGGCTGGAAAGAACTGGGAGAAAGAAAACGGGCTGCTCGACTAAGTGGTATGTTCCGAGCTGTCAGCGGCGAGATGGCGTGGAATGACATTAGTAGACGAATAAGTTTGAGTGGGGTCTTTAAAAGTAGGAAAGATCACAATCTGAAGATAAAGTTGGAATTCAAGAGGACAAATTGGGGCAAATATTCATTTACAGGAAGGGGAGTTATGGATTGGAATAACTTACTAAAGGAGATGTTCAATGAATTTCTAATTTCTTTGAAATCATTTAAGGAAAGGCTAAGTTAACAATAGATAGGGAATTTGCCACCTGGGCGACTGCCCTAAATGCAGATCAGTATTGACTGATTCATACTAACAGTGGGAGGGGAAGTGAGACGGTGAGCGTATGTGTTCCCGTGGAGAGGATCCTAGCATACAGGTATTATGCTAGGTCAGGATGGAGAGTGTAACACATGCGACCACTCACCCAGGAAGTAGGGATGTCGTTAACCTTATACTGAATTTTTTGCCATGTTGCCATTTTTTTTTGCTTTCGTGTTTGTTTTGTTTTTCTTGTATTCTATTTGTATTTCTATTTTCTTCATAGAGGACATTAGGTTCAATAACTGTTATTGCTACTTACGTATCTATTTACCTAATAGTATTACTATTTGTATTTGGTATTTCCATGTTCCACAGGCTGAGGTGAACTCGGCCTGCGAGGTTTCTAATGAGCCAGCGCTGCGAATTACGTATGAAATGTCCCATAAAACTGCAGTGAATAGACATTCCTTTAAGGACAGCGAGTTTATTAAAGAGAGTATTGTGGCTGCGGTACAGATGTTATCACCTAGCGATGTAGAAAGGTATTAATCAATCTGTTTATCACGAAATACGAATTCAAGAGCTTGCAGACGATACAGCGTTTCAGCTTAGAAATGGGAAACCATGGGAAACCATCTTCAGGGCTGCCGACAGTGGAGTTCGAACCCACTATCTCCCGGATGCAAGCTCACAGCTGCGCGGCCCTAACCACACGGCCAACTCGCGCGGTGTAATGGTATTTAACGGGGATGAGTGGCAGAAGAAGGAACGGACCACACCTCAACTAACAAGAACACCCAGTGAGCGTAATTTTACTGTCGATAAGTTTTAGTAGGCCATTCCCGCCTGGTAGCCGTGATCGTTAAGGCGTGAAGCCTGTATGGTATGACACTATGGTTCGAGTATCGTTGGTCGAAAAAACGTACACTCCATCGAGAATGTTGGCCGGCAGGGTAGGGGAGGTGGTGGTATACAATATATAATCACTAGATTGCGTGCCAAAAAGCCTGGATTAAATTCCAAACCTCTCTGCAACGCTCATATAAAGTGAGGTGAGAGCATATCGCGCTGTTGATGACGTCGGATGAGGACGTAAAACTTTGAGCAGACAGGAGTAGGCTACGTGCCGACACCGTGTTTCACCCTCTCCCTACATCATCGTCCCACATCACCTATGGGCGCCAAGTAAATAGACATGCACCACGCACACTCCCGGCACTAAAAGCCATACGATAAATAATAGTAGGCCAACACGTCTTCCGGCTCGGCGACGTTAGGAAATTCAAGATCAATATAATTTTTCCCCGCCTTTCTGTCACCACTTCTTTTTCTTTTTACTTGTCATTTCAATGGCCATTTTCGTTATCCTCTCGGTCAATACTGAGCTGATATTGATGCGATCTTGCAATCACGACAACAACGACCATCATCGCCAGTTAACTCGTCACCTAGACGCGCAAGTCGCCCAGTCGTCCTTTCCGGAGGCCACAAGACGTCACATCACAGTGTTAACTCGTTACCATGTCAGCGATGTTCGGTTTAATGGACTTAGTACTAGAACTTTAAATGATGTTATCATAGCCCGTATAATAATGTAATTAATAATTCAATTAACGTTATTGGCTTTTAAGTGGCATTAACTACTTTTTATGGATTTTTTTTACGTGCCAGTAAATCTACCGACACGAGGCTGTCGTATTTGTGCACCTCCAAATACCACCGGACTGAGCCAGAATCAAACCTGCCAAATTGAGCTCAGAAGGCCAACGCTTTACCGTCCGAGCTACTCAACCCGGCCGCTAATAATGTACTGCGGCATAGTGGCCGGAAATTGTACTTTCTGCAACTTTTTTATGTACAGTTTTATTTAAAACTAGCAAATGTACCCGTCCTCCGCAACGGTATTCTAACATGAATACGAATTTCTACGTAAATTACTGTACGCGCAGTGAGTAAGATGTATTAAACTGCATGTCTCTTAGGGCTATCCGAGAAACAAAACAGGGAGGGCACTATAAGATGTTTTCAATGTGAGATGGGCACTGGGAAAGTTTTGATGAAAATGGCAGGCCACATTTCCTACCGTCATTCACAAACGAGTTCGGGAGTTCCTACTACAACGGCAGGCTCGCTTGCCAACTGTCATTCACAACAGAGTTGGAGACGAAAATGACATTTATTATAACCTGCTGGCAAGCAAGTCCTAGACGTTGCCATGGTAAGCGGTAAGTTCGTTGTCGGTCTGTCGGTCACTCAATCCAGAGCATGAAAGCCACAGAAAATACTCATTTTCTCCGTCATTTGAAGAGTAATTGAAATTATGTACACAACAAAAGTTGTTTAAAATGAAGGGACGTTTCATATACAGACCACGGATTTTACAGAAAATCAATAGCATAAGAGAAAGTGGAAGGAAACTGTTCTGGTTTTCCTATAAACCCCATCTATTCAGTTATTTTCTAATCACGTGCATATCTAAACCTATCCCTGGACGAGTGTACTCGAGATATGAAGTTTGGTCGAGATCTATCCAAACCGTTTCGCCGTGATGGTGGAACAAACTGACAGACACGAAATATAAGAACCACTTACACGGTCTTGAGTTGACCTAAAACGGATAAATATCTGAAAAATCGTCAAAACAAACGAAATTACAGACAGCGGACCTCCTACAATTTTTTTGTATACAGATTAGTATTCTCGAATGTATTTGAAAGTTTGAGAAAAATGTAATAATCGAGAATAACTTTCTTAATATTCCTCGTACTGTAAAAAAAAAAAAAAAATCCGACATAAGAAAGATTGGAAATTATATTTTGCATAACTATTACTATGCCCAGTTTCTCGATACAGATAATATTAACGGATAAATATGTTTCCTGTTTTGGACTGTTTAATATTGCTGCACCACTGTATATTCAGATAATGTATATAATATCCTAGCCACACCTCCGCTATCAAATAATGTATATAATATCCTAGCCACACCTCCGCTATCGAATAACGTATAGAATATCCTAGCCACACCTCCGCTATCAAATAATGTATATAATATCCTAGCCACACCTCCGCTATCAAATAACGTATAGAATATCCTAGTCATACCTCCGCTATCCCTGGATTTAAATGTCGAAATTTCCGAGAAACTCTGCTGAGCCACTTCCCTATGATGCCTAAACCCAGAAAATGAACAGACAAAAACTGAACTGAACCCAGGTTTCAATTTTTGTACACCTTATCTATATATAAAATAACTTCTCCTGACCGATTCATCACCGCCAAGCCAGAACTACTCGACAAAAAGAAATGAAACTTTGGGGATATATTCATAATGCAATGTAGGTGCTCACAAAGGGAGAATTTTTGGATATTCTGTCGCTAAGGGGGGTGAAAAAAGGGGGTGAGTTTTAGAATGAGTGTATCTCTCTCTCGAAAACTGAACAGATTAAATACATGAAAATTGGTATTTGGAATCTCCTTTAAAAATAAACACGTATTTTTGTTTTCGGAAAATCCTGTTAACGGGGATGAAAAAAATGTGAAGAAGGTGTTGAATAACTTTTATGAGGATACTTATATCTCAAAAACTGAAGATGTTAACAGTCATGAAAATTAGTATTTGAAATCTCCTTTAAAACTACAGAAACATGTATTCTTTTGTTTAAAAAACTACTTAAGGGGTGTTGAACAGGAGTGACAATGGGGATGAATTCTTAAAAGGAGTACATTTAAAAAACGTAACATGTTACACACGTGAAAATTGGTATTTGGAATCTCCTGCTGTAAAAGTAAAGGAACACTCATAATTTATTTTTTGAAAATCCACTTAAGGGGTAGTGTTAAAGAGGGTGAACTTTTAAAATGAGCACATATACAGTATATATCAAAAACTTAACACGTTACGGACGTGAAAATTGGTATTTTTAATCTCTCTTAAAAATAAAAGTACCACGTATTGTTTTGTTTTTGGAAAATCCTGTTACCGGGGGTGAAAAAAAGGCGAAGAAGGGGTTGAATAACTTTTATGTGGATACTTATATCTCCAAAACTGAAGATGTTAACAGTCATGAAAATTAGTATTTGAAATCTTTAAAAATAAAGAAACACGTATTTTTTGTTTTCAGAAAATCCACTTAAGGGGCTGGGGCGGGTGAAAAGAAGTGAACTTAGCTGAATTCTTTTTATGGGGATACTTGTACATCAAATATTGAAGATGTTACAGACGTGAAAATTGGCATTTGGAATCTTCTTTAAAAATAAGGAAACACGTTTTTTCCCGAAAAATCCTATAAAGGGGTCAAAAAAGGCGAGAACGGAGTTGAATACATTATTGAGGATACTTATATCTTAAAAACTAAAGATCTTACAGTCATGAAAATTTTTATTTGGAATTTCCTTTAAAAATAAAGAAACACGTATTTGTTTATGTTTTTGGAAAACCTACTTAAAAGGGGGGGGGAGGGGTTGAACAGGACTAACAAAGGGGGCGAATTTTTAAAATGAGTAAATCTCAAAAACGGAACATGTTACAGATTTAAAAATTTGTATTTGGAATCATCTTTAAAAATAAAGATACACGTATTCTTTTGTTTTCGTAAAATCCCCTTAAAGGAGGTGCAAGAAGGACTGAAAAGGGATTGAATTATTTTTATGAGGATACTTATATCGCAAAAACTGAAGATGTTACAAATATGGAAATTTGTATTTGGAATCTTCTTTAATAATAAAGAAACACGCATTTTTTGTTTTCGGGAAATCAAATTAAGGATGGGTAAATGAATTGAAAAACGAGTTTAATTCTTTGTATGATGATACTTATATCACAAAAACGAAGAATGTTACGGGCGTGGAAATTGGTATTTACAATCTCCTTTAAAAATAAAGAAACACGCATTTTTTTGCAGGGGGGGAGGGAATCAACTTAAAGGGATTGTAAAAGGAGTTGAATTCTTTATCTTTGCTTTGCTGTAAAGTCGAAGTCTATACCATAACATCTCTGGAATATACCATAACATCTCTGGAAACAAAGATGGCTATCATGAATACATCCTCCTACTTCGTATGTGCAATTATTACCAATATTACCCAGAAAATCATTAATAATGCAACATTTCGGGACCTACTAATATTCAAAATGGAGTCCTGAACACCTGTGAGTAATTTTCAATGCAATATTATTAATATTTCCAGTCCCCTACTTCTTTACCAGAGTCAAATAATCATTCCCCCAAAACCGTTTGACGTACGAAATGAGGACGTATTTTACAGGCTCGGCTGACAGTGGACTCTCCAAAACGTAAAACTTTGAATAATAATTTTCATTTTAAAGCCGTAGCGACGCCCGGATATCTTGCTAGTCTAAAGATAAAACGAAATATGAGAAAACAAACTGAACTATACAGATTTCTTCTATTTATATAAAATCCCTAATTTTGTCTTCACTCATAGCGATATTGAGAAAACGAGGTGGTTTCGACAGCTGAAATTGGTACTAGTTATAGACTGCTATGTCTTCTTTACAAGAAAAATAGGTCTTATGGCGGCCATGGGATAGGAAAGGCCTATGAGTGGCAAGGAAGCGGCCGTGGCCTTAATTGAGGTACAGCTCCAGCATTAATTTTGCCTGGTGTGAAAATGGGAAAAATGGGCTGTCAACAGTGGAGTTCGAATGTAAGCCAACAGCTGCGCACTCCCCTAAGTGCATAGCCAACTCGCCCGACAGAAAAATACGTTTCTTTAAGCAAAGTTATAGTCTCATTCGCCGTAATGACGTGGCAACACAGCTACATCCATCAGCATGAGGTCGAACTACGTACATCGTGACTTCTGTTCGGTAGACTTAAACGATACATGGGTTACAAGAATAATGCATTGGCCATTATACTTCAACTATTTAATGAAAAATATTATCTTTCCGTGAGATGAATGAATATTTTTTCCCCGTTCTGGGGTATGAAGACACTTAACTTCCATGATCGATAAGATGTGCACTCAAATTGATTGGACACTATGATTAGACGGTTCGAGTACCGTTGGCCGGGAATATTTTTACCATTAGAATGTTTGCTGGCAGGACAGGGGAGGTGGTAGTATACATTTTCTAATCACTAGATTGCGTGCCAAAAGCCTGGATCAAATTCCAAACCTTTTCGCAGTACTCATATGGAGTGAGGACATATGACGCTGTTATGCCCTCTTTGCAAGAAAAATGCTGATAAATATCGTAGCCGACCTCGTACTCATGGTAACTTATATTTTACTTAATCTGGTTCTCTTCAACTATCCGTTGTCGAAGTTTCTTTCCTCTTTAAAGATGACTGCATGGCTCCCTCCCGCCCAGACTCTCCAGAACTTCTTGTGCCATGTTCTCCCAGTTTATCATTTTCACCATTTCGGTTTGCTCTCTTTCTTTGCTTTTAAACATTTTGCTTCGAGTGTGTTGGGAATTGGCCAATATCACTCTAGCGTACTGGAGGACCTGCCTTCCTCTGCCCTATGCAGCAGTAAGCTTGAGTAATCAGCTCTGACTGATGAGACATCTCTCCATAACCCTACTCTTTTAACCGGGCTTGGGACAGGCTCTAGTACCGTACCCTGCATAAATGAAGTTTCCCACAGCAACGACGTAGGGAAATATCAACATCATAACTCGTCCTCGGGAATGACTAGGATTCAATTACGTAAATATAAAGTCACATAAGTTCGTCGACATATATATATATATATATATATATATATATATATATATATGTAAATATTACAGTAAATATTGATTATCAAAACAGCAATTGCGGCTTTCATAATGATGTTAAACTGAACGTCCGACTTCGCAGTACTGAGTACCCTATTCCACATTAACTGATAACATATCAAGATATGACGATAGAAGTCGCAATTTTGGAAATTTGTCAAGAACACTTAGGGCTATTAAGAGGATCAAACGGTGTGTTATTATTTTACAGAGTTTTAAATCCAAGCTTCTTTTCACAGCGGGCCGAGAAACAGGCTCATTTTCCGCTCCGATTATAATAGTTAACTAGCTGATGTACCCGTGCTTCGCTACGGAATTCTAAATTTTATACAGAATTCTAGGTTAGGTAGTGTAAACCTTGCGAGCAAGATTGTATTAAGTTGCATAGCTCTTAATGTTGCCCTAGAAGCACGACGGGCAAGTCACCAACGTCTTTTCTCATATCAAGACTGGGTTAAGGAATTTTCATTGTAATGGTAGGCCAGCTTGCCTACCGTCAGTCACAATCAGGTTGGGGAGTTTTCATTATAATGGCAGACACTCACTCTCCGCCTGCCTTTATAGATTCTCAGAAAGACTCTCTTAGTGGTTTTCCCAACTGAAATGAACATGGGTCATTACAATGACGTCGGTAGGAATGGCGCGATTAAAAGCAATGCCTTCATATGAAATACTCGATCAAATGAGAAACCGCACATTTTCTCACTTTTAACGAACAGTACTATGCTGCCGAACTAACAGTCCAAAGCTACAGAGCTGGAATGACCAAGACGCAGACATCCGTGATCCGTGAACAATTGTCGCCCTTTTTTTTCGGCCGTGGGGCGGGGGTGTGTGTTCAAATAGTGGATAGTCCCACGGCAAAAACTATGCCCGTTTACTTATCGGCTTCCTGGGAGTACCCGATGAGTCGGAAAATCTCAATTCACTTCACTGGCGGGGGAAAGAACTATCTGACGAGGAGGCAATTTGCCGGAGAAGAAACCACATCTTCGCTGTTAATTTGGAATAAAATTAATGTAGATTTAATGAAAGTGAAGAGGAAAAAGCTTTTCCTAAGAAACGGCTCTTTTCAAGGTTGAATTTTGAGTTATTTAATGAATTCTGGTACTATAATTTGGAATAGGGCTAAATTGTAATTCCAGACCAGTTCCTACTCCTACTCCTACTACTACTACTACTACTACTACTACTACTACTAACTGAGCCTCTGACTTAAGTGCGCACACTGCTCATTCAAAACAGCGCGTCAGAGTAGGTATCGAATAGCTGGCATACTATGATGAACCAGTGTGTTACGTACCAGCAGTATCAGAAAATGTATGAACCAGAGGATTGGCATGCTAAAGAAGAAAGTTTTCTAACTCCTCAGCTATTTCCCGCCAATACTCAGTTAGGCTGTTATACTCGGTACGCAGCAGTAATCCCATCTATCGGAGTTGAATGTCAGCATAAGAGACAAACAACATTACAACAAACAACGGTCAGTGTAATGTTATTGTTGATCTATGTTACGCGCTTTCGATATTGTAGGCCGTCACATTATTAATTGTCTTCTGGTTCTGAAATACCACTCTTATCATAGTCGGTACGGTAAAATTGAATAAAACATAAATGATCGGAAATTATATTCTCTATAACTTTTGTTATATAGTACTTTTCCATAGGACCAAGAACATAGGTATTTAAAAATTAAATTTTAAGTGCCTTCCTCTAAACTACCACTTTACCCAGGGTGAATAACATTGTTTATAGCTTAAACTGTAGTTTCTTATTCCCCGACTCTATATACCTATTTTCATTAAATTCTGTTTACCCATTCTGTCGGGGCTCGGCGTTGATATGGACTTGGCAACAAAAATCCAAATTCATGAATATCTGTGTTATCATAGCCGGTACGGTAAAAATACATAAGACGTAATTGATCACAAATTTAATTCTGAAAGTTATGTAGTATTTATCGATATGACCACCAATAATATAAATATTTGAGAATTTAATTTTAGGCCTTCCCCTAAACTACCATTTCACTCAGCGTGAATAAAATAATGTATAGCCTAGATTGTAGCGGCTCACCCCCCGACTCTACATACCGATTTTCATTAAATTCCCTTCAGCCGTTTTCTCGTGATGCGTGTACATACATACATACATACATACATACATACATACATACATACATACAGACAGACAGACATACATACATACAGACAGACAGACAGAAATTACGGAAAAGTAAAAATCGCATTTTCTTGTTACTGTGGACATGATCGATACAGAAATACCATTCTTTTCAAATTCTGAGCAATGTACAGACAAAACTCTTATTATATATATATATATAGATGAATTGAACATACAAAAAAAATGTATACCGTCCTTTAACGCAGAAAGAATGCAGCTATAATTTGGGGTTGCGAAAGTTTATAATAATAATAATAATAATAATAATAATAATAATAATAATAATAATAATAATAATAATAATAATAATAATAATAATAATAATAGGGTTACACCTCCGTCCCGTTGAACTGCGCGTCTTCTAGAAGGCCATCTGTGCTATGAATCGTGAACTAATGCAATACAAGATACTTGGACCTTCAACCATTAGATGTCTATCATCGGCCTATGTGCCCCCTCCGGCGGTATTAAGGACAATTAAATTTCAAGGGAATCAGGAATTTCTGGTATATTTCTCTAGCTAAAGTAAAATTGGGGGTTGCACAGGCATCCAGCCTATATGTAAAGAGTTCTGGAAACTTCCCCTCTGACATGTTATAGAAGCTGAGCGCTTCAGGGCCATATTGCCATCTCCATCGCTTTGGTATAGTGAGTGCGGCGTGTTATTCGGAGGCAGGGGCCACCTGTCGTCGTTGGAAGGCCCATCTACTCAAGGTAATGGCAGAAATGTCTTAACATGTGGTAGCTCCAGGCAGATACCTTGAGGGGAAGGTTTCAAATTTCTTTTCTCAATGTAAAGTTCTAAAGTCATAGTTTGAATGTAATTTTCGGCAAGTCTGAGGACTCTGTTCAAATCCCTGCCGGGAAACATGTAAACTAAGGGAACAAAGAGTATTCACTCTCTGCTGATTCCCATTCAACTTGGCATGGGGTGACTAACATTTTATAAACCTATAAATTCTTAAGACTCCTTCGGCATTTAACATTTCTAGTTTAGTCACCCCTGTGTAGTATAGGCTTAGCCTCTGCAACTTCGGACCATAAGCCCATTTAAGGTTTTAAGAGTTTTTCTAAAGGGAGTGCAGTGTGTCGCCTCCTAGCTTTTTGTTCGTAGTCGATTGTGTTAAACCCTTTATTTTTAGATTAAGGCCATTCATTCAGTATGGGCACTCATTGCCCTCGTTCAAATTGTAATTATTGACAGACAAATGTGCAAACGAATGTTGAGCAGAGGTGACTGTAAACACAGTATTTGAAATTTATCAGGCATAACTTTGTAAGAAGCTTGTGCCTCTGAGAGGCTGGACTGTAGTAACTTTTCGAGCTCAGTCTCCTAAATGAAAATGAGTGGAGCAAACATGCTCCTGAAAAACTGTACCTGCTCATCCCTTGTAAATTACTGTGTCGATAATTTTCTCTATTGTACCTGATTTTTGGACTTATAGTCCGCTATTGTTATCAGAGCTGACGAGCTCATTTGTTATTCTATTTAACTGTTATCTATTCCAAATCACATTTTAAAATCAAGAAAGAAAAAGAAAGAAATAAAATTTAAAAATTTAGTGCTTTAACTTAAGCTCTGGTTATTTCCCTGTCCATCCATCCACCCTGGCACCTTCTTTCACCTCTGTGTTTCACGATATTCGTGTATCAATAATAATTGTGACTGGCCCAACCGTTCAATTTTTATTGGAGTTTAAATTCAATACCTACCCAAACATTTCAATCTTTTAGTATCCTGAAGTTACCTTGATAATACAAGGCAAGACACAATGTTTCAGAGTTCCAACATCAGACTAGTCTCCAACTAAAAAAAAAAAAATATATATGCAAGAATATTTGAGGAGTGTGTTCAAAAGGTGCTATTTTCACCTTATGAAAGTTGTGGGAAAAGATCAAGAAACGTAAAATAAAAGGCGCGTGGAACGTACCCATGATCGGGTTAGGCACAAATTTTAAGGAATTACATCTTCCTGGTCTGGATTGCTCCTGGCAATCGACAATATTCAACTACTTTAAAGCAAGTGGACACAATATTACTTTTTGGAAGCAGAAATTGCACCTTCCGAACAGACACTCCTCATTTAATGTAAATTCCAAATAAAAATTAGGCAGAAGGGAAGACGAAAAATCACTCATTGTATTTAAATATACCACAAATTTGCGTATTGCACCGTACTTTGTCAAGGTTAATTAAACTTGATTTTTTTAAAGGAGACTTTTATGTTGTCCTAAAGAACTGCTTTATTTCACGCCTATATGTCAGCAGCACAAAAAAAAAACTGGGACGTGGCGATGGAAAAAGAAACATTTCGAACTTCAACACGAGACATGTTCATGGAAAGAGCATTGTTATCTACCGCCGACGATGAAGTTCGAGTCCACTATGTCCTGAATGCAAGCTCACAGCTGTATCACCCGAAATGCTCAGTCAATTCACTCGGCAGGGAAACTCTTAATTTCAGAATGCTCCTTATTAGCAATAAGGCAAACTGACCGCCTGCATATGGCTTTCTCGAGTGTTGGCCTTTATTTGAGCTCCATGGGTGAAAGCATTTTCAATTCTTTCGCCTTAAATTGACTTATTTTTTGCTACATTTTTACATTGCACTCGACACACTTAGGGCGACTATGGGAGGGTAAGGACTAGGATTAGCAAGGTAGCGGCCGTGGCCATAATTAAGGTGCAGACCAAGGATTTGCCTGGTGTGAAAATGGGAAACTACGGAAAACCATTCATAGGGCGCCGACGGTGGGATTCGATCCCACCATCTCCCGAATGGAAGCCCACGGCTGGAACTAAAAATGAAGGTTACAGATCTCTTGATATGGTTGTGAGGGTATTCAGTGGTTGAAGTAGGGATGTAAAGGAGAGGGCAAGTAAGTCCCAGGTAAGACCCCTGTTAGAGTATGGTTCCAGTGCATGGTCCCTTCACTAGGATTACTTAATTCGAGAACTGGAAAAAGAAATCCACAGAAAAGTAGTTCGATTTGTTCTGGGTAAATTCCGACAAAAGAGTAGCGTTGCCAAAATGTCGGAAACTTTCGGGCTGGGAAGACTTGGGAGAAAGAAAGCGAGTTGCTCGACTAAGCGGTATTTTCCGAGCTGTCCGTAGAGAGATGCCGCAGAATGACTTTAGTATAAAAATAAGTTGAGTAATCTTTTTTTTGGTGGGGGGGAATTACAGTATGAAGATGAAGTTGGAATTCAAAAAGACAAACTGGGGGCAAATATTCGTATATAGGAAGACGAAACAGGGATTGCAATAACTTTCCAAGGCAGGTGTTCGATAGTTTTTCAAATTCTTTAAAATTATTTAAGAAAAGACTTGTTAAACAACTGATATGAAATCTGCCACCTGGGCGATTGTCCTATATGCACATAAGTGGTGTTTGATTGATTTACATACTTGAAGCTAAAATCTAATATCGTTCCTGTTGTTGCGTCGTCGAAAACCTTCGATGTGTTAGTGCGACATTAAACCAGTAGCAAAGAAATAATAAGAATCCCGTTTATGTGATAACCCCGATTATTTCCTTATATTAACACCTAGGTAATTACAACGATCCCCATAAGGAACTTTCACCCCATGAACTCGACAATTAAAACTGGCAGGACTTTCCCTCTTTATAAAACTCACATCTGACTTTTCATCCCGTTTACCATCATAGCTGTTTACCGTCCGGCTCCATGGCTACGTGATTAGTGTGCTGGCCTTTGGCCACAGGGGTCCCGGGTTCGAATCCCGGTAGGGTCGGGAATATTAACTATCATTGGTTAATTTCTCTAGCAGGAGGACTGGGTGTATGTGTCATCATCATAGTTTCATCCTCATCACGATGCGCAGGTCACCTACGGATGTCAATAAAAAGACTTGCACCTGGCGAGCCGAACATGTTTTCGGACACTCCCGGCACTAAAAGTCATACGCCTTTTATTTTTTTTATTTTTTTGCTGTCTATCCCATAACACTGTCGAGGACTTTTCGCAGTCGCTCAAAATCTCATATCTTATTTATTATTCTATACAGTGTAACATCACCCGCAAAAGACCTTATTCCTGATTCCATTTCCTCACTCATGTAATTTATTATGTAAGAAAACATGAAGGTCCAATAATACTGCCCTGCGGGACACCCCTCTTAATAGTTACAGGATCAGATAATGCCCCACCTACCATAACTCTCGAGTTATACTTTCTAGAAATATAGCCATCCATTCAGTCACTCCTCTGTCTAGTCCAATTTCATTAATTTTTGTCAGTAGGTGCATTTGACCTCTCGAATCTAATATATCACCAATATCTTGCTGGAATCCTACCAGATGATATTCAGTGGAATTACATTTCCTAAAGCCGAACTGTGTCAGCAATTTCGTAAACACGCCCAATATAATCAGGAAGAATGCTTTCCCAACGCTAGCATGCAACACATGTCAAGCTGACTGGCCTGTAATTATCCGCTTTATGTTTATGACCCTTTTCTGTATACACAGGGGCTACTATAGCAACTCTCCATTCATTTGGTAGCCTATAGCTCCTTCATGCAAACAGTAATCAAAAAAGTACTTCAGATTATAGTCCTACATTGCCTTTAGCATATCCCAGGAAATCTCATCAATTCCACCTGCTTTTCCAGTTTTCAACATTTTGTATCTTATTTTAATGTCGTTATTGTAGGTAAATTTCAATACTTCGGTAGTATTAGTCATCCCCTCTATCTGGATATTATCCTTGCCACCAACAATCTTTGCATACTGCTGAATGAATACTTCTGTCTTTTGTAAATCCTCACATATACTCTCCCATGTTCATTAATGAATCCTGGAATATCCTTTTTGAAATCTATTTCTGGCTTAAATCACCCATACATACCTGTCCATTTTTCACTCAAATTTGTGTGACTGCCAATTATGCTTCCCATCACATTATCCTTAACTGACTTCTTCGCAAGATTCAAATTCCTAGTAAATTCCTCCAATTTATCCTTTCTTCTTCAGTCGTTTGTAACTATTCCTTTCCAACCTGCACCTCCTTAGCTGCTTTACTTCCCTGTTATAATATAGCGGGTATTCACAATATCTTACCACTCTTAAAGGCGCATACCTGTTTTCTCATTCCTCAACAACTGCTTTAAACCCGTACCACACCTCGTTACTGCCTAACAGTCCTACTTTTACAACTTTCCTTTCAATCGCATTTATTTTTTACTATGATGAAAACAGCTTCATGATCAAATCATCCTTCCTTTAGTTTTTCACATCACGGAAAATGTACAAGTTAGTAATATGTACTTCACATTACATACTTCACTCCGTTGATATTATTTAAATCCAAAACAACTTGAGACTTCTCTGAGATCTACGGGAGTGTGATAATGGACCACAAGGTGCAGTCTCTAAGGACACACATACGGTTGTATAATACGACTTGCATGCCACGGAGAGCATGGAACTGATGATAAAATAAAAGGAGAAATATTTCATTGTGGAAGAATACTGCTATTCCAAGGACCTTCAGAGCGGATTTCCGAGATGGGTTTGTACCAAGAAAGCATGATTATGTTAAACTGAATCATTCAGATCAGGCAGTAGAAGTAATCTGCAACATAAACATGAAAAAAGAAACTGAAACGTTTTAGAATAGGTAAGAATTTCGTAACACTCTTAAAGAGGAAAAGATGTGGGACTGTAACATTGTTACAGGCAGCCGTAAGTTTGCAAAAAGGGGAGGAGAATATTTTATAGGACTCGCAGCTCTACAATAATCCAAAATTTCCAGGCCCATTCTTAAATAAGAAATCTGATCCCGGGCCACACATACCTTCGGATTAATTTGAACATAATAATATGGATAGTTTCTAAAATGAAACTTGCACTCTTCTTGTAAGATGAATTCCAGTCACATTTACTCATATTTTTAAATCAAGAAAGGCCAAACAAATCATTTCTTACCGTGAACTTGCTGCAGAATTCTACTTACTACATATTTCTCCAAGTGGACTGCCTGATATTAGATTTGTAAAACGAGAACGCCAGGAAAGGTCGTTGTTCTGAAATATTAATCAAAACCACGTCCCACCTCTCTGCCATTCATTTTCACTACTTGTGCTGTAAGACTTCTTTCCAATTTATATTTTCATCCTGTACCTCTAATCAATTAAGCATTCTAGAAGCCTCAAAGTTCGCCTTCGGCGAACAAGATTCTCATAATAATGTAATTCAATATATTTTTAGTAAATCTTACAAAATAATTTGTGGAAGGAGAGCGAGTTGGTCGTTAATCGGTTGAAGAAAATACATACAATAGTTATGCCTTGCCCTTCGACGTTCAGACTGCAAGCGTCTTTTATTTAACTAAACACCATCACAATCCTATACTGTAACTAGCCCTGTGGCCTCGTTTAGTTTCATACCTCTTATATTTAAATCATTACAAAACTGAGCCTGACCATCGACGTCTTGGTCTCCCTCTACTTCTCTTAGCTTCCATGACCGAGTCCATTATTCTTCTAGGTAACTTATCCTCCGGCACTCGCCCCACATGGGGAAGAAAATAACGTATCAATAAATGAGTATGTTTGTTCCTTAAAAACAAACAGCAATAATCATATGGCTTCAGCCGCCGTGATCAAGCATTTAGACCGCTTTCATGTTAATTTCGCCGTTCCGTTTTATGCTACCGGATGGCAAAGATAACCGAATTCTATTGGGCGACCTAAGCTGTAATTGATTTTGTCGGGTAAACACTGAATTTGCCATGAAATGAAGTAACAAGTACAAATGCATTCCTTCAATGTAGTCACCCCCAAAGTCTATTACCTTTTGTCAAATGTCGGGGACGCCGTTGGGGACCGTTGGCAAGGCGATCGATCTCTGTTGATGACAGCGACGGAGCGCCCTACTGCGCGGAGTACAGATGTCACGTCAGACAATCAGCGGCCTCAGAGGGGTTCCTTCAACTTCGGAAATAGGTCGAAGTCACAGGGACTCCATGTCCGGTGAGTACGCAGGGCGTTCCAAGACTTCCCAAAGCCACTGTTGCAGTATCATTTCGTCCCGCACGAAACGTCTTGACGCATCGTACAACCGTCCTATACGGTAATGCATTCTCGCCACAGGCTTCACGTAATTCTCGATAACATACTGATGCATGTTTGCCACGGGCAACCTCGATTTTAATCCAAAACGCTGATCACCTTTTAAAAATCCTTTAGAGCGGAGAAATCGACACTCTTCACTTATCCTCCGGCACTCGCCTCCCAATTGGATGCCCGTCAAATGCACACTACACATCAACAACAGCGCCACCTGTCCGCTCCCATATCCTATTTGCGCATGCCCGATCTCCTGCGAGTGTCTGGACTACAATGCCACTACTTTATTTACAGCCCTCGTATATATCGTGGGGTACCACATAGACCTTTTCTCTCTCAACGGAACGACTACCTTTGGCAGGTTTGAATCTCCAATCTTGAGATCCACAAACTGACGCTCTACCACTGTCCACAGAGGGAGCTGGCTCGTTTGAGAAATGGCTCCATCACTGACCCGACAATGTGAATGGTGAGCAGCCAACGGACGAACATGAAGAGAAATGCACCATTTACTATAGTAACCTACGACAAAGAGAAATATAAGCTGATATCTACTGTAATTATAGGGTTTCTGATTGGAACTCGAGGTATAATAGCGAGGAAGTACACCATTGTTTTTGAACAAAAGTTCCACATGCTGTGTACTCAACCCATAATGAATCACTGAATACATGCTGAAAATATATTCAAAAAAATCATTAACCGTCTGATAGACCTATGAATAACCTTGTTGATTAATATGGCTATTTTATATGCTTGGTCTGTTTAGCAGTACTGCCTATTTAAAATACCGGGTGGTTCACTCGCCCCTTGCGATCTAGTATTACGCAACCCGTCGCGTTTGCTACAATTCTGAAATACATCGGTCCCTCTTCCTAAACCGGGGTAATATAACGAGATGTGTGGTTATGGGCTAGTAAACAGTAGGAATCGTGAGAGTCACTATTAGTTCATTATACAGTAAGTACCCCGAATAAACCCGTAAAACTAGCACAGATACGAAGAATATGTACCTCACAACAGGAGGTAAACACTAACACCAAGAGCAGTACGGTACTGTATAGGCTGGGAACTGCCCGCGGCATGTCAAGTCTCGCAATAGCTCACTTGGCAGAGGCGCAGTCGGAGATCTGAAAGTGAACTGAAATCGAGGGTTAGGAGTACGAATACCACGCAAGTATTTTCGTATACTTTTTTTAGAACCAGCTGCCTGGGATGTGGCAAGATTGCGAACTTAATAGTTTCCACAGACTGATTTGTTTATCTGGCCCTCAAAAGGGCTGTTGGTATGATGACATATAATAGAGTAAAATAATATATTATTATTGGTCCACCTTTTCAATACAAAATGAAAAATACATAGGGACTAGTTTCGACCTAGTAATAGGTCATCATCAGCCTGAAGTAAATTAAAGCGTAAATATCGAAGAAAAACATAAACAATGTAAACACAAGTACAGTCTTTTTAAAGGTACATACCATGTGGGAATTTGAGTAGAGATATATTAAAAATAATAACTCTTCCAATTGACGAAGCACTGAGCGGAAGTTATGTAAAGTTCGGTGCGCCGTATATTATAAAAGACCACTGTGCACTAAATGATGTAATAAAGAAGAAGAGTAGGTTGAATGCTGGCTTCTTCTTAGCTGTTGTATATTCGAAGAAGATTACGTCGTATTTTATAAGGTATTGAACTTGTTCCAAAAAATGAAGAGCCTTTCCAACATCCATGTATTTTGAAGTCTTTCAATACCTTATAAAATACGACGTAATCTTCTTCGAATATACAACAGCTAAGAAGAAGCCAGCATTCAACCTACTCTTCTTCTTTATTACATCATTTAGTGCACAGTGGTCTTTTATAATATACGGCGCACCGAACTTTACATAACTTCCGCTCAGTGCTTCGTCAATTGGAAGAGTTATTATTTTTAATATATCTCTACTCAAATTCCCACATGGTATGTACCTTTAAAAAGACTGTACTTGTGTTTACATTGTTTATGTTTTTCTTCGATATTTACGCTTTAATTTACTTCAGGCTGATGATGACCTATTACTAGGTCGAAACTAGTCCCTATGTATTTTTCATTTTGTATTGAAAAGGTGGACCAATAATAATATATTATTTTACTCTATTGTAATCACAGTTCAATACGGATCTATCATTATGAAACTTATTTCTTTTAATTAATGATGACATATGGTATGGAGCTGGGTTGGGAGAGGCTACGAAACATATGACAGGATTTTAGTTACCTACTGATGACCTGCGTGGTCAATGAACAGCTGCGCGCGATGTTGTAAGGACCGTCTGGCACGTTGCAACATCTCCGACGAAACGGATCGGCATGCCTAAGCGATGCGCTGTCTAAGGTGACCAGAAATGGCCGGCTCCTGTGCATACACCAGTTGCTTTGCATGGTGCCACAGAAAAATTCAGGGGCGTAAGATCCTATCCATTTATCAGGATACGTCGCGGATACGTTCCGGACGTCCACCGCCAGGAGTGCCGTGGAAGTTCGCCATGTTGAAACCACTTCCTGCAGTATCATATGTTCCAAGAGCGGTGGTCGTACATCTTGGAGAAGCCACAAATCGCGTTCTAACGTCAGAGGTCCCTCAAAAAAAAAAAAAGGGGGGGATAAATGAGGTGATCACACATGTTCCCAGATCCACTGACAGAACGCCACGCGGGCTTTGAAAGAATGAGCATGCATCTCTTGGTGTAAGTGCAGATGATACGGCTGAAATCGCTGGGTATACAATATCCGCGTAACAGACGTCCGGCTGATGTTCATCTCCTGTATAATGGCCTGTGGGCTAGCACGAGGATAATGCCGCACAACGTCCAACACAACCTCTTCATTGTGAGAGAAGTAACGACATGATCTCTAACAAGCCGTGACCTTCCCAGGGACGTAGTAGCCCGCAGACGTCTTTCCACGCTTCGAAATGTCCTGCCTGTCGGTTGTCTATCAGGACAGCGTTCTTGATACAGGCGTTGGGCTTGGTATGCATTCTGTCTATCTTCTCCATAGATGGGTAACATGTCCACACACTCGTCGCTGGAATACATCACGAGGCAGTGAATAAGCTTTTGTGTTGTACTTTGCTGTGACTTGTCTCGAACGAGGGGAGTTCGCGCAGCTACATACCTACCTGCCATCGCATGTTGTTATCGTTCCAATGGGGTACACTTTTCCCTACTTGTGGTCTACATGTACGACGCAGCTAACAGCTAACTGGTTGCCGGTGGCTATGGTCTTTCGCTAGGTCTTCTCATCCTTGTCCCGCCCAACTCTACACCCTATGACACGATACGTACGATACGTACCTTTACAGGACCAAAGAAACAAATAAGACTTTGAAAGCTGTCAAGCATGTAACCTTGCCTTGGCGGTAAAAGTTAAAAGTAAATAATAACCTAGTGTGATTCGAAACTTCGAGCACTGTCCACTATCACATCTCCCACCGCGCTCTTGCCATGTGAGGTACTGCGAGGCTTGACGTGCAGCCCCCAGTTCCCAGTACCAAAGAGGCATTGATAGCTTGGATGCTGCAGCATTTTACGAATTTTGGTAGCGTACTTGGGGAGTATCTGGTGCAGTCTTTTTTTTTTTTTTTTTTTTTTTTTGTAAAAGTGGAACTCACGATTCAGCGAGTAGGCTGGGAATATGGCTACTGTAGTACGGAAAGCTCCCGTTGACAACCTAACTCCACTACGGTATATACTATACACAAGTTTCAGCGCAGTCCTTGATGCTGAGCCATATGCCGCACTACCATACTGTAATCCAGACGTCATCACATAGTTGCTCTAGGGAGCCGGTGTTACTTGCTCCGCTCGGGACGGGTGTTTGTCACCTGACAAGAGAGCAGCAGTCAGGCGGGTTACATACCGTAGCCGTACTGTACTTGCGCCACTGGCCTTCAGTACATACTGCGTCATGCACTTCCCCTACTTGCTCGCTAAGCTGCTCTCGTTCCTCGAGAGCGGGGAGCAAACTGGCTCCGAAGGCATTTCGCTCTCGATTGACGATGCCTGCTGTAATCGATACGGAAGAGGAGCGTAGCTGTGTAAAAATGTACCAGCACAGCACGGCCAGCACCCCATAAAATGCCACTGAGAAAGAAAGCAAGTAAAATATCTTCATGCAGATAACCTTCAACCGACGGATGTGGCGCTGATACGTCAGTCTCGTATTAAAATGGACACCCAGAAACCTTCAGGTGCCTACCTACGTCGACAGAGTATAACACCTGAGGTGTTTGGAGCTGAAAATCGAGGACTGTGGTGTAGGTCCCATCTGTCGACTCGGTTGATAGCTTGCTGTGGCTGTCTCTCAGCAACCACCATGCTTCCTGGTCCAAATGTAGAGCTAAATCATCTAAATACAGCGTTTGAACGACTGCAGGCCCAGCAGCGGGAACTATGCCGTTTATGGAGTTTGCGAACAGTGTGACTAAGTACAGATCCCTGTGATACTCCATTTTTTGGGAGCATAATATTGAGAATATGACCTCCCTATAAGGACTAGAAAAGAATCCGGAGGTAAATGCAGTTCTCACTATACGAGGAAAAATTTCCCTTTCTCCTGAATCCCCAGTGATGTAGAGTGGAGATAATGCCATTACCACCAAGGTATTATCGCAAGCCTTTTCGAGGTCGAAGAACACAACGATCAAGACCTCCTTCCGTAGAAAGACCTCGTGAATGGCACTCTCCCGTCTGACCAGTGGTGCAGAACGACGAGAGCGAAACCCACATTTGGTAATTAATCAGGAGACACCTCTACTCGAAGACCCACACGTGTCGTCGGTTCGAATAGCTTATTGAGGCAACTTGTTAAAACATTTTGGCATACAGCTGTCCAGAAAATGTGGATCTTTACCCGACCTGGGAATAGGTATTACAACTCCTCCACGCCATGAGCTGGAAACTCTCCCTCATTCCATACTATATTGAATACGGTGAGGTTATCAATGAGGTATCGGTCACCCAAATGTTGCGAGCATTTGATTATAGATTTTGTCCGGGACAGGAGCCGTGTCCCTGGACAGCGCGACTGCACTCCGAACTGTCACTCCGTAAAAGGCGCGTTTTGGGAGTACGAAATACCAGAGGTGAAAGAGAGGTGGGGAGTCTCTGCCTCGCGCTGTAGACAGGTTACCTAAGGGAATAATGGACCCGGCCGTGGAGGGTATGAGAAGCTGAGATGAAGGCGACGACGATAAGACGATGGTTTACTGACAAGAGGTGTGGAACTAAATGAGGCTATAGAGCTAGCAGTAACTAGTGCGTTATGGAGGACCTTAGTTAATTTACAGAGACATGCAAACTGAACGCTGAAAGACATAATACTTTTATAATGCAGATACGTAAAAATTATGCTATTGGTTGTACGTTCCAGTTACTACTTTTTGACGCTTTTTGGAGACGTCGAGGTGCCGGAATTTTGTCCCGCAGAAGTTCTTTCACGTGCCAGTAAATCTGCCTAAACAGCTAACGTATTTGAGCACGAGCCGGGATCGAAGCTGCCAAGTTGGGATCAGAAGACCAGCGCCTCAACCATCTGAGCCACTCAGCCCGGAAGTCCATATGGTCTCACACCGTGGTTAGCCGGTTCGAATCCGTTGTTCGAAGAATGTTCACCATCAAAATGTGTAGGGGAGGTGGTGGTATACAATTTCTAATCACTAGATTGCGTGCCAAAAGCCTGGATTCGATTCTCCGCAGTGTTCATTTGGGGTGAGGACATATGGTGTTGTTGATGGTGATTCGTCCGTCGGATGGGGAAGTTAAGCCTTGAGCAGACCCCTGGGTGCTATTCGACAAGAGTAGACTATGTGCTGGCACCGGTTTCACCCTCTCCCTTCCTACGATCATGCATCATATCATTCAGTTAATCTCATTGACTCCTCTGATGAGGTTGACGCCAAATGGGGCATCCGGTCGTAAAAAATCGCTAAGAGGATTCATCTCAATCCCAGACCCAGTGCAGCAACGGGACAAGGTTTGGACATACACATTTGAAAATAGTTAAATTTGAAACCAATGAGCCGCAATAACAAACGCCTGGAACGGGCGCACAAATACCCCTATAAACTGTGTGATAGGTAGAAAATGTGAAATGAAAACCATCTGCTAGTTCAACCATGCACGGAAATGCTCTACAGACCTATGACATATTGTAAGAAAAAACATTTGGTAGCTCTAATATTTTCGTTTTACGACAGAAGAACCCTGTAGAGTGACATACTGTTGGGGAAATTTTTCCACGTTGCCACGTTTACGATTTCGCGCGCTCTATTTTCTCTCTCCCGCTCTCTCTCTCTCTCTCTCTCTCCCGCTCTCTCTCTCTCTCTCCCGCTCTCTCTCTCTCTCTCTTTCTCCCCGGTGGCTTCTTAAGCACATTCTAGGGCACTGCAACAGTAGCTAAAGTCTTTATGTAATACAGTAGGACCATTGTCCAGAGAGGCAGAAGACAGAGACAGTCGCTTCACTAATTGGAGTCGCGCACCAGTCAGATTCCTGGCTTCTCGTCAGGCACGGTTCTCTAGTAGTGAAACGAAAAACTCCTGATTTGCTAAGATGATAGAGCGCTGGCTTTCGGACCCTAAGTATGCGGGTTCGATCCGGGCTGAATCTGGTGGTGTCGGAAGGAGCTCAAGTACGCCAATCTCTCGTCGGCAGATATACCAGGACGTAAAACATTGTTTTGTGGGATAAAAATTCTCCTCCCACCCCGGCGTCTACGGAAACCGTGAAAGTAGTCAGTGGAACGTAAAACAAATAACATATTATTTGAACTTGTCGGGGAAGGAGAATACGAGCAGATAGTCGTACCTAATGAATAGGCAATGAGCCAAATGTAATGAGAGAGGTAACTCCCTCCCCTGCACAGCTCAAGTCAGTCGACCTGAATAGCGAAGATGGTTTTAATGCCGAATACCTTAAGCCCAGATTACCTTTTCAATCCCAACTCAGGTGAATGGCATTTAACACAGTTTAAATGTGGCACACCAGTAAATTTCATGCTATTTGGAAGAGCTCTCGTTTTGTGGAATTGCTTCTATTATGATGAAAATGCGACATGGGATAGGAAGGGCAAGAAATGGGATGGCCATAATTAAGTTAACAGCTCAAAAATATCTGCCGGGTGTGAAAATAAGAAACTTAGGGGAAAAAATATCTTCAAGGCTCCCGACGGTAGAGTGCCTTTGGTAGCAAATAGCAAACTGCAGGACTATGATGTTCAGTTCGCGCCGAAAGATACATTATTTTGCTAGTGGTTTAACTTAGAAATGTTTTCGGCGAAGTACAGTAAAGGTGGGAAGATTCAGGAGACTGAGATGGTTTGGCTATGCAGAGAGACTGGACAAAGAAATAGTGAGGGAGAGGGCGATTACTTTGATGGAAAGAGGAGAGAGGAAGACCCGCGCTGAAATGGAAAAGTAAAGTGGCTGAGGATGTAAGAACAACAACTTATCTTCAAATGTAAAAATATTAGAAAAATTTCCTTGGAACATAACTTACTTGAGAAGTAATATTTCGTCATTTCTGTTATTTTATTGGTACCGGCCACGTGCTGTAGGGGTGGCGTGGTTGCCTCTTACCGGAGGCCCCGGGGTTCGATTTCCGGCCAGATATGGGATTTTTACCTGGATCTGAGGGCTGGTTCGAGGTCCATTCAGCCTACGTGATTACAATTGAGGATCTATCTGACGTTGAGATAGAGGCCCAAGTCTAGAAAGCCAATAATAACGGCCGACCACACGACACCTCGTAATCCGTAAGCATTCGGGCTGAGCAGCGGTCGCTTGGTAGACCACGGCCCTTCGAGGCTGTTGCGCCGTGGGGTTTGGTTTCGTTACTTTATTGATATTCATATGTGGGCAACGTATTTTTTCCGTAAGTATGTAGGCCTATAGTTAGAGCTCTGCGCGGATATACAAAATAATATCCGCATCCGCGCTTCCTTCATCCGCACCCGCGAATGGTTATCCGCATCCGCAAAATGGTTATCAGCGGATAATTTAACTACAGTATATTACACCCAATGTATTGAAACGAATAGATCTGTTAACATAATACAATAGGCCTGACATCTGACATCAGAACTCCAACTGTCGCAGGTTTATGGGGGATTTTCTCTTGCGACAACTACCGACGTACTGACCTTTATTCCTTCCTTTCATTAATTGCGGGCAGGAGCCAGTTACGCTTGGATCAGATTTACGGTTTTATGGTTTCAAGGCTCTTTATATATCACTATTCCCCCATACCAATGTCAAGGGTCGCCTAACCTCAAGCAAAAACAAGAGTAGACCAGAGTGAAAATCAATAAACGTCTTTATTTAGAAATTATCAGCAAAATTATCCGCACTGCCCTACAGTTTGTATCCGCCAAGACGCTAACTTCGCGGATATCCGGATATAGTGAGGTGGAAAGTGTGCCAAGATGTACTCGTATTTGATTTAATATGGAATGACTCGTGTGCAGCTTTCCAAGGTGAAAGAGTTCGCCCCAATACAAGGATGATACCAGAGGTTTCTTTTACATTAAATTACGCTTTTGTATATGTATCTGTCAAGTCTTCCCACTGGAGGATGGTTGACTTCACAAGTAACACCATCAAAGATGCGGTTATAGGGAACGCAAGCGGCGCCATAATGAGGCGTGCAAGGCTGCATGACTAGCCCGATGAGTAGCACCTTTTACAACATCCAGACGCACTGTCAATGTCATTATATTCTCCACCATTCATACATCAGCAGTTTCCATACTGTCACTGCCGTAAAATGGACTGAGCCTTCGGTAGAAGCTGTATTTTAGTCTGACCTGTATACAAAGAAATAGCAAGATGCGATCTGTCCTCACTAGAGTAATATAACTTTCAATATTCTAAGTCGAAGTACATTGGGATTCTTTTGAAGAGTTTCCAATAAAAGCAAAGGGAGAATTGCTATAATTCCAAGAGAACATTCATATTAGTCAATTAATGTAAACCCTGTATGGTATTAAATCAGTATTTCCTGAGTTTCAGTGGACATTTCACCAATCACAATAAACAGCAGAAATAACAATTCAGGAGTTGAGACGTCCGTCACCATGGCTAAATGGTTATCATGCTGGCTTTTGGTCGAAGGGGTTCAGGGTTCGATTCCCGACCGGGTAGGGGATTTTAACTTCCATTGCTTCATTTATCTCGCTCGGGAGATCTGTGTTTGTGTCATCGTCAACATTATAAGTTATCTTAGGCAGGGCCCCATCCTCACACACGTTCCGGTCGCCTACAGAGTGTCAACTCGAAAAACCTGCACCAGGCTTCTTCGGAGGCCACATGCTATTATTATTATTATTATTATTATTATTATTATTATTATTATTATTATTATTATTTTTATTATTATTATTAACAGCTGAGAAAATATTTCATTCTAGGCGGACGAGGCCCTTCAATTCAGGGGATGTAGTTATTAAAAGTGCAATTATATAACTTAATTCATTTTGAAGTTTATTAAAGTTGTTCCGTATCGTTAAGTGGCATAGATACTTAGATGATAACTTAAAAAAAAAAAAAGCATTTATCACTACTACTTGATCCAGAAAGAAGGCCGCAAATTTCAAAGACACTTCTATTCCAGGGCGCTGCCAAATTATGCGTGGTGAAGTGCAACTTCCCAGATCTGGAACTAGAAATATTTTACAAAAACGAAGTGAGATGAAGCAGAGTGTTCACAGATAAACGTTCAATATTGCTTAGTTAACTGCTATCATTTACACGCAGACTTACTGCACGCGGAGTTAGTGCCACACCTGTAATTACAAAAGTAATGAAATTCAAAAGGAGAGGGAAACAGATGCATGGGAGCTCGCAAGGGGAGGCGCTTGCCCTCCTCTGGAATTCTAAAAAGGTTGTTCAATTGTTTAATATCATACCAGATTATTTCATAAACTAAACATACTGACAGTCATCTATCATTTGTTATAACCGGAAATTTCTGTAAACAATTTAATGTTGCTGACGTTATATTGGTTTCTATATTCAAGAAAACTGCTAACGTGCCCCCTCCTGGAAAAGATCCTGCGGGCGCCCATGAACAAATGTGTTCACCTGAAACGGCATACAATATTGGAAATCGTACCATCCTTTAAATACTTGGGGGAATTACGCTCCAAACTACATGCTGAAGCTTCACACTGCACACACAAGCTAAAACTGCAGGAGCAACCAACTTAGAATCCGTTATCTCCGAAATCACAAATTTCCGGAACCATATTCACATCAACTTTTATTCTCCTCTACATGTGAATAACCCCACCCTGAAATTTTGTTCTACCCTGTATAATTCCAAGTCTTGCTCAAACGTTGTAACTATGAACGTGACCTGTAGTACAAATTCTACTTTGTGAAGAATTTCAAGGGGGGGAATCGATATTTGTTTAAAGTAGTACAACAAGGACATTTTTCTTTCACCATCGGGTATGCTTCCTAGATAACGCAATACGTCACTTCCGTTTATCTAAAGCCAAATTAATGTTATCTTATAGCAGGTAAGCACTTGATACTGCAGGCCACTCCCACTTCACTATCGTTGCGGGTAAAAGCAACATTAGCAACATTAAGGCCATAACAAAAACCTCACATAGGAAACGGCTCTGTGGTCGGCATAGCAGGTTGCCAAGTCGGTGGTGTTGGTGGTGATTTAAGACGCAAAACAAAGGAATTGTATCCTTATAATATTAATCATGAAGTAAATTCGTGTTCTCATATTCCACTATGTGTTACAGCTTTTTTGACGCACACCCCCAATGGAAGCGAGTTCTTAATCCACATACCACCCCTCTGCCAATGTAATATATCTAGCAGTGCCGAGAATCGAAGCCGGGCCTCCGAGGACGGCAGCTAATAGAGCTAACCGTTACGCTGCGGAGGATATTAATCACAGGAGAAAACCTGGCACTTCGGAGACCATAGATATCAACTATAAACAGGGGACACTTTTAAAAGGAGGGAAAAGTTATATTTATCTACTCTTTTTGCTAGTGGTTTGACGTCGCACCAATACATGGAAGATTTTCCGCGATGCAAGGGCGGGAAAGTAGCAGCCGCAGCCTTAATAAAGGTACAGCACCAGCATCTGCCTAGTGCGAAAAATGGAAAATCATCTTCAGGGCTGCCAATAGTGAGATTCGAACCCACCATTTCCCCAATGCAAGCCAAGAGCTACACGACACGAAACGCGCAGCCAACTAGCTCCGTGCATTTAAAAGTACCAAAGTTATTATTCGTCTTTTTATTCTTCTTCTGGCGCCGTCTCCTCACACAAGATTGACGACCATCATGGGGTAACTTGTTTCCCGTATCAGAGTTGCCGAATCGTGGATGTCGAAACACTGACAGAGGTGTCTTAAAAGTGAAGTTTCTACGGTGTGTAGAATTATTTCGTTCTTTTTCCAGGTTGAACCGTGTTATTTTCTGTACATTCCGTACAGTTTGCAGGCGTTTCGAATACATTGTAGTTTTCTTTGTCAAGGCGACTGAAATACCCCTACTCGATCCGAGGTAATCAGTCTCCCAGGCAGCAATCACACTAGTTGCAGGCAAGATGTTTTAATTACAGAAACACAAGTTGCTTTACGTCGCACCGACACAGATAGGTCTTATGGCGACGATGGGACAGGAAAGGGGTAGGACTGGGAAGGAAGCGGCCGTGGCGTTAATTCAGGTACAGCCCCAGCATTTCCATGGTGTGAAAATTGGAAACCACGGAAAACCATCTTCAGGGCTGCCGACATTGGGGTTCGAACCCACTATCTCCCGAATACTGGATACTGGCCGCACTTAAGCGACTGCAATTACAGAAACAAACTTTCTACAATACCGCTTTTGGTTTTGATTTATACAACTACTACAACTAAACGTTTTCATTCCTCCCCTTAAGGGGAGGCGGGCCTCCTAGACGACGACGCCTTCGCTCAGGTCAGGAGATTTGTATGGGAGATGATGTGCGGAAAGGTGAGACGGTTAGCGGCCGTGGCCTATGCTAGGAACTTCCCCGGCATTCGCCTTAGTGCAGAAGATGGGAAAACCACGGAAAACTATTCTCAGAACAGCCGACGGTGGGAATCAACCCCTCTCCGCCTCCCGAATACAGAGGCGAAGAGCCACGGACCAGCCGTGGCCACTTGTAGGCCGAAACGAACTCTACATCCGATCCCCTTCTAGTGCTAGCCAGAAAACGTGAGTCCGATGCTAGGATTTTCTTTTGTACTAGCTGTTGTACCCGTGCTTCGATACGGAATTCTACAATGTATACAGAATTCTAGATGAAATCGTGTACAAGTTGTGAATAAGATTTTATTAAATTGTATAACAACACAGGTATTAAAAAAATAAATTTTAGGCGCCTTCACCTAAACTACCATTTTATCCAACGTGAATAAAATTATTTATAGCCTAGATTGTAGTGCCTCATTTCCCGACTTTACATATCGATTTTCATTAAATTCTCTTTAGCCACTTTCTCGTGTTGCCCATACATACAGGCAGAAATTACGGAAAATTAAAAAGTTAATTTCCTTGTTATTGACGGCCGATACAGAAATACCGCTCTTTTAAATTCTGAGTAATGTACACGCAAAACTCTTACTTTACACATATAGTAAAGAGTAAGAACATCTGTATGAGAAAATGCACGGCTCTTGTGGTTAATTACTGAATCACGGAGCGAGTTGGCCGTGCGGTTAGGGGCGCGCAGCTGTGAGTTTTAATCCGGGAGATAGTGGGTTCGAGCCCCAATGTCGGCAGTTCTAAAGATGGTTTTCTCATTTTCACATCAGGCAAATGCTGGGGCTATACCTTAATAAGTAACTACTTTTTGTTGAGGGTTTTCGGAGACGCCGAGGTGCCGGAATTAAGGCAACGGTCGATTCCTTCCCACTGATAGGCCTTTCCTACCCCATCGTTGCCATAACACCTATCTGTGTCGGTGCGACGTAAAGCAAGTTGTAAAAAAAAGTAACTATTGAATCTTACTGAGTGGTTTATCTTCTACGCTAACGTAATCTTTGATTATGATTAGTGGCGCGAAAAATATTCCTGGCGACTGTGCTCGAGGTTAAGAAGGTAACAGTGACAAGCTGACTTCAACGAATGGAGGAGTTCAGGCGTTTATTTCGAACAAAAATTGTGCTGTTTGCATGGTATATTATTATGCAATGTTGGACATTATGAACCCACAATTTCTGCTATGAGCAGACTGGACCGAGATCGACGATGGATCTTCGAAGCGGTGTCACGTTGAACAGAGTATTCTTGGTAAGTTTTCCAGAGTTAGTATTGCTTACAAGACGTGAATATTCACTGGAAGAAATTCTACATCGGAAATAACTTGGAGTGTAATGAGATCCAAAAATGTTAACGTTAATTCCTTACATGACTACTTTTAGAATCGGGATAGGGAGGTCGGAGAAAGTAAATATGTTCGATATTACTATTCCCCCCGCCCCTAGACTCTCAAATTCTCTATTCTTTGAATTAATAATAATGTTATTGTTTTTACGTCCCACTACTTTTTATTGAGGGTTTTCGTAGACGCCGAGGTGCGGGAATTTTGTCTCGTAGGAGTTCTTTTACGTGCCAGTAAACCTATCGCCACGAGGCTGACGTATTTGAGCACCTCCAAATACCACCGGACTGAGCCAGGACCGAACCTAACAAGTTGGGGTCAGAGCGCCAGCGCCTCAACCGTCTGAGCCATTCAGCCCAGCCATTCTTTGAATTCCAGAAATGACAATCAATATGAAGTCTTGAAACGGCCTACTGAGTTGTCAATGGAAAAAACTAAATAAGGACATCTAGATTACATTGTATTCAAACACAAGAACTGAGCGGACTCTTGAAAGGAAGAATTTCTTTGTACACCTCGACCAGTGCTACGATCTTCCGTTATAAAAAAAATTGGACAATTTTAATTATTACCAAAGTATACTTCACTTTCCATGTAGATATCCACAAGGATCATTACAGTAAAACATTCACCGAAACACTGTCAACCGAAAATCAGATTAACCGAAACGTGTTGCTGTACCCATGACCCCCCCCCCCTTTCTCACGGCTTCCTCGTGGATCCGCCACGGTCGTGAAATCATGGTTTTCTGTGGATGCTATGGCGTTCACTTTTTGGCCCGCAGTACCCCGTTCGATTGGTCTGGCTGATGCGTCGCGATCGGATCACGGGCGGGATCGGCGCGATCGACTCGTGACGCTCCCGTCCCCAGAGCTCCATGCCGTCCAAAATTCCCGATCCCATACCCTCCCCTTCAACTTAAAATCGTCCAAACTAGACAAATCTCCTCCTTCCCCCCGCCCCCCCCAATTTCAGGGCCACCTCGGTGGATCGACTAGCCGAGACCATGTCGCCAAGAAACTCACTCCCACCAAGTAACAATAAGTTACCACCCCACCCTTTCACTTCCAAGCTACCACCAAACGACGCCTTCTAAACCCAACGCTAAATCCATCCTCAAACCTTCAAACACCAGAAAACAGGAAACCGAGGCAGGCGAACAAACAATTAAAACGCTGCTTAGTAAAATGATGCTGGTTTTCAAAATTTAACATCCGCAGTAAACTTGTCAGTCTACGAAAATGTGACAGTCACTGTGTAACAGCACCCGTACAGTCCCGTTGCGATACCTAGGCAACATTGGGCGCGGTCAGTACCTGGATGGGTGACCACCAGGGACTGCCGCATACCGATACACACTGTAAATTAATGTGTCAGCCAACGCTACAGCATGGCCGCTTCCCTGGTCACACACATATATTTTATACAAACACATTAACACTTAACACACACATAGGCTACAGATTAAACAAAACGAATAAATTATACTGATTAAAATCCACAACTTATACACTCATTACAGACCGAGTGAGAAGCGCAATTAAGCGCACAGGTATCGGTACATTTCACACCACCTATCTCTTCGAAGATAGGTGGCATATACAATTATTAACAATTATTAACAACATTTTTGTAAAGTTAGGCTCTTAATCCTTGGATGATTGGTCAGCGACGAGGCCTTCGTTCACAGACACAGAGTACCAGGTTCGATTTCCAGAGGAGATGGAAGTTTTTAACCGTGGTTGGTGAATTTCTCTACCTCAGGCACTGGCTGTTTTTGTTTGCCCCAATATACTCCTCTTCAAACAGACACAACACGCCACACTACCAACCATCACAGAAACACGAATACTGAAAACATCCTTGGTGTCAGAAAAGGAATCTAGCCGAGAAAGGCAAACTCCACACATGCGACAGTTCGCACTCGCAACTCCCACCAAGGTGTGGGATAAGCAGCAGGAAAAGAAAAGAGAAATAAGGAAACTCAGACGGGACTAGTGATGGGAATATTCGAGATTCAATGTGCAATAAATCTGTTTTTCAGTTCGCGATAACGCTCGAATCCGGATAAGAGTAATGGAATACATTCCTTGGAGGTATTCTCTATTCAGAGAACATTTGTTCTGAATATTTTCTATGTTCACTCTACACCATTAGTCGGTTTGTCCTCAGGCACCTTCTTTCCTCAATATATAACTTTAAAAGGCAATTTTCTAAATTTAGAAGCAGCAAAGAGCTCTGGGTGTCTACCCATGCCCATTTACATGAACACTAACGACCAGCCCCAGCTTTGTTCAGGAGAAATTTTGAATGTATAGTGACAGACCTGATAAGATTTCTTTGTAAACGACCTCGGTTGTTTTCCTCCTGATGTACGGATATATGGTTTTATTGTTCTGAAGACTGATACTTAGTTTAGTCTGTGTAATTTCTTCTACTCAGTGGAATCAGTACAAGGTTTGAAATGGAAGGAGGAAAATTCCTCTTATTTTTAATTACTACGTGGATGGGGTGAAAGTTCCTCATGGGGATCATTGCAAGTACCCAGGTGTTACTAAAAGGAGATATCTTCATTGGGGTAATCCCATAAACGGAAATGTACAGATCTCTTCATATGGTTAAGAAGGTATTTAGAGGTTGCAGTAAGGAGGTAAAGGCGAGGGCGTATAAGTACCTTATCTGGTAAAACTGCAATCAGAGTATGGTTCCAGCGTAAGGGACCCTGATCAGAATTACTTTATTCGAGAACTAGGAAAGAAAAAAAATAGATATGCAGCTCGATTTGTTCTGGGTGATTTCCGACAAAAGAGTAGCATCATGAAAAAGTTGCAATCTTTGGGTTGGAGAAACTTTGAAGAAAGGACACGAGGTGCTCGACTAAGCGGCATGTTCCGAGCTGTCAGTGGAGAGATGGCGTGGAATGACATTTATACATGAATACGTTCGAGTAGTGGTTTTAAAAGTAGGAAAGATCATAAATATGAATATAAAATTGAAATTCAAGAGGACAAAATGAGGCAAATATCTGTTTATAGGAAGAGGAGTTACGGATTGAATAATGTACCAAGGGAGGTGTTCGATAAATTTCCAAATTCTTCGAAATTATTCAAGAAATGACTAGGTAAACAACTGATAGGAAATCTGCCACCTATGCAACTGCCCTAAAAGCAGGTCAGTGGTGACTGATTGAATTCCTCTAATAAAGATGTACTTTTTGTAGGAAAACAGCGAAAATTACGGCGTGAAGAGGTAAATTTAGGATAATACATGGAAATAGGCTACTTGATGCAGGTACTCCGAACGAGAGGAAAGTTTTCTTCTTCAGCTACGTGTATTTACTACCTGTGTGTATCGGCCACGATGTAAATATAAATAGGAAAACTGAGTTGAAGTCGTTTAGGCTGTCTGCGAGTCTGTCTTCACGTTCTGATTCACTTTCCAGATGGCAAAGAAACCTAAACTCCATAAAACGACATATTCTTCTTCTTCTTCTTCTTCTTCTTCTTCCTCCACTACTACTGCTTTTCCCTGTGGGGTCACGGGTGCGAATTGCGTCGCACATGTGGATTTGGTCCTGTTTTATGACCGGATGCCCTTCCTGACGCTAAACCTGATGGAGGGATGTAGCCTAATCACTATTGCGTGTTTCTGTAGTGGTTGGTGGTGTAATGCATTGTCTGAATACTAAGAGGAAAGTGATGGAACAAGCACAAACACCCAGTCCCCGAGCCCGAATAATTAATCACATGCGATTAAAATCCCCGACTCAGCTGCGAATCGAACCCGGGACACACTGAACCGAAGGCCTCAGCGCTGACCATTCAGTCAAGGAGTCGGACTTCATAATTTTTATTTTTTATTTTTTGCTAGTTGTTTTACGTCGCACTGACACAGATAGGTCTCATAGTGACGATGGGACAGGAAAGGGCTAGGAGTGGGAAGGAAGCGGCTGTGGGAAACCACGGAAAACCATCTTCAGGGCTGCCGACAGTGGGGTTCGAACCTACTATCTCCCGAATACTGGATACTGGCCGCACTTAAGCGACTGCAGCTATCGAGCTCGGTGACTTCATAAAAACGACCTACTGTCAAGATTTAATTATTGTAGGGTTAGCAATGAATGCCGACATCACACGGTAATGATTACCGAGAGGACTCAAATTCCTACTACCTCTGCCAGGTATGAATTCGAGTCTTCTGGGATTCAGAGGACATGAGACAAATGTGTCGCATGAATGGAAGCTTACAAAGAAAACAATTACTATCAATGTTTTGCTAGTGGTTTAATGTTACGCTAAGACATGGAAGGTTTTTGGTGACGCAAGGTTGGGGAAGGGCTAGGATTGGGAAGATAGCGGTTTTGGATTATGTATTCTAACCCACCATCTCCCGAATGCAAGCTCACAGCCATGTGACCCTAACCGCGTGACCAACTCTCTCGATGATTATGACGATAATAATCTTTCCTTTTCTTTCTTAATCTGCTTTTTCCCTCGGACTCGGCGAAGGATCCCACATCTACCGCCTCAAGGGCAGTGTCCTGGAGCGTGAGACGTTGGTTGGGGATACAACTGGGAATGAGGTCCAGTACCTCGCCCAAGCGGCCTGACCTGCTGTGCTGAACAGGGGCCTTATGGAGGGATGGGAAGATTGGAAGGGACAAACAAGGAAGACGGAAGGAAGCGGCGTGGAGAAGTGGGAAACCACGGAAAACTACTTCGAGGATGGCTGAGGTGGGAATCGAATCCCCTCTACTCAGTTGTCCTCTCAAGGCTGAGTGGACCCCGTTCCAGGCCTCGAACCACTATTCAAATTTCGTGGAATCGAACCCGAGTCTCCGGGGAGGGCAGCTAATTACACTAATCACTACACGACAGAGGCGGACGATGATGATGATGATGATAATAATAATAATAATAATAATAATAATAATAATAATAATAATCAGGGCTGGGATTTCTATTAAATAGATTTGTTTCTTTTTCATTAGCTACGGTCAAACTGTTGTCGCATTTTTACAAATCGGGATAACTGGAATGATTAAAATCATATTTTATCATAGCCTACATATTTGCCCAGATTTCCGCCTCTGGTACGTATATTTTCAGATACTTGAGGAAAATTCATAAATTTATATTTACAAAATTTAACATTTAGGCCTATTTTAAGTATGGTCCATATTTTACGGTTTCGAAGTTATTCTCGTCAGAAATTTAAAATTAATTTCACTAGCATGAATATTTCTACGCAATTTTTTTTTTTCAAGTTACTTTACGTCGCACCGACGCAGATAGGTCTAGGAGTGGGAAGGAAGCGGCCGTGGCCAGCATTTGCCTGGTGTGAAAATGGGAAACCACGGAAAACCACCTTCAGGGATGCTGACAGTGGAGTTCGAACCCACTATCTCCCGAATACTGGATACTGGCCGCACTTAAGCGACTGCAGCTATCGAGCTCGGTCCACTAGTGTTTTTATGAAGCGTGGAAAGCGCGTTCTGTTCTACGCACATTCTTTTCTTTCTTGCTGGCTTTTAGTCTTGTTACTCCATCCACTGTGACCTATTTAACAACACTCTTTTTCAGATACTTTCATATCTAACCAATGAATATTTAACTACTTTGTTGTTGATTGGGTCATCAGACCTGAATGGTTTTATGCAACTCTCCATCTCACCCTACCCTGTGCTAAGCTCTTTATTTCTACGTAACTACTACATCCTATATCTACTCTAATCTGTTTGTCATATCCCTAAGTTGGTCTACCTCTGACGTTTTTTTCTCCAACATTGTAAGCTTGCGTTCGGGAGATGGTGGGGTCCAACCCAACTACAGACAACCCTGAAGGTGGTTTTCCGTGGTTTCCCATTCTCACACCAAGCAAATGATGTTAGAGGTGAACCTTAATTAAGACCATAGTCGCTTCTTTGGCAGTTCCAACACTGTCCTATCCGATTGTCCGAGTTGGTAGGACCAGAAAAAAAGGAAAAGGAAAATAAGAAGCAAGAATCGTTAGGTACAGAGAGGTCAACTAGAATCAATGTACAGTCACATGAGCACCTCACGAGTTTAGAACTTGGCGAATGCAGTCAGTGGGTTCGATTCTGGCTGACATCGATGGCATTTGAGGATGTTGGCTTTCTACAAGATTAAGAACTAATGTCGGGTAAAATCGCGCACCCCAGTCTCTTAAGAGCTTTATCAATAGAAGGAATGTCATAACGGGATCTACCGCCGTTATAATCCAGATATATCAATTACTTCTCACTACGGCGGCCACGGTTTGATTCCAAGCTTATGCAAGTGGGAGTTTTATAGTTTTTTTTCTCCAACTAAATCTGAAGCGTATGGTTAAGCTCACAATATTAACACTAGGTTTTTTTTTTTTTTGCCATTGGCTTTACGTCGCACCGACACAGATAGGTCTTATGGCGACGATGGGATGGGAAAGGCTTAGGAGTTGGAAGGAAGCGGCCGTGGCCTTAATTAAGGTACAGCCCCAGCATTTGCCTGGTGTGAAAATGGGAAACCACGGAAAACCATCCTCAGGGCTGCCGATAGTGGGATTCGAACCTACTATCTCCCGGATGCAAGCTCACAGCCGCGCGCCTCTACGCGCACGGCCAACTCGCCCGGTAACACTAGTTAAGACCACAAACTTTCTTGCATGAGAGGACCGTCATTCACCGGAACAGTGGAGTCTTTGGACGAAAGTTAAAAATCATAGGCCTAACTTACCCGCAATGACACCGAGCACTTGAACCGCAGAAATATACAACAACCACCCCAGACAGGCCTATCGGGCGAAATACGATGTTGCAGAATGATAAATATTAAGACTACAGTAGACCCAATTAAGCCTGTGTTACAGAAGCTCCCTGTAATCTGTAATTTAAAATTACCAAAGCCGGGAAATAGTCTATATGAATAACGTGCATTCTTAAACTCCTCTTTCCCTACACACAGCAAACACATGGCGCGATGTAAAAATATGCCTATTCGATATTATCATGAAAGGTGAAGCAGTATCTCATCAGTGCCTTTTCACGAAGGCAGTGTCAGTGCATTGGGGAAACCAGTTAAATATTGAAACTGGAAAATCATCTCCCGGTTTCATCGAAGGATTAGTCAAATGAGGTCGGTCTGGAGTCCATCGAAATAGTAAAAAAAAAAAAAGGGGGGGGGGAGGGTTCCCAGCAGAGTTTCAAAATAATTGGATCTACGCCCACAATTTTAAGAATGGCGACATTAATTTCGAAGTTGGAAAAGCACCATTCAGAGCTCTCACTTATTCATACACATGCGAGAAGGACTCCCCACTTCGAAGAAATCCTTCACCGTGCCAAGTTACGTAACCGCACGGAACGTCAAGTCCAGTACACATGTCAAATAGAGACGCGCCGTTGGAATAAACATGTGCATAAAACCGCGAAAGATTTTTGACAGTTCATACAAATTGTCTCACTTCAAGAAAACATGAGAAAGACGGAACATGACAACTGAGGGTTGTCCGATAGAAGTGACAGTTGAGAATAAGAACACGTGTGCAATCAATAACACGGTAAAAGAAAAACTTGGATTTTTAACATAACATCAATGTGAACATTAGGTAAAAAGTGAATTTCATGCAACGACAAGGAACATGAAGGAACTACTCTAATACAAGTATTTAACAGTGACGTATTCACATGTCAGGAAAGAAATGCCGACAAAACAAACAAAATCATGAACTGATCGAACTCCATCCGCACCAACGAATACGTTTTATTTGACGTTTATAATGACGCATGAACTACAGGACTGGACTGAAATCATAATAATTGTTTATTCTTCTTACCAAATGAAGAACGGTGTTGACAACTTCCCGGTTGGACACCTGTCCCACCTCTATCAAGCCGATCAGCACGGCGAATTTCAAGCTGTCGTTCATTGCCATCCTTACAACTTCTTCTGGTCTCTTAATGTCACAGAACGGCGGACTTTTGAGGTCCGCCATGGTTAAAAATGAAGTTTATATCTCACACAAGTAGCGATTATAACCACATTCACATTGGATTTTTATTCCAAACACAGTTTCTTCCACATCACATGATTAAAACACACTAATAGATCTGCCATGTTGGAAACTGAAATGTCGGTTCTACCAACACCACCAAACTAATGTTTTGCTAGTACCTTTAAATATTACTATTTCCGAAAGTAAAGTCAGTCATTCAATACCGATCAACAGAAGTAATATATGAATTAATACGTATGGCTTTCAATAAAAGAGTGACTATCGGGAGCATTTATGCTTAAATAATTAGTTCACTACGTAAGAAACCATTACAGTTCGTAGCCATGAAATAATGTCATTTTCATTCTGTCAGTGATTATAGACTGACCACTGTGAATGGTTGTACAATCTTAAACTACATTTAACAAACTGCAAGCGGTGGCTCCACAAATTTCAACATTACGGAATGATCTGTAATGTTGGTAATGCCGTACCTACTCTCTAACGGCGAACATCCGAACTATGGATGTTTCAAAGTAAAAACTCTTTTCATTAATAGCGTATTTTTCAATGATAGTGGAGTGCGCCCAAGACACGATTCCCTCACGAGGAGAGACGATCGTGTCGCCTCCAAGATTTCCAAATCATAGATTTTATTAGCTAATTGTGGGTACTTGCTGGAGTAAAACATTAAAAGAACATGACAACGTAAATAGAATAATTAAGTTTACTTGTGCAAAATGGTTATCATCAAAAGTGGCAAGAAAATAGTTTTACAGCCTAATTTGGCTGCGTGTAGGTGATGCCACTGGAAAATAATGTTTACAAAATATTGCCCTCTATTCGAGGGGATCTTTGGTGATGGTTGTCTAAAATGCTGCTCAACCTAACAACGCGGATTTTACTGAGAATTAAATTTATAATTTTTATTAAATTAGTAGAATTGTGTATTATTGTTTCTTTTAAATCAAAATTTAAAATGTAGTTTGTATGAAATGAGTAAGGATTTTGACTACTCGGAAATTTACTCCTTCTCGTTCGTTCGATCCGTTTATGTTCACTAAAGGACAGCGATCCAGATACCTATCAAGAGATTTGTCATGGCTGCTGTTGACGTTGAGAGGACTCGTGTAAGTCAAATATTTATCATATATTTGTTCCTAAAAGGAAATTAAAAGCGTTTAGAACTTCAACAAGCGTATATTTAAAGAGCAGATATATTCTTTATGTCCTGCCCGGCCCCAAAGCTCAATACCTGAAAAGGTTAACGTATAACCTTTACTGGTAAAGAGAAATGGGCGTTGGTGGTAACGAAATAATAATATGAATAGAATTGGTGGTAAATAAAATTACTGTGAACCTTAGTATTTTGTGTGAATACAACATTTCTACTGCAAATACAGGTTGTGGTCATTCTAGGTTATAACCTTAGTCATGGCCGTTGAGCAGCAGGTGATACAGGATAGCGATATATTGACAAATATTGCATGTGTAATTATTTTTAGTTAAGAGGTATTTCATTATTGTCCTCATACTATAATAGTATCATTTTATTTGTTACTCTTACAGGTGGAATCAAGCATCCGTAACTTAAAATTATCAGGCCATGTTGGTTTTGACAGCTTACCTGACCAGCTAGTTAATAAATCGGTTCAAAATGGATTCGTTTTCAATATCCTGTGCATTGGTGAGTAGTTAACTCTTCAATTTGTATGATTTCATCAAAAATAAGTGGGGTATCAGTCAGTTGAAAAATCTATGATAATTTCTTAATGGCTCTTATGGCTCATACTCTGTTGTTATTGCATAACATACTAGTGTGGAACATTTCGATCACGACCACCATGTGCTTGAGGGTATAGAATCTTATCACATGGCAATATTTATATGATTGTAATAACATATATTGATAATTATCAGTATTTGAGTTTGAGTTTTTTTTAGGCTGATATCTCAAAGTTTGAACTAATGTACCCTTTACTAGCATTTTACTCGAGGAGTACTGCTGTGGGGAGAACACAACTCAATGTGGATTTTAGTGGCAAAATTCAAATACAACGTCGTGGCATGGTGCACCTACATAGACCTATAGTTGAGTATAATAAAATGCTCTGGACTACATCATTGGCAGGCTTCAGTTCTATATTAAAGAAATGTAGAATGTAGATTTGATGAACGAAATGATGCAGGTATTTATTTCTCTTAATTCCAAAGTATTGTGGGTGAAACTCTTGGATGGATGGTGCCAATCACTGTCTTGATGAACGCTGCGTGACATTGTCATACAAATACAATGGTCAGTTCGTGAGGAATCTCAAACTGTTGACCTCTTGGTCATATACATATGCCAAGCAAAAGAAGGCATATGGGATTAAAATACATTTAGACGTGCATAATAATTTATTACCATTCACTTGACATAAGAGGCTAGTAAGTATTATTGAATAGGTGGTTTAATTAATACTTTCATTGGATTTTAAGTTTGAATATTGGCATTTTGCTGTAGTTTCTTTGTTTTTGTTTTTATCAGTTCAGTCTGCTCTGCCTATTGTGTAAAAATGATCAATTGTAACGTAAAATTTCACTGATTTTTCCTATGATAGTAGTAGTGAGCTATATTAACTGTATTGCAATGGGATTTTCCTGATTGTCTAGCTTTCTTCTTTTCCCATACTTCCCAGACATTTTGTGGTAGATTCTGGAATGTTATGGAACTGTTGAAGTTTGTTGGTCATAGTGTGGCCAGATTCATGGAGATGTGAGGAGAGGCAGATGGGCAACTGCAGGCCGGTGGTGATAACAAAAATGTTCAGGAATTTCTGGGTTGTTTTGATAATCATGTGAGTGGACATACGTACTACTACTACTTCTTTACCGGCCTTTTCCCAGTTGTCTGAGGTCGCCACAAATGTAGATAAAGCCATATAATGTGGATGTCCTTCGTGACGCTAACCCTATGTGGAAGGATGTATTCACCATTGCGTGTTTCTGTGTTAGTTGGTAGTATATGGTGTTGTATGTAGATGAAGATGTGTGTTACGGTGATCACAAATGCCCTACCCCTGAGTTATAGCAATTAACCATAGGGTATTGATTCAAAATCTGTGAGCTGAGAATATAACCTGTGAGGTCCTGTGAACAGAAGATCAGTAAGCTGACCATTCAGACACTAAGGATCATTTATTTATGCCTCTTACATATTCTGTTGTTATTGTTTAATATAATAGTGTGGAACATTTCGATCATCACTACCATTTACTTTAGGGTGTAGAATCTTAGAGGACATGTGAACAAGACTGGAAAATGAAACGATATACTGGCAGGATGTTCGATGAATTCTTCCAGAGGTCAAATAATTTTGCAGCAAGATCTATATAGACTTTTGGATAAATGAAAATGTTTCTGTATCCTAGAACTCGTAAAGTCTTTAATTACAAATATACAGGATCCTAATTTTATTTGGGCCTGCTTGCAGTTGCAGCATTATGCACACGTTCTCATGCATCATCATAAAGCAAATGAATGGACAAGGCTAACTTAATGTTATTTAGCATCTTTTTCATGAACTCATGGTAATTCTTCTTCCCTTAAACGTGCACAGTTGCACAGCACCGCAGGTTTGCTGTTGAGCGACACAGTATCACAGATCATTAAGGAACGTAAGTTTTCGTGGCTCATTGTATTAACATAAAGAAATAAAGGAACTGGATTAAAGCCACTATATATATATTTATTAATAATAAAGCCAAGCTTTCAGCCAAATTGCATTGGCCTTCATCAGGGCATGTGAAGTTTTGCCTCCGACAGTGAACAAAGAAATTATCTGAAGGAACATGGAAGTCATGCCCGTACTATCCACGGCCTACCTCACTAACTGGACTCAAGGATCGTGGCGCTGTGCTGTGGTGGTTGGGAGGGAAGTTACTGATGCACCGCCCTCTGTCGACAGTTTGAGTGCGTCCCGCTGTGCCATGGTGGTGTTATGCATGTATTTCTGTAGTACAGGTCTCCATGTATTTGATAACTGAAGCAGTCTTCCCTGTTGATGTTATTTGGGCGCAGCTCTATCTCTATGGCTTCCCTCACAAGACGAGCATAGAAGTCTTTTACAGGCGCGATGACCTTCGCCTGGTCTAAGAGGATTTCATGGTCTGTACCGTAGAAATGTTCTGCTATGGCAGACTGGCTTATTGTGTTCTCCGTGGAGGATGAAAGAGCGACATTCTTTACTGATCTGATGTGCTCTTTCACCATGGTGCTAACAAGCCTTTTTGTCATGCCAACATATGAACAGCCACAACCACATGGAATTTCATATATGCCCTGTGTTTCAAGACGTGGCTTCTCTGACTGGTCGAAACAGTTTCCACCGCAGACCGGAAGCTCAAATCCCTGGAAATGTTCTAATTGGCTAGTATATGTCGTGTGTGTTCGTGGCGAGAACCCTTGTCATAAGATTGTCAAGTACTGTTGTGGTTCAACTGTTGATATGTTTTTGGTGAGTTTTAGGGCAGACTGTAAAGTCTTGAGTTTTAAATTCGATTAAAATGAGTTGTTGGTAGCTACCTCCTCCTTGTCTACATTCGTCTAACACAAGTCCCAGACGTACTCGCAGTGATACGCAAAAAGCTCTTAAACACAACGCCGCACGACCTCGACAACAACCAAGGATCATTTTATGCAACCAAATCAACATAGACACAGAGGTGCTAGAACTACAAGGAAGCTTGAAGAAGGAACTCTAGAGAGCATGAACTCTAAAATTTTAACAAGGGTTTTAACATACATGTGCCTTATATTTTAGTGTGTTTAAACTTATCAAGTGTTTTATACTATGTTTCGTGTATTTTAATGTGTTCAATGTGCTTAATGTATACGCAATAATTTTTAGTTTACTGTAGCCTTTCACTGCCACATTGGTCATAGATACTATTTCTACCCCATATAGACAAAACATTATGACAACACATTTTATCTTTGACCCCATTAGACATCCGGATGCTCTAATCAATAACATCTTTGTGACATACACTAAGGTCTAACAAAGTAACATATCAGCTGATGATGGCTATAGGTGGCCAAAACCGATACTGATGTAAATCTGTTCATAATAAATAAAGTATTGATAGGTGGAACATCTTTCTTGTCTATATACAGTATCACAGACTCGGATAGTCTGGTTGCCCTCTAACGAACAGTGATAAGTTCAGAATGATTGGGTAACAGAATACAAGAAGTTGGATAGATGGCCCGCCAAAGGGACTTGACTATCTTTGGGTGTGCAATGTTTGCCCGAGACCTTGGTGCAGCTACAGGCGGGGTTGAATAAAATGATCAACCTCTACTGATCTGCATTTAGGGCAGTCCCCCAGTTGGTAGATTCTCTGTTGTTTTTGTAGCCTTTTCTTAAATGATAGCAAAGAAATTGGAAATTTATTGAACATCTCCCTTGGTAAATTATTCCAATCCTTAACTCGCCTTCCTATAAATAAATATTTGCCCCAATTTGTCTTCTTGAATTCCAACTTTCCTACTTTTAAAGACACCACTCAAACTTATTCGTCTATTAATGTCATAAAGTCAAATTATAATACGAGATTATAAACATGAGATCTGTAACATGTAATACTAACGTCATTCCACGCCATCTCTTCAATGACAGCTCAGAACATACCACTTAGTCGAGCAGCTTGTCTCCTTTCTCCCAAGTCTTCTCAGTCCAAACTTTGCAACATTTTTGTAATGCTGCTCTTTTGTTGGAAATCACCCAGAACAAGTCAAGCTGCTTTTCTTTGAATATTTTCCAGTTCTTGAATCAAGTAATCATGGTGAGGGTCCCATACACTGGAACCATACTCTATTTGGGGTCTTACAAGAGACTTGTATGCCCTCTCCTTTACATCCTTACTACAACCCCTAAGTACCCTCATAACCATATGCAGAGATCAGTACCCTTTATTTACAGTCTCATTTATATGATTACACCAATGAAGATCTTTCCTTATATTAACACCTGGGTGGGCTACTTAAAATAAAGAACTTTCACCTTATCAACCCTGTAGTAGGCAACACACCTAAAATAATATTTCAAGAATTAAACAGTCTAGCTTGTAGACTATCAATATCATGATCGCTGCCACGAGATTTCCAATTTTGCATGGACTCCGAACCACAGTTATTCATTACAAAATTTCACATGCATTGATTGTGATTCGAACCACGGTCACGTTAGTGAGAAGCCAGTGATGAAGTCATTCAGCTATCATGTCCCTCTGTCAAGAATTAATTCAGTTAATGGCTGACCGAATACTTCAGGAAAGAGTTTTACATAAGGGAGTGTGTTGAATATAGTCGATTTGACTATTCTCTGTAACAGAGTGCAAGATTGAGCCATACCAATAACATGCTGCGTGCAACAAGTACTGGTGTTGAGGCATACAGCATTTTATAAAATTATACCTATGGTCAATCTTTTAACCTTAAGTGCTGTTCATTCCCTTAAGTTCATTGACTTCTAATCAAAAGACTTGTGCAACACTGTAATGACATGTAGCCTATTTGGCATCAGTGGGAAGTCTTCAGTAAAATACACTAGGTACCAGTGTATGAGAAATTTCAGTCAAAAATACAGTAATTTTGTGTCATCAGGCAGGTTTAATCTTTAAGAAAAATCAGCAGTTATAGTTCCAATTCTTTGAAGTCTTAAATTCTTCAGACATGTCATCAAAAAGCTGCAGAAATCAAACTTAAACTGCCAACTACCATGGACTGCTCTGAATTTAAGTTAACCCACCTTGCAGTAAAGAGTTATAGGATGAATACAAGGGCATTTTTGTATGATAAGGTTTCATTTGTATGTTTGCCAGGAGCAAAGATAATTTTGTGTTATAAGCCTTGTTTTCGTCTTAGCGTATTCTTTATTATTCTTCATCACGGCATAAATTTTGCTTTCAAATAGCGATAGCAGTCATCTCAGACATTGTGATGCATTATAAAGCATTTAACTTTCCTGGTACATCGACAGTTTCCTTAACATCCACAAGAATGCAAGGGGCTGTCATCAGCATAATCTCCATCAACCTGATCCTGTTGAATGACTTGAACTGTATCAGAGATAGTAATTTCTTTTGTAGTTAAACGTACATTTTCATCAGCATTAACATAATCTTTGAATGTTCTTTGATCTATTTTCCTCCATTCATCATCATAATTGTTTGCATTATCAGGGCTTTAACTGTTTTGAAATCCAACTTGAAGAAAGTAGTTTACTGGACAAGTGGCAATGCGGTTAGGGGCGCGTAGCTGTGAGCTTGCATCCAGTAAATAGTGGGTTCGAGCCCCACTGTCGGCAGCCCTGAAGATGATTTTCCGTGGTTTCTCATTTTCACACCTTCCCATTCCTAGGCCTTTCCTATCCCATCATCGCTATAAGACCTACCTTTGTCGGTGCAACCTCAAATTGTAAAAAAAAAAAAAGAGAGGCAGTTTCGAATTGCAAGTTTCAAAACTCAGAGCTGTAATGTGATGAATTTATAAGATGCTTAATTTCTGTCTTGTGGTGTAATCTCGCTAATAGTTTTATATCTTTGTGTCAGAAATGAATCTTTCTGGTGCTATGACTCCCCCCCACATCGTGACTGAAGAGAGTCCTTTTTCCTTCAAAGGAGCTTCTTATGAACCGTAAGTTTTCAGTCCCGGGGCAAGTATTAATCAGTGGTGGAGTGTAGGCATCATGATCCCAAGATTGTGGGTTTAAACTTGGCAGAGGTGGTCGGATTTTGAAGGACAAGAAAGAGTCCTTTCAATAATATTTGCTATACGATGTTTGCACGTAAGAGACCTCTGGTGACACATTTTGTGTTTCTCTGACAAAATTAAAACTCTTCTCTAATCCAGTTTACTCTGCCTTCTGGTAGACTAAACCAACTCGTCAAAATTTACATCCAGACTGCCTCATTGGCATCAAATCAAAATGCCTGTACACAGTAGGAGAAGTCCATATAATGGATTATTATTATTGTTATTATTATTGTTGTTATTATTATTATTATTATTATTATTATTATTATTATTATTATTATTATTATTATTATTGTGTAAGTCCAGGATCTGCTGGCATGGGTGAGTACAGGATCTTCGGCTGTAAGTCTGTATGATGTCATGGGTGATGGCATTGGAAGGTTGAGGTTTACAGTAATGGTGGATAATTTGACTGGAGAGTGGTGACCTGGTATCTTTTGGCTGTTTGACACAATGTACAAATACATATACATAGATCAAGCATAGCTAATCAAGGGGTGACTGAGTTGGGTGAAACTTGAATAACTGGTTTGTAAAAGGGATGCTTACAGCATGGCTAACATAATGTAACAAGACCATGACCAGTGACAAAAACATGACAGAATATGAGAAATGTCTGGCTGGTGACAAAACCATTGAGCTGGAAGCAAGCAAAGGGGGTCTGAGGGCGTAAGCCCCCAGGTTAGGGCCATGAAGTGGCCAGCAGGCCTCTAGCAACCTCTAGGACAGTATTGGTGTGCAACAAGACCAATTTCATCTACCGAAAACCACTGATAGCGATAGGTTAGGTTGTGATCCACCGAAAATCACTGATAGCGATGGGTTAGGTTGTGATCCTCCGAAAACAACCGATAGTCACAGGGTTAAGTTAGGTTCAGTTAGGTGCAACAACATTTCTAATTGACAGACTATTTTCATTGAAACCACTGTTGATGACAATGATTGAATATAATAAACATAAAACTGAATCGTTTATTAGTTTATAAAGGTTTTGTCCGGTAGATATGCCAGGAACTGGTGAGCCAACACCATAGATGTATAGTGTACAGTAATTGGCAAAACACGATATTAATATATGGTCAGGGGTCGAAAAATACCGGGCGCCCAGTCGCCATGGCGCCTGAAAACTTTTACCTGGCGCCTGAATTTTCAAATTCGGTTTTGAAAATTATTTTTTGAAATCCGGAGTTCCCTTAGATGTACTTTTCCATTACTTTACAAAGTAACGAGTCGTGTGGTGTTTCACGTTTTTTTTTTCTGTAGCTCGCATTTATTCTAATATGTGCAATAAACATTTTCTGTGCTTTTGGCAGAGTCTTGAATTCTGTAATTGCTCTTCGTACCTTGGAAATGGACGTTTCAGTTCTGCGCGGGAGCTGCCTAGCGGTCATGGGAGATATCGTTGTAACCGCCAAACAAGTATCCTTTCATGTGGACATATCGTAACACGAGTTCTATTGCAGATGATCAGCTATCGGTAGCCGAGTACAAAGATCAGACCAGAGTTGTGGAGAAATGCAGAGAACACTACATTACCATCATCCTTCCCGTGACTAACCGTTCCTCAACCATTGCCGCCAAAGCAGTGCTGATAAATTCCCGTGGAATTAATTCTTTGCATTTAGAACATACGGAATGACGTGTTTATCAATTCTTGCATTTTCACCGAACACTATTTATACTTTTAATTTAATTACAGCATTTTGGTATTGAACAGTTTGCACTTTATAAATACGGTTGTTTTTATTCCTGTGCGTTTATGGAAAATTGGCAGCGTAGCATCAGACATCGAAGCCCGCGAACTCGGAAACCATTTTACATTTCTGTGCTATACTTGAGAAAACCGCCAAAATGAAACGAACAACACCGCACGAATTGACTGATACGAGTAACAAACAGTGTACTCTTTCAGATTTCTTCGTAAGTAGGGCCCGTAAATGTAACACAAAGTGATACAGAAGGGAGTGAATGTGAGAAAATACTTGATGGAAGTGCCGACTGTAGAGTTCAGGACGACAATGACCAGCGTGAAATCAGCGTGAAATTTTCAGGCAAACGGAAATTTCAGCACATTCAGCGAAGTACGTAAAGAAAATGAAGGCTAATGTCACAGCATATGAATGCATTGTACATGGCAACTTATCATATTGCAAAAAATAACAGACCCTACACTGATTTTGAAGGTTTGGTTACATTGTTGCGCAAGCTGAAGGTTACTGATTCAGAGAAGTATGAGAATGATACACAATGCAGAGAATCGTAGCTTGAATGAATACCGTGGCTGTGCTATGAAGAAGGAATTGCAAAGTGTAAATTATGCAGTAACTTTCGTAGTATTGCCGATAAACATTCTAAAGGTGTATCCGAATTTTCAGGACCATTTAAACTGGAAACGTTTAAAACATACGAAATATCCTATCCTCACTCGAAGTGTCAGGAGGCTGAAAAAATGGTGTAACAGCCCCAAAGGGCCTTGGCCTACCAAGCGATCGCTGCTCAGCCCGGAGGCCTGCAGATTATGAGGTGAATCCTCTCGGCCGTTATCCTTGGCTTTCTTGGCGGGGGCCGCCATCTCACCGTCAGATAGCTCCTCAATTGTAATCATGCAGGCTGAGTGGACCTCGAACCAGCCCTCAGATCCACGTCAACATCCGTAACCTGGCCGGGAATCGAATCCGGGGCTTCCGGGTAAGAGGCAGGCACGCTACCACTACACCGCGGGGCCGGTAGGAGGCTGAAAGTTTCATGAAAAATCCCGAATGTGTACTTTAAGCGAGGTGCGTCAAGAAAATGAATGCTAATATGTTACAGCATATCAATGCATTGTTCATGGCATCTTATCATACTGAAGAAAAAAAAAGAACCCTATACTGATTTCGAAGGTTTGTTTGCATTGTAAAGCAAGTTGAATGTTACTGGTGGGAAATCAAACAGGCACATGTAGTGTAATTTTAAAAGACGCTGACCTTGAAGGTGACTGGTGATTATTTGGGTTAGTATCTCTTAAAATATAAATTTCCATTCTTATATGAACTGAGACTATACTCCTTAAGGCCACATTTCAAAAATAATACGTAGCTTGATCCTAGTCTAACCTGTGGTGTTCATAATGTATATTTGCAAAAAATGTGCTGGCTCCTGATAAAAAGGGGCTGGCTACTGAATTATTTCTATTTTCTTCTACCCCTGTATATGGTACTCGCTAATCTTTAAGGAGAAGAAATACCCAGTCAACTGTAGTTGCAGTGAACTTGGTTTGTCACTATTATTGTGCAAAATGTCACAATATCTAGTATAAGTCCGGGATGTGCCGGCACGGGTGAGCATGGTCTCTACGGGTGTGAATTATTATTATTATTATTATTATTATTATTATTATTATTGGTATTATACATACACTTCTCCACAGGAGATATGGCTAGTAACGGGGCACGGGATGCACCAAGTGCCTTACAATAATTAAAGTATTTACGCATTATACAAACATTGATGTACCGTACAGGTATACAGTATACAAAACTCTAGATCGAGGGATTTTCATTCTTGCGAGAGAAACCATCGCACAATGTTATAATGTGACTAATTCTAATTATTATTGTAGCCACAGTAACTAACAGAAGTAATTACCATTCAACTATTGAAACCAGAAACATCCCAACATCTCATAGAGAAGCTAATCACAATGGGACCAAGAAATGGTCCAAGGAATGCAAGATAGTTCAGCAAGAAAATGAAGGATTACTAGTCCAACAGAAAAGCTCAAGGTACCAGTACCAACAAGAAAGGAGCCACCAAAAACACCACAAGCAGCAAGTAACGGCAATAACAAATAATAAAGCACAAGCACTGTGGTCCACAGGCGGCCCAAATGAACTCGGTAATAATAAAAAGAATAATACACATACACAACCAGCAAAAGCTGGTTATTTTAGCAAGATATTTCTGTTGCGTACACATTGGCGCTGCCACTACCTTTTTAGTAAACAACTGTGCTGTTGTGGGCTGGTCAGTCTTTCTTACTACCAGTATCTACAGATCACTGGATAGTGAGATAAACAATCCTCCTATAGATTTGAAGCTTCAGGAGGGTCTTGAAAATATTACTTGGTGACTTCTCTATGTTATACAGTCATAATTATTGACCCAATATATTGTGAAAGCTAAGTACAGTCACTCTCTTCAGTGGAACTAATGACATGCATGCTTGCCCACTAGGAGAAACAGATGACCTCAACCATCAAACAGGGGGCCTCTGTCAAAACTTTATGTTTTAGGGTAAGACTAGGTACAAATAGACCAGCAAGGAATCCATTCTACACTCTGTGCCATGTGATGTAAAAGATCTCTGGTGACACATTCGGTGTTTACCCAAAATAGTTAAAGCTCAGCCGTAGATTGACCTATGGAGATCTGGTGTACTCCTTTCCGCTCCCAGCTTCAGCATCTGAAAAAGTTTCTTGAAATATGAAAAATCATGCTTAACCAAAATTTTATCACTTCATTTCTTGCAGACTGATTCTATCCTCGTATTTTTAGCTGGAACAGATTTCCCATTTCTTAATGATCTTGAGGTAAATAATTATGCTTCACAGTTTTCTTTCAGACAAATGTTTCATGTCTCTAAAGCCAGTTTTAGTCCTTGTGTCTTCACCGCCGAAAAGAATGCACGGAAAACAAAACTATAATCTACCCAAAGGACACGTGTACATCTAGTCCTACATATCATGATGCAGTTTCATTAACATTTCTGTTGAAGTCACACTTTTGTCTGAATGCTGGACTGATGTAAAGATGAGATCTCTGTGGGCTCACTCCTATGCTAACATACTTTCTTCATAAGTCATTGCTTTTAAAGTACTTTACAGGATTATTTCCATTTTATTAAATCACACAAAATAATCATGATACTGATACTTTGCTTTATAGCCTAAACGTTCATGTTTAATTCAGTTAACATTGACCGTCACAAAATTGAAGTTGATCAGTGACAGTAAGTTCTGCTAGAACTGCTAGGAACAATTGTTTTCCATTAATAACATTTCTCTTTAAATACTTCAGTGCACTGCATGCAAAATTATATAATTTATTTTGTAAATTTAAAGCTAGGGCACCATCCTCACAGACGCTCTGGTCACATATAGGGAGTCTACTCAGAAGACCTTCACTTGGCCTCTCTGGAGGCCGTACGCCATTATTAGATTTTATTTTTTGCATCTTCTTTTCCTATACCGACTTCTAGGCAAAGATTTTAACCAACCCTGAACTTGTATATACTTTATGATCTAAAAGTTGAAAGCCTTTTTGAAGTATCATGCAGTCATGCACGTAATATTTAATTAATGCCTGTCACTGTTAAATAGAGACAAAGACAGTACATGCAACACAGTGGCAAAGCGTACTTCTGAAGGAAGTCTTCACTGGTGTGTTAGCCCGCCTGGTGGCCATCAGAATGTTGGCAGAATTTTGTGTGCCAAAACCCTGGATTAAATTCCAAAACTTCTTCACAGTTCTTATATGGAGTGAGGGTATATGACACTGTTGATGGTGATTCATCCATTGGATGGGAGCATACATCTTGAGTAGGCCTCTTAGTGTTATGCGACAGGAGTAAGCTACATGCCAACATCAAATTTCACCCTCTCCCTACGTCATCATCAACATCCCACAACCAGATTTGCAGGTCGCCTATGGGAGTCAAATAGAAAGACCTGCACCAGGCGAGCCGAACATGTCCTCGGATACTCTTGGCATTAATAAGCCATACGATAAATAAGTAAAATACTGGTGTTTGTAATCTGATATCTGAGAAATTAAATGGTGACTGGTTCCTCATTCCTTTTTCTAGCTGTTACCAATAAAGACTTAACATTCATATAGTAGCTAATAACATCCCAAACTATCCTTTCACACACTGATTTAGCATGATTGCTCATAGGATTTTCCGAGTTTATTGAAACATTTTCTAATGACATATAAGTTTTACGCTCATAAGTAAGGTTATTTCCAAATAAACAGATGATTTGTAGTACATGCTGTCGAATGATTTCATTTTCCAGGAGCATTATAATAAAAATGCTTAACTGTTTCCTTACAAGAATTCTTATATAGCATGCAGTCCCATTTGGCATACAAATGATTGTAACTGTCTAAATTTTCTACACTTTGCACAGATGCAGTTTTCTCGAATTTTCTCAGTGTGGACAGATAGATCTTAAGACACTGACTTTTGTGCAGGTGTTTTAGGAAATCCTTGTGACTGAATCACTTTGTAATCTCACTGTAATAGAGCTGCTGACAGATCCTTTGTCCTAATTCTGTTGCATATGAATATCCAAAGTCTGGCCAGGGTTGTCTACTACAGTATGGAGTGGACCGTACAGTCAGCATATCAATGCAGTGTTGGGCAGCTGTAAATAACCAGACTCTCTGAAGGGGCGAACGGCTTTGGATGGAGGAGCTCCTTTAGTTGGGTGCTGTTCCCCAGTGGAGGAAATGTCTCTGAAATCAAATAGGCAGTGTCTCTAGGTTAGGAGCAGCTGCAAAAGTCTTGTTCTCCATGTTAGGGGTGACCTTGAAATCTGGCAGTTTAGTATAAAATGCCTTTGGGTATTGCACTCCCACCATAATAATAGCATATCAAAGTTGTCAAATTGGTTCAGAACAAAGATCTAAGGAGCACCCGAGAAGCAATGCACATCTCTCTTGTCTCTCCAGGGATGTGCGAGATGTGGATATTGGTCGTTGATCCACAGCCTAACCCTGAATCTCCCTGTATAAGGGTGATGGAGGAAAAGGAAGATGAATATCCTTTTTTTTTTTTTTTTTTGTCGTGACGGATTTGAGATCCATCATCTCACAGCCTTATTTGATCTCATGATCTAAAAGTTCAACATAGGACTGCAGAGAACATAGTGTGACATGATTGAGTCTGTGTACAGCTAGCCAAAAGACTCCACTGATCATTATCCCATCCGTATGTTTTTTAGTATCTTGGTAAAAAAGAAAGCGCTTCTGTAAAGCTTATTCCTTTTCTCTTTCATTTGTACATGGACTGCAAGTAATTTCATTGAAACTTTTTCTACAAGTACTTACCTTAACCAAAGATTTTGACGATCTTCGGGGAAAATGGAAGACTTGCTCGTCCTTTAATTTGTAGTTGATTGATTATAGTCAGGTGAAGTAAACAGTATTTTGTTGGAAGGGGATGACAGAAGGAAATTTGTAAGGGACTGAGAAAGACTTAAGCTGGAAATGATAGACTGGGTGATGTAATAGATATGAACCTACTTTGGTGCAGTGGTAGGCTCAAGGAAAGCAAATACATGAAAGACTTATGGGGCCTATAATGGAAGGTGAGAAAAGCCGATGGAGACTTTCAAGATCGATAAACTTGATATCCCGCTGTGGCCGAGGCATGCTTGATGTAAGATACAGTGGAAGGGAAATCCCAGGAGATCTCATTTTGCTAGTGTGATATTGCTTCCACTTACTCATTAGGCTCCTCACTTCATCTTTCCTGCCAGACTTCTCTTGGTCAACTCTTGTTGTCTTGCAAACTCAATGTTGTTTGGTTTGTTGGGGCCTAGGATCTTTCATTTTCATTCCCTTCTCTTTCTTTCCCCAATACTTAAATTTCATGTAGGGTCATATCTTTTCCATTGTCCTCCCTGGTTATTGTTAATCAAGAATGGTTGCCCAGTTGTACTTCCTCTCAAAACAATTGCTACCAGCACCATGGACTTAATGTTTAATAACTTCAAGGTAAGTGGTATAGAAGTTGAGGAAATCACAATGTTAGCTAAAAACAGGAGATTGTGGAAAATAGGGATGTATCACGGAAGACTTGTCCGGTAGGTACCGAAATGGTAATACACAGTATGTGCTTTCCGCTTCTCAATTGTTTTACGTGAGACTTACATGGAGTATTTCTAAATTTATGATAATTGAAACGAAACTGATTTTAAATGCATGAAAATGAAATTACCACATTCTGCTGATGTTTTGAAAGCGCTGGGAAATAATATAGAGCAATGACTATTGCGGACTTGAAGGAAAAAGGCAAAAAATTATCTAGAAAGAAGCGTGTTGAGTGACAGGGAAGGACTAAAAGCAGCAACCATTTCTTTTAGTGTTTTTGTTAATGCCTGTTGCCCACGGTAAACTTTTCTGTCAAATTTATTGTACAGTAATTTAATTTTATAAAATCTCTGTTGCTCACGGTCAAATTCAAGTTTTGTAAAACCTTTGATAAAACTTTTCATAAAATATGACTTCTATTCCGTAAAATTAATTTTACGAAACGAACCAATTAGCGAAGCTGACATCACGATGATGCTGGCGCTACGTCGTGAGAAGATTGTGAAGCTCGATTGTAAACACACACTTCTTTCTAAAATGGCAGGATCCGGGTGGACTAAGGAAGCTGTCAGCGTTTTACTGGACGAATACCAGAAATATCCTTGTTTGCATGAAATTAAAACGCCACATTACCACAACAGAAAGAGAGGCAGAAAACACAATCGCCTAATTCCTATATGAATGCTGGTCTTCTAACTTCAAGTAAATTTCGACCAAGGACAACAATCCTCTACCTTCTTCTCTTCTTTTGATCCAATCCCGAGTCCAGCATTTCGTGGCATTTCTTTTCTTTCCTTTTACCACTGTACAACATATAATTGCAGCTAAAGCAGCAAGTTTTGCTTTGTTTGTTGGAGCCATACTCTCAAAAGCAATGTAAGTTGAACAGCTGATTCTTGATTTAAAATTGTATCGATAGATGGCAGCACGTACACGTTTTAGTTCAGAAGTGAGTTCATAGATGGTCATCCTGATGCTTCCACGGATTTTATAAAATAATAAAATAATTTGACCGTGAGCAGCACAACTTGTTTTCACCAAATTTTTATAAAATTAATTGTACAACAAATTTTACGAAACATTTTACCGTGAGCAGTAGGCCTAAGGCACGGAGTCTCATTGAATAATAATAATAATAATAATAATTTAAAAAATGTTATTGGTTTTATGCCCCACTTACTAGTTTTATGGTTTTTGGAGACACTGTGCCAAAATTTTGTCCCACAGGAGTTCTTTTACGTGCCAGTAAATCTACTCATACGAGGCTGTTACATTTGAGCATCTTCGAGTACTACTGGACTGAGCCAGGATCAAACTCAACCCGGCTAAAATTATTGAAAAAGGTCATATTGACTAATCGGAATGTTACTAACTTATTACAAAATTATTTCTTAGTCAGAATTATGTCATTCACTCGTTTCAGTAATGACAACATCTTTAACTGCAAAATTCTTGATGTTATTAGTCACACTTTTATTTCTTACATCCCATCTGCGATTACATGTGATAAATATCGTTTTTTATCCGTATTGATGATATTTGATTGGAATAATAACAATAAGTTAATTTATTAATTTGACCACCTAATCAATACAATAAGTCTTGTCTTTGTTGATATACATTGACGTGTTAACTAAAATGGTACATGTTTCGTCTTGTATGTAGGCATCATCAGCCATTGCCTTAACCTTGAAATAAAATCAAGCACCTGATTTACATATAAATAAAGTCTAATAGACTGTTGCTTTGTTCATTTTAATTATAATAGTAGCCTTCTAATGTCAATATTGCAAATACTTTCACCAATTGTAAACTCCTCACTCATTGCAATATCTTTAAAACCAACATTGTAAAAGTCTTTTACCATATGTTAATGTTAGTTCAAGTCTCTCCTAGGCTTTTTAAAAATTAGTTTTATTTTATTTATATGTAAATCAGGTGCCTGATTTTATTTCAAGGTTAAGGCAATGGCTGATGATGCCTATATACAAGGCGAAACATGTACCATTTTAGTTAACATGTCAATGTAAATCAACAAAGACAAAACTTATTGTATTGATTAGGGAGTCAAATTAATAAATTAACTTACTGTTATTATTCCAATCCCATCTGCGAAGCGCATACAACCACTTTTTACAGGAGGGCTCCTTAGAAAATTCATGGTATAAATATGATTGACCTTGATTTTGGAACATTGGAATAGTGTAATAGTCAGGCAAAACAGTTTTCCTGTTTTCTTTTCTGCCATTGTGATATATTAAAACTTTAAATTCAACATAACCATGGACCAATCAGCAGTCCATGTGCGGAAGTGCTTGTGTTATACGCCAAGACAGATTTGAGTATGGGTAAACCGGTACTGTACCAGTCAAGAAATGTGCACAAGTAAGATTTCTGCAAGGACAGCTGCTGATTAGTTCATGGTTATGTGGATCTAACTCCAGCCATTTTCATGCTTTGGTCCACCAAAATGTATCACTATTTCATTTCTTATTGGTGCTCTATATATATATCTGTACTTCATTTTGCAGGAGAGACTGGACTGGGGAAATCCACTTTGATGGACTCCCTCTTCAACACAAGCTTTGAATCCACTCCAAGCCCACACAACCTCCCAACTGTGAAACTAAAAGCCCACACATATGAACTACAGGAGACTAATGTCAGATTAAAGGTAAGGAATTTCCTTATTCAAAGTGACTCTTTATCTATGTAGTTCCTGGGTAAAATGTAAACTGTTGGGCAGAGTGGCTCAAATATGCCAGCTTCGTGCGAGTAGATTTACTGGCACACAAAAAAACTTGTGCGGGACAAATTTCTGGCACCTCGGCATGTCCGAAAACCGTCAAGAAATTAGTGGGGCATATAAACAATAACATTACTATTATTAAATGTAAACTGATTTTCCTCCCTTTTCTTTTCAGCTAACAATATGTGATACAGTTGGCTATGGAGATCAAATTAATAAGGAAGACAGTTTTAAAGCAGTTGTAGACTACATAGATGCTCAGTTTGAAGCCTATCTTCAGGAAGAACTAAAAATCAAGCGTTCCCTTTCAACATATCATGACAGCCGCACACATGTGTGTCTGTACTTCATTTGCCCCACAGGTCATGGGTGAGTATAAGATATATTGTGTGACTTTGCAAGCAATGCTAATGGAATTGCAAGTAATATTCTCATCTCCTCTCTTCCGCAGACTAAAATCCATAGATCTCGTGTGTATGAAGAAGTTGGATACCAAAGTAAATATAATTCCCATTATTGCAAAAGCTGATACAATATCGAAAACTGAGCTTCAAAAGTTTAAGGTAAGAATATTATCTGTTTTATTGTTAATAATGCAAGAAATAGAAGAAATTTGGCGAGTTTAAATTTAAGTATATATATGCAACGATCTCCTGGTGGCCATGATCGTTAACGCGTTGAAGTCTAAGTGGTCTTACACTGAGGTTAGCCGGTTCGAGTCCCGTTGGTAAAAAAAAAAATTCACCATCAGAATGTTGGCAGGGTAGGGGAGGTGGTGGTATACAATTTGTAATCACTAGATTGCATGCCAAAAGTCTGGATTAAATTACAAACCTCTCCACAATGCTCATATGGACTGAGGGCATATGACGCTGTTGATGGTGATTCGTTCGTCGGTGGGGACGTTAAGCCTTAAGAAGACCCCTTGGTGTTATTCTACAGGAGTAGGCTACGTGCTGGCACCGGGTTTCACCCTCTCCTTTCCTAGTATCATATATCGAGTCATTCATTTCATCTCATTAGCTCCTTTGATGAGGTTGACGTCAGGAAGGGCATCCGGTCTTAAAAACCTGCCACGAAAGATTCTTCTTGCCTCACCTCATACCTGACCCCCTTGAGAAATGGGACAAGGGTTGGACAAACAAACGATCTCCAGGAAACCATGCCTTAAGTCGTGTGACAAAATTTTACGCTACGAAGGAAAAACTATAGCAAAGGTTTTGGTTCCACCTAATCACTACCAATTTATTTGGCAAACTACTGTGTTATATATATTTGTACATAAGGGACTAGTTTCGACCCTACAGTTGGGTCATCGTCAGCCATTTTTCATAACCTTAAATCCAATTGGAAATGCATACAATATTATATGCATTCTAAAACATTTCTGGTGACCAACTGTAATCATGATAGCATATCCGAAACATATCTGAGAATCGAATTGGTAAAACATCAGCCATTAAACTTGAGTTAGACCACTGAATTGGAAATACACATGTGGCAATATGTATGTTCTAAAACACTTTAGAACTGTCAAATGTTTTAAAGAGAGCACATTGTTTTATGGATCTTCCTAACATATCTGAGAATCAGATTGGTTACGCACTGTCATAAAATAAATAGAATTCGCATGAAGCAAAGTTAAATTTTAAAATACAGTATTTGAAGTCATTGTTCTCATTTACGATCGTATCCATTACTCCTTTTGTGTTTGTCCTGTGTTCCTAATCTTATACCACATGTAGTTATCTTTGTCTTATGTTTCTTCCCTTTTCTTGTACTGTAAAATGGGGAGAATTCGATCAAAAACTGGGAATTTGAGAAAAGACCATTCACTGCAGTTAAATCGCAATGTAGATTTGAATATTTTGCTATTCACCTTTGATGATGTTATATCCACATATTAATGTATATTTTGTTCATATTCTCACCTATTACTCACATTTAATTGTTGATAGATTTCATCTTGCAGATTTCATCTTGCAAAGTGGGGTGAATCCAATCACCAACTTATTTTGCATATTGAATGAAACAGTCCCATTTACAAAACTTCTAAATTTATCCATAGCTTCTTACAAAAGTATTATACCTTTTAATATAAAAAATCAGTAAAATCTCAATAGAATTTTGCAGCATCACCAAAAACATTAAGCTTAAGTCTTCTTTTAATTCTTTCGATGTCACCAACATGTACTCTAATATTCCTGTGAAAGAGACCCTTGACATAATTAGAAAAACTTAACGAATAACAAAACACTGAATATCCAATTGAGGAATTCATGTCACTTCTGAGTTTCGCCCTTAATAACAATACATTTCATTTAACAACATTGTGTACCAACAAATATGATTCTAAATGGGAGCCCCAGCTTCTGGCATCCTCGCCAAAATTTACACAGACCACATAAAATATTAAATGATGCAAAAGGTGTTGTCCTGCTGAGATACATAGATATTTTCTTAATAGATAACCAAATGAACAATAGTACCGATTTATTGGAACAAATTAATAGTTTAGACCCGTATATTAAATTTACATTAAAACTGAAAACAATAAAAAACTTAATTTCTTGGATTTAACAATTGGGAGGGTAAAAGAAAACCTGTCCTATACAATATTTAGAAAGCTGACCCAAACACTACATAAATAAAATACAAAAAGACTCGCACCATCCCAAAGCGCATAAAAGTTCATTTTTTAGTATGCTCTATGGGGTCTACAGTATTCCCTTACCAGATAAAGATTTACAGAAAGAGATTAAACTCATATAAAATAGCATTAAGTAACAGATACACAAAAAAAATCTATATTGATAAACTATGTACTAAAATAACAAGCAGGCCCAAAACGCAACTCAAAAAAAAAAAGGACCTAGCCACTTTCACTTAAAACATCAGCAATATATACCAAATTACCTATATTGAAGTGACTTAATTTTAAAATAACATTCCATACAAATAACACCAATGAACCGTTTACTTTATAGTCACCACAGTATAGCAGAAAATAAGAGAATCTAGGTTCTGCGCAGATTTGGACACCTTGTACATTGGACAAACAGCGAGAAACTTTGCTAAGATACCTGTAACACACCAGTGCCAAAAAACAACAGATATTCGGCTATGAGCTCATACATGGCAGATTTAAATCATAAATTTACCACTATAGAAAAAGACTTAACAGTCCTACGTACTTCAAATAAAGGTAAACTAATGAATATACTGAAACTCATTTATATTGAAATAGATCAGAAACAGAACCCCAAATTCGACATAAATGAGTTTATGGAAAACGTGCTAGTTATACTTATGCAAGATGTTACTAAAAAGAAACCGGTTAAACACGCTAGTCCCCCCACCTTCTGGTATTTCCGTTCCCCTCCCTCTCCCTTGTCCCTCCCACAGATCAGCTGCTGGTCACACACACACACACACACTGTCAGTGGACATCATATATGGAGCAAGCACTACAGGACTATAGGGAAGTGAGCCATTTGATTGTTTTTCAGCATTTCCACCTCCACCACAAGGTTTTCTCCAATTCAAAAAAAAACTTTCCTCTTTCTTTTTTCAGACTCCCAGCCGATTTACTGTCATACATAGAACTACAACCAAAGTCTAACTTCAACTAAGGTTTCAAGGAGTTTCCCCCAAACCATATAAAAAATCCTGTCACAACTTAACTCAACAGTGCAATATATTTGTTGTAAGTTTTACTAATCTACATGTCAGTGTTGTGTTAGCAAAATTTGTATTCCTTGAAGCAAGTGAAATAAGGAGATAGTGCACAATAAACATGCCTCGCTTGTGGACGTAATTTGTCAAGGACCTAACATCACTATCGCCTTTTTAAAGTGTTTTTATCCATTTTTATCAGTGTTGAACTTAAATATTTTTAAGGTATGTTTTCTATCATCTAATGTTTTATCTGTTTGTGTCATTTTTTGTAATGTACACTTTTTTTGTCCTAGCTGAAAATGTTCTGAAAAATGAACAAAACATTTTCTAATATAGACAACAAGATATTAAGCTGAACATATGTATTAACTGCTTAGGTTAGCCAATAAATTTAAGTATTGGCAGATGGAATCTTATCTTCAAACCTAAGTTTCGGAACCCACTAACAAAAAATGACTAATCCCATGGCGCTACAGTTCTGATGGGACTTGACATACCAAGCAACCACTACTCAGCTCTGTGGCCTGCACATTTAGGTGATCAGGGTGACAAATCCCCTTGCCTATTATTCGTAGCTTTCTAGACTGGGTCCACTATCTCACAGTCGGATAACTCCTCATCGTATGTAATAAGTTTCATATTGATCCGCATTGACAGCTAATTCACAATTAAGGCGGTAGTATACGTATAGAAATGAAACTATTTTTTCATAGAAGTTTCATTGGCACTGGTTTCAGCCTTGATTGTAAGATCTTCGGCCATTACATTAAAACTATAATGGGTAAAATATCAAAATAAACACTGAAGCACAATACATCTAAAAATATGGAAATGTCAAGATGTGGCATGTTTATGGCAAGTTTGATTCTCTGACAAGTAAAAGGATAAGGTGTTTTACAAACTTACTGAGCTGGTTGAGGGGAACATCTCAACTAAGATCAATGGACAGGTGGTCCGGTGAAAAAACTTTGTCCGTATGGATCAAGTATGTTGGTAGATGTCTCAAAAAAGAAGAAAAGATAAAGTGAATCAAGTATTGACTTATGGAGAAAGAAAAAAATTAACAGTATTAAACACTGCACTCTTTGAGCTACTGGAATGGTGGTTTATGAAAAGATAGTGCTGATAGTGTGACAGTAGCCGTATTGACATTATAGCAATTAATTAATCTAAAACTTGGGCAAAAATTATTGACCCAACTGTTCTGAAGTCTAAAAGCACAACAATTGAAGTTTGACAAGGAGGAGAAAGCTTTTTATGAGCCCAAATTACCATACTTTTAGGATAAATATAACTTATATTCCATCAGAGTGACTAGTCTTCTTCATTAGTTCGCTTGGTACATCCTCAAATTTCTCATAGGTTGACAAGGATGCTACAAACTGACAACCTGACAAATAAAGAGCCAACATAATCACCATTAACCCATTACATGCTCATTCCCACAAAACTCTTTAAGAAGGATCCTAACCAAACACTCTTTGGGTTGATAAAGAGGAGGCTACGTTATCAGCCATGTTTGCCGTACTTGAGTTCATGTTACAGCATTCCACTTCAGACCTGAACAGTGGCATTTTACATTCCCAAGTTCTGAGACCTCTTTGCTTACCCATTTATGAAACTGAAAATATCCTTGTTGAAATTATTTTTCTCTCCGGTGTCCCTCAAGGGTCTGTTCTAGGGCCCTTGCTGTTCGTCTTGCATATTAATGACATATCTTCTACACTTCAGTATTGCAACTACCACTTATATGCTGATGATATGCAGATATACAAACACACCACTACAAACAATTTACATGAAACAGTTCAGTATATTAATTCGGATATTGAAAGACTTACCATCTATGCTAAAAACAACCACTTAATCCTAAATCCTCGTAAAACACGAAGTATTATCATAGGAAACTCTAAATTATTACATGTAATACACAATATCAATCCTCCTCCAATCATAATCAATGACATTGCTGTACCTTACCTTAAAAATGTAACTAATTTTGGAATCTCCATCAATGAGAATTTGACCTGGAATGAACACGAAACAAATGTATGTAGAAAGGTTCATGCAGCTCTATATCCCCTGAAACGTCACAAGAATTCTTTCCTCAAAAAAAATTAAAATTAATCCAAGCACTACTATTCCCAATTTTAGACTACCGTGATACGGTACTAGTCAATCTAAATGCTGAAGACCTTAAAAAGTAGTTAGTGGGACGTAAAGCAAATAACATTATTATTATAATGCTGAACAAGCTTTGAAACTTCAGTGAGCACAAAACTCATGCATACGATATGCCTTCCAGCTGCGATATGATGCTCATGTTACACCCTATTTCAAAACATTGCGATGGCTACGCATAAATGAATGAAGGAATTTTCACCTAATGACACTTGTTTACCAAGTGCTCTCAACGAACACTCCTACTTACCTCTCTTCTAATTTTCGTTTCCTTTCCTCATTCCATGAAATTAGTACCCGTTCTGGTTCCCTACTTGAAATTCCACTTAAGTCAAACTAATTCCTACAATCATTCCTTTTTAGTTGCTGCATCGAGACTCTGGAATACACTCCCAATGGACATTCGGCACCTTACTTCGTCTCATAAATTCAAATCTGCCTGCCGAAAGTTTTTCCTAGGAACATAAAACTGAGTTGTGTGAGTCATTGTGTGTATGTTGAGTGAATGGGTTTTCTAGATTTATTATTATTATTATTATTATTATTATTATTATTATTATTATTATTATTATCACACTACTGTACTGATATGTAGGCCTATCTTTGTCTTAAAATTATCTGTCCGTAGTATTATTTCTTTTTAGAATTTCTATGTCTTTTATGTTTAAATTTTAAATTTTATTGTTTATAGTGGTTAAGTGTAAGAGAGGGCCGTGAGCCCTAACTTCGCCACAAATGTAAGTCAGAATAGATTATTTTCTTCACTTTAATAAGTGAGGAAAGAATATGCTTCCTGCTTAAAATGTATGAACAATTATTTCCCTTGCAGAGATTATTTCTTTTGTTCAAAATTGTGTTAATTTAATTTATACTGATTTTTGGATTCTTGTGGTCAACCCAAATTGGGACGTATCATTTAATAAAATAAATCTCCCTCACAGATAATATTCTAAATAGCATTGTAAAAGAATTGCTAGCGATATTGAGAAATGTTTATGTGCCATGCGAACAAACTAGAAGCAATGACAAAATTTCCTATAGTAGGTTGAAAATCTAAAATACCGTACCACCTGCACTTTTCCCCCCAAAATATTGGTTCTAAATCTTGAGTGCGGGTCATATTCAAGCCATTCGTTCTTGGAGTATTGAAATAGATTTGAATACGGTTACTGTACTCAATATACCACATGTAAACGGGCATTCAGGTCTTATTGTTTTTTAGTTGCGTTCTAGAAAACAAGATCGATTCTTTTCTCAATACGGTTACAGTAGCATTTAAACGCAAAATGTAAGGTAATGAAGTACGGTAAATAAAAAAATATGGGGTAAATATGAAAGCTGCTGCTGCGATGCTCGATAGTCATTTGTTTCACAAGTGTTGCTGGCATGCTGGGTGCGTGAATAGCTGATCTCGTGGGATATTGTACTTTGCGAGAGTCGAGACTGTTGGTTACGGAAGTCTACCTCGCTCACATTCGAGTTCCGGATCTGTCCCGTGAAAGTGCTGTCTCGATAGTGACGGATTCAAAACGGCGTCTGCGGTCATTTACTGTACGTGAGAAACTTAAAGTTGTAAGCAAAGCAGAAATATACGGAAATCGTGCCATTGGCAGAAAGTATTATATTAATGAATCATGTATTCGTGATTGACGAAAGAAGAAGGAAAAACTTCTAAAAAGTAATGGCAATCGCAGAGCGTTCCACAGGCGGAGTGCAGTGTTTCTAGAAATGTGGAATTTCAAATTCAGTGGACGGTAGTGAGGACGACTGTTTGTGGAAAGATGTCAGCGACGAAAGTTCCTATGGTGAAACTTCAGATGACTGTGAATTGAAAATGATCCTAGTATTGGACTGATTTTATTTAAGATTTTTGTGATGATTTTATTAATTGTAAGCTGTTTGAATTTATATTTGTGGTATAGATGAGAAAATTAAATAGGTATGTAAGTTATTTTATTTTTTTTCCGTATTTTGCTGTCTCAAATTTAGGGTGCGAGTCTTATTCGGTGGTGGGTGGTATTCGAGATTATACGGTATTGTTATTCTCTGTCTCATTGGCTAGCCCATCTTGGGCCAGATCAGTAAATAAATAAATAAAAAATACCTGGTAAAAGAAAACATTTTATCAATAAAATTACGTTTCATTTTATAAGAACACATCCTTAGACTCTTTCAGACCATGTATTTTGCGTGTGTGCACATGTAATGTGTTGTGATAGTGTAATCTTGTGTGTTTATGAAAGGGTGATATTATGAACAAGTGGAAGTCATTTGGATGTTAAAATTTTCTGTCCAACCGCTTGATAACTGTTACATTTTTTATACCAGTGTAGGGAATAATCAAGCTGATGCTAATGTGGCAGTCAAATATCAATTGAAGATCTGACATTGTTGGCTGGTTCATAAGATAACCATACTCTGACCAGTGTAACTTAAAAGCTTTTCAGTCTGTCGAACATACAAGTTAACTGTAATATACAGTATACGTATATATACTACCAGTTACCCGCGGCTTTGTTCACGTGGATTTCGTAATTTGTTAACGTAATCGTTCGTCGGTACTGTACTAAGACATTATCTGAAAATCCCCAAGGTATCAAAACTCACCGAAAATTTGAGTATCATTTACTCCAGAAACTTTGTAAACCATGTTTGTGGTATTGCCTTTTGGGGTTAAGATGATCATGCGACTGACATAAAACTGTACATGTGAGAACCAGTCTCTTCTAGAGTCGAAAAAAGAAACATGTTTCTTTACTTTTAAAAGAGATTCCAAATACTTATTTCCATGTCTGTAGCATCTTCAGTTTTTGAGATATAAGTATCCTCATAAAAAGAATTAAATTCCTGTTTTCACCCCACTCTTCCTGTTAAATTGATTACACCCACCCCCCAAAAAATGCATGTTTATTTTTAAAGGAGATTCATCATCATCATTTGTTCTCTCCAGCAAACCGGGTACGGTTGTGTACGAGCCTCCTCCAGTTTTTCCTATCCATCCACAGATGCTGCTCATATATGCGACGCCAGTTCAGTCTCTAATTTCAAGGTCCTTCAATATCTGTTTTTCCCAAACATCATGAGGTCTTCCTCTTGGTCTTTTCCCAGGAACATTGTGGTCGAAGTATGTTCCAGATGAGTCCTGTGAGGTCCATTCTTTTCATGTGACCATACCATTGCAATCTCTTCACTTCTAGAGTCTCCAGCAAGTTTCTTTCCAATCCAAGCTATTGCCGGATTTCCACATTCCTTATTTTATCCAAAAAAAAATTTAATATATATATATATATATTTTTTTAGACAAGAACGGAAGAACTTCATTTCTGTTGCCTGAAGACGACTCTTTGTTGGTCCAATAAGTGTTGCTGCTTCCAGGCCATACGTCAATATAGGTACTAGATATACTTTGTACAAGTTGATCTCAGAAACTAACGGAAATGTTTCATCCCAAAGTATTTGACGTACACCGTGACAGAATTTGGAAGCTTTCTGTATTCTGTTGCTAATCTCTTGATATATGGTATTGTCTGATGACCTCATTGGTTGAATGGTCAGCGTACTGGCCTTCGGTTCAGAGGGTCCCGGGTTCGATTTCCAGCCGGGTCGGGTTTTTAACCTTAATTGGTTAATTCCAATGGTTCGGGGGCTGGGTGTGTGTGGTGTATTCAACCTTAGAAATCATCCTAGGTAGGGCCCTCATCTTCAGATATGCAGGTCACCTAATAGGCCGTCTACTAGAAAATGACCTGCACCAGGCCTCTCCAGAGGCCATACACCATTATTATTAGTGTCTGATGACAGAACACTACCTAAATACTGGAAGTTGTCTACAATATTCATCTCATCTCCAATTCTTAGATGAACAGTTGGAGAGTTTCTACTGCCTTTGTTTTGCTGATTTTGAGACCTAAGGTTGTAAAAGCTTCATGCCAGAGATCTAGTCTAGTTTGTACTTCTGCTTCTGTCTCACCCCATACCATTACATCATCAGCAAAAACCAGGGCATTCTTTTAACTGCTTTTAAAACTTCATCCATTATGATTATGAGGAGAAATGGTGAAAGACAACTTCCTTGCTGGACTCCGCTGTTCGTTTTGAACCAACCTGACCTTCCATCTTGGACATGGACACAACACTTGGTGTCATCATATAATCGTTGTACTCATGCTATGTCATCGGGCACTTTCTTATGTCTCAAACATTCCCATATATGCCTGTGTGGGACATGGTCATATGCTTTCTCGATGTCCAGAAAAACAGTTATAAGTGGTTTACCTTTCTCCCAATACTTCTCATAGAGCATTCTAGTGGCAAAAATGAGGTCTATAGTTGATCTATGAGGTCTAAATCCTCGTTCGTCCTCAAGCGTAGGTTCGACATATTTTCTAATCCTGCCCTCAGGGATAGATTCGTAGATTTTGAGGCCAAGGAGATTCCAAACACCGATTTTCACGTCTGCGACACCTTTAGTTTTTAAGATAGAAGTATCCCCGTACAAATAATTCAACTTTTTCAATTCTTTCCACCCCCTTTAAATGGATTTTCCGAAAACAAAGAAATAGTATTTCTTTATTTTTAAAGGAGACTCAAAATACCAATTTTCATCTCCGTAACATCTTCAGTTTTGAAATATCACTATTCTGATAAAAACAATTCAGACCACTTTTCAGTACTTTTTACCCCCCTTAACCCTTTGTTGCCTGAATAGTGAAAAATAATAAGTATACTTGATTTTATCACCTTATTCTAATGGAATATGTTCAAATAGTAAATGCTAATACTTTCAAGTCATAATTTTAATTTTTGGTATGTTTTTGGGGCCTGGTACTTTTAAGTACAGTCAGGCATATAGGAGGCTTCATATTCGGATAGATACGAATGTTCACATTTTGAAATTATATCACATTTATTGTCTCAAAATATTAGTAGAACATGTTTTTCATACGTAAAACTATTACAAAAATGTAAAATTTAAAGCAAATATGTGTAATAAGAGTGAAGTTTCATAATATTATTGTTCATATGTAGAACATCTTGCATACATCATATACAACTGACACATTATGGTGCTCTGCAAAGCAGTTCTTTTTTTTTCATTGCAGCAAAGAAGAAGACTACATGTAGTACACTTTGAATGCGGTCTTGACTGCATCTTCTTTCTCGAACACACCTCACGTCGACCACGGTCTTTTACAAAAACAACAAAATGATTTCCACGATTACTTAGTCTGACATCACTGGGAATAGAATATTCTGTTTTCCTCCTTTTTGGTAGACAAGTTTGCTCTGAATTTGGTGACCTCATATCACGTAAAGTTTTCCTGGAAGAGGAATTTCTTTCTGGTTCATCAGTCCTAGGGCCACATTACGCCGGAATGCCATTAGAGGGACTTTTTCATGCAGATTACAGTATATGATGTAGGCACTGACAAATGCTATCTCAATCATTCCCCAAAATAATCTATGCCACCATTTTTGGATCGACGATCTAAACCATATACGCCTCGAAGTCTGTCAGCATGGTCCACTCCATCTATGTGTGCATTATAGTCTTGCACAACAACCGGACAATCAACAGTAACATTACTTCCATTCTTCTGTTTCCTAGAAACAGTTGTGGCTTCTGCTCCATGGGAATTAGATGCTAAGCACACACCTTTACTGTCTTTCCATAGAAAAACACTGATGTCCATCGGAGAAATTCTATCATCAGAACACCCACTTTTCATATCTTTTTCAGGCATAAAATTCTGTGGGATTCCCTTTCTAGTCATTCTAATGGTTCCACATGCTAGAGTATTTTCCTCTTTCAACCTTTCAAGAAGTGGGAGAGAAGTAAAATAGTTATCAAAGTACAATTTTCTGTGTTGTCCCCAGAATGGCTTTGATAGGCTCAGCACAACTCTTTCCCCAAGCCCATAATTCTGGAATTCTTGTTTTAGGGCCTGATTATTCCCTTGATAGATGTCAAATTTCAGAATGTACCCCTCTGATCTGCAATGCACCACAGTTTATAACCCCTTTTTATTGGCTTCATAGGATTGTACTGCTTGATACTACTCCTTCCCTTGAACAAAATCATTGACTCATCGATGATATCACTATCAGTCAACCTGGCTGCTTCGCCACACATATTGCAAACCTGTAATGTAATATACTAGTACTTTTATTTGAGATGTGGTATGTCTTAATATTTGGAGAAATATTCTGAAATTATTGAAGAAAACTTCATATATGCCGAATATTTTACATCAGTAAAGCATTACATTCCGTTTTGGAAATGACCTGACGGTACTTCTAAGTACCTCGCCATTTACTAGCTATATATCCACACCAATTGCAAATTTCATTAATATGAGTATTTTGTTGCATTACAGGAGCATACTTACATGCACTAAGATCACTTGCAGGTCGAATGTAACAATAGGAGCTAAGAAATAATCAAACAAAATGACATTTGTTTACTGTGGAAACACTATGACTACACTCCTAAGAATAAAACGATCTCCCGTGTTTTTCATCAATACCAACCTCAAAAATGAAATATCTCTGTTTCAAAAATTAGGTACTTGAAAGTACCATGAGGAAAATACAAGGGTAGGATTTACTGAATAATTCCAAAGCCATGAAATATGAGATGGTACTTTAAAGTACCGTCAGGCAACAATGGGTTAAGTGGTTTTTCCGAAAACAAAAGTAGGCTATACATGTTTCTTTATTTTTAAAAGAGATTAAAAATACTATTTTTCACATCTGTAAGCTGTTAAATTTATGAGTGTTCTGTTGATATTCTCATTTAAAAAATTCACCCCTAGTTGAGTTCCCTTTAAGTGAATTTTCCAAAAATAAGTTATCTATGTTTCTTTACATTTTCAAGACATTCCAAATACCAATTTTCATGTCTGCAACAATTTACATTTCTGGGGTATACTGTAGATGTAGTCTTTTTTTAAATTCACTCCATTTGTCACTCCTTCACCCTCCATTAATTGGATTTTCCAAAAACAAAATGTTATGTGTTTATTTGTAAATGAGATTCCAAATACCAACTTTCATGTTTGTAACATCTTCAATTTTTGAGATACAAGCATCCTCATAAAAGGTATTCAACCCCTTTTTCACCTTTTTTCACCCGCCTTAAGGGGATTTTCCAAAAACAAAAAAATACTTGTTCCTTTATTTTTAAAGGCGATTCTAAATGTCAGTTTTTACGTCTGTAAGCAATTAAGTTTTTGAGATACAGATATGCTCATGTAAACAGTTCACCCCGTTTCACCCCCTTAGCAACGGAATATCCAAAAATCCTCTCTTAGTGAGCACCTACATTCGATAATAAATGTATCTCCAAAATTTCATTTCTTTATGTCCAGTAGTTTTCACTCGGCGATGATGAATCGGTCAGTCAGGACATGTCAAAAACATATCAGATGTAAGGCCCCTTAGGCACCCGCCCTGTTAACCAGCGCCTCGTCTTAGATCTGACACTAGACTCGTCAGAGTGGGATGTGTCAGACCCTACCCACTGACGCTGGGGTGTATGCAGGTGAACTTATCAGAAGCCCTTATTTTTTTTTTTTTTCTTTTCGTGTGGCTATTTCTAGCAGAGTGCAGCCCTTGTAAGGCAGACCCTCCGATGAGGGTGGGCGGCATCTGCCATGTGTAGGTAACTGCGTGTTATTGTGGTGGAGGATAGTGTTATGTGTGGTGTGTGAGTTGCAGGAATGTTGGGGACAGCACAAACACCCAGCCCCCGAGCCACTGGAATTAACCAATGAAGGTTAAAATCCCCGACCCGACCGGGAATCGAACCCGGGACCCTTTGAACCGAAGGCCAGTACGCTGACCGTTCAGCCAATGAGTCGGACAGAAGCCCTTATAAGAGACAGTCTGATAACTGCATACAGGAGATAGGGTCTGACACATCCCACTCTGATGAGTCTTGTATCAGACCTAAGACAAGGCGCTGGTTAATAGGGCGGGCGCCTGAGGTGCCTTACATCTCATATGTTTTTGACATTTTTGACATGCTCTATTGGTGAAAAATATCTAATTCCCTCCATGGGAATTTAGAATTTTCCATTCAGTCAGGACATGTTATTTTATAGATTGTGTATTCGACAGACTGAAAAGTTCTTAAGTTACATTTAACTGAGTCGACAGTGGGAAATGTGGCTTCGTTCTTAACAAATAGTCTCACCAAAACAAACAGAAATGTGTTAACTGCTGTTCAGCTACAAGTATGAATATATGTATTCCTAATTTATTTTCAGGCTAAAATTAACTCAGAACTTGCAAATAATGGAGTGCATGTCTACCAATTTCCTACTGATGATGAATCCGTTGCCGAGGTGAATGCATCCATGAATGCTCATGTACCTTTTGCTGTTGTGGGGAGCACAGACTTTGTTCGTGTTGGCAACAAGATGATGCGTTCCAGGCAGTATCCTTGGGGCACTGTGCAAGGTATTTTGCATATGTAATAGTACAGTGTATAACAAAATATAGTTTGTGATGTGTGATGTAAGTCTTACTATATTCTTGCACTTTGGTTTCAGTCGAGAACGAGTCCCACTGCGACTTTGTTAAGCTTCGAGAGATGCTTATTCGAACAAACATGGAGGACATGAGGGAGAAAACTCATGCCCGCCATTATGAGCTGTACAGAAAGAAGAGGCTCGAGCAGGTTTGTGTTTCTAATGTTTCTGATACTTCCTATGAAGAATACTGAAAGAATCCATACGAATTTTCTGGGTGTGTTTTAAGAATCAAAAAGTGTCATTTTTGTTCTTGGTGTATACAGTACTTTTCTTTCTGCTAGTACTGTGTTCCGGCACCTTGTTTTCTAGTAAAAAAGTTTTGATTAGTAGCAGAGAAATTTATCGTAAATGTTCCAGCAAATGGTGTTCACGAACTGAATTTTCACTTTTTATTGGCGCAAGTTGGTACCATGCTTACATGTTTCTTAGGCTTCATGGGTTGGTAATGCAGCCAGAAACAGGAAGTTGTGTTCACTTTCAATTGTTTCCAGTGTCAGATAACCAGTTGAGAGTTCTAAATTAATCTACTGTAAGTTAAATCAGTGTAATTATTGTTGAAAAAAGTAAATTAAGTAGTTACTTTGTCAATTAGTAAGATGAGGAAGGCAGAAGAAGTAGAAATTGTCAAATCTGCTTGTGATCCTGTAAAACACAAAAGTAGCAGCGAAAATGCAGGTGGTGAAAAAGATCACGAAGATCCCCGGTGTCAAATAGAAGCAGATTCTGATAATTACTGGCCACAGCATTTAACAATTTTATGATAAGATCTTGTCGTATCCTAAGGATAGAACAGGCTGGGGACTGGAATGGGTTCAAAACACAACTATTTGATACAATAAATGACACCAACTTAGATGGCCTTCTTTTGAGGTACGGTATATTAGGACTACCAAGAATTATCATACAAAATATATGTACAGAAATTTACACAGTTATGTATACATCTACTCTCTCTTCTTAATAAAGGAACTTCCTAACCTAATAACACTCCAAGCTACCTAAGAAGTCTTTGGTTCCCTTCGTTCGTTAGAGTCTGTTTCAGTAAATACATATTTTCTGAGAGGGATGATTTTCTTGCAGCGTCTTCTTTCTCCTAGCTACTCTTGTATGCACTGGCACTCAAGCGTTTTAGCACTTGACACCTCGCTGACAGTCAAGGGAATGCAGTTCCTTTAAACTCTAAGTCTGTCTTTAGATTCACTTTCCTGCCTCATGTTACTCTTCCGTGTAATAGGCTGCCTTCACCTGCCCGTACGATGCTCTAAGATTACTGTCATACTAATCTGGGGCTTATGAAAGTAAAAACAATAAATATATTATTCCACGTATTCAATACTCAACTAGCTTACAAAATTAGGATTTCATCCTTATTTTATTGCTAAATTATTAAAACATGGTACATGTTCCACTCATTTTCTGAGCATCTTCAGCCACTGTAGAATCTTAAAGCTAATTAGGAATATTGACCTAGAACTAACGTGTTTGATTTGTCATTAGCAAGCTAAAAATTAATGCTGTTTTTTAAGAAAACAAGGTTAAATACTATTTTCTATAATAATAATATTTGTTTTACGTCCCACTAACTACTTTTTTTTAGGTCTTCGGAGACGCCACTATTTTCTTGTATATTGTGTCAAATGGTTCTGATCGAAGTATAACAGTTATTCACATTCAGTTGAAATAAAAATTATAGTCATAAAAGTTTGTTTATTTAAAATATTTTATTGAAATCATGAATCATTGTAACTTCTTACAAACTTGAAAAGATGGCTATATTACACTCTCAGAAACATTTTATGAGATCAGGCTAAGGAATTACTGCATTTGTTGTCTTGCTATCTGCAGCTCATGTTTTACTGTTTCGTGTTATAGGTATTGATTGATACACACTTGAATTGATATATGTTGAAACTAGTTATAATCCAATTTTACAATTATCTTGATCAAGATTTTTAAAATTCTGTCACTGTCAACCCCTACTATTAACCAATTCATTCCAGTCTGACATTTCTGACTCACTTCCACTCTCGCCTCTGTACAGAATTTCAGAAATATTACTGCTTGCTAACAGTGGCCTTCTACATGACATGATTTCTACTGCTGGCCTTGGATAGGAACAGACGCGACGGGATTCACAGTCAGTGTTGAATACAGCATGAACGAGTCAAAAGAGTATTTCCTTTTTCGAATGGTATATAACAAGCATCATTTGGCAGATCTCCCGAAGTATGTGCTCAAATCTGATCAAGCTTCACGTGTGTCCTACATGCTACCATTCATCTTGGAACCGTGTGGATATATGAATTTAAAATGACCAGCCTTAAGAATGACAGAATTGCTATAAAGCTTATCAAGTATTTCTTACTATTGATGGTTACTGTACAGTGAAAATGACATAACTTACTGTTACCATTAAAACTCCATCTGTTTCATTACTCTAATTTATTTCAGAATGTCACACATACACACACACATATTCAAACACAAACAATTCTAACCAGTTATTAATAGCCACACTTACTAATTACCAGTCTATTTACAAATCTCTCTACCTTATGGTGCAGCAAAAGTCCAGCCCGTTCCTTTACCTGGGACATTAATCCTTACTTTCACTTTCCCCCAAGTCCAGTCACCTCCCACAGCCACTGTGCGTAGACAGCTGGATTTGAACGCAGTGCCCCTGGCTATACAACACACGACGACTGTTCATCGGTTCGACTCCAATGATAGTCCAGTACTTCGCACAGTCCCATGCAATAAACGACTAAACAGCTCAACAGTATTCAACGGCAGGACGATACTCACAACAGCAAACATTAACGCGGGTCCATTTATCCTCGCACTCACAATGGCGCGTTTCCTCGCTGGCTCACGGCGATTTACAGTCCACAGAATTACACGAACACACAGTACAGCCTCCCCTTCCGTCGCCTCCAGTTACACACTCACTGGTCTCTCCGACACAACAACTCCTCCTGATTCAAACCTCAGTGAGACACTAACGACAGCCAACACCTCTTGTTGCCCTCAGCCCAGCCACTGAACCCCAACTCACTGAGTGTCACACTGGCTCCACCTCGGAGCCCAACTGTCACTCATTCTAGCAGTGACTCCCACACAGAGTCAAACTCTGACTGACTGTTCGCTACTAGGCTCTCTTTTTATAGCCCGCGTGATTCGATCCAGAAATTTCACAATGTCACTACAGGCACAACATTCCTGCTGAATCTCCAAGGAACTAGCAGGTAAGCTGGCCTCCGAGAACAAAACATGGAAAGGCTGGCCCCACCCCACAGGCCGGCTGGGAGATTCCAGGTCGTCTGAGACATCACCCCCTTCCTGGAAGTACGGAAAGGAGCTACCATGGGACTGGCACATAACAATACGTTATTTCCCGGTTCGAAGTTTTCTTTCGACTAGTTAGTATAAATAATGAAATCTACTTGGACACGCTAAATTAGAGAGAGTTCATTTACAAGCACCTTATCCGGAATGCTGGGAGGACTCAATAATGACTACGATGACCTTGAGATCTTCTTCAAAATCGGCTGATGTTCCCAAAACAGATTTACTGAATACATTGCAAACATTGTGCAAAATGTCCTGTTTGTGTTGCTAGACTTGATTCAAATGACAGTTATTGAACAACTAATGATCCTAAGGAAGGAAACGATAATTTCTCAAATATTTTGTAGATCAATATACCTTGCATACTAGTGTTGAATATGTGTGACTCAGTAGGAATGAGATCGTAATACTCTCTGAACTTTTAAGCTCCTCTTCTGTTACATCTCTTATGGGTCTTCAAAGAACGTTAAATATTTTGTTGTGGTGATCTTTCCTCCTGTCTCTCAATTCCAGATTTGGCTCTTATGAGATACCCTGTCAAGTGTAAGATTTCTTCTTTCCTTATTTAATATTCATTGTGATTCTGATATCCACCTAAACTAGCCAATGGATGGCATAGAAATGCTTGTTTCCATCTGTTAGTGATTCTTGGTGCATTGTTTAATGATTAGCTCGAAAGAATTTACCTCTAGTTTCATCTCGTAGGCATAAACAAATTTGTTTATCCATATTATTAAAATCTAAAATGGGAAGTACTTGCAAAAGACTTCATTTATTGTATGATTAATACCACATCACATCTTGCGCAGTTTTACCATGCAGTGGAAAATTGTAGTACATAAGGTGTTCATTTGCCAGTCCTTGAATATAATCTAGTTAGTAAACTAGGGCAAAGAATGTGAAGTCGGGAGGCAGCAGCCACTCCAAATACTTCAGCTGCCTTTCACCTCTTAAATGACCGGGCGAGTTGGCCGCGCGGCTATGAGCTTGCATCTGGGAGATAGTGGGTTCGAACCCCACCGTCGGCAGCCCTGAGGATAGTTCTCCATGGTTTCCTATTTTCACACCAGGCAAATGCTGGGGCTGTACCTTAAGGCCACGGTTGATTCCTTCCATCTCCTAGGCCTTTCCTATCCAATCATCGCCATAAGACCTATGTGTCGGTGCGACGTAAAGCCAATCGGAAAAAAAATTACCTTACAAATGTAATCAAACCTATAAAATATTATTCCTCTTTCTTATTTTAGTTTCTTCTACACTGGAATATGTATTAATGGCATGCTAAAGTATTTCTAAGGAATCTTCAAATACATACTCTGACATTGGGCCCTTAAATTATGAAATTGCCCACGATTGAATGTAATAATGTAACAATAACCTAATTGAGTGGTGAAATTGGGCGTCAAAATGGGACAAATAATGTTACACGAATAGTAATAATGCGCAACAAATATCAATCATACGACGGCATCCTAGCAAACCTGGTTATCATCACAATAAATATGTACAAAACAAACCCAAACCAAACAAACCCCATGGCACTACAGCCCTTGAAGGGCCTTGGCCTACCAAGCGACCGCTGCTCAGCCCGAGGGCCTGCAGATTACGAGGTGTCGTGTGGTGAGCACGACGAATCCTCTCGGCCGTTATTCTTGGCTTTCTCGACCGGGGCCGCTATCTCACCGTCAGATAGCTCCTCAATTCTAATCACGTAGGCCGAGTGGACCTCGAACCAGCCCTCAGGTCCAGGTAAAAATCCCTGACCTGGCCAGGAATCGAACCCGGGGCCTCCCGGTGAGAGGCAGGCATGCTACCCCTACATCACGGGGCCGGCAATAAATATGTACATCTTAATATAATCAGATCTGAATTATTGTCAAAATAGGATGTCATCATATAACTCTAATTATACATATAGGGTTGGCGCATAACCATGTAAATATTATATCATGTAACTCCGGCGAAACATAAGATTCAGATCTCATAAGGGTAGGTTCTCACGACAGATAATCACCACTAAATTCGAATAATACCTGAGACAGACAGGCGTCCTGTGCAATGGTAGTAATTTAATATAAATGAAGGGATATGAAAGGATTCTCTATCTACAAATGATAAGATTAAATATGGGATGGCTGGTTTATTTACATTCTTTTGCATTGTTGTAGAGTCATAACATTTCATTATTGATGAGAAAGAAGTTGACGATAATGGCGGTATTGATCTTTTAACAGTGGTGTACTTTAACAATGATAACATGTCTGTGGAATTTAATTCAATTTACAAATAATTATCCTAGCGGTTAGTCCATATGAAGAGTATAAATATATGACTTGAAACATAAATATATGGGTTGTATGATTTGGTGAATTATAGTTTCCTCCGCCTGTGGTTCTAAAGAAAAATCCTCATGTCAATGTCAGTACTCACCTTCAGGTTGTTTTCAATTAAAACAAATATAAATCATCATTACATCATTGGCAGCAACATCCAGATATCATAGGATATAAACTTCATGGTTTTCATCCGTATTGAATTGTGATCACAATAATTATTATTAAATTAGTGTCGTAATGGTCCACCTTATTCAATACTATAATATGCAATATTATTGAATTACATTACTAACTTCCATCTATTCATTAAAATACGACAGATTTTCCCTTTACCAAATCACGTAATTCAATGTAAATGTAGGTATCATGAAATTGCCTCAAAGTAATAAAAGAATTATACACCAACATGCGAATAGAAATAACAATAACGTTGCATAGGCCCGTTCCTAGAATGGATGAAATACATTCCCAAAATACACTTCAGTTGCATAGCCACACTGGATCGATGATTCTGGATCACTCCACCATGAATAGCTGTAATAAATCATCATGCAGATGCACAATACTATAATGATGGTGCTGGTCCCAGGATCTGCTCAGGTTTCATAGAATGTACCTAGAAGAAATAACGAGAGCAGAACTTGACATACATCTTCTAATATCTATTTTGATTCATATCGAGGATCGCTATATTCTGTCGCCTTCATATTTATTCATTACTGTAAACGACCTCATTTTCATATGTGAAGATTCTATACTCAACAAAATTCCTCTCTATCTCAATAAATACGTACACCCATAATAAACACGTAGCTTCACAATAACACGTAGCTAACACTGTCTTTGCTCCTCCTGTAATAAAATTACCGTACTATTCTACCAGAATACTGCTGCACTACACTGAAATAAAATTCTTGCTCTACGTTGCAATACAGGTACAAAATCAAGTAATTCTACGATGAATAACTATCATCTCGAAGGTCCTGATAAGTCTGACCAATGTAACATCATTGAAATTAATATATATTGGTGAATGACTTCCAGAAATTCAATTCTTCGAATTGAGGTACAATTAAAGTAGTGAAATTTCACGTGGCTTTATTTTAGGTTATTGAATGAAGAGTTACATCCCTGGATATTTTTATTTCACTCGATGACACGATATCAATTTCATATTTCTAAATATTTTACATATTCTGCTCATTATTACACTAAAATATATACAGAAATTCAACCTCCTGAAAGAGAATACTTATTATTAAATAATGAAGCAAGGACTTATTTTTTGATGAGCTGGCCACCACCGGTGTCTGTTGAAGTGTTATAATCCATCCTGGGCATTATCCTTACGCCTCACATGTCTACTCCATCTTGATGTTACACTCACAAATTAAGAATACTTTCGCGTTCATCGCGCACTGAAAAATAATATCGCACATTGTTATATAAGCCAAGCCCATGCAAATTAGATATTAGTTGAAGTAAAACACACGCGGTTGAGAAATTGTTTCAAATGCAATATTCAAAGAATCACAGTTAATAATTCTTTCTTTAATATTAAAATTCTGGTAATCTGACCCTCCGACAGTTCGCGAACCGTTCTGTCGTGTACACGGTGACGATATGCGTATATAGCACGGCAGTTATGAATGTAAGTATATTAATGCTCAGCGTTCCCCTGCAGTTTGTCACATCCAAAGCAAGAGTGAGTAGTAGCAACAATTGGCAGTATAATCTTGCTGCGTTCGTACAACTCCACTCTTATCATATCTTGAATTCTGTGTATCCATAAGCAGTTTCCTGAATATCAGTGTGATGATAATATAATAAATTATGATTTGAATTATGAGGTGTTATTCCATCTTCACAAATTCTATTATCAATTATTTCTTCTTCTTTTATGACCACATAGGATCACTTTAGTCAGTCCGTCGTTCAGGTCTCTTTCAAGGGATTGTTCAGGCTTTGGGGTCTTCCCAGTACTTCTTCAGACGCTCCGATCTTCTTGCCCTTTCCTCGGTTGAAAATATGCGTGTTGTTGGTTTGTTTTGTGTAAGGGTAAAGAGGAGGTTTGTATTCTGGAGTTTGGTATTCAATTTTATCTTATTTTTGGTGTCTTCTGTTGTAAGGCCTATTTCCTTCAGATCCTCTCTTACTTCTCTGATCCATTTACATCCTGTTGTGGTATTTTTTGAGACGAGATTGTGTTGTACTAGTTGTTTCAGAAGTCTCGAGTCCTGCATCCTCATGATATGTCCAAAGAATCCCAGTATCCTCTTACGCATAGTATCTATAATGGGTTCTAGCTCTTTGTACACGACTTTGTTAGGCATTAACCGCCACTGTCCATCTTTCTGGTATTTTTTGTTGATGCAGGTTCTTCCAATCCTCCTTTCAATTTTCTGAAGTCCGTCAGTCTTTGATTGTTTATTCAGGTAAAAAAGTGTTTCTGCTGCATATGTAGCTTCCGCTTTTATAACTGTGTTGTAGTGTTTTATTTTTGCATTTATTGATAGACATTTCTTTTTGTAGATATCCCATGTTAATTTTTGTGCTTTAGCTGATCTATTTGTTCTTGTCTGGATTGAGATTTTTCATTTAGGTTATGTGTTATTATTTCTCCAAGATATTTAAATTGAGTTACTATTTTAATTTTATTACCATTTATGGTAACTTCTTGTAGTTGTTGGTTTTTGGGGCATAATTTCTGTTTTTTTAAATGATATTTTGAGGCCAATTTTATTTGCAATGTTTTAAAGTTCTGATATCTAAGTTCTGATATCTGGTAGTAGTGCTAGTAATGCTAAATCGTCAGAGAAACCCAGGCAATTTGTTTTGATTTTTCGGCCAATCTTTATTTTGGGTGGGACATTTTCTATACCATTCCCTCATTACCATTTCTAGAGCACAATTAAATAATAGTGGTGAGAGCCCATCTCCCTGCCATAGTCCAGTTTTAATTTCAAATGTCTCTGATGTTTCACCCCTAAACTTCACTTTTGATTTGGTTGTTAGTGAGAGTCAATTTTATCATGTTCATTAATTTGGGGTGTAGTCCAAGGTGTCTTAAAATTTTGAACAGAGATTCTCTATGGATGCAATCATAACTTATTTCATTTTAATAAAATTGTCATATTGACATGCTGTCATTATTATTGCTATAAATAATGTTCTCCATGAATTAAAGATTGTTTATTCCAAACCCATATAAGGAAAATGTTGCAATGCTTAGCACTCATGGCTGCTTCACTTGGTTTCAGAGACGTGTTTGCACGTGGGATAGAGTCAAGTCATCACTAATTCATTTGAAATATTTGCCCTTTTATGAAAGGGCAGAATATTACTTTGGTTTTCCACCATGGCGGTTACTTGCTTGCTATAGTAAGGAAATATTTATAATAATTGTCGACTTTACTGAACTTGTGAAGAGTACCGCTAGCAAAAGAGTAAAGCATTTCTTAATATCAGAAATGGAAACAAGATTTCCAATACCAGAACATTGTGTAAGAAGTGAGTCCTAGCATCTTCTATGGTTTGTCCTGACTCTGTTCAGAGTGGTCCATATCTTATGTGGTTAATGGAATCAACTGGCAAGGTTTTCACCTGAAAAAATGTTGTGTAGTGGAACATCTGTGGCAATTGTATAATGATCTGTCCATTCCATGAAAGGATTGTAGTTGTTAGTGACCCAGTTGGCGGCATCACATTAGGATAAGTGACGTGACTTGAGCCTCTGCCATTTGAGAGGAGAGATTTCTTCTAGGACTCACCAGTATGATACTGACACTTCAAGACAAACATTTCTCCACATCGTGAGTGACTGTAAGTTGTGGGCCTATCCAGGTGATTGGAGCAACTTCCTCAGACTAACAAAGGGAGCAACACTGTGGCTTAAAGAACTGTATCTTCAAGTGTGATGTTTTGACTCGTGGAGATACTTATGTTTCTTGTTCTTGTATTAATAGTACATACATATCATATTTATATAGTACAGTTGAACATCATTAATCCAGACTAATTCAGGCTCTACAGGGTGTTTCCATAAGACCATGCAAACATTTGACAGGACATAGAGAATGCTCCACCAAACAATTTGAGGTAGGGAACCTGTGGTTGGAGAAGTCGGCTTAAGGACATATGGAAGTAAACTTGTCTACGACTTTGTCTCGCATTACTGTTTTCCAGCTTATTTACAACAAACATACGTACAAGTTTACATGTACTGTGCTGTTTATTTACATTTACATTCTTTATTTCCTGCAAGGAAACAAGGACGTCATGATGCAGGTTTTGTTTACTTACCTGTCCATAAGGTGGCTCTGTTGTATCGTATTTACATTGTCCTGTGACAGAACGTGCTATGAATCACGCATGCACTGAGGTTGGTGGCCGTCAGTTTCAGCACATTTTGTAAGATACAGTGCAAATGGTACGTTCATTGTGTCAGTGATGGTATTTGCAGTTAACTGTAACTAAAGTAAATTTAAAAGTACACAGTGACGTGATTGTATACATATTATCTCCTGAAGCTGGCTTCTCCGACCCCAGGTTCCCTACCTCAAATTGTTAAGTGGAGCATTCTCTATGTTCTGTTTAATTTTTGCACGCTGTTACAGAAACACCCTGTATAATTTTTTTTGAATTAATGAAAGTGCCGATTAAATAAAATTAATTATGAAATGAGCCAAGGTACCTATGTAAACATTGTTCGGTAAAAAGAACGTGTACAGTACAGTGTTTCAAATTTAAGAAATACAAAGTATATCTTGTATGCAAGATTTAATGCAGTATAATATTTGGCCCTACAGAATACAGTATAACTAGTGCAGTACAGAATTAGAACATGGCGATCAAAGCACACCTTCATTGACCACACTTGACACGCTTACTGGTTTGAAGAAACTGCTCATCTTTTGTTGTCTTCCTTTGACACTAATTTCTTCAGTAATTAACTCACTCGGATGCCTCAAATGTTCGTAATAAGCAGATATGATTTCATCGTTATGTTCAATGTATTTAATGACTGTTTAGATGGGCTTTAATTTCACTAAGGTTTGGCTTAAGGTTAATAATATCGCTTGTTTCATCCTGGTCATATTCATCCATTTCAGAGCTTTCTGTGCTTATTATTATTATTATTATTATTATTATTATTTAATGGCTGTCTGGATTAAGCAAAGTCCAGACTAATGGGGTCCAGATTATTGAGGTTCTACTCTGTGTGTGTTTTTTTCTTGTCATACACTAAATAATCATAATTAATTAAACAGAAACCAATAAGAAATCACTCCTATCGTCATTCACGAAGAGACAATATTTTATAAATACTGTACTTAAACTTGGTTTAAATGTGGACTTGGCACCCAGAAATTTTGCTCTATACTCTAAACTATAACATTGAAGTTCTTGGATTAAAGTAGTAATTTTTGCCTCTTGAATGAAGCAGTTAAGAATGATCAGTTGCATCTATCTCGTTTCAGATGGGTTTCAGTGATGTTGATTCTGACAACAAGCCTGTTAGCTTCCAGCAGACATTTGAGACCAAGAGGAGCAATCACTTGCAAGAACTGCAGCAAAAAGAAGATGAAATGAGGCAGATGTTTGTGGTTCGCGTGAAGGAGAAGGAAGCAGAGCTAAAGGAAGCCGAAAAAGATGTACGTAATCATGTGAGTTGATGTCCTTTGTTATAGCTAGTTCTGTAAGGTGAGATTCTGTTTAATGGCATATTGTCTGTTACAGCTGCATGCAAAGTTCGATAAACTGAAGAAGGACCATGGGGAAGAGAAGAGGAGACTTGAAGACTCGAGAAAGAAGTTAGAAGATGAAATAATTGAATTTAATCGTAGGAAACAACAATTTCAACAACAGCAAATGTCTTCCAGTCATCACACACTTACCCTTGGTAAAAGTAAGAAGAAATGATCGTTAACCAACATGTGGAACCCAGTGCAGTAGCGCACCAACCTTCTTCCAACATTCGTTAAAAAGAATTGAGAATGAAAATAATATTAACGACTAGATATTTTTGAACTGTTTATTGAGATATTACTCTGCTAAAAGAAAGATCTGATACTGTTATTCGAAGCAGTCTTGCAGTAGGAACTAATGCACCATTGTAGAGCATCTTAATATGGCCGGCATGTATTTCTTTGTGAAGTCAGTTGTGGATCTTGTTCGCTATGCTTTTCCCTCATATATTGGGCTGTCTTTTGATGGGAAACACGTTATATTGCACCAAATAGTTTGCTTCAGGAACACTGAGACTGAACATCCCAGTGTGCAAATCCTGCATTTGAAGATAGTGATAACCTCTTTATACAGACTAGAGCAGCTGGTCATTTTCTTGCAGGAATGTGTCCAGCATGGTTTTTCCTGGAACCAGCAGATTAATTTTCATGATATCCATCTTATATCTGAAATTCCTATTTCCAAGAAGCATGCTTTTAAGAAGGTAGGTTGGACTAATTGGTCACGTGTTGAGTTGAGATTCTTCAGTTTTGTATATTTTTCTGTTAACTTCCTCTCTTTCTGTGAACTTCTATATTTGAAATGGAGTATGCTGTATTTCTTCAGCATTTTACTGTTTCTGACTGACTAGTTATTAAAATGTTTTAACAAAAGTTTGATTTCCTGTATCCAAGATTTTGATGGTTTATATGGTAGTAAACAAACCTTAAACTCCTGTAGTTTTTGAGGCATGTTGAGTCAACATAAAAAAATGTATGAATAGCTCATCGACTTGCTTTCTTTTCAGAATTGTAACTAAATACTATTATTTCATTGTTCACTTCTCTGTTCCAAGGAAGTCTTAGACATTTGTTATTCACAGAATTAGGTAATATCCAAATATATTAAGCTGTTTTGCTTGCTTATGAAATGAACCTTTAGATATACACAACCAATTTTTCTTTGTCTGGGTAGAACAACTTAGAACGGAATTATGTACTGTCACAGAGTTAGGAGTATTGTAGATGAATAAACTGTATTGACATAGGTAAAAGTAATGTAGTAAATGCTCGTTCAGAATGTAAATCTTCAGTACACACTAGAACTGGAAGGAGAATTATGTAGAGTCTCAGTTTTTCTCAACAGTATGTATGTCAGGTGTTGGCGAGGAGCCAGATCCCTGTCCTGGTGCACACAGAATTATCCATAATTCTTTTTTTTTTTTTTTGAACTTCGGGGGAGAGATGTGATTGTTATGGTGGACCCTCAAACACATCCCTCTCCCGCTACATCCAACAGCTCATTCATTTAAGAAGAACTGCATGCCATATTGCTGTTGCTTCATTTAGCAGCTAAGGACTAAACCTAATCAGTTCTGGCATCTAGGATTGGCTATGATTATGCAAGTTATTAGGCTAGTGTAAAGATTGCTTGATTCATAAACTGGAGCTTCGAAAGGTATAGTAACTTTATCACAAACTGAGCAAATAAATTAGAAGAAGAAGATAATGTAATGCCCCCTCTCTCTATCTTCTGAATGGTGTTTGCATTACGATGCTATAACTGGCTCTTTGCTACAAATAGGCTCTACTTTTCTGATGATCACCATCATACATCTTTGTAGTTCTGTGACCATGAAGAAATTTTATTACATATAATACAGTCATTAAGTTTATGGACTGGCTGCATAGTGTCACGGTGGTGCACTACAGCAGATAGGTTGCTCCATGGGATGGTGCCGTGATAGTTCTTTTCTCATCTTAGCAAGAGACAGTTGCAGTGTACAGTGTGATGGGAATTACGGTCTCTGTTGTGAAGGGTAGTTAAATGCGAGTGGCAGAATGTGAGAATGTTTCAGTTTGAGCGACAGGCAAATGCCAAGTTCTGTCAAGTATTTGACATCCTTGCAAAACGTGGTCCATATCATTATGAAGGCAAGGTGAAGCTTGAACTTTTTTTTTTTGACATGGTGGAAATAGTGCACGAGATTCATCCAACAAGGAGGAACTGGAAACCAGAACAGCTACTACATCCTTCACTGTCTATTCTATTCATCAAAAGTGTCATGAGCTTTCGCTTAGGAAGAACTGGCTTTGATAATCAACATTCCCTGCCCATCTCTCTGTGCTTGTCCAAGAGGAACTGGCGAGGCAACAGGTCACATTTTCATCACACCCTCCATACTCACCTGCTTTCGCACAATGCGATTTCTTTCCCTTTCCCCACTTGAGAGCAAAGGTACGGGAGCTTAGATTTCATTCTGCTGAGGAAATCATCAGTACCACAAGAATATTTTTACAGTATCTTCGTACTAATATGTTCCATTAGTTTTTCAAACAGCTACACCAATCAGTAGCATTTCCTGGCCCAGAAATTCAGGCATTGTTATAGATGAAATTAATGGATTAAATAAAAGCCTGCACATTTTGCCTTCCCCTATTTCTTCTACAAGATAATTCAGATCACGAAATGAATTAATGTAATAGAAAAACATCGAGAAAAGAGAATGTCTACAGATAATTGAGATTTTCTTTCAAAGGTGAAATCACTTCACCATTGTATAATTTTATATACTGTAATAATATAATATTGCAAAACTAAAGTACAGAGAATTAAGAAAATCACCGTCGGCAGCCCAGAAAATAGCTGGACGTTGTCGGTTCCTGATAATCTCTCTCTTTTTTTTTTTTCTCTCCCACTATAGGAAAGTGACGTAAAATTAGTGTTTAACAATCGTTTTATTCTACTTTCACTGCCCATATTAAAAGATATAAACATCTGACTTGATTGTGTAAGTAAAAATACACTCGCGTGCGGAACTCGAAAACAAAAATCAACACAGGGTTGGAAACGGAACAAATGCCTTGGTGGCATGGCAGACGGTTCCATACAGTGCAGAGAGTAACTAAAGTATATCATCGTTGCGCCTTGAAATGCCACTATATGACAATGTTGTCTGAAGAAATACCGACCTGCAGTGCATGTATCACTTAGAATGAAAATTCGTTGTTATAGTTCATGCAATAATGGACCTTACATGACAGAACCTTTGTGGTGAGAGTTCTGAGCTGAAGTATAATCGCCTTGCGGTTTTTCTATGTGCAACGACGATATGGAGCAGAACAATGAACGATAACGGAAGATAAACACACTATAACATTACATTCAAACAAATGAAATAATTCATTATTTTTCTTTAGATATTATTTGGGCGTTGACACATAACATATACGCAGAGAAAACGCCACTGATACCAATGTTCGCAGATGTGCATTGTGGCCCATGGCAACTGTTTTGAGGGATTGTGTGGGATGAATAATAGTACACCCTGTTGCATGACTCCATACATTTTAAGTGCCAGTCCACAAACTTACTGATTGTGGTAGTATAAGTGATTGATTTGATTGTATGTATTACTAGGAATATATTTACTCATGTTTGTTCACTAAAAGTAGCCAGTCTGGAGGATTTAAACTGAAGATATGGTGTAATAGTTGTACGTTCTGCACATACTATTTACTGCACATCGTTTCTTTTTCCTTCATGTTTTATCTAGGAATGGAGGAGTGACTGCAGCTGTAGTTTAATATTTATTTTATAATATAACTCTTTTTTTTGTTGCATCAGTTGAAGAGCATCAGTATCGCTACATTTAATTGCATATTTTCTCACTTCCTCCACTACCTTGTAAGCTGATTCATAGTTTTATTAAATTTCACAGTCAAATTGTGTCTTCCATCATCCCCTCTCATTCTCACCATCTGCAAGCACATGAACAATGTATGTAGTTTTTCCACACAGTCGATAGCCTTAACTTTTTCACGGACTGTCAAACCTTTGCGTTCAGATCCCATAGCTCTTGGGATAAAACCGCTGACAAGTGAGTGAAGGGCAAACTAAAGTTACATTGTGTGTCGAATTGATTGCAGTAACTGGTTAGCAGATGCAGTACCTCTAAAACTGAACTCTTCTCTTATTGTCAGTACAGTACATTTATGTACAAACCTCAAAAGTAATTTTTCTGCTTTTGTTATGCACAGTTCAGTGAGTTACGTCTTGAAAGATAGAACTTCAGTATAGCCCTAGGCTAGCACCACAAGAGTTCACTGCAATGAACATGGAGGACAATGCGCTGTTGTTGTTAGCACAATGTTGCAAACTGCTGATGTAAACGTTTATTGGTCTGCACGCTTCCTGGCTAGTGACCTGTTGATCTAACACATTAGGGGTGCTCAGTTTAGCATAGAGCCTCTTGAAGGAGGTTTCATGTTGCACCACTGGTCTTATTGTTCAGGAGTGTTCATTAATCCCCATTTGGTAATGAAATCTGTGATGAATTCTGGAAGTGATACCATATTGAATTAATTTCAGCCTAAAGCAGTGTTCATTCATCTGGCTATTTTGAAATATGTTGTTAGTTTTTGATAATTCTGCTATAAAAGTAAACGTGTTTCTCTTTTCCTCAACAGTGGCAATGAATACTGTAGTACTATCTCTCCTACATGCATTACGGGATAAGATTTCTTAGATTCAAGTTTGTACATTGTATATTTTTAAGCTTGGGGCCTATGCTGAAGTTTTACTCATGTAAGAAGAGGTTCCTTTTATTATCGTACAATTTTCTTTGCACACATGGAACAGTTAAATATCATGTATTCCTTTATGAAATTTAGAATGTGTAAAAAATAAAAGAAAGAAAAAATTCCCCGCATAGCCATCTTACAGAACGAGTGTGTGCCTTTTCTGGAATTCTGCCATTTATAGAGCTGGATTTATGGTTAGATAATAAAAATGTCAAGAATTGTTTTCTTTCATAAACTTAATCTAATTTTGGAAGTATAAACAATATTTGTTTGAACACTGGAGATATGTTGTATAACTTTTTCATTGCTGTGAAACCTTGATCAATCAAATCTAAAGGAAAGAGTAAAACTGTTTCAATTTGTACAGGTTTTAATCATCAGTGTTTTTAATTTAACATGATCAAATAAAATAAGAGCTGATGTTTCATCTGTTGAAGTTTCAACCAGCCTTCGGGCTGAGGAATCGGAAAAATATAGACATACTTACGTGTATGTACAAACTGTTATCAGTTCAATTTGTAAAGGTCTGGATCAAGGAAATTCAGTTTTTGGAAAAGTTTTTTGCCTTGATTTCAAATTATAGGTGTGATTATAAAGTTTAAATTTCTTCTTGACAGCCTCCAGTTTTCTTTTTTATTTATTTATTTATTTATTTATTTATTTATTTATTTATTTATTTATTTATTTATTTATTTAATTATTTATCCATCCAATCTTTGTCTTCTTAGAATTGTCGAGGCTTTTGTCTCAGAGTGGAAGGGAACTGCCTAAACTCTACATTACATAAGTTTTAGATTTAGCAAGGTTTAACTGTACCACAGCAAGTACGGCACCTACCCGTGTCACAACAACTACTCTAAAGCTGGCGGTACTGATGTTCTGTTGTCAGTGTAGTGAATTTCTTGATGTTAAAGCTGGTTTTGGTTCTTGTCATTCTCTTAGTGAATGAATATGTTCATATGTTAAATTCTCTGAGCTGCATTTCTGAATCACATACATAGTTTACATCACTGAGAGGAGTGCTGTATAAATATTTATTGTATAGAAATATATATTTACTAATTATATGCTATTACAACGTTTGTTTTTCCTAAACTCTGCATATTTTGAGAGGTGTTCATAATCACACGTTGGGGTGAGAAATGCTTCTGTGGTTGATGACAGTTGTTTTATTTTCCTTTTTGAGAATTGTGTTCATATTCAATACCAGCTTCACTTGTGGATTGTATTGGGAGTTATTTCAGTGGCATAGTTCATATTTTTGGAAATAATTTAATTGACAGGGATGATAACAGCTCTAGTCCAGTTCATGTTCTCTCCATTGATCCACAGTGAAGAAGGATTTACTCAATTATGTACTGATGATTCTGTTCTGAGGAATAGGTACCTCAAGGTGGTCATCTAGTTGAACAAATATATACCCTGTTTTTACTCTTTATATACCTGTTTCTAATGATGAATTCCTTGTATTTTTGTACTACTTGTTTATATAAAAAGTTATATTATCATTCCTAATAGCTGTTGAGGATATAGCTGTAATAGCCCTTTCTGCTGCAAATTGTATCAGAATAACTTTTATGAGAGCAGTAGTATCGACAACGTTGCATTACCACCATTTGCTGACACGCATTTGGGGTGTACTGGTAATGATTGTATCGGTAACAGCAAAGTACTATTGATGATAAAGCCTTGTATATCATTAGTAGAACACAGTTTCTTTGTACCTTCATTTTGATAGAATTTCTATTAAGGAAGTATTTAAATGAGTTAACAGTTGAAGATTAACATCATTTGTATTATTGGTTTTGGATGTATGCCAGAACTATTGCTGTAGTCCTTGGCACTCTAGTCAACCTTCATGTGGTACAGTTCAGAACAAACACCTGAATGTAGTTCTGGTTTCTTTTCATAGGTAGCTCAAAAATGTACCATCTCATGGCAGCCTCCTTTGATTTTCTGTTGGAACACACTGCATAGGCCTTGGTGTTGCTGTTCTTATAGGGTAAATGAAATGTGGTGTGGGGATCAGTATTAATCACCTTAAATGAATGTTGTGGGTCCAAGATCATCAGTGACAACTTTGACACCGACTAATATCGATATTAATTTCATCAGTACCTCTCACTTTCTTCACCACTTAGTAATTTCCAAAGTGTCAGCTGGATAAATAAAATCAGTGTCCCTATTCACAATCGCATGGATGATATTTGAATCGCTCCGTGAAACGCGCCTGTGTTTAAGATTTGACCCACTGGTGGACACCATGTTATTTACTGTGTACACATTCATACATGAAAGAAATAATGCTGTTTGTCCCACTAACTACTTTTACAGTTTTTGGAGTTGCTGATATGTCACACAGAAGTTCTTTAATGTGCCAGTAAATCTACATGCATGAGGCTGATATATTCTAGCACTTTTAAATACCACCAGACTGAGATGGAATCGAACCTGCCAACTTGAGTTCAGAAACGCAGTACTTGATCGCTTGAGCTACCCAGCCTGGCATATATGAAAGAGCGTTTACAATTTACATTATTATTCTTTGACTAAAGTTCTGTGCTCCTTGGAGTAACTTGAACATTGCTTTTGCACAGCATCTCCACATCGTGTCGGCTTGACATACACCCGGCTGAGCAAAACGCAATGTTGGGGCTGTTTATAAACCCATCCTGTGAATTATTGTATTGAGAAGTTTTGACACAGGTTGGGTTTTTTTTGCTCTTGCAGAACATTTAAGTGATATGTTGGAAATTAGATTATTACTGTTCACTTCTGTCAGATGAGTAGAATATTAATCATTTTATTCTCTATTCATCATACATGTTAGCAACAATCTATCCATCCTTATGATGGTGATTATTATGAGTGCATCCACCTCGCATCCAGCACCTTTACCATTTTAATAATAAATTTTCATTTTAGTGTAAAGCATAAATGAATAAACCCCAAATTACTTAATAAGCAACCCTCAAAGCTTGCGGGCACCACATAGTTCAGAATGAGCCAGTAGATTGGCAGAGACAGATACTGATTATGGTTTCCAAGTAATTTAGACTACAGTAAGCAGATACTGAATTAAGAAATGTTACTGTTAATTACATTTGCACTTTTACTTTTCAACTGATACTGCACCGCTACGCGGTACTGATTGTTATTCAGCTTTATAATATGACAATTTGACGGAGAAATGAACCCTCACCTCCCACAGAGCCATCTCGTATAGTTTGCACAAAAGTGGTTCATTAACCAGGAAGTGCGTATGCATGGTTAAAAAGCTCTAAAACTAGCTGTAGAATATGCTAGCGGGGGGAAAACTCAGGGGAAGACGTCACTTAACATTTTTTGTATCCATAGAGATACTCTGATATTTGATAGTTAACAGTGAAATATGGGGCGTTGATTGCTATTACAGTGATATCCTCAGGTTAAGCTTTTAATGACCATACATCAAAACACTTCACCTTGCTAGGTGAATGTAATGAGCTTTCAGTATTTATCACACATTTGTATTTTTGAATGTAATGAAATAGTAATAAAGGTACACAGTATCCATCCATTGGACTTGTTATTTTATTCCTGTACGTCTTAGTTCCTGTACACTTGAGAAGTGTCTGTTCAAAAGGTGCTATTTTCACTTCAATTATTTTTTAAGTATTTCGTCTACAAGCATTCCAGTGGTTGAATGCTATCGAACTTCATGACCAGACCAAAAAGCTGTAATTCCAAGTAGTATCATACCCGATGATGGGTACGTTCCACGTGCCTTTTATTATTAGTTTGCTTGCGTTTTTACACACCTTTCTTACAGTGGAAAATAGTGCCTTTTGAACACACACTCCTTAGTTGCAATAGTTCTGTCTTCCAGAGGAGCAGAGAGAAATTACAGCAGGAGACAGAGCACACAACTGACACTAGCCAGTCACTGTAAGTATCTGAAAGGAACAAATTAGTGTCAAGTCATATACAGATAGACAGGAATATGACAATGAAGGCAGTGACAGATTAGCGTGGGAAGAGAGAGAGAGAGCATTAGAAAAAGGAGACAAGGACAAATAATAAAACACAAAAAGGAAAAGGACAAACATCACATCTTCATACTCTGTGATCTTTACATAGGTTGACTTTTTACCAATGGTAACAATGCTGTAGCACCACCGTGAAACAGAGCCAGGCAATCTAGTTTATACCACAGGTAGGTTAAATGCGTACCCTCCCTCAGGGCCAATGAACAAGCCTTTCCCCCTGCGTGCATGTGAGCGTTAATTGCGAACAAGCGGTCACAGAGTTGCAGTGTTTTCGAAGCAACAGCAGAGGAGGTGGATAAAAATTGAGTGTTAAGGGTCGCAATGTCAAATAGTGTCACCAAGAACTCAAAATTTGTTTTCTTAGCCTTTTCTTAATGATTGCAAAGAAATTTGGAATTTATTGAACATCTCCCTTTGTAAGTTACTCCAATCCCTAAGTCCCCTTCCTATAAACAAATATTTATCCCAATATTGTCTTGACTTCCAACATTTTCTTCATATTGTGATCTTCCCTACTGTTGAAAGACACCACTCAAACTTATTTGTCTACTAATATCATCCACGCCATCTCTCCACTGACTTCTCGGAACATACCCCGTACTCATTCAGGACAAATAATTCAGGTTCCCTATGGGAATCAATATCTATATCACATACCACTTAGTTGAGCAGCAGGTCTCCTTTCTTCCAAGTCTTCCCAGCCCAAACTTTGCAACATTTTTGTAACACTACTCTTTTGTTGGAAATTTCCTAGAACAAATCGAGCTGCTTTTCTTTGGATTTTTCCAGTTTTTGGATCAAGTAATCTTGGTAACGGTCCCATACACTGGAAGCATACTCTAGTTGTGGTCTACCACAGTCTTATACGCCCTCTCCTTTACGTCCTTACTACAACCCCTAAATACCCTCATAACCATGTGCAGAGATCTCTACCCTTAATTTAAAATCCCATTTATATGATTATCCCAATGAAGATTTCCTTATATTAACACCTAGATACTTGCAATGATCCCCAAAAGGAACTTTCACCCCATCAACGCAATAATTAAAACTGAGAGGCCTTTTCCTATTTGTGAAACTCATTACCTGACTTTTAACCCCGTTGCCATTGCCTACTGTCCATCTCAAAACATTATTGAGGTCATTTTTCAGTTGCTCACAATCTTGTAACTTATTTATTACTCTGTACAGAATAACATCATCTGCAAACAGCCTTATCTCTGATTCCACTTCTTTACACATATCATTGATATATATATATATATAAGGAAAAATAAAGGTCCAATAATACTGCCTTGTGAAATTCCCCTCTTAATTATTACAGGGTCAGTAAAGCTTCACCTGCTTAAATTCTCTGAGTTCTATGTTCAAGAAATATAGCCACTCATTCACTCATTCTTTTTTCTAGTCCAGTAGCACTCATTTTTGCTAGTAGTCTCCCATGATCTACCCTATCAAATGCCTTAGATAGGTCAGTTACAATACAGTCCATTTGACCTCTTGGATCCCAGGATATCTGCTACATCTTGCTGGAATCCTACACAAGATGAGCTTCAGTGAAATAAACTTTCCTAAACCCAAACTGCCTTCTATCAAACCAGTTATTAATTTTGCAAACATGTCTAATATAATCAGAAAGAATGCTTTCCCAAAGCTTACATGCAATGCATGTCAAACTGACTGGCCTGTAATATTCAGCTTTATGTCTATCACCCTTTCCTTTATACACAGGGGATACTATAGCAACTCTCCATTCATTTGATATAGCTCCTTCATGCAAACCATAATAAGATATGGTACTATATCTCAACCCATTGCCTTAAGTATATCCCCAGAAATCTTATCAATTCCAGTTGCTTTTCTAGTTATCAACTTTTGTGTCTTACTGTAAATGTCTTGGTTATCATAGGTAAATTTTAATATTTCTTTAGTGTTAGTCACCTCCTCTATCTGGACATTATCCTTGTAACCAACAATATTTCAGGGTGTCCACCCATATGGAAAACCTGGGAAACAGGGAAATGTCAGGGAATTCGATAATTAACGGGAAAACCCAGAAATGTCGGGGAATTCAGGGAAAAATCTGGAAAATCATTCTTCTGCCAGATAAAATTGACATACCATATTTATCCGTGTAATACAAACACATTTTTCAGTTTTTATAACATTAATCTAGGGCATGTCTTTTATGCCAGGAATAAATTTTAATGAAAAGTTAAAGTGTGATCTCAAATGTGAAGTAATCAATAATATCAATAGCTATATTATTTTCAATGTTTTGATCTGCTTACTATTGAATATTCTGTGTTGTTGGGGAATGGTGAGCTCGATGAATTAGACCTATATTGCGTTTTCAGTTTTTTCCAGTAATGTTTCCAGACTGAAACAGCTTCGAAAGTTCAACTGCACAGAACAAAAGTTACATATACAATCACTCATGGTTTGGCTCTCTATTTCCATAAACAAGTTCTTGAGATGGGTAGTAAGTGCACACATTTCACCGTTGGGTTTCACGAGTCACTGAATAAAGTTTCTCAGATAGGCCAAATGGATCTTGTAGTTCATTGTTTCAATCCTGATACTAATGAAGTGTGCACTTCTTATTTTGATTCCATGTTTCTTGGTCACTCTACCTCCTCGGATTTGTTAAATGGTTTTTTGCAAGCACAGCAAGGACTCTATCTAAAAAAATTACAAATTTCAGTGGATGGTCCAAATGTCAATAGAAAGTTCCTTCAGGATTTTGGTAATTTATTAGATGATCTAGATGCTCCTATTTTGTTGAACATTGGATCTTGTGGCTTGCATACTGTGCACAGTTCATATAAAATGGCAATAAAAGAAACCCAGTGGAATATTGCAGAGTTTCTTCGTGCTCTTCACTTCTTGTTTTGCTACGCTCCTGCAAGTCGTGCTGATTATATACATTATTCAGGTTCAAACGTATTTCCTTCGAAATATTGTGCTATAAGATGGCTTGAAAATTTTCAAGTCATTGAACATGCTATAGATATCCTACCTAATGTCGAAAAATATGTGGAAGGAACAAACAGAGACAAGAAAATCCCAAGCTGTAACAGCTTCAAAATAGTATCAACTTCACTTAAAGATAAGGTTCTTAAGGCCAAGTTGTCATTTTTATTATCACTTGTTGGAGATTTGGAACCATTCCTAAAAATTTCAGACAGATCTCCCATTTGCATCACTCCTTTATGAATCTTTCATTGATGATAAATATCATGACAAGGTTTGTTAAGTCTGAGTCACTGCAGTCTTCAGAAGATCTTCTAAAACGTATTTAGACAGCAGTGGCGGCCGGTCAATACGTGCTACCGGGCTCCAGCACGTAGCTTGGAACTGTAAGGAATATTATTTATGTACAGTACAATTATCCTGGTGCCTTTTCGTTGTTCTGAGTACGATATGAATTTGTTTTTTGTGAATATCAGGACGAGATCTGTCGAACACCTAGCGCCGTTCTCCCGGGGAACAAGGCTCGTGCTCATGTGAAGTGAGCCCTTGCCTGTAGCCTGAAGGAAGCAATACGCAGGCGCAGCCAAGCTTGCAACACTCCCCCTAGCCGGCGGAGTATACCATAAACCGGGATCAACTTTCACTGATCCCGTCTATAGTTACTTCCTCTCCCGCAAGGGGGTAGAAGTGCTCGATGTCTCCTGCTACCCGGGGCGCAGCGAGGGATCCAGTCGGCCGTGCTTATGTTGAACGTGGTGAGCGAATCTGCCACTAGAGAGTAGCATCGTCTGGGCTCGAAAGTAAAGCGTAAGTGGAGGCAATATCTCACACATGCTTATTAAAATATCCATCTTCCTTTTGTGTCAAAAATAAGGAATTCGAAGGTGAGTCAAAGAATCTTTGAGTGACTCTAAATGTTATCCCGCATTACAATGTAATTTACTCTGGTGAAATGAAATAGCGTATGGCTATCAGTGCCGGAAGTATCCGAGGACATGTTCGACTCGCCAGATGCAGGTCTTTTGATTTGACTCCCGTAGGCGACCTGCGAGTCGTGATGAGGATGAAATGATGATGAAGACAACACATACACCCAATGATGGTTAAAATTCCAGACCCTGCCGGGAATCGACCCCGGGATCCCTGTGACCAAAGGCCAGCGCGCTAACCATTTAGCCATGGAGCCAAACATTTACTCTGGTAATAGGGAAGGTCTCAATGAGTCAGTTGGCAGCTCTTTCAGTTGCTTTGTGCGGTTTTTAATCTCGCGGCTATATTACTGGTGCGTGTTTTTTCTGTCATTGTGATAGTGCTAAAGTTTATACGGAGATTTATCAAATTATTTATCCACTGCAGTGTATATAAAGTGAAATTAAATTAGTGTTCTTAGTGGGGATCTATATTCCCACGATTCTATTTGCACTGATGTAAGTTGCGCCATTAGGTTAGTAAAAACAATATTTCTCGAATGAATTATTTATCTCGTAGACAGTTGTCGAATAATTCATCTGCTTCCAAATTAATGTTGTTTTTGTTTGTTGTGAGTTATAAATTGTGAGAAAAGTTGTATTATTATTATTATTATTATTATTATTATTATTATTATTACCAAGTTTGAAGTATGCGTTGTTCATCATGGCATTATACAGATTTAAAACAGCGTATTTAGCTTGTTTCTTGTAGCACGTAGGACGATTTTTTCACGAGCCGCCACTGTTAGACAGTAAAGAAAATCTTCTGCCTGCATCTAAAATTGACATAGGTTATGCTGCTGAAGCAGCACTTCGTGGCAATCCTGGATTAAATGATAGAGATATATTAGTGTTTTGCACAGATTGTCTAAGAGGAATGGTAGCTTTGTGCAAATAGTTACTGGAAAGGTCACCGCTGGCATATCGTCATCATCTGCAGTTTCCAGCTGTTGGCTGCATCTGCTCACCGCTAGCATATAAACTGACTAAATTAATTTCTTGTTTCAATCCAAGTGTAGCCAAGTAGCCTCTAAGCAGCAGACTGCTAAGGATAGCTTTAAATGCCTTTGTTGAAAACAAATGGATCTCGGGTAATGAAGCCATTCATGTACAAAGGGAGTTCACTTCTGTTTGTGAGAATGATACTTTGAAAGAAGTGAATTCTTTGTATTCTAAAGACGAGAGGTTAGATCACTTTTGGCTTCGCACTGTTCTTCCAATAGTAAATTTGAAAACAGAAAAGTTGGCTTCATTTCTCAAAATGATACTAATACTGTTTCATGGAAATGCTTCACTTGAATATGGTTTTCCTGTTAATAAAGAAATTATAGTAGAGAACATGCTACAAGTATCCCTTGTAGCACAAAGAATAATATATGATTCTATCTCAAACCTTGGTGGAATTGAAAAGGTCTCCATTAATAAGAACATGCTCCATGCTGCAAGGAGTGCTCATGCTTTGTACGTTCAAAATCTAAAGGAGAAACGTGAAATATTGGAAGTAGAAGATTCTTTGCAAAAATAAGAGAAAGGTCGCTTTGTTGCTGAAAGAATTAGAAGAAAAGAAGTGGAGGGTGATGGCAGAAGCTCAAGTCGTTGGTGGCTACAAAGAAGTTTCTTCGCTGAAGCAGTAATGGTAATACATTATAAAAAACTTAAAGTGAATTTAATCAGACTAAATTAAACTCCCAAGTTTTAATATGCACATTAATTGCTCATTTATTTTTTTGGATGTTAAGTTTTAAAAATGTATTTTAATATTACTGACACTTCCTTTATAATTATGTTTTTTGTCATGTGTCAGGGAAAAAACTGGTTTTTATGTCTGGAAAACAGGGAAATGTCAGAGAATTTTAAAATCTGGATTTGGTGGACACTCTGTATTTACATACTGCTGACTGAATACTTCAGGTGACCTAGTGTTAGCATTGCTGGTGGACGCATCTGACTTCGCAATGTGAGCTTCATTACATCAAGACCATGACAGGAAGATGAAACCACTAGGATGCATTATACAATATGACCCACCCAGGTATTAATGCATCTACCGAGCTTGTACAACAATGATATGTATGGCTGTCGATGAGACAGGATATCAAATTTTGGACTAAGTCTTGTGTAGCCTCCTAGCGTTCCAAGGTGACGAGGCACACTACCGGCCCTATAGGCACACGTGAATCAGTGGACCATCGTTTTTATATTAACGTAGACATCGTCATCCCTCTTCCTCCATCTGAAGGATACACTTACATCCTTACATTAACTGATCATTTTTCAAGCTGGCCAGAAGCTACGCCCTTGACGGATATAACAGCTGAAACAGTTGCATACACCTTGCTACGCACATGGATAGCTCAATACAGCATACTGTACAATCTCTTCAGTAAGCTGATGAAATTTCTAGGTATCCACCACATCAAAACGACTGCGTATCGCCCTGCTGCTAATGGGAAGATCGAATGTTGGCATCGTCACCTTTGAGCTGCACTGCGTGCACAACTCTCCAGCGACTGGATGCCCTAACTTCCACCAGTTCTTCTTGGCCTCCGATCAGTCATCATACCTCACTTAGGTTCTAATCCTACTGTACTTGTCTATGGAGAACCAGTGAGGTTTCCTGCACACTTCATGGAGGAGACACCACCAATGTCAGATGTAGGTACCTTCCTTTGTCTTCAAACTCAAAGAGTACATCAGGTCCTTATATCCAGTTCAATCAGCATACCACTCGGTGAGAAAGACATTCATTCCCTCTGATCACGCAACTTATTCCCATGTAACTGTTTGTGATGATGCAGTTCGGAAACAATTACAGCCAATCTACGATATACCCTTCACAGTACTTAATAGAAAAGATAAACATTTTGTGATTCAGTTATATCAATATATAGAGTGAAACTGCTTTTCTTTTAAATGACCCGTTTCCTTTACAAACTGCCAAACAACAGCCCACCCACCAAGAACTACAGAACTCCTATAGTAAATGAGAAGTGTACCCATTCTGGATGAGCTGTTTGCTTTCCAGCTAAATACTTCTCTGTTATCACTGGGGAGGGAGTATGTGGTGGCTCCACCTATATTAAAACAAATCCAAAGACTTAATGACCAATCTTTGAATTCTCTCTGCTTTTTTAAGATTGTGTAATCTCCTTGTGGAACTTATTTTGATCTGGAGTTATTCATATCTGGTTGTTAATTGAGTGTGGTGCTGTGTTAATGATAAATCATTGCTTTTTACCTACCCCTCAGATTTAATTCTTAAATAGTAACTTACGAGGGAAAGAAAGAGACTCATAAGGCAGAGCAGCTAGAGCCAAATTCTTACCTTTTGCAGTACAATTTGATTTTAGAAATTGTACTGTATTTAAAAATCATATTATGTGGTGGTTTTTATCTGTGCCGAATTACTATGTATATACCTACACTTGCTTTAAAAAAATTAAATTACATACCAGTTTACAAAGAAAAGCTGGTTAGAGAATTTTCCATTAACACAAAATCACAGTTGCAAAGCACACATCAGTATTATACGTATAATTCTGAATTGTTTTAAACCACATTGATCTATGAGAACTATCATCTGATAGATATTGGAAACCAATGGAAACTCACTTGAACATGGAATCTGGAAGTCTGTTTATGTCACAGCAAAAACAGTGCAGTCTTTGAAATGCAGAGGAAAATAAAATTTGAGTGCCTAGTTTTGCTATTGGTGTAATACCTAGATCAGGTGTGGCCAAGTTCCTTTTATACAAGGTCCAAACAAGATGAGTAATAGTGCCATGGGCAGCATACTTTTATACAGAATACAGTGAAACCTCGGAATGCGAGTAACTCGGTCTACGAGTGTTTTGCAAGACGAGCAAACATTTTAAATAAATTGTAACTTGATAAGCGAGTGAGGTTCCGCAATACGAGTGTCACGTGTGCCTACGGTTTCCCCTCCACTGTTCGTTTGTTGAATGGATGAATGAGGTCTTTGGTCCTGTAGTGAAGAAATACCTTTCAGAACATAATCTGCCGCTCAGTCTTGCTGGTTATGGACAATGCTCCTGCTCATACTCCAGGCAATGAGGACGACTTACTGGAGGAATTCAAGTTTGTTTATGTTAAGTTCCTTCCTCCCAACACTACTCTGGCCTATGGATCATCATGTCGTTTCAAAATTCAAGAATCTATACACCAAACCACTATTTTAGCGATGCTTCGAAGTGACCGAAGAAACAAACCTTACCCTCCGAGAGTTTGGGAGAAATAATTTCCCCATCGTGAACTGCCTGAAGATCATCAATAAAGCCAGGGATGGAGTCACAAAGAGAACTCTCACTTCGGCTTGGAGAAAGCTGTGGCCTGACTGTGTTCTTGGACATGACTTTGAGCCACCGATTGTCGATGAAATTGTGTCCTTAGGGAAGACTATAGGGCTGGAGGTGAATGACGTGGACATACAAGAGCTGGTGGAAGAACATAGCCACTAAGTGACCACCAATGAACTGATAGACCTGCATCGCGAACAATAGGAGGAGGTTACGGAGGAGCTCTCGCCCGGGGAAGAGGAGGAGGAAAAGTCACTTCAACTGAGATTCGCGAGAAGTGCAAAATGTGGGAAATGGTGCAAATTTTTATAGAAAAACATCACCTGAATAAGGCTGTAGTAGTACGAGCGATGAATCAGTTCAATGACAATGCAAAAGCAACAGTCATTGGCCAGGTTCCTTGTTAAAGTTGCACGAAAAGAAAATAATTCCAGTGAGCGAACAGATAGCAGGGATTCCGTTAGTGAAATTCGTGCTACACACTAAATCTTCTCATGTCATCTCTCGTCTCCCTCACATCAACAAAGATTCTATTGTAAGGAAAAGTGCACTTTAATTTATTTTACATTATATTTTGTTTTAGAAATGATATGAGAATAAATATTTTTGTGTTGTGGACGAATCATCTGCGTTTTAATTGTTTCTTATGGGAAAACTTGCTTTGATATACGAGCGCTTTGGATTACAAGCATGTTGCCGGAACGAATTATGCTCGCAATCCAAGGTTCCACTGTATAAATAATAAACTTAGCATTTTTAAGGCAATAGTTATATGTATTTAATTATTACTCTAGTTAAATCATTTTACTACTGAGAGAACAATACAAAAAACATGATTGATTTAATATTTGAATTATAAGTTGTACTTAAGGAATTCATAAAATATGTTGCTATATTAAATTTGATTACTTATTCTAATATTTTTACATGCAATACAACTTGATGAGAGCATTGTAGGAGTTCATGTGTAACAACAAATTCACCAACTACCTTTTCAGTTTTTGGAGACACTGAGGTGCCAGAATTTAGTCCCACAGGAGTTCTTTTACGTGTCTGTAAATCTACTGACATGAGGCTGTCATATTTGAGTACCTTCAGATACCACCGGACTGAATCAGGACTGAAGCTGCCAAGTTGGGGTCAGAAGGCCAGCGCCTCAACCGCCTGAGCCACTCAGCCCGGCAAAGTCAGTTTTTAATGTTGGTGATGATATTCATAAGAAATCTTGAAGGTAATGTAATCATCAATCAATCAGCTTCTTTGTGACAATTTAACCACCTTCATGTCCGACTCGTTCGCTGAATGGTCAGCGTACTGGCCTTCGGTTCAGAGGGTCCCGGGTTTGATTCCCGGCCGGGTCAGGGATTTTAACCTTCATTGGTTAATTCCAGTGGCCCGGGGGCTGGGTGTTTGTGCTGTCCCCAACATCCCTGCAACTCACACACCACACATAACACTATCCTCCACCACAATAACACGCAGTTACCTACACTGGGCAGATGCCGCACAACCCCATCGGAGGGTCTGCCTTACAAGGGCTGCACTCGGCTAGAAATAGCCATACGAAATTTTAAATTAAACCACCTTCATAGTTGAGAAAGGGCATTCGCATAATGTATGTGCTTCTAAACATGGATGGAATTCTCAGGTTGAAATCTCTTAATGCAGGACACTTTTCCAATGGTACCAGTTTCCAACAGTCAGTGCCTGTCTCTACCCTTGAGTGGAGATAAAGTGGATCACTTTGAAGGTGAAATAACTCCAATTGAATAGTTTCTTGCTGCAAAATAAAATTTAGGAAACTCAATCATCAAAAATTACCAGTGTTTCGCCCAGAGTGCGGCATGGGCTCATCAGTTTCTTGCTGCATTTTATCGGGTTGTTAGATAATGATCTGTAGCGGCTGCATGGCAGAAACTAGAAAATTGCTCACTGAATTGTTCCAAAAGTTTGTCGAGCATTAGCACACAAAATTTGAAATCAATGTTGTGGCTCTATTCCATCAACTCCTTGCAGAAAGGTAAATGTACAAACTAACTCTGAGATGGTTTGGTTATGTCCCTGTAATTTCACATTGTATTCTTTCATGTGGTGTGTGAAAGAGCCAAGTGAGCTGTTACAATCACTATTGATATGCATTTTGGGGAGTCACACCCAGGTGTCAGATTCCCTATCTGTTGTTCTCCTAGCATTTTCTTAAATTATTTCAAAGAATTTGGAAATTTATTGAACATCTCCCTTGGTAAGTTATTCCAATCCCTAACTCTCCTTCCTATAAATTAATATTGCCCCAATTTGTCCTCTTGAATTCCAACTTTATCTTCATACTGTGATCTTTCCTACTTTCAAAGACACCACTCAAGCTTATTCGTCTGCTAATGTCATTCCATGCCATCTCTCCACTGACAGTTCAGAACATACCACTTACTATAGTTGAGCAGCTTGCCTCCTTCCTCCCAAGATTTCCCAGCCCAAACTTTGCAACATTTTCGTAACGCTACTCTTTTGTCAGAAAATGAACTGGCGTGTGGCTTTTACTTTTGGGAGTGTCCGAGGATATGTTTGGCTCACCAGATGCAGGTCTTTTGATTTGACACCTATAGGCAACCTGCATGTCATGATGAGGATGGAATTATAGTGAAGACAATGCATACATCCTGTCCTCGTGCCAGCGGAATTAACCAATGACAGTTAAAATTCCCGACCCTGCCAGGAATTGAACCCAGGACCCCTGGAACTAAAGGCCAGCATGCTAACCATTTAACCATGGAACCGGTCTTCTGTCGCAAATCACCCAGAACAATTACATGTAACAAGCTTTAACATTTATTTTAGATATAAACCCGTATTAACTATGAAATCAAGTAGTAAATACTTAAGATTAATTTCATCATCATCATCATCATCTGTTTACCCTCCAGGGTCGGCTTTTCCCTTGGACACAGCGAGGGATCCCACCTCTACCGCTTCAAGGGCAGTGTCCTGGAGCTTCAGACTCTTGGTCGGGGATACAACTGGGGAGAATGACCAGTACCTCACCCAGGCGGCCTCACCTGCTATGCTGAACAGGGGCTTTGTGGAGGGATGGGAAGATTGGAAGGGATAGGCAAGGAAGAGGGAAGGAAGCGGCCATGGCCTTATGGTAGGTACCATCCCGGCATTCGCCTGGAGGAGAAGTGGGAAACCACGGAAAACCACTTCCAGGATGGGAATCGAACCCACCTCTACTCAGTTGACCTCCAGAAGCTGAGTGGACCCCGTTCCAGCCCTCATACCACTTTTCAAATTTCGTGGCAGAGCCGGGAATCAAACCCGGGCCTCCGGGGGTGGCAGCTAATCACGCTAACCACTATACCACAGAGGCGGGCTAAGATTAATTTAAATATTATATTTAAGTGGAGGAGCGGAAAGGAACTGGCCACCCTACCGCACGTAAACTCTGGCTCAGGCACACCTCTGCGGAGATTCGGACCTGCCTTCGGACAGAATATACCCTTACCTTACCTTACCTTAGTACATGCTACATTCCCTAAGGGACATCATCAGCTAGAATAAACTACAATAATATATCAAAATTAAAAAATTACATTATTAGATTGGAAAGACAAATTAAAAACACTTTTATATGCAAGGACACTTCAAATAAAATATTGGCAAACTTTGTTAAAGTTGCAAGTCATATAGTCAATAAAACTGGGTGAGTTGGCTGTGCGCATAGAGGCGCGCGGCTGTGAGCTTGCATCCGGGAGATAGTAGGTTCGAATCCCACTATTGGCAGCCCTGAAGATGGTTTTCCGTGGTTTCCTATTTTCACACCAGGCAAATGCTGGGGCTGTACCTTAATTAAGGCCACGGCTGCTTCCTTCCAACTCCTAGGCCTTTCCTATCCCATCGTCACCATAAGACCTATCTGTGTCGGTGTGACGTAAAGCCCCTAGCAAAAAAAAAAAAAAAAACTTTATCATCAAGAGTTTAATGAACAATTCAACCAGTTATATTAACTTTGTCCCCCAGTCCATTGCAGTAAGTGTAATAGACACATCCAAATTCGTACTGCATACAGGAAGTACAGCCAGTGGAAAAGCCTATTATTCTCTCTCTCTCTCTCTCTCTCTTCCCATGTCCGATCTGCTTTGAAGTTCCTGAAAATTTACTGAAAAACATACAGATAAACATTCATCTAAATTTGTAAGACTTACTTATTTTGAACGACTACAACAATATAAACAACTGACTTGTAAAAAACTGTTTAAAAAGTACAAAAGTGAAGTATTGCCTACCCTTATCAAAAATAATTTTTGTCCAGTATCGATGCACTCATAGAAGTTCCAAGACCTGTATACAACTTTTGGGGCCAGCTTTCTTAATGGAGTGAGAAATCATCATCTGTTGATACTAACATTCTTATTTTCATTATCATGACTACCTAACTTTGAAGAATTCGCCTTCATCTGTAGCTACCACTACAGAGAAACACCTTCATGATTACTTCTTGAATATTCATTCCGGTATTGATGTATTCTTTTCTCATCGTTCCAGTGTACCGAGCTCGATAGCTGCAGTCGCTTAAGTGCAGCCAGTATTCGGGAGATAGTAGGTTCGAACCCCACTGTCGGCAGTCCTGAAGATGGTTTTCCGTGGTTTCCCATTTTCACAACAGGCAAATGCTGGGGCTGTACCTTAATTATTATTATTTTTTTTGCTAGGGGCTTTACGTCGCACCGACACAGATAGGTCTTATGGCGACGATGGGATAAGAAAGGACAAGGAGTTGGAAGGAAGCGGCCGTGGCCTTAATTAAGGTACAGCCCCAGCATTTGCCTGGTGTGAAAATGGGAAACCACTGAAAACCATTTTCAGGGCTGCCGATAGTGGGATTCGAACCTACTATCTCCCGGATGCAAGCTCACAGCCGCGCGCCTCTACGCGCACGGCCAACTCGCCCGGTGTACCTTAATTAAGGCCACAGCCGCTTCTTTCCCAGTTCTAGCCCTTTCCTGTCCCATCGTCGCCATAAGACATATCTATGTCAGTACGATGTAAAGCCAATAGCAAAAAAAGAAAAATAGCATCTTTGCAACAGTATTAGGAAGAGTGAAAGATCACCTATTGAAACCCTTGACAAAAGAATGTTAGTTTAAACCCTTGAAATAATTCTTTGCCACAGTGCGATCTAATAGCAACCTGGAGCAACACCAGGTTAAAAGGCCTTTCTTTCCTTTCACGTCCTGCAGGGCAGGGTTGTCCAAGAGAGGAGAGGGTGTGATTTACAGCTGCTCTTGGGGAGAGAGTGTCAGACTTCCCCGAAATAATGATGGAACCGACAAATTATTGCAAAATGAGATTTCTGTGGAAATGGGGTGTATCATCATGCCTCTATGCTGTGGTGTCATCTTATGTCTTACATTTGGTTTGCAGCCAACAGAACTTTGTCCTCCGTGCTGTATGAATGGAACATCAGTCAACATGGTGGACAGTGCTTGTGTGGGTTCATCATCAGGGCCGGGAATTTTAACCATAATTAGTTCATTTCTCTGGCACAGGGGCTGGGTGTATGTGTTGTTTTCATCATCATTTCATCCTCATCACGACGCGCAGGTCGCCTACGGCCGTTAAATCAAAAGACCTGCATCTGGCAACCTGAACTTGTCCTCGGACACTCCCGGCACTAAAAGCCATACGCCATTTCATTTCATCATTTAAGTAAAGGCCATAGATGAAATCACATCTATATTTTGAAATATATTCTTGACTTTTTTTTGTTATTGTTACTTTTATTATTACACTAATATTATTTGCTATCATTTTTGTTCCAATTGCAAGTACATGATTTCTCTTCTGTTATAGTCAAACTTAAGACAACTTGCAGATTATTTTCCATTGTACCACTCCCAATTCATACATTCATTTTTTAAACATAAGTTATAACAATATTGTTTTTAATAGATGAACTCATTTGTACATTGGGATATGAAATTGGTTCAAGTAATGTATACCATGTAATAAACCTCAAAAATGATTTTCCTCTCCTGAAAAATTACTTATTTGTTGGTTACATTGTTATTCCAGGGAGGTCTTCACTTCCAAGAATTGGAACGTCTCAGCAACACAGCTCCTCCAATATACATGAATAGGCCTGCCGTGCTGTAAGGCATGCAGATCATACAGAACATTATGGGCGACTCCATAACTGGAGCTTTCTCTGATAGGTGGCTAAGTATGCTCTCATGCGTTCGTCCTAAAATGTTGTTGTTCACAGATCCGAGTAAGGTTGCCAGATCACCAGTAACCGAATGACCGGGTAAGTTGGTCGTGGGGTTAGGGGCACGCGGCTGTGAGTTTGCATCCGGGAGATAGTGGGTTTAAATCCCACTGTCAGCAGCCCTGAAGATGGTTTTCCATGGTTTCTCATTTTTACACCTTAATTAAGGCCATGGCCTCTTCCTTCCCACTCCTAGGCCTTTCCTGTCCCATCATCGCCACAAGACCTATCTGTGCCGGTGCGACGTAAAGCCACTAGCAAAAAAAAAAAAAAAAAAAGAAAAAGGTAACTGAATGGATATCAATCTTTGGCTCAACAACAGCTTACAATGGGGTCGCTCATTGCTGTATATAATATCTTCCATTCTGGAGGTTCTGCAGCTCTGCAGATCGTATTATGAAGCCTCGCCTGATCTGACGGCTGGTTTGAGGTCCACTCAGCCTACGTGATTACAATTGAGGAGCTATCTGGCAGCCCCAGTCTAGGAAACCAAGAATAACGGCCAAGAGGAGTTGTCATGCTGACCATACGACACCACATAACTGCAGGCCTTGGGCTTGAACCCAACTGTCGGCAACCCTGAAGATGGTTTTCCATGGTTTCCCATTCTCACACCAGGCAAATGCTGGGGCTGTACCTTAATGAAGGGCACAACCGCTTCTTTCCACTCCTAGGCCTTTCCCATCCCATCATCACCATAAGACCAACTGTGTCAGTGTGATGTAAAACAAATTGTATAAAAAAAAAAAAAAAAAAAACCTAATGTAAATGCACTTGAAAGAAATGAAAGCAGTGTTGATACTTGAGACAATTCAGAACAAAATATTGGAGATCATTGATAAAATGTTTGTAGAAACACCATAAGATGGCCAATTATATATTATTAAGCTCATTTATGAAAAATTCATGAAATCACCACAAGAAGAATATTCTGGACATGGTGCTGGTAAAACCAGGTGAACTCTATAGAGACACCAAAGTAATAGCTGGTATTAGTGATCATTAAGCCGTTTTTGTTGTAGTTAAAAATATATATATGATAGATAGGACGGTCTTAAAAGTAGGACAATTAGGCGGTATCCTATGGCTGATACAGCAGGCATGAGGGAGTTTTTAAAAAAGTAACTATGATCAGTGGAAAACAATAAATAAAAATGTAAACAGACTCTGGGATGGGTTTAAAGCAATTGTTGAGGAATGTGAAAACAGGTCTGTACCTTTAAAGGTGGTAAGGAATGGTAAAGACCCACTATAATATAACAGAGAAATAAAGAGACTAAGAAGGAGGTGCAGGTTGGAAAGAAATTTAGTTAGAAATGGCTGTGGGAGTAAGGAGTAATTGAAGAAGTTACTAGGAAATTCAGTCTAGAAAAGAAGTCAGCTAAGGATATCATGATGGCAAGCATAATTGGCAGTCATACAAATTTTAGTGAAAAATGGAAGGGTATGTACAGCTACTTTAATGCAGGAACAGGTTCCAAGAAGGACATTCCAGGAATCATTGATGAACAAGGGGAGTGTGTATGTGAGGATCTTCAAAAGGCAGAAGTATTCAGTCAGCAGTGTGTAAAGATAGTTGGTTACAAGTATAATGTCCTGATAGAGGAGGTGACTAATGCTAAAGAAGTATTAAAATTTACATATGATAACAATGATATCTAGATAGATATATATATATATATATAATAAGAGTTTTGTCTGTCCATAGTAACAAGAAAATGTACTTTTTACTTTTCCGTAATTTCTGTCTGTCTGTCTGTCTGTCTGTCTGTATGTACACGCACCACGAGAAAACGGCTGAAGAGAATTTAATGAAAATCGGAGGATGATCCGCTACAATCTAGGCTATAAATAATTTTATTCACGCCAAGTGAAATGGTAGTTTAGGGGAAGGCTTTAAATTTAATTCTCGAATATTTATATTATTAGCGGTCCTATCGATTAATACTATATAATTAAAGTTATATAGAATTAAATTTCCAATCAGTTATGTCTTATACATTTTTACCGTACCGGCTCTGATAACACAGATATTAATGAATTTGTAGTTTTGTTGCTAAGTCCATATCAACGCCTAGCCACGAGAAAATGGATTAACAGAATTTAATGAAAACGGCTATATAGAGTTGGGGAATAAGAAACTACAGTCTAGGCTGTAAATAATTTTATTCGCCCAAGATGAAATGGTAGTTTAGGGGAAGGCGCCTAAAATTTAATTTTTAAATACCGGTACCTATGTTATTGGTGCTATCGAAAAGTACTACATAACAAAAGTTATAGACAATACAATTTCCGATCATTTATGTTTCATTCAGTTTTACTGTACCGACTATGATAAGAGTGGTATTTCAGAAGGCCTACAATATCGAAAGCGCATAACACTGATCAACAATAACTTTTAAAAAAAGTTTTTTAAATCTTTTTTTGCTACGGGCTTTACGTCGCACCGACACAGATAGGTCTTATAGCGACGATACAATAACTTTACATTGACCATTGTTTGTTACTGATCAACAATAACTTTACATTGACCATTGTTTGTTGTGATGTTCTTCGTTTCTTATGGTCCCGCTCAACTCCGATAGATGGGATTACTACTGCGTACCGAGTATAACAGCCCGACTGAACATTGGCGGGAAATAGCTGGGGAGTTGGAAAACTTTCTTCTTTAGCATACCATTCCTCTGGTTCATGTACCCTCCGTGGCTCAGATGGCAGCGCGTCGGCCTCTCACCGCTGGTAACCGTGGTTCAAATCCCGGTCACTGCATGTGAGATTTGTGCTGGACAATGCGGAGGCGGGACGTGTTTTTCTCCTGGTACTCCGGTTTTCCCTGTCATCTTGCATTCTAGCAACACTCTCCATTCTCATTTCATAGCATCTCTCAGTCATTAATGTATCACTGGGAGTGGCGATCCCATCGTACTAACAGCCTATATATATATATACTTCATTATTACATCCCTCACCCGGTCAATGACTGGAAAACAGGTTGTAGGTTTTCATTTTCATTTTCCTCTGGTTCATACATTCTCTGATACTGCAGGTACGTAACACACTGGTTCATCATAGTATTCCAGTTATTCGATCCCTACTCTGACGCGCTGTTTTGAATGAGCTGTATGCACACTTACGGCAAAGGCTCACTTAGCAGTAGTAGTAGTAGTAGTAGTAGTAGTAGTAGTAGTAGTGGTCTAGAATTACTATTTAAGCATATTTCAAATTATAGCACCACAATTCATTAAATAACTCAAAAGTCAACCCTGAAAAGAGCCGTTTCTTAAGAAAAGCTTCTTCCTCTTCACTTTTATTAAATTCTACATTCATTTAATTCCAAATTAGCAGTGAAGAGGGGGCTTCTCCCCTGGCTTGGAGGAAAAAATTGCCTCCAAATCAGATAGGTTTCTCCGTTGCCATTGTAGTGAATTGAGATTTTCTGACTCATCGGGTACTCCTCGGAAACAGATTAGTAAAAAGGCATAGTTTTTGCCCTGGGATTCTCCACTATTCGCCTTCCCCCACTCTACCCCGCACCGCAGAAAAAAGACGAAGAGTGTTCACAGATCAGAACTGTCTGCGACTTGGTCATTCCAGCTCTGGAATTCCAGCATAGTACTGTTCGTTAAAAGTGAGAAAGTGTGTGGTCTTTCATTTGATGGAGTATTTCATATGAAAGTATTGCTTTTAATTGTGCCATTCCTACTGACGTCATTGCAATGACCTATGTTCATTTCAGTTGGAAAAACCACTAAGACAGTCTTTCTGAGGATGTAAAATGGCTGGTGGAGAGTGAGTGTCTGCCATTATAATGAAAACTCCCCAACCTGGTGGTGACCGATGGTAGGCGAGCGGGCCTATCATTACAATGAAAATTCCCTAACACTCTCTTCATATGAGAAAAGACGTTTGGTGACTTCCCCGTCGTGTTTCTAGGGTAACGTTAAGAGCTATGCAATTTAATACAATCTTGCTCACAACATGTACACTACCTAGCCTAGAATTCTGTATACAGTATAGAATTCCGTAGTAAAGCACGGGTACATCAGCTAGTTTACAATAAGATACAAAAGCTGAAAACTACAAAAGCGGCTGGAATTGATAAGATTTATGGGGATATACTAAAGACAATGGGTTGGGATATAATACTAAAGACAATGGGTTGGGATATAACACCATATCTGAAGTACCGGTACTTATTTGATTATTATTTGGTTGAAGGAGCTATACCAAATGAATGGAGAGTTGCTATAGTAGATCCTGTGTATAAAGGAAAGGGTGATAGGGACATAAAGCTGAAAATTACAGGCCAGTAAGTTTGACATGCATTGCATGTAAGCTTTGGGAAGGTATTCTTTCTGTTATATTAGACATGTTTGCAAAATTAATAACTGGTTCGATAGAAGGCAGTTCCGTTTTAGGAGAGGTTATTCCACTGAAGCTCAACTTGTAAGATTCCAGCAAGATATAGCAGATATCTTGGAATCTGTCTAAAGCATTTGATAGGGTAGATCATGAGAGACTACTAGCAAAAATGAGTGCAATTGGACTAGACAAAAGAGTGACTAAATGGGTTGCTATATTTCTAGAAAATAGATCTCAGAGAATTAGAGTAGGCGAAGCTTTATCTGATCCTGTAATAATTAAGAGGGGAATTCCTCAAGGCAGTAAGGCTTTTAGTGGGTGATGTGTATTTAAAAATTACCTTTCAGGCACCTTCCCCTAAACTACAATTTCATCCAGGGTGAATACAGTTGTTTATAGCTTAGACTGTAGTTTCTTATCCCCCGACTCTATATGCTGAATTTAATTAAATTGTGTTAACCCATTTTCTCGTCGCTCGGCGTTGATATGGACTTAGCAACAAAAACACGAATTTACGAACATGTGTGTTATCATAGCTGGTACGGTAAAAATGTATAAGACCTAAATGAGCGGAAATTTAATTCCATATAACTTTGATTATGTAGTATTTATTGATACGACCACTAATAATATAATTATTTGAGAATTAAATTTTAGGCCTTCTACTAAACTACCAATTCACTCAATGTGAATTAAAAGATTTATAGCCAAGATTGTAGTGGCTCCTTCTTCGACATTGCATACTAATTTTTAGTGAGATAGGACCACTAGTAATGTAAGTATTTAAGAATTACGTTTCAGGCCTTCCCCGAAACTACCATTTCAATCAGTGTGAATAAAAATATTTATAGTCTAGGTTGCAGCGATTTTTTTCCCGACTTTGCATACCAATTTTCATTAAATTCTCTTTAGCCGTTTTCTAGTGATGCGTGTACGTACATACATACAGACAGACAGACAGAAATTACAGAAAAGTATAAACTGCATTTCCTTGTTACTATTGACATGACCGATACAGAAATACCATTCTTTTCAAATTCTGAGCAAATGTACAGACAAAACTCTTATTTTATATATATAGATGTAGAGAGGAGAAGAAGAAGAGAAGTATGACAGCATAGGTCCGTAAATGCATGACTGGACATTTATCCGATCTTTTAATTGGTTCATAATCAACAGCAGTCGAGTACACGACAGACTTTATGTGTTCCTAAAGGTAAAAGTCCAGGAGTTTTTTTCTTTTTGTCGGGAGATCGCGGTTATGCTCACTTCAGTGTAGGTGTTTTATCCTGTTCTTTAGAGTCAAACTGTCTATGTCCAGTATTATCGTACATTTCTGCCAGGTCATCTACATCATCCAGCACTGCTGTACAACTCCTCCATAATAATGCGGCTTCTATCAGCGACCTTCTACAACCGTGGGGGTGAGAAGTCGTAGATAACATTCCCTATTCACCAGATCTCAGTCCACACGATTTTCATTTCATTTTGAAACTGAGGAAGCCAATGAGTAAGATGCTCTCTTAAATGACATGATCGTCGGAACAGCTGTAATGAGCTGTTAGCAGTTTTTATACTCGATTAAAAACATTTTAAGGAATAATATGAAAATGCAAATGCAAAATCGGGGTGGATAGGATTCAGTGCAAGCCACTGCGTAGTATGTTAACTTTATATGTAGAAAGTTAATCATACTACATACCTCATTGTTTGACCACTAGCACCACTGATGTGAGGACAGTGTGATTGATATGAGATGCAGTCATGAAGGGAAGTGGTAATGTACCTGATCTGCTCTGGTAGGGAACATTTAAATATGAAGGGTCTCGTTACGTTACTTATTGAACTACCTACGTATTGGATATCACACGTGTACAATAAGCACAGGAGTCTCACATCCTTAACTTCTAAACAAAATAATACAAATGTATGATAATGAATGATCATGTGTGAGTCAAGAATGCGGAGCCTGGAGCTATGTCCTCCTTGGCTCGAGGCCAGGCCGTGATAATGAGATGGTTATAAAAGTTATCACATCCGCAACAAGTTTTCTGTTGGTACATATTATGTCCTGTTTGTAAACAATGGCGAGTGTATTAATTGACAATATATTACTGCTAATTACCTGTAATAGGCCTATTGTTTGAACAGTAAATTGCTGTTAATTATGTAACCCTACTCGCGTGACAGGAACTTATGACAGTTATCAATGAGAAGTACGGCACAAGTGGGAACTGAGAACATAGTTGAACGACATAGGTACACGCATGGCCAGAAATGGCATCCCAAAATAAAGAATCAACACTGCCCCATTCTAGTACTCAGCCATGATTCAACTCCTATTACAATATATGGTAAATATATATCTATTAAATTACTTAATTCTATTCCTTTCTTTACAATACTTCTACAGTTCAACACTAACAATTTTATGTCATCCCTACTTGATTTCCAGTTCCTTGTTCCCTTATCACTGCTCCCTAGGCCATCCCGTTTCCCTGAATGTACCTCCCTATTACTCTTCCAAACAAATTTCCTAACTTATACGTACCACTGCGGTTTAAGTGAAGGCCATCAGAGCGCAGATCCCTATCTCCTACCCACCCATTAGGATCTAGAAATTTCACTCCCAGTTTCCCACATACCCACTCCATAGTCTCATTTAAATCCCCAATCACCCTCCAGTCAGTATCCCTCCTACACAGTATTCCACTAATAACAATCTCCGCTTTCTTAAACTTCACCCGTGCTGCATTTACCAGATCCCACACATTCCCAGTTATGTTGGTATTTATATCAGCTTGCCTTACATTGTTGGTACCAACGTGAAACACTACCACCTTCTCCTTCTCCTCCTCCCTCACTTCTACTTTCCTCAACATCTGCCTCAACCTAATTCCTGGATAACACTCTACCCTGGTTCCCTTTCCTCCACACACTTTCCCCACATGTCTAACAATGGAAACCCCCATGACCAGAGCCTCAACCCTACCCACGTAATTTGATCCCCCTCCCCTCCTGGTCAGCCCTATCTTTCCTGATAGCTGCAGAAGCTACTTCCTCCTCCCTTTTATCCTTCCCATGACCCTGTTCCACCTGTCTTTTCCTATCCTCTACTCTACATTTCCCTTTCCTACCTTTTCCCTTCCTCCTACTTCCAAACATGTCAGCAACAGTTCCCTGTTCCTCATCTTCCCTCTGTTGCTGTATCTGGTGTGGCTCATACCGATTTCGCACAGACACCTGTCCTGAATTCTGATCCTGAATAGAGCCCTTAGCCTGCAATCTCCTTCCCCTTAGAACATTACACCACCTGTCTTCTACAACTCCCCCCTTTCCTTCCTCTCCCTCTTGTACACCTACTGTAACCTGTACATTGTTTGAGGGAGTCCAATTTCCATCCTGTCTTCCATGAGAATCCTAATTATCTCCCTCAAGCTCTCCATCTCCTCCCTCATACCCCTCAATGCCTCACGAGGGTATTTAGGTGTTGTAGTAAGGATGTAAAGTAGAGGGCATATAAGACTCTGGTAAGATCCCAACTAGAGTATGGTTCCAGTGTATGGGAACCTCACCAGGATTACTTGATTCAAGAACTGGAAAAAATCCATAGAAAAGCAGCTTGATTTACTCTGGGTGATTTCCAACAAAAGAGTAGCATTACAAAAATGTTGCAAAATTTGGGCTGGGAAGACTTGGGAGAAAGAAGATGAGCTGCTCGACTAAGTGGTATGTTGCAAATGATAAATATCATTATGGATCCGTATTGAAGATACTATATGTAGGATGCTAATTTGTTTATAATATCACCTATTCAATACATTAACATTTTTAAACAATTAGGAATTTAGCTTTATTTCCTTATGAGACATGTTTCTCCTTATCATTGAAGGCATCATCAGTCACAGTACTACCTCAAACCATAAATCAGGTACCTGATTTGTTATTAAATTATAATTACTAAGAAATAATATTGACATATTACAGTAGAGAAAGTCATTGAGAAAAACAATGTTCAGTAATAATATGGATACCAACATCAATCAATCAATACTGATCTGCATTTAGGGCAGTCGCCGAGGTGGCAGATTCCCTATCTGTTGCTTTCCTAGCCTTTTCCTAAATGATTTCAAAGAAATTGGAAATTTATTGAACATCTCCCTTGGTAAGTTATTCCAATCGCTAACTCCCCTTCCTATAAATGAATATTTGCCCCAGTTTGTCCTCTTGAATTCCAACTTTATCTTCATATTGTGATCTTTCCTACTTTTATAAACGCCACTCAAACTTATTCGTCTACTAATGTCATTCCACGCCATCTCTCCGCTGACAGCTCGGAACATACTACTCCCCTCTACCGCCGCTAACTACAATCTCAGAGCTACACGTATCAGATCCCAACAGGCAGCTACAAAGAACGCACGGTTCCAACACTTTACGTAAGTAAAACGACATACGATTCACTATTACACTTTCTATCCACAACATTATCACACTATTATTTCTATTTCCAGACACTCCACCTTGTTTTTTACAACATATAAGCTTCCAGGACAAATCAACGTGCACCAAGACGCATAACTTTCAACATATTTGACTAATGCCACCAACTATAAACATCGCGACTACGGAAGAAAACATGCTCCATTAACATTTATAACTCCAACATCTGTAGCTGCCAACAATATCTCCAGATAAATAAACAGCATTACCTGATATGCAGCGGATCATTATAATACCAATTGTCTTTATATAATATTCTTATGGATCCATTTTGTTGGAACACTATATATACAAACCTCATTTATTCCAAATCAGTGTACATGTTGTACCGCACATAAACAACATCAATGTAATGTATTTTTAACTAGACATGTGTGGCATACATACCACTGTTTTTGACTATATGCCCATTTTAACAACATTTTAATGTCTACATTACCAAATATTTTTATTCAAATTTTAACTTCATACTAAGTTTCAATCAGAAGTAATGGGCCTTACAAACTGAATTTAGCTTCTAGGATGTATGCAAGTAAGGTGTTGCATTGATACCTCAATCAGAAATGTTCAAGCCAGTGTTCTGTACTTTCATGTGACTAATCAATAGCCGATTGTGTACATAGTTGAACTTGCCACTGTTGAGTTACACAAACATATGTGTGTTCCATATTATATAACCTAAAAATTGGATGGTAGTAGCAGTAAGGTGATATGTGTCTTCATAAACGATGCACACTAGTCATGCATTAGACATACCAACATTAATGATCAGTCTAAATTAGTCCAAACTTTTACCACTATATGTGATGTTTTTATGAACAATACAATTTTTATTGCATGTCAACTGAGGATGACCCCCTAGGGGTCGAAACTAGTCTTGACTATTTGACTATATTTACTTGCTTAATGTAAAATAAATTTGTATTGATAAGGTGGAGATTTGTATATATATTGTTTTTCTGTAAAGTAATATCCATCAATACGGAAATGAAACTTATAAATAACATACTACTTAGTCGAGCAGCTCTTCTTCTTTCTCTCAGTTTTCCCCAACCCAAACATTGCAACATTTTTGTAACGCTACTCTTTTGTCTGAAATCACTCAGAACAAATCGAGCTGCTTTTCTTTGGATTTTTTCCAGTTCTTGAATCAGGTAATCCTGGTGAGGGTCCCATACACTGGAACCATACTCTAGTTGGGATCTTACCAGAGACTTATATGCCCTCTCCTTTACATCCTTACTACAACCCCTAAACACCCTCATAACCATGTGCAGAGATCTGTACCCTTTATTTACAATCTCATTTATGTGATTACCCCAATGAAGATCTTTCCTTATATTAACACCTAGATACCTACAGTGATCCCCAAAAGGAACTTTCACCCCCATCAACGCAGTAATTAAAACTGAGAGAACTTTTCCTATTTGTGAAACTCACAACCTGACTTTTAACCCCGTTTATCAACATACCATTGCCTGCTGTCCATCTCACAACATTTTCGAGGTCACGTTGCCGTTGCTCACAATCTTGTAACTTATTTATCACTCTATAGAGAATAACATCATCCGCAAAAAGCCTTACCTCCGATTCCACTCCTTTACTCATATCTTTATATATATAAGAAAACATAAAGGTCCGATAACACTGCCCTGAGGAACTCCCCTCTCAACTATTACAGGGTCAGACAAAGCTTCACCTACTCTAACTCTCTGAGAATTATTTTCTAGAAATATAGCAACCCATTCAGTCACTCTTTTGTCTAGTCCAATTGCACTCATTTTTGCCAGTAGTCGCCCATGATCTACCCTATCAAATGCTTTAAACAGATCAATCGCGGTACAGTCCATTTGACCTCCAGAATCCAAGATATCTGCTATATTTTGCTGGAATCCTACAAGTTGAGCTTCAGTGGAATAACCTTTCCTAAAACCGAATTGCCTTCTATCGAACCAGTTATTAATTTCGCAAACATGTCTAATATAATCAGAAAGAATGCCTTCCCAGAGCTAACATACAATGCATGTCAAACTTACTGGCCTGTAATTTTCAGCTTTATGTCTATCACCCTTTCCTTTATACACAGGGGCTACTATAGCAACTCTCCATTCATCTGGTATAGCTCCTCCGACCAAACAATAATCAAATAAGTACTTCAGATATGGTACTATATCCCAACCCATTGTCTTTAGTATATCCCCAGAAATCTGATCAATTCCAGCTGCTTTTCTAGTTTTCAACTTTGGTATCTTATTGTAAATGTCATTGTTATCATATGTAAATTTTATTACTTCTTTGGCCTTAGTCTCCTCCTCTACCTGGACATTATCCTTGTAACCAACAATCTTTACATACTGCTGACTGAATACTTCTGCCTTTTGAAGATCCTCACATACACACTCCTCTTGTTCATTAATTATTCCTGGAATGTCCTCCTTGGAACCTGTTTCTGCCTTAAAATACCTATACATACCCTTCCATTTTTCACTAAAATTTTGTATGACTGCCAATTATGCTTGCCATCATGTTATCTTTAGCTGCCTTCTTTGCTAGATTCAATTTTCTAGTAAGTTCCTTCAATTTCTCCTTACTTCCACAGCCATTTCTAACTCTATTTCTTTCCAGTCTGCACCTCCTTCTTAGTCTCTTTATTTCCCTATTATAATAAGGTGGGTCTTTACCATTCCTTATCACCCTTAAAGGTACAAACCTGTTTTCGCATATCTCAACAATTTCTTTAAACCCATCCCAGAGTCTGTTTGCATTTTTATTTACCGTTTTCCACCGATCATAGTTACGTTTTAGAAACTGCCTCATGCCTGCTTTATCAGCCATATGGTACTGCCTAACAGTCCTACTTTCAAGACCTTCCTTTCTATCACATTTATTTTTAACTACCACAAAAACAGCTTCATGATCACTAATACCATCTATTACTTCAGTTTCCCTATAGAGCTCATCTGGTTTTATCAGCACGACATGCAGGATATTTTTCCCTCTGGTTGGTTCCATCACTTTCTGAATCAGCTGTCCTTCCCATATTAACTTATTTGCCATTTGTTGGTCATGCTTCCTGTCGTTCGCATTTCCTTCCCAATTTACATCTGGCAAATTCAGATCTCCCGCTACAATCACATTTCTTTCCACGTCGTTTCCCACATAGCTGACTATCCTATCAAATAATTCTGAATCCGCGTCAGTGCTACCCTTTCCCGATCTGTACACTCCAAATATATCAAGTTGCCTATTATCTTTCGAAATGAGCCTTACACCTAGAATTTCATGTGTCTCATCTTTAACTTTTTCGTAGCTTACAAATTCTTCTTTCACCAGAATGAACACCCTCCCTCCCACCATTCCTATCCTATCTCTACGATACACACTCCAGTGCTGTGAGAAAAATCGGCCATTGGCTGTAAATTACTAGTTGTGAAGGATAACAGCGTCAAAATGTTAGGGTATGTACTTAACAAAGCTTATATTAACATATTTACATGGGGGCAGTATAAGGAAAATATACAAGTGACTGGCACCAATACGCATTTAACAGTATCCAGCAGCAGTGGTCCGACATGAAATATTGATGTTACACTATCAGAAATGTTAGGAAAATAACTGTTTTTCTCATTGAAGCTTAGTAATGACCAGTGCTGATTGATTGATTGATTGATTGATTGATTGATTGATTGATTGATTGATTGATTATAAGGCAGACCCTCCGACGATGGTGGGCGCCAACTGCTGTGTATGGGAAACTGCATGTAATTGTAGTGTTAAGTGTGGTGTGTGAGTTGCAAGGATGATGGGAACAGTACAAACACCCAGTCTGCAAGCCAGATGAATTACCCATTTAGGGTTAAAATCTCAGACACGGCCGAGAATCGAACCCGGATCCTTTGAACCGAAGGCCATTACACTGATTATTCAGCCGAGGAGTCGGACTGTTTTAACGCTAAGCAGTCCATTCTTTAGTGCCTCGTTTTTCCGGTCCTCTGGAATGCGACTCCTGATCTGCATTTAGGGCTGTCGACTCCCTGTTGGTGGGGGCTCTAGAATATCGCCCACAATATCTCCTGCCTGTCGTAAGAGGTGACTAAACGGGGCCCAAGTGGCTCTCAACTTGGGAGCTTGGGTTGGCGACCACGGGGCCCTTAGCTGAGTCCTGGCATTGTTTCCACTTACTTGTGCTAGGCTCCTCACTTTCATCTATCGCATCCGACCTCGCTGGGTCAACTCTTGTTCTTTTCTGACCCCGGCGGTATTATAGAGCAATCGAGGCCTAGGGAGTCTTTCATTTTCACGCCCTTCATGGCCGTTGTCTTTCTTTGACCGATACCTGATTAGTGTAAATAGAGGATGGTTGCCCGATTGTACTTCCTGTTAAAATAATAATCACCACCACCACTCCCTCTCCCCATACATCTTATTCCCTTATCTTATCTTTATTCACAAATGCCTCCAAAGCGACCTTCATCAACGGTAAATCATGCCTAGTTGTGAAGAGATTGACTCTATCCTCAAATTTCTCTTTCTGTGGTATGGTTTTTAAGAAAATACATTTAGCATGACGAATGCTTCAGAACGAGCACGTTTGAAAATGAGAACAATTTCGAAAATGATTTTTAAAACTGGGGACAACCTGGGGGCCGGGGACAGGGTCAGGTAGCTTTGAGCTTGCATTCGAGAGATGATGGGTTCGAATCCTACCGTCGGCATCCCTGAAGATGGTTTTCCGTTGTTTCCAATTTTCTCACCAGGCAAATGCTGGAGCTGCACCTCCCCAATCCTAGCCCTTCCTGATCCTTGTGTGGTCTAAAACCTTCAGTGTGTTATTGCGAAGTTAAACCATTAGGAAAAAAGTATGAATTCGGGTGCTGACCCCGGGAGGCGGGGACGCCTTGTAACCGCATGTTATATGATTCCTACTACCTATACAGTAGTGTTCAGGTAGCCAGTGCCATTTGTAGTTATGTTAACAATAGAAAGTCATTTGCATTACGAGGATTGTCTCGCATGACCATTAGCCAACGGCGGTTCTCTAATTCATGGAAATTCATGACATATTTTCCCCGGCTCTTACAGACATTTTCACGCAGACCTTGCAGAGAACAATAGGCGGGAGACAAGGGTGTGGTTCACATAGAACCAACGGAAGTCGGGAACCAGAGCGTAATGTAGTGGCATGTTGTAATAACACCATTACACCACTTGGAGATTTACATGAATTAACAAGGTATGTCTGTCTCTCATTCCTTGACATACTGTGTCTTTTTATTGTCCGTAATACCAGAGCTGTTGTAGTGGATTCCCTTCATCTTTCTCCGTACAGACCATGAAGGCCCTTGGAGGTCTGGAAGGTAAAGCGGCCTCCACTGCCCGTAACCTCGGCTTTTAGTGGAATAGAGTGCTTAGCTCTACGCCCCAAGGAGTTAATCTGGTACTTAATTTTGGTGTAGGCTTAGCGAACTCAAAACGTGGAAATATCATTTCTTAGCATTTTTGACTTCCTGACGGGGAATCGAACTCACATCCATCCGGATGAATCGAGCACACCTTAGTAATAGTTGAGAAACTGGTAATAAAACCAAAGAGAAGAACCATTGTATAATATGAACTTGAAATCCCCTTTGTGGTTTTCTCGCATGCTTAATAATTCTGCCTTCGGAAGATGTTTGAAAATATGCTGAAAATTTTGAGACGAAAATGTCCAAGCAATGCACCAACTGGACTAGTAAGAGCATGTGTCCACTTGGTCAGCAGTTACAGAGTGGACTTCGTCTGGTCCGACAGCTCTGCACTCCGACCGACCAACTGAGCAGAGGAGGGGTAGCCACGGCTCTGCCATGGCTCTACGCCTCTGCATTCGGGAGACGGAGAAGGCCTGGCCCAACCGTCGGCTGTCCTGAGAATGGTTTTCCGTTGTTTTCCATTCTCCTGCACTAAGGTGAATGCCGGGACAGTTCCTAGTAAAGCCACGGCCGCCAACTCTCTCACCTTCCCCCCACATCTCTTTCACCGTAACGAATCTCCTGGCCTGAGAGACGGCGTCACCGTCTAGGAGGCCCGCCTCCCCTTCAGGGGAAGAATTAAAATATTTTCAAGGAAGTTTTCTGGACGTACTCTTGACGGAAGGGCATGATGATTATGTTTTAATTTTTTTATTTGTCAAGGCACCTGAGCTAGAGCTCACTGTGTTACAGTATAATAATTTCGTGCGGCTATTTCTAGCCGAGTTCAGCCCTTGTAAGGCAGACCTTCCGATGAGGGTGAGCGGCATCTGCCATGTATAGGTAACTGCGTGTTACTGTGGTGGAGGGTAGTGTTGTGTGTGATGTGTGAGTTGCACGGATGTTGGGGACAGCACAAACATCCAGCCCCCGGGCCATTGGAATTAACCAATGAAGGTTAAAATCCCCGACCCGGCCGGGAATCGAACCCGGGACCCTCTGAACCGCAGGCCAGTATGCTGTCCATTCAGCGAACGAGTCGGTCACTGCGGTACAGTGCATTGTAATATAATACATTATACATACATTATTATCAAAAACTATTAATCATAGAATTGTGATCATATGTATATTAGGCCTATAAGAACCGGCCCCACGGTGTAGGGGTAGCGATCCTGTCTCTTACCGCAGCCCCCCGTTTCGATTCCCGGCCAGGTAAGGGATTTTTACCTGGATATGAGGACTGGTTCGAGGTCCACTCAGCTTACGTTATTACAGTTGAGGAGCCAAGAATAACAGCCGAGAGAATGCGTCGTGTTGCAGCAGCGGTCACTTGGTAGGCCATGGCCCTTCGGGGCTATTGCGCCATGGGATTTGGTTTGGTATGTTATCAGAATATTATATGAAGAATGAACGGTTGCATTGGTTTATTCTCATATTTTCTTATGCTAATGAACACAATTTTATGTGACTGTCAGGGTTTTGTTTTATATAAGAAAACCTACAACCTGTTTTCCAGCCAGTGACCGGGTCAGGGATGTAATGAATGAAGCATATATAGGCTACTTGTTCGATGGGGTCGCCACTCCCAAAGTGATTTATTAATCACTGATAGATGGTATGAAATGAGAATGGAGAGTGTTGCTGGAATGAAAGATGACAGGGAAAACCGGAGTACCCGGAGAGAAACCTGTCCCGCCTCCGCTTTGTCCAGCACAAATCTCACATGGAGTGACCGGGATTTGAACCACGGTATCCAGCGATGAGAGACCGACGCGCTGCCATCTGAGCCACGGAGGCTACTTATTTTATATATCATCATCATCATCATCTGTTTACCCTCCAGGTTCGGTTTTTCCCTCGGACTTAGCGAGGGATCCCACCTCTACCGCCTCTAGGGCAGTGTCCTGGAGCTTCAGACTCTTGGTCGGGGATACAACTGGGGAGTATGACCAGTGCCTCGCCCAGGCGGCCTCACCTGCTATGCTGAACAGGGGCCTTGTGGAGGGATGGGAAGATTGGAAGGGATAGGCAAGGAAGAGGAAAGGAAGCGGCCGTGGCCTTAAGTCAGGTACCATCCCGGCATTCGCCTGGAGGAGAAGTGGGAAACCACGGAAAACCACTTCCAGGATGGCTGAGGTGGGAATCGAACCCACCTCTACTCAGTTGACCTCCCGAGGCTGAGTGGACCCCGTTCCAGCCCTCGTACCACTTTTCAAATTTCGTGGCAGAGCCGGGAATCGAACCCGGACCTCCGGGGGTGGCAGCTAATCACGCTAACCACTACACCACAGAGGCGGACCTTATTTTATATAATTGAATTATATTGCTTAAGTATGTCATACTGATACACTGTAAAGCCCAGGTGAATGGGGGCGGTAGAATAACGCCCACATATCCCCTGCCTGTCGTAAGAGGCGACTGAAAGTGGCCCCAGATGCTCTTAACTTCGGAACGTGGGTTGGCGACCACGGGCCCTTGGCTGAGTTCTGATATTGCTTCCCCCTTACTTGTGCCAGGATCTTCACTTTCATCTAACCTATTCGACCTCTCTTGGTAAACTCTTGTTCCTTTCCAAACTCGATGCTGTTACAGCATTCGAGGCCTACGGAATCTTTAATTTTCACTCCCTTCGTTGCCTTTGTTTTTCTTTGACCGATATCTTCATTTTTCGAAGTGTCGGATCCCTTCCATTCTCTGATTAATTTTAATAGTGGATGATTGCTTAGTTGTAGCCTACTTCCTCTTAAAACAATAATCATCTCCACCACCATATTATATTTTATTTTCTTCATCATATATTATTCTTTGCTAGACTTCAGCTGAGGAAGCCGTTTCGGATATATAATTTTAGTTGAATGTTCAAATTGTTAAGATGTATGCTAGGTATACCTTGTCCATTGTAGTAGTTCATATTTTTGAGAAGCCTGAAATAAATAACCTTGTATGATTTCTCCCACCTTGTATGTAAACTATTGTACCTGAAATCTTGTTCCGTCGCTGAGCGACATGTTTTGTTAATGTTTTCCATTTTTTAAAAGGGGGAAAAGAAATATAACTTCAATTTTAAAGCTTTTAATTAATCTTTTGATTGTAGTAGATAGACCCATTCATGCACGCACCTTCTTTCACCTCTGTGATCTTCAAAAACACGGTAACAATTATTATTATTATTATTATTATTATTATTATTATTATTATTATTATTATTATTATTATTATTATTATTATTATGTGTGTCCGACTCGTTGGCTGAATGGTCAGCGTACTGGCCTTCGGTTCAGAGGGTCCCGGGTTCGATTCCCGGCCGGGTCGGGGATTTTAATCGTCTCTGATTAATTCTTCTAGCCCGGGGACTGGGTGTTTGTGTTTGTCCCAACACTTTCCTCTTCATATTCACACAGCACACTACACTACCAACCACCACAGAAACACGCAATAGTGATTACATCCCTTCATATAGGGTTGGCGTCAGGAAGGGCATCCGGCCGTAAAACAGGGCCAAATCCACATGTGCGACACAGTTCGCACCCGCGACCCCACAGGTGTGGGATAAGCGGTAGAAAAAGAAGAAGAAAAGAAGAATAATTATTATTATGTGTGGTTCCTGATTTTAGCCTTTTGCAACATCAGGTGATAAACCTCTGTATATCGTCGATGTGTGGGAGTGTTTTAAATAACGATGTCTACTCTGCACTTCTGGGACTATGAGAAGAGAATATTATAATGGGGCGGTTAATGGAATGAAAGCCATAGGAGAATATTCAATGATACAAGGACCTGTACTGAATCTAGAGGTTGGTTAAAGCCTCCTGAGATACAAAGGACGGGTAAGTAGTTGTTCCCTTTTGTTATCGTAGACCTTTGAGCGTCATTTAGTTTTCGTCCCACGTCGAAGAGGCTGCAGTGTTACAGTTATTTGCAGACATGTTACCATTTCACAGAACTGGAGATGGAATGTCCAACAATTGAGCGACCTTCCAGACTGCACAGTGTTAACACGATCCGGTAGATGAGAACATTAATATTCTTGCGAGTCTGCTTCTGACATGCGTGGCAAATCTCAGCGTACGGAAACAAACTACAGCACCATGTTCCATCCATCTTTTAAAACACAGGCTTCGCAGATCCCTCTGTAGGATATTCTTACTGTACGGCGTGTAACAAAACTCAGCAGCAAAATCTCAGGATTATATTCCTGATGTAGAGAGGAGAAGAAGAAGGGATGTATGACATCATAGGTCCGGAAATGCATGACTGGACATTTATCCGATCTTTTAATTGGTTCATAATCAACAGCAGTCGAGTACACGACAGACTTTATGTGTTCCTAAAGGTAAAAGTCCAGGAGTGTTTTCTTTTTGTCGGGAGATCGCGGTTATGCTTACTTCAGTGTAGGTGTTTTATCCTGTTCTTTAGGATCAAACTGTCCATGTTCAGTATTATCGTACATTTCTGCCAGGTCATCTACATCATCCAGCACTGCTGGACAACTCCTCCATAATAATGCGGCTTCTATCAGCGACCTTGTACAACCGTGGGGGTGAGAAGTCGTAGATAACATTCCCTATTCACCAGATCTCAGTCCACACGATTTTCATTTCATTTTGAAACTGAGGAAGCCAATGAGTAAGATGCTCTCTTAAATGACATGATCGTCGGAACAGCTGTAATGAGCTGTTAGTAGTTTTTATACTCGATTAAAAACATTCTAAGGAATAATATGAAAATGCAAATGCAAAATCGGGGTGGATAGGATTCAGTGCAAGCCACTGCGTAGTATGTTAACTTTATATGTAGAAAGTTAATCATACTACATACCTCATTGTTTGACCACTAGCACCACTGATGTGAGGACAGTGTGATTGATATGAGATGCAGTCATGAAGGGAAGTGGTAATGTACCTGATCTGCTCTGGCAGGGAACATATAAATATGAAGGGTCTCGTTACGTTACTTATTGAACTACCTACGTATTGGATATCACACGTGTACAATAAGCACAGGAGTCTCACATCCTTAACTTCTAAACAAAATAATACAAATGTATGATAATGAATGATCATGTGTGAGTCAAGAATGCGGAGCCTGGAGCTATGTCCTCCTTGGCTCGAGGCCAGGCCGTGATAATTTATTTATTTATTTATTCAGTGATGAATATAACAGGCTTTTTGCCTAATTACAATGTTCACAATATACAGTACAATTAATAGTTACACTACTAAACATTAAATGAAAAAAAAGACAGTACAAAGAATACAATGAACTACCCAAACAATACAAAGTTGGTAATACAATCAAAATATACAGTTACTACATTAATAATTATTTTACAGTGGTGCCTAACACAAAGTAACACATTCAGTTATACAGTCTCAGTCTTAAACATGACACATGACACATTATGCAAAATAATATTCTAAAAAGAGAAACAAAGTGTTTAATTTATAGGTCATTTGAAAACTGTGAATTCAAATAGAAGAGAAATAAAAGAACAACTAGAAGAATGAAATAAAACATATACAGAAAACAGAGATAATATTCAACAGTATGTGCATGAGACGGTTATAAAAGTTATCACATCCGCAACAAGTTTTCTGTTGGTACATATTATGACCTTCTGTTTGTAAACAATGGCGAGTGTATTAATTGACAATATATTACTGCTAGTTACCTGTAATAGGCCTATTGTTTGAACAGTAAATTGCTGTTAATTATGTAACCCTACTCGCGTGACAGGAACTTATGACAGTTATCAATGAGAAGTACGGCACAAGTGGGAACTGAGAACACAGTTGTACGACATAGGTACACGCATGGCCAGAAATGGCATCCCAACATAAACAAGCAACACTTCCCCATTCTAGAACTGAAAAGGAGGGGAGGGAGTGAAGGGGGAATGCTGAAGGCACAGTGTGTGTATTGCAATACATGCGCATTATGTCCATTTCTATCACAACCGTCTTGTAGCGGACTCTCTACCTTCAGCAATGCGTTAAGTGAGGATAAGGTGCAACGTCATGCTTTGTTTGTATTGGGACACCATTTCTGTGCATGCATGTACATACGTTGTGTCTAGATCTCGCATTTTTAGGCTCTTAAAAATAAACTTTTAACCACCTAAAATTAAATTACAGATAGTTAAAAATAGGATTTTTAGCATCTAAAATGAGTTTCTATCTACTCAATAAAACTAAGAAGAAGTACAAAACTGTAACAGGTGGATCATTACAAGCATTTAGGATGTGTATTATGTCTGTTTAGGGACTGCCTGGCCGAGGCGGTAAAGCCGTGCGCGGTTCACCCGAAAAGATGTGACCGAGCTTGATAGGTGCAGTCGCTCAAGTGCGGCGAATATCCAGTATTCGGGAGATAGTGGGTTCGAACCCCACTGTCAGTAGCCCTGAAGATGGTTTTCCGTGGTTTCCTATTTTTACACCAGACGAATGCTGGGGTTATACCTCAATTAAGGCCTCGGCCGCTTCCTTCCAACTCCCAACCCTTTTCTGTCCCATCGTCGCCATAAGACCTATTTATGTCGATGCGACGTAAAGCAACTTAAAAGAAAGGATGTGGTTTCTATTCCCTGTTCGGAAGTAGAAAAAATTAAGAAACGAGCTTTCAACTTCTGGAGTGGCTCAAGGCCCCGAGGTTCACTCAACCTACACCAAATATGAGTAGGCGTACCAAATTAATTCCAAGGGACAAAGGCGGCCGGCCACAGAGGTAACCACTCGACTCCAATTAGTGCTGACGGTGGAAGCTTGGAATAATATCCTTTGTAAAATCACTGGTGGCACGTGGGGCTCTCAACCGATAACCCTAAGAACGACAGCTCTTGCATTATGGTACAGTACTGCAGAATATACGTACCCAGTTTGGTATAAATCTACCCATGCGAAGAAAGTTGACAAAGCGCTCAATGAAACTGTAGGCTTGTAGGTTTTCTGAGGCCTACACCTCTTGTAAAGCTGTACTAGCTTGCAGAGATAGCACCATCAGATGTTCGTCGTCAGCTAGCTGCTAATACGTGGAGAGAACTGAAAATGTCTCTCAGCAATCTCACACGCTATATGTTTATTCAGGAAAAACTTCCTGAAAACCACAGCTGTCTTTCAAACTACATCGACTATAGCAAGAAAACCAATGAGGTTTTCTCGACTTGTGAATAACTCTACCTGGCTTCGGCCTACGGAAAGACTCCTATCTGGGCATGAACGAACTTGGATTGTGTGGAGATTACTCAGACGTCTTCGTTCTGGAGTTGGAAGATCTGAAAGCAATCCCCAGAAATGGCACTTCCCTGCCGACAACGTTAACAGCAACTGCGGAGAAGCTCACACCATGGAACATCTACTGAACTGCACGCTGTGCCCTGCATCCTGTACAATAGAAGATCTCCTTGCGACACCAAATGCTGTTGAGTTTACACGTCACTTGTCTACCGTGGTGTGACTTCATTTAAGATTATCATTTGTGTATCTACAAATTTTGTTTGACACGAATAAATAAGCGCCGAATTTGTGAATAGTGGAACTTTTACCGGTCAACTCTCTAAGGGACTTCATAGCCCGTACAGAGATGATCTTGGTTCCTTGTTTTAAATCTTTCAGGACAGTAATCAGCTTATCCCAGTTATTTCTGAGGTCCCCGAGCGGGCCACGCTCACTTTGGTTTGTGGGAGTTAAGGTCAGATGCCCTTCCTGACGCCACGTGATTCTTGAGATGAAAATCTCGACCAAGAATTAACCGGGATTCGAACCTCAGACTTTCAGGTGGAAAGCCAGCAGCAGCTCCTAGTTACGATCAGTGCACCTTGGACACAAGGAAGAAAGTTATCTGGAGTGACAAGTCCTGTTTCCTGCTGAACCATCCTGATAGTAGAGCCCGCATCTGGCATGAACAAAATGAAATCGTATCCCCTGGCAGGGGGTCAGCAAGCAAGCAAGGTGGTCATGTCCAAGAGGAGTTGGTCATCATATACCAATCTTGAACTATGAGAGATACAGAAAATCTGCTGGCTGACTATTTGCAGCCTTATATTAAGACTTTTTTCTGACTACTGCGCCATTCCTTAACAGGACAACGCAACGAAATGGTTAAACGAACAAGACAATGAATTCTCCAAACCACCGTGGCCCCCAGACTCACCGGACTGTAACCTCACTGAACATGTTTGGCATATGCTGGACCGGGTGGTAATATCCGCTTTCTTTTCTTCCGCAAAATGTATATCAGATCACAGAACTGCTGTAGTGGGCGTCAAACGAGTTGCTCATGGAGGATGTTCGCCACCTTGTGGAATCTCTTCTCCTATTGTAGCCTGTACAAGCCACATTACCCAAACAAGAAATGGTGGACTATCTCGTTCTTAGGTTGGTGTTCCTACTGTAATAATATTTGCGCGAGAAAGTTGGAATTCAGAAGGAAAATTTGGGGCAAATAATCGTTTATAGGAAGAGGAATTAGGTTGGATTAATAATTTAAGAAGGGAGATGAGCAAGAAATTATCAACTTCTTTGAAGTAATTTAAGAAAAAAAGTAGGTAAATAATATTGATAGGGTATCTCCCACATGTCCGCCTCCGTAGAGTAACGGTTAGCGCTACTAGCTGCCATCCTCGGGGGCCTGAGTTCGATTTCCGGTACTGTCAGAAATTCAAGAATGCTAGTTGCTTTACGTCGCGGCGACACAGATAGGTCTTATGGCGACGATGGGACAGGGAAGGGCTAGGACTGGGAAGGAAGCGGCCGTGGCCTTAATTAAGGTACAGCCCCAGCATTTTCCTGGTGTGAAAATGGGAAACCACGGAAAACCATCTTCAGGGCTGCCGACAGTGGGGTTCGAACCTACTATCTCCCGAATACTGGATACTGGCCGCACTTAAGCGACTGCAGCTATCGAGCTCGGTAATTCAAGAATGGCAGGAGGGTTGGTATGTGGTTAAAATGTTACTTGCAGTTTTCGTCCAATGGGGGCGTGCCTGAAAAGAACTGCACTACCTCGAGACGAGGACGCCAGTTTACTTTTGTCTGGCTCCATGGCTAAATGGTTAGCGTGCTGGCCTTTGGTCCAGGGGAACCCGGGTCCGATTCCCGGCCGGATCGGGGATTTAACTTTCATTGATTCATTCTGATGGCTCGGGGGCTGGGTGTGTGTGTCGTCTTCAGCATTAGAATTCATCATAGGTAGGACCCTATTCTCGTAGATGAGGCGCTGGCCTTCTGACCCCAACTTCGCATGTTCGATCCTGGCTCATTTTGGTGTTCAAATACGTCAGCCTCGTGTCGGTAGATTTACTGGCACGTAAAAGAACTCCTGCGGAATAAACGCCCGGCACCTCGGCGTCTCCGAAAACCGTCAAAAAGTTGTTAGTGGAATGTAAAAAAACCAATAACATTATTATCATCTCAAATAAAAATAAAAAATAAGTTCCCAGGATACCATAATTTAATTTTATCTATTGCAAATTATAAAAAAACATCAAAGGTCTTTAGGCCTTTTCTTCTTATTATTCTTTTCTTACCACTTTTCCCACACCTGTGGGGTCGCGGGTGCGAACTGCGTAGCACATGTGGGATTTGGTCCTGTTTTACGGCCGGATGCCCTTCCTTGACGCCAACCCTATATGAAGGGATGTAATCACTATTGCGTGTTTTTGTGGTGGTTGGTAGTGTAGTGTGTTTTATGAATATGAAGAGGAAAGTATTGGACAAACACAAACACCCAGCCCCCGAGCCAGAAGAATTAATAAGAGGCGATTAAAATCCCCGACCCGGCCGAGAATCGAACCCGGGACCCTCTGAACTGAAGGCCAGTACGCTGACCATTCAGCCAACGAGTCGGGACTCTTTAGGTCTTTTCATACATGACATTATCAGCGTTTCTCCCCAGTGTACCAGTGAGCATTTTTTAACTTTTTAAATTTTTATCAAAGCGTAAGGTAGGCATTGTCCGCCTCTGTGGTGTAGTGGTTAGTGTGATTACCTGCCAACCCCGGAGGCCCGGGTTTGATTCCCGGCTCTGCCACGAAATTTGAAAAGTGGTACAAGGTATGGAACGGGGCGCACTCAGCCTCGGGAGGTCAACTGAGTAGAGGTGGTCCACCTCAGCCATCCTGGAAGTGGTTTTCCGTAGCTTCCCACTTCTCCTCCAGGCAAATGCCGGGATGGTTCCTAATTTAAGGCCACGGCCGCTTCCGTCGCACTTCCTTGTCTATCCCTTCCAACTTCCCATCCCCCGCAAGGCCCCTGTTCAGCATAGCAGGTGAGGCCACCTGGGCGAGGTACTTTTCATCCTCCCCAGTTGTATCCCTGACCAGATTCTGAAGCTCCGGACACTGGCCTTGAGGCGGTAGAGGAGGGATCCCTCGCTGAGTCCGAGGGGAAAACCAACCCTGGAGGGTAAACAGATAAAGAAGAGGAAGAAGAAGAAGAGGAGGAAGAAGAAGAAGAAGAAGAAGAAGGTAGGCATTTATACAAGTGGAGCTGTATACTTTCCCTGGTGTACCGTCACTGAATTGTCCTACATAAGAAGCTTGCAGTTGTGTCTCAAATGTGCACTAGCCACCAAAGTCTTGGAATAATGTGGCAGTCCAACTGAGGAGCTCACTGCCACTCTGAGGCGAAACGCTGGTAATTTCACGACTGAAAAGGCCTTAAGTGCTCCAATTTTTTCATTAATGACGTTACGCAGATCACTACGGATACCACAAAAACACAGTTTACCAGTCTGCAATTTCAGATAAATTCAAGGCATTTTAACAAAGCCCAACTCTCTGAGATGAATAAAACAAGAACAATAAAGGATCTCTTGTGTGTTGACTGGAAACACGGTCAAGGTCAGGACGCAACCTTGGCCGGAAAACGCTTTTACCTGCCTTTGTGAATGTGATATTATCCAAGAAAGGAAACATTATGTCACAATAGAGAGCGATGTGAAACTTCGTGACACAATATGAACTTAGGACATACGTTGTTTATTGTCGAAAACACCTCACGCACCGGGGCCTGCGGTTCTGAGAACTGCGAGAGTTGCTCAAACGGTAGAGCTCAAGTTGGCAGATTCGATCTGGACTCAGTCTGGTGGTATTTGAAGATGCTCAAATACGCCAGCTTCGTGTCGGTAGTTTTAATGGAACTTAAAAGAATTGAGAGCAAAATTATCGCACCTCGGAGTCTCAAAAAACCACAAAAAATAGTTAGTGGAACATGAAATTATTATTATTATTATTATTATTATTATTATTATTATTATTATTATTATTATTATTATTATTATTATTAATTGCTAGTAACAACTCACCTGGTGGCCGTGATCGTTAAACTTTTCACCGTCAGAATATTGGCCGGTAGGGTAGGAGAGGTATAGAATTTCTAATCACTAGATTTCATCTCAAAATCCTGGACTCATTTCCAAACCTCTCCGCAGTGTTCATATGGCGCTGTTGATGGTGATTCGTCCGTCGGATGGGGACGTTAAGCCTTGTGCAGAACCCTTGGTGCTATTCGACAGGAGTAGGTATGCTATATGCCGGCATCTGGTTTCCCACTCTCCCTTCTTACTAATCATATAACACTGCATTTATTTCAATAACTCCTGTGATGAGGTGACGTCAGGAAGGGCAACCGGTCGTAAAACTCGCTATCAAGATTCATCTCGCTTCATACCCAACCCCGCATCGGAAAAGGTGATGTGCGGAGAAGGTGAGAGGGTGAGCGGCCGTGGGCTATACTAGGAGCTGCCCCGACATTCGTCTTAGTGCAGGAGAATGGAAAACCGCTGAAAACCATTCACAGGACAGCCGATGGTGTGGACCAGCCCCTCTCCGTCTCTCGAAAACAGAGGCGTAGATTCACGGTAGAGAGGAAAAGTCCTCTCAGTTTTAATTACTGTGTTGATGGGGTGAAAGTTCCTTTTGGGGATCATTGTAAGTACCTAGGTATTAATATAAGGAAAGATCTCCATTGGGGTGATCACATAAATATGATTGTTATAAAGGGTACAGATCTCTGCACGTCGTTATGAGGGTATTTAGGGGGTGTAGTAACGATGTAAAGGAGAGGGCATATAAGTCTCTAGTAAGGCCCCAAATAGAATATAGTTCCAGTGTATGGGACCCTCCCCAGGATTACTTGATTCAAGAACTGGAAACAATCCAGAGAAAGCAGCTCGATTTGTTCTGTGTGATTTCCGACAAAAGAGTAGCGTTACAAAAATGTTGTAAAGTTTGGGCTGGGAAGAAATGGGAGAAAGGAGACGAGCTGCTCCACTAACTGGTGTGTTCCGAGCTGACAGTGGAGAGACAGCGTGGAATGACATCAGTAGACGAAAATGCTTGAGTCATGTCTTTAAAAGTAGGAAAGATCACAATATGAAGATAAAGCTGGAATTCATGAGGACAAATTGGGGCAAATACTCGTTTTATAGGAAGGGGAGTTAGGGATTGGAATAACTTACCAAGTGAGATGTTCCAATTTCTTTGCGATCATTTAAGAAAAGGCTAGGAAAACAACAGATAGGGAATCTGCCACCTGGGTGACTGTCCTAAATGCAGATCAGTAGTGATTGACTGATTGATTGATTGATTGATTGATTGATTGATTGATTGATTGATTGATTGATTGATTGATTGATTGATTGATTGATTGATTGATTGATTGAGAGCCGCGGCCACCGCTCCTCTGCTCGGTTGGCCGGTCGGAGTGCAGAGCTGTAGCCGCGTGTGGGCCGACACCCACTCCGTCGCCTAATATGGCTAAAATCCGGTTTGGCCTTTTATAGGTTTTGGTTTCACTGGCTAACGAAGACGGCGGTATGAGCGCTGATTCGTTGTTCATCTCTAGCAGGGCCGATGACCTTCGATGTTAGGCCCCTTTAAACAACAAGCATCAGCAAGCATCTCTAACAGTGACCATGTTGCCAGTACTATTGATAATAACGCTGTGCCTGCTCAGTCCAAGGCTTTACACCCGTGTCGCCTGAAGTTTTATGGGGTGTCGCAATTACCTATATGGACTCGGAAAGTTCAAGAAATCAGTCATGAAATGTTCCCTAACACATCTGAATGAAATATGAAGAATGAAGAAATATTTAATTTACAGCTACCTGATATTACTCAAACTCTAAATTTACTTCCGAGATCTGAACACAAATACTTATGACTGGATAATACACTGAAGAAAATGGAAATTGCAACACCCAGAAGGAGTGGTGCTATATTGCTGCAATTGAACATGCAGGACGAGTGTTCAGTTGTGATTCGATGATTACACTTTCAGGTCCCTCTGACCGCAAGTTTGGACAACAATCAATACAGGATGTGCCCACCACGAGCTGCAATACATGGATGAATTCGTCGATGCATGGAGTCAATAAGGCCCTGGATCGCTTCCTGAGGAATTATGGCCCATGCTTGCTGCACTGCACGGGTAAGTTGTTCCAGAGTTGTGGGTGGCTGAGGACGGTTGGCGAGTTGTCGACCCATCATGTCCCACACATGCTCAATAGGACTGAGGTCCGGGGATCTGGCGGGCAATTCTAAGGTTGTGACGTCGTGGAGAGCTTCTCTGGAGATGCGTGTAGTGTGAACCAGGGAATTTTCCTGCTGAAACATCCCATTAGCAATGTTCGCCATCATAGGGACAACCACTGGATTGAGTACCCTATCAACGGACTGTCGAGCAGTCATAGTGCCCTCAACAAGCACTAATTGTGATTTCACATTAAAGCCAATAGTTCCCCAGACCATAATGCTTGGTGTTGGCCCTGTGTGCCTCTCGACAATAAGATCTGGGTGGCTCCTTTCCCCGGTACGTCGGCGCACACGATTCCGGCGATCACTGCGGGCAAGACAGAAGCGCGATTCATCACTAAAGACGACCCTATGCCATTCGTCGACCCACGTCGTTCTTCCTCGACACCAGGCCAGCCTTACACGTCGCTGTTGTGGGGTCAATGGAACACCGTCTGCAGGGACACGGGCTCGTAAGCCAGCTGCACGCAGGCGATTACCAACTGTTAGTTGTGTAACGTGGGGTGCCACAGCTGCTCGAATTTGCGCTGCCGTTGCATGGGGTTCCATCCGGATCATCCGAATGATGCGGCGATCCTCTCTCACAGTTTTCTGTCGCGCTGGGCCTGTGCCAGGTCTACGAGTGTGGGTACCTTCATTTGATCCCTGCTGCCATACACGTTGTACCGTAGATGACTGTCGGTCAACACGTGCAGCGACAGTCCTTAGCGATAATCCAGCCTCACACAGCCCAATAATTATCCGAGCCCTCTCAAACGGCGGCAGTTGTTGACAGCGTGCTGTTCTCTGTCGCCGAGGCATGTTTGACGGGGAACATTTCACTGCACAGACTGAAAGTCAACTACGCTACACCAGAGTCCGTATAATGGAGTTGATTCCTCCGCGACCAATCACGTGGGGAGATGTGTAGCAACAATCCAATGGGTCTGAAACTTGATCGTTTACATATCTACATGGCATCGTTCCATATATTGAAAATAAACACAAACGACCAATGCCTTCATGGTGTTGCAATTTCCAATTTCTTAAGTGTAAATCTATTTGTTTCATTGAAGTTATTTGAGATACTTATGCCACATATCAAGGACGACTGGAGCTATGGAGAAGCTGATCGTAGAGGGGAAAGTTCAAGGAACAAGGCCGCAAAGAAGAGCTCCAGCAAGGTGGATTGACCAGATGAAGGAGTTGATTGGGAGGTCTCTACACAGAGCGACGTAATAGTGTCAGAGGGCGATGCGAGTGAACATGGATAGGAGAAAGAGAAGTGGACTTTCCTTGGTAGAAGTACAATAATAATGATGAGAAGAAGAACTAGCAAAGCTTAAAAATGATTGAAACTAGAAGTTAAATCACCAGAGAGATTTTTAGCCTATAGACACTCTGAATTTCTCTTCAATATTTTCCGCATCTGGCTTTACGGATTCTTGTGGTTTTGTTGAAGTTTTCGGCCACATATTCTTGGGAAGCAGGATTGTCTGTGTGATGACCAATATGAAAACATGACAGTTTAAAAAGTTCGTTGAAACATAAAAGAAATGTGAAGATTCGCGAAGCACACGTAAACCTCTAAATGACCAAAAATTTTCTTAAAACCCATGGTGCTATAGTACTGAAGGCCTACAGATTACGAGGTGACGCATGGTTATACTTGGGTTTCTAGACCGGCGTCCAGGTAAAAATCCCTGTCCTGGCCTGGAATCGAAGCTGGGGTCCCTAAACCGCGGGGCCAGCTGACTAAAACTAAAGGTGACAAATTTCACACTCGTACATTTTCTACAGTGCACTGAAGCATATACAGTAGAATCATTATTATTTTGGGCTTAGAAGACGAGAGAGAGTGTTCATGTCCTCACTTCTATGGATCGGGGATACAACTGGGGAGGATGACGAGTACCTCGCCCAGGCGGCCTCACCTGCAGTGCTGAACAGGGGCCTTGAGCGGATATGGGAAGTTCGGAAGGGATAGATATGGAAAAGGGAAGGAAGCTAGTTGTTTTACGTCGCACCGACACAGATAGGTCTTACGGCGACGATGTGACAGGGAAGGGCTAGGAGTGGGAAGGAAGTGGCCGTGGCCTTAATTAAGGTACAGCCCCAGCATTTGCCTGGTGTGAAAATGGGAAACCACGGAAAACCATTTTCAGGGCTGCTGACAGTGGGGTTCGAACCTACTATCTCCCGAATACTGGATACTGGCCGCACTTAAGCGACTGCAGCTATCGAGGTCGGTAGGGAAGGAAGCAGCCGTGGCCTGAAGTTAGGTACCGTCCCGGCATTTGCCTGGAGGAGAAGTGGGAAACCACGGAAAACCACGTCAAGGATGGCTGACGTGAGATTCGAATCCACCTCTACTTAGTTGACCTCCCGAGACTGAGCGGACCCCGTTCCCGCCCTCGTACCACTTTTCAAATTTCGTGACAGACCCAGGAATCGAACCCCATCCTCCAGGTGTGGGAGCTAATCACGCTAACCACTACACCACAGAGGCGGACAAATCACAGTTATAATTGAATAAAACATACATAGGTTTGGGTACGTTAGTTATATTCGGCAATGGACAGTGATAGGAAAAGTGTGAAACGTACTGTAAGGTTGTTAAGTGGTTTACGTGGGACTGAACACGGCATCTGTGCTCGTACACATATGCGCAGAAATAGTGTCCCGATATAAACAAAGCATCTCCTCGCCTAACACACTGCTGCAGGTAGACAGCCCGCTACTGGACTGTTGTGGCTGAAAAGGGTAACTTACAGTGGTGGATGTATAGTAATCAGCACTATCCGTTTACTACCTTCCCCTACCAAGTACGATACATAGTAAATTGTAATCGCCTTTTCCTTTTTCTCTTTTTTACAATTTGCTCTACGTCACGCCGACACAGGGCTTCGAACCCACTATCTCCCGGATGCAAGCTCACAGCTCACGCAGCCACTCGCTGGGTTGTCCTCGTTCTGACGGAGCTCGCGTTCTTATAGCAACGTATACATGACGCTGCTGACGAACACTGATTGCCATAGTTACGATGGTGCAGGGGTATTGATAAGGCTTTGAAATGTGGTGCTGGCGTAGAATGCTACGTGTGCCTTGGGCCACAAGAAGAACCAATGAGTCCATTCTTCAGGAGGAGAAGATTTTGAAACACCTTTCTTCACCTATTAGTGAAAGAATACCAGTTCTTTGGACACATTGCGGGACGACCTGGAGAAAATCTAGAGAAGTTGATCATGGAAGGAATAAGTTAAGACTATCACTGGTTTAACTTTCCAGTGTGCCCTGAAGAATACCGAAGATCGTCTAGGATGGCGAAGCTACAACAAGGCCAGTGGGATCACGACACTCATAAATGACTAAATAGATTACTGATGATGATGAATTCCAGATACCCCAGCCCCAAAACATATCCACGTTACAACGTGTGTTTGTTTTCCTGTTCTTACACATGTATGTAAATATGTTTCTTTTACCACATGTAAAATGCATGTAATACTGGGAATATGTCTGTTTTATTTACCTTATGGAGGGCACATAATTAGCCTCTCGATATATGAGTTACTTTCATTTGAAAGGAAGGGTGTCGCATAAAATATCAGAATTCAATAAAGTGTCGCCATGGTCAAAGACTGAAAAGTACTTGCCAAGTTTCATGCTTCATTCTGTTGTTTAAACACTCTCTTAAGTTATCCACGTTTACTTTCTCTCAGTAGCGTTAGATTTGTCAGTTTATTTATGGTAGACTACTTGTTAATTTCTAGTGGAAAATCATCTTATTATTGCTTTCTAATCTTTATACTGTAATATGTGTTAACTTTCTCAAGTGATTTTAAAATGACTTAAATGTGTAATTTGTTGATGGTTTTATTTTTTCTTTGGGTTACCAGTCCATTGACTACTGTATTTTCCTGTAGCTCTCCCTGTACTATTTTTTTTTTTTTGTTTCCACAACGTAATCATTACATTCTACATTTTCTTGCTACTAGTTTAACATCACCCTACCACACTCAAGGTTTTTGCCGACGGAAGGATCGAGAAAGGCTAAGATTGAAAAGGTAGTGGCCTTAATATCAAGGTATAGCCCCAGCATTTGTCTGTTGTGAATATTGGAAACCACGGAAAACCATCTTCAGGGCTACCGACGGTGGGATTTGAATCCACTATCTCCCGAATGAAAGATCACACACCCTACAACTAATCCGTTTGTCATATCCTTGCCTTAGTCTAACCGTACAATTCTGACCACCAATACTCCGTCAAAAGCTAATTGAACAAGTTCTTGATGTCTCATGGTGGACCCTATCTTCCAATCTCTCCTTCTGGTCAAATTTCACCTAATTTCAAAAGCTACTATTCTCATTCTTTCTGTGCTAGTTTTTATTTCATATTTAGCTTCCATGCAATGTTACACTCCACACAGAAATCTACAAAGAATATTTCTAATATGCAAAACTCCTTTTGAAGTGAGCATTCTTTTCTTATTTGAGTCCGACTCATTGGCTGAATGATCAGCGTTGAGGCATTCGGTTCAGAGGGTCCCGGGTTCGATTCCCGGCCGGATCGGGGATTTTAATCGCCTCTGATTAATTATTCTGGCCCCGGGGACTGGGTGTTCGTGTTTGTCCTAACACTTTCCTCTTCATATTCACACAACACACTATACTACCAACCACCACAAAAATGAAAATATAAAAACACGCAATAGTGATTGCATCCTTCCATATAGGCTTGGCGTCGGGAAGGGTATCCGGCCGTAAAACAGGACCAGATCCACATGGGCGACACAGTTCGCACCCGCGACCCCACAGGTGTGGAAAAGCGGTAGAAAAAGAAGAATTTTCTCTTCTTATTTGAGCTAGTCTGGGTTTTAAGTCCTCCTTACGTCTGCCATCGTTAGTTATTCATTAAAACTTGTCCGGCTCCATGGCTAAATGGTTAGCGTGCTGGCCTTTGGTCACAGGGGTGCCGGGTTCGATTCCTGGCAGGATCGGGAATTTTAACCAGCATTGGTTAATTTCACTAGCAGGGGGGCTGGGTGTATGTGTTGTCTTCATCATCAGATCGCCTACGGGCGTCAAATCGAAAGACCTGCATCTGGCGAGCCGAACATGTCCTCGGACACCCCCGGCACTAAAACCCATACGCCATTTCATTTCATTTCATTAAACTTTCATTACCTAATCTAATATTTCCTGCAGCTCCTGGATTTACTCGAGTATATTCCACATTTTTTTGTTCTAGATTTATGTGATTTTCATTTTGTACTACAACCGCAGTCTAATATACACAGTCGCGAAGCTCCTTAGTAATGAAATGGCATCCTGTTCTCAGGCGGAACGACACTAGCGCTCGTAGCGGCCAGCAAGCTCTAACTGTCCGGAACAATTCTCTACCCAACAGTTGAATGCACTTTCCCACGTAAATTATAAACTGTAACCACCTCGACAACTATATTAATCGTACATTTTAATAAAATACGTTGATACACTAGACTACAGCGTGGTAATAATACCGAAGGGAAACAACAATAGTTTATTTTCGAAGGAACAGCTTATCATACCACTGTAATTAAGGTCTTAGCCATTTTCGAAATCCTATTATTGAACTGAATTTGGTAATTTCACATGCATCATAAAAATAGTAATGAACTATAAAACAATTCAAATAATATTCAAACATCTCAGGAACCTAAATGGCTGGATTTTGAGCTTTTTTGTTTTATGACACTGAAAACTTTCATTGCAAAATATCACGAGGTAATCTAATCTTAGTTTCACAAATAATTTCAACACTAATGACTTAGTACCTTCACAGCATTAATGTGGAAAATCAGGTGTTAACATTAGGGAATTAATAGTATACTATATCGAAGTTAGTGAGCATACAGCCCATGTTCTCTCGGCTCCTCTGACAAACGCGCAAGTGGCTGGGCGGCTTATCAGCTTACATTTCGGAGATAGTGGGTTCGAACTCCACTGTCGCCAGCCCTGAAGATGGGTTTCCGTGGTTTCCCATTGTCAAAACAGTCTGTACCTTAATTAAGGCCATGGTTTCTTCCTTCTCGCTCCAAGCCCTTTCCTATCCCACTGTTGCCAAAAGACCTATCTGAGTCGGTGCAACCTATGACTGTGTGTTGTGCTCCTTTGAGACGGGCTAATCATCTCTTATCAATAACTTTCGGTTCGAAGAAATTTGCGGAGATTCCATACTAATTTCTTCTTCTCTGCTGACATAAACTGGCTGTCTCCAAAATGATTGGAACATAACGTGATGTTATTGTACAAATAGTTCGTATTTTTCTTCAATAAATCATCCCCCTACTATTTACAAGCAATTTTCTTGCCTTTCTTCCTTTCTTAATCCGTTTACCCTCCAGGGTTGGTTTTTCCTTCGGACTGAGTGAGGGATCCCACCTGTACCGCCTCTAGGGCAGTGTCCTGGAGCGTGAGACTTTGGTTTGGGCGATAAAACTAGGGAGGAGGGCCAGTAGCTCGCCCAGGCGGCCTCACCAGCTATGTTGAAGAGGGGCCTTGTGCGGGATGGAAAGATTGGAAGGGATAGACAAGGTAGATGGAAGGAAGCGACCGTGGCCTTAACTTACGTACCATCCCGGCATTTGTCGGGACAAGTGGGAAACCACGGAAAACGACTTCGAAGATGGCTGAGGTGGGAATCGAACTCCCTTCTACTCAGTTAACCTCTCGAGGATGAGTGGACCGCGTTCCAGCCCTCGTACCACTTTTCAAATTTCGTGGTAGAGCCGGGAATCAAACCCGTGCCTCCGGGTGGTGGTAGCTAATCACATTAACCACTACACAGAGGCGACAAGCAATTTTCTACACATTGAAAATCAAAACACCGCTACGTGTTAGAGGTTACGGTTGTATTAAAACGGTATTTAAGTTCATATCATTGGATGGATTTCACTACGAGTTACATTCCTGAATCAGTGATGAACGAAATGCCTACTTATCTGAAGTTAATTTCTGAATCTTCACAATATTGTTCTCTTATCCGAAAATTTAAACAGTAATTAAGGCTTTAATGTTCAGGATCTTTAGACAGCCTAAAGAATGATAGCTCTGGTGTAACTGAGCAATTTATTGCGCCACACACACCTCCTTTCGTACATACCATGTCAATTTAATAGTAAACCGATCATCTATAATGTAATTACCTCACGCTTACCTCGCAAAACGTATACAACTTACACATCCCAGAAGACCGGCAGCTTGCTGGCCACGTGGAGCGCTGCAGTCGCATGGATGAAAAAAATAAGCCGAGCTTCGCGACTGTGTATATTAGACTGTGCTACAACCATGTCCATAACAAAAGTCAAACCACACCCCATGACGCAGCAGCACCGAAGGTCCATGGCCCACCAAGCGACCGCCGCTCAGCTCGAAGGCTTGCGGATTACGAGGTGGGCCGGGGGCGCCATCTCACCGACAGATAGCTCATCAGTAGGGCACGGCCTACTTGATGCGTCGCTCTAGCTAGCTCCTTACCGGCCTTGACAATCGGGTCCATGCACTGTAATCGGAGTAGTTACACAGCTCGACACGTGGCACTGCGGCCGACCTATTTGCGGTAGAAATGCATACTTCTTTATGGAAAATATATTGACTTTGATTGCCGATTTATCGTAATTTAGAGTTATGGAGAATGTTACATAGGTTAATACTGTTAAAATGAATCCTAAAGATTACTTTCGTTGATATTTGCCAAAATGATGTCGTGAAATAAAACTGCGGGGAGATGACTTAGTCCAGCTGACGTTCTGATATTGACTCTGATTGCCGATGTATCTTAATTTAGGGAATAAAACAGCATGTTACATTGACTAATATTGTTAAAATGATTAATCCCAAATGCTACTTTCATTGATATGTGCCAAAATAACGTCGTGAATTGAAACTGCGGAGGATGGAGTAGTCCAACTGACGTTCCTTAATTGTGAGGAATAATAGTAATCGTTTTTATTATCATGGTATTTAGATACGTAGCAGAACTTACCACAATGCTTTTGTCTTCTGATGTTAATATTGAGATTAAGAGACATTGTTCAATTAGAGTTTTAAAATTCTTCAAGCGCTGCTCTCAGGAAGTGGGGCTGGATAAAACATAAAAGTCTTACTTTTACCATATTCGTTGTATGCATAACATAAATATTTTGACTCAAACATGTTTAAATTTTAATTTAAATATATATAGTTTCAGATTACATTTCATTCATACCTTTTACTAGAATATAAATACCGGGCAAGTTGGTCATGCTAAATTCAGACAATTTTTGCTTGAAATACAGTAGGGTGGAACAAGTTGGCTGCGCGGCGTGCAGCTGTGAGCTGCGAGCTTGCATCTGGGAGATAGTGGGTTCGAACCCCACTGTCGGCAGCCGTGGAGATGGTTTTCGGTGGTTTCCCATTTTCACATCAGGCTGTATCTAAAGGCCACGGCCGGTTCCTTCCCACTGCTAGCCCTTTCCTATTCCACCTGCGTCATAAGATCTATCTGTGTCGGTGCGACGTAAAACAAATAGCGAAAAAGAAGAAGAATAATTTTAAATAAAAAATAAAAAAGAGAAAAGTATTTTAAGTAAATAAATTGTAAACTGTTCTCTGCTCGATGATGATGATGCTTGTTGTCTAAAGGGGCCTAACATGTAGGTCATCGGCCCGTTGCTCAGGTAACAACACTTCATACGTTAGCCTTAGCGTCATAGCAGTAGTGATTCTTACTTGGCAATATTTAAATGTTAAAGTTCAGATTATCTTGGATAAAAATGTGTTGTGTTGCTGTCATATGGCAAATACGACACCGCCTAAAGGATTATTCTGTGAAAGGAAATTCATGGGTAAAAATACATGATTAGCGTGATTAGTTGCCACTCCCGGAGGCTCGGGTTCGATTCCTGGCCCTGCCACGAAATTTCAAAAGTGGTACGAAGGCTGGAACGGGGTCCACTCGGCATTGAGAGGTAAATGGGTAGCGGGGGGTATCGATTTCCACCTCAGACATCCTCGAAGTGGTTTTCCATACTTTCCCACTTCTCCAAGCAAATGCCGGGATGGTAACTAACTTAAGACCACGGAGGCTTCCTTCCCTCTTCCTTGTCTATGCCTTCCAATCTTCCCATCCCCAACACAAGGCTCCTGTTCAGCATAGAAGTTGAGGCCGCCTGGGCGAGGTACTGGTAATCCTTCCCAGTTGTATCCCCCGACCCGCAGTCTCATGCCCCAGGACACTACTCTTGAGGTGGTAGAGGTGGGATTCCTCACTGAGTACGAGAGAAAAGCCAAACCTGGAGGGGTAAACAGAGTAAGGAAGAACGAAAGAAAGAAAGAAAGAAAGGAAGAAAGAAAGAACGAAGGTAAATACCCTATATCGAAACGGAAAACTCAGATGAGAGTGCTACCTGCTTTTAGCCACTCGTAGTTTCGTCCTGGTCTGCAGAGAATTCGTGAAATGATAAGTGTCCCTTCGCTCTTTTCTTCCTGTTCGGAATACAAAAGAGGCACACAGCAATATATATTCAAATATTTCCTAACATAGTTAAAGAAAAGCAAATCACCACACCATTAAAAAACGAATTGCCGCATACATTGAAATCCTTGTTCAGGACGAAATTACAGCGAGAAATCACTTTGTTCTTGTTTCCATAAAATTTCTGCTCGAAGTACGAAAAGGTGCACAAGAATGTCACAAATTCCAAGATTTGTAAACAAAATTTAAAAAATATAATCACCACACTAGTATCAGATCTCAATATCAAGCCAACAAGCGCCTCGTTACGAACACATTGCCAACATTTACGACAGCAAAACCATATAAATAAAACTGGAAATGCGGCAATTTGCGGTGTACAGCTTCCTGTCAGTGGGTAGTAGGCCAGCGCTCCATAGGCATTGCGGTGAAACTTTCCAATTACAGCTTTATGCTGGGCTTCACAAGCGATTGTCAAGGCCGGTATAAGGAGCGCAGCGAGGGATCCAGTCGGCCGTGAGTAGGGATGTATCACGCAAAATTTGTCCGCTAGGCAGCGCAATGGTAAAACCCGGTATGCGCTTTCCGCTTCTCGATTGTTTTACATGAGACTTATATGGGGTATTTCTAAATGTATGATAATCGAAACGAAGCTGTTACTTTAAATGCATGAAAATGAAGTTACCATATTGTGCTGATGGGAAATAATATAGGTGCAATGACGATAGCGGATTTGAATGCGGAATTGAAGGAAAAGGGCGGAAAATTATCCGGAAAGGAGCGAGTTGACTGAAAGGTAAGGATTAAAAGTAGCAACCATTTCATTTAGTGTTTTTGTTAAGATAGAATTCTTTAAGTGCAAATAGCCTTTTGAAAACATGCGTAATGCAGTATATATTAGGTTAGAGGCGTACATAAAGCACGATACTGGTACCAGAGGCTACATCCAGTAATACTGAATTGAATTTCTCTTCAGCACACGAGTTTCAAGACCTTGTTTCGGGTCATAAGAGAGGTATAAATATTTTAAATTTTGAATTGATAAATTATTTCGTGTAAAGAAAGTCTGGAATTGATGGTGCTCCAGTGTCAAATTATAGGCCACTCTGTGATTCAGGGTACACCACTGCACACAGTGTTATGGCTGCTTCCCTACTTCTAAACCTTCTTGCTTTCGGGATAATTTCCAAGGTGCCGGTGCCACTCCATGAAAATACCGAAGGTACAGCATTCTCCTTAAGTCTTCGCGTTTCACCTAAAATTATTGAATAATACTGAAAATGAAAATCCTCTGCCTTTTTCCAATCATACCACCGAGTCAGGAATAGAATGAATAAAGCCTCCATCTAGCGGCGAGGATAGGCATTGTGCCGGCTGTCGGAGCCTGTCGCACTCTTCTGGGGCAACGATTAATGGCTGACAGATGAAATGAAATGAAACTGGAGAGTGTTGCTGGAATGAACGATGACAAGAAAAACCGAAGTAACCGAAGAAAACCCTGTCCCGCCTCCGTTTTGTCGAGCACAAATCTCACATGGAGTGACCTGGATTTGAAGCACGGATCCCAGCTGTGAGAGGCCTGTGCGCTGCCGCATAGACCACGGAAGCTTATTGAATAATAATAAATAATGTTATTGCTTTAACTCCTGCTTATTACTTTTACAGTTTTTGGAGACGTCAAGGTGCCGGTATTTTCCCCATAGGAGTTCGTTTACGTGCCAGTAAATCTACCGACACGAGGCTGACATATTTGAGCACCTTCAAATACCACCGGACTGAGCCATGATCGAACCTGCCAAGTTTGTCTTAGGCCAGCGTTCTACCGACCGAGCTACTCAGCTGCCCGGTTAAAATGATTGAATAAGGTCATATTAACTATTCAGATCGTCAATAACTTATTAGAAAATTATTTCTTAAATAGAATGAATTATCTCATTCACTTGTTTCAGTAATGACAAAATCTTGATTTTTATTATGAGTCACTGTTTTATTTCTTAGGGCATATCTACGAAGCGCATGCTATCAGTTTTTACGGAAGGGCTCCTCCTTAGGAAATTGATGGTATGAATATGATTGAGCTTGATTTTGGAACATTGAAATAGTGCAGTAGTCAGGCAAAACAGTTTTCTTGTTTTATTTTCTGCCATTGCGATATATTAAAACTTTAACTTCATAAATTAACTAGACAACTTCCATTAAAAACAAAGAGGAACAAATATCGATCGACAAGCGCATACCGTATACCTATCGTGCGACATCTATCGGTAGTGTTCCACTACATCCCTATTGTAATCACGTAGGTTGAGTGGATCTCGAACCAGCCCTCAGATCAAGGTAAAAGTCCCTGCCTGGCCAGGAATCGAACCCGAGGTCTCCAGGCAAGAGGCAGGCACGCTACCCCTACACCGCGGGTTCGGCCGACTATGTCCATACCTTTCAGGAATTTCTCCATATCCTCTGTAGTCACAGATAAAATAACAATACCATCGGAAAATCTCAGAGTTTTGAATTCCTCTCCTTGAAGTGTGGTTCCCTTTTGCAAATTATTCTTCTTTGAAAAGAGGGGGGGAGTACTGCAGCCGTACCGGACTCATTTTCCTTGTTTGTGCATTTTATGTCCTCATTACTTCTGCCATTATTGGTTACTATGCTACCTAAGTAACAATAATCATATACTGCCTTTAAGATTTCATTTCACCGGGCGAGTTGGCCGTGCGCGTAGAGGCGCGCGGCTGTGAGCTTGCATCCGGTAGATAGTAGGTTCGAATCCCACTATCGGCAGCCCTGAAAATGGTTCTCCGTGGTTTCCCATTTTCACACCAGGCAAATGCTGGGGCTGTACCTTAATTAAGTCCACGGCCGCTTCCTTCCCACTCCTAGGCCTTTCCTATCACATTTGTTGCGGCTTTTGTGTTGGTACTCGTCTGCCGCATTTCATTTTGTAACAGTTGGCAATGTGCTGCTGCGTTTTTGTTTTATAGACAGACACTGAACATGGCGACCGGCAGCAGTACACGTGTTTTGGTGTACCTCCGAATTTGTTGTACATAATGCGTAATTATGCAGTGTTTTATTCATGTGTAATAAATGTTTGAATCACCTTGTGAGTGATGTGTTTGTGTCTGCTCGTTTGGGGCAGTCTGGTCCTCCATTTGATTTGTTTCAAAATTGTATTTGTGCGCCTATGGAACTGAACTTTGTTATGTGCGGCCGATATGTTGTTTCGTCGTTCGCAACATAAAATTTTGGTCCTTCCAGGCCGCGATGAGAATCATTGTGAACTTTGAACATTGTGCTAGTCACCTAAAAATTGTTATCGTCATGAATTGCTGCCTGCAATCGCCGTTTGAACATAGCAACGAGCTTGGCGCGAAAAGCATCGTGAACAGTTATTGTATAAAAGCACCAGGATGTCGTGCTTAAGGCTAATTACTACGAATGGTTGAATTCGTCATATTGAGATTTCAACGAAGTCTACATTGTTTTGGAACTGCTTTGATATCGCACGTTAACAATCTGTGGAAGTTACCACGTGCTATTTATTGCATTTGTTCTTGTGAGCTGTTTACGCCAGCCTTTATCTGATACCCTGATGTTCGAGATGTTAAATGCTACTTGGAATTTGGACTCCAGTGAACATTACATCGCAGACGTCATCCTTTGGACTTTCCAGTCACTTTGGGCATGTGATTCCAGCCAAGGAGTGTTTCCAGTGGTAGTGATGATTGATGATACAGCACCGCCATGCACTGTAAGTCTGTTCCATTTGTCTTTATTGTTCCTATCTTGACTAGGGTAGACATCCTGCCTGATATCCTAACCCTACTGCTAGCACTTTCCGTGTATAGAATAACAGATTTGTCGTGACTTCTCATAGGCATTATACGATTTCGTGCTAATAATTTGTTGGGCCGCTTTGTGTATTTTGTATATTTTAGAACGTACGTGGTTTATTATACGTTATTTCATGCTTTTGTGCATCTACCTACATTGTTGGTTCCATTCAAAGACTGTCACTCATTCTAACAATGCAAATGAATGCAGTGCACTGATTATAGGGCTTATTGTTTGTATAGTCACCATAGTTGTAAGATTGATTTCTATTATTATCTTGTCAATAATTGATTACCTCAACTATTCATCATGGTGTTTGAATCCGAAGCAAAGGCTGTTCAAAAACGTGGTCTACTTAAAAGGTCATTAACTCACCTTGAAAATTACTTAAAGCAAGATAACATCAACCATCACGAACTAATTTCTAGGCAAAATAGGCTGCCAGAAATTTGGAAGGAATTCAGCATTGTTAGGGAGTATCTAGAATGTGAATTAGACTCAAAATCTAGCGAAACTCACTTTGGAGAGCATGATGAATTTGAAAACAGATATCATGCAATAGTTGCTAGGATTCAAGAATTGCTTTGCTCATTTGAGAGACCCACAAGTCCAAGCAATGCATCCATTATTTCTGATAACTCTACTCGGTCCAACTGTAGCTTGAAGCTCCCGCCCATTGAATTGCCTGTTTTTAAAGGAGATTTGACAAAATATTTGAGTTTCAGGAACACCTTTCAAAGCTTGGTTATTAACAATACCCGCATTGACAATGTGCAAAGACTACACTACCTATTGTCGTCTCTTCAAGGCGAACCTAGGGATTTGTTAGATAACCTCTCCATATGTGCTGATAATTTCACTGTTGCTTGGAATTTAATTGATGAAAGGTACAATAACAAACGCTTGATTGTTTCACAGCACGTAAAACATTTGCTCAATCTCCATAATTGTACTAGTGGATCTTCCGTTGAATATCGCAAATTGATAAACCAAGTAAAATCTAATCTTAGTGCTGTTGACAATTTAGAGGGTCAGGTTCCACTACATGAAATTTTGCTACAGGAATTGATTCTAAGTAAGATCAAGTCCAACCATAGGAGTGAATGGGAAAACAAATTTGCCTCCACTGATATTCCCACACTAAATAATTTGATTGATTTCTTGGAAAGAAAATGTCAAACATTAGAGCTAACAGAATGCAAGAAACCTGTTATTGAGCAAAAACGAGACTTAAAATCCAACCTAAAAGCCCTTCACATTGCTAACAATAGCACTTCCTTGAATTGTAGGTTTTGCAAACTTGATAATCACAGCATTTCTGATTGTAGAAAGTTCAAACAAGCAAACATTGATCACCGTCGCAAGTTTGTGAGGGAAAATAAACTTTGTTATCTTTGTTTTTCCGCTTCTCATGTTTCTAAACATTGTAAGCAAAACAAATGCTCCCAGTGTAATGGGCCCCACAACTTATTGGTTCACAAGGAACAAGCAAGTCCCAATAATAACAATAATAATATGAATGCTACAAGTTCTGCAATTGTTTCACCCACTGCCATGAAGGTTGTTTCAGGACTAGGTTCTAATGTTTTGCTGAGCACAGCGTGTGTAGGAATAAAAAATAGCTCAGGAGAGATTATACTAGTTAAAGCTTTGTTAGACTCTGCGAGTCAATTATCCTTTGTGACTTCTGATCTTGTCAAGAAGCTTGGTATCCGTACTAGGTCTTGTCGTCTACCTATTGTTGGTATAGGCAATTCGAATGTGTCTCCTGTAAGTTCCACATGTAACCTTGTTTTGTTCTCAAATGTATCAGATTATACATTGAAGTTGAACTGTGCAGTAGTGAACACAATCACAAGTCCACTTCCGGCGCAGGAAATTGATTGTTCCAATTGGGTTATTCCTGATGATATTATTTTGAGTGATAGGACATTTAATCAGCCCTCTACTATTGATATTTTGCTAGGTGCTGATGTCTACTATGAAATTGTGTCTTCTAATATTTTGCATAAGAAGGGTTATCCCGCCTTATTAGATACCGAATTTGGTTGGGTGCTATCAGGCACTTTCCCTGAGTCGTGCATTAAGAATAATGCCAAGGCTCGTCGTGCTAATCTTGTAAAACTTGATTCTATTGACACTAAACTCCAAAGGTTTTGGAAGCTTGAAGAACTTCATCAACCAGTTCTTACTCCTGAAGAAAGGGCTTGTGAAGAACACTTTGTGAATAGTGTTCAAAGAGATGATTCTGGTAGGTTTGTTGTCAAACTTCCTATTCGTGCTGAAGTGCCACCTGTGGCTGAGTCTAAGCATAATGCTGTTAGAAGGCTCAAACAGATGGAAAATAAATTTGCTAAGCTTCCAGACTTGAAAAGGAAGTATGTAGATTTCATGCGTGAATACAGTGAAATGGGTCACATGGAAATTGCTCCTCCAGAGACCTCTAACTCTGTAAGCTTCTACTTGCCCCATCATTGTGTGCTCAAGGATTCTAGCACTACAACCAAGTTGAGAGTTGTTTTTGATGGAAGTTGTGAATCATCAAATGGGATAGCATTGAATTCTATGTTAATCGTTGGTCCTACTATTCAGCCTGACTTGCTGTCCATTGTTTTAAGGTTCAGAACCTATTTTGTTGCTCTTACGGCTGACATTGCTAAGATGTATAGATGTGTGCTAATTCATCCTGACCACAGAAATTTTCAGAAAATTGTCTGGCGTGAATCTACTGATGAAGAAATCAAGGACTACCGTCTTACTACTGTCACATACGGTACAAGTTCCGCCCCTTTTCTTGCTACGAGATGTCTAGTTCAACTTGCTGATGAACACAAGGAATCTCACCCCACTGCATCAGAGATCATTCGCTCTTGTTTTTATGTTGACGACCTGCTGACAGGTACTAGTTCAGTTGAAGAAGCTAAGGAGCTTCAATCAGAAATTTCTTCTGTGCTTGATAGTGCACATTTTCATCTTAGAAAGTGGACGTCAAATTGTCCAGAAGCTCTTGCCAATGTCCCTGTAGAGGATAGAGAAATGTTGTCACCTTGTAACCTCACTAAGGATAAAGCTATTAAAACATTAGGTATCGTGTGGCATCCTAAATGTGATGAGTTTCAGTTTCAAATAAACTTGAAGAAAGCACCTAAGGAAGTCACTAAGAGAAGCATTCTCACTATCATTGCTTCCATATTTGATCCCCTTGGATTGTTAGGATGTGCCGTGGTTAAGTGCAAACTTATCCTGCAGTCTCTTTGGCAGTTGAAAATTGATTGGGATGATGTGTTAGAACCTTCATCTGAAATTATTGAAATTTGGAATGCTATCTACAGTGAGCTCCCCTTGCTTAATGACCTCAGAGTGCAAAGAAATGTAATGCCCTTTGCTAAGAATAAGGTTATTGAAATCCATGGCTTTTCTGACTCTTCAGAAGCTGCCTATGGTGCTTGTGTGTATATTAGGACAGTATCTGAAAATTATGAGGTATCAGTGATCCTGTTGACTTCTAAATCGAGAGTTGCTCCATTAAAACAGCAATCTATTGCCCGTTTAGAGCTTTGTGCTGCTCTATTGCTTTCTCGCCTAATGAGTAAGGTAACTGAATCGCTGAAATTGCACATTCCTTTCTCAACATACTGCTGGACTGACAGCACGATAGTTCTGTGTTGGTTACAGAAACCCGCCAATTGTTGGAAAACCTTTGTCGCTAACAGAGTTGCTGAAATTCAATCCCTCACTTCAGTCTCAGACTGGAGACACGTACCGACCCACAGCAATCCAGCTGACCACTTGTCTCGAGGTGTTTTACCCTCACAAATGTTTTCTCTTGATGTATGGTGGCATGGTCCATCCTGGTTGCGCGAATTATTCCCCGTGTACCCTGATTTTGTTGCCAGTAATACACCATCTGCTGTGAATGCAGAATCGAAACCCTCTTTGAGAGTCTTGCTAGTTAATATGCACCCACCTGAGTTAGAGAAGTTTTCGTCCTTTCTCAAACTTAAGCGAGTTTATAGCTATGTTCTGAGATTTATTACCAATGTTCGCTCCACTAAGGATGCTCGTGTCATTGGTCCACTCACCCCTGAAGAACTGATGATTAGTGAAATGAAAATAATAAGTCTGATGCAAGCTATTGAGTATGGTAAGGAACTTCATGACTTGAGGTCTAATCATGTAGTTGCCTCTTCGAGCTCATTGAAAACTTTGAATCCATTCCTCGACGATTACGGGTTGTTGAGAGTCGGTGGTCGACTCATGAATTCTCAGTTGGAATACAATGAAAAACACCCCATCATTCTGCCTCCGAAACACTTTGTTACTAAACTGATTGTTAAACATGAACATGAGATGCTATTGCATTCCGGCCCTCAGGCTGTATTGTTTTCCTTGCGTAACAGATTTTGGATTCCACGTGGGAGGACAGTTGTTCGTGGTGTGATCCATTCATGCTACAAGTGCTTCAAGAGCAAACCTCCACTCACCACTCACATAATGGGTCAGTTACCCTCGTATAGAGTTGAACCATCATTACCCTTTGTTAAGGTTGGTCTTGATTATGGTGGCCCAATCATCATTAAAGGTGATAACCCGAGGAGTAAGATAAAGTTTAAAGCGTACATTGCTCTCTTTGTCTTGTCACTAAAGCAATACATCTTGAAACTGTGAAGAGTCTAACGACTCAGGACTTCCTCGCCGCATTTAGAAGATTCACGGCGCGTAGAGGATTTCCAAATCTCATCTTGAGTGATAATGGCACAAATTTTGTTGGAGCCAACAATGAGTTATTAAGATTTATTAAGGATAGCTCTACTGAAATAGAGGAATATTCATCTAATTTGAATGTGAATTGGAAATTTATTCCACCCTCCAGTCCTCATTTCGGTGGGCTTTGGGAAGCTGGAATAAAGTCCACAAAATCACTTTTAAAGCGGACCCTAGGAAAATGCATTCTTAATTTTGAAGAGCTGAGTACTCTTTTGTATCAAATTGAGTCTGTGTTGAACTCGAGACCTCTCTGTTCAATGACTGACGACCCCAATGATCAATGCTATTTGACACCTGGACATTTTCTAGTAGGGAGACGATTGACCTCTATCCCCTCTCCAGACATATCCAACAGCTCCCGCTCCTGTCTAACTAAATGGAATTTGGTGCAACAGTTGTATCACGATTTTTGGCAGAGGTGGTCAAAAGAATACATACAATCACTTCAACAAAGACGTAAATGGTCTTCTGTAGGAAAGTGGACTCCAACTGTGGGAGATTTAGTGCTTCTAAGGGAGGATAACCTTCCTCCTCTGGTTTGGAAAACTGGTATAATCCAGGAGCTCCATCCTGGCTGTGACAATATTACTCGTGTGGTCAGTGTAAAGACTAAAACTGGGCTTTTGCGCCGTGCCATAGTGAAATTGTGTCCATTGCCCAAGGATGTTGTATAGTTGTATATTTGTATATGTTGTATCTGAGTTTACTTTTTTATTAATTTGTCTGTGATGAACATGAACACTTGACTTTGATTTTGAGTGTTGAGATCCCTCAAAGGGGGGAGTATGTTGCGGCTTTTGTGTTGGTACTCGTCTGCCGCATTTCATTTTGTAACAGTTGGCAATGTGCTGCTGCGTTTTTGTTTTATAGACAGACACTGAACATGGCGACCGGCAGCAGTACACGTGTTTTGGTGTACCTCCGAATTTGTTGTACATAATGCGTAATTATGCAGTGTTTTATTCATGTGTAATAAATGTTTGAATCACCTTGTGAGTGATGTGTTTGTGTCTGCTCGTTTGGGGCAGTCTGGTCCTCCATTTGATTTGTTTCAAAATTGTATTTGTGCGCCTATGGAACTGAACTTTGTTATGTGCGGCCGATATGTTGTTTCGTCGTTCGCAACACCATCGTCGCCATAAGACATATCTGTGTCGGTGCGACGTAAAGCCCCTAGCAAAAAAAAAAAAAAAAAGATTTCATTTCCTAATCTAAAATTTCCTGCATCACTTGACTTCGTTCTACTGCACTCCATTACTTTTCTTTTGTATTTATTTTCATCTTGTACTCTTTCTCCAAGACATTTCTACATCCCATGTGCACTGGCGGGGGATAATCGATCTATCATGGAGAAGAACATTTTTCTAACAATTTTTCTAATAATGAGATCGGAGAAAAATTTTGAAAGGAAGAAGAATTAGAGGAGGCGGAAAGCTCCCTTCTTAACAAACGGGCCTTTTTAGGGGTGGGGATTAATTAGATGTTTCAAATTTAGGTAATTATATCACCATTCAGCAATTTCTGAAGATTTTCTGCAGACTAAGGTAAAATAAAAGAATTATTGTAAAATCTGAGGTTTTTGATTTCCTATTCTTGGATTGTGTTCATCTTTCCAAATTTCTCTTTGATTTCCTTCATCGTCTGTTCTATATAAACATTGAAAAAAAGGGAGACAAACTGTAACCTTGCCTCACTCCTTTCTCAATTGCTGCTTCTTTTTCATAGCCTTCGATTCTTATCACTGCGGACTAATCGTTATGCAGATTGTAGATAATTCTTCGTTCTCGGTATCTGATCCCGAGTCCCGGGACGAAAACTATGCTCCTCTACACATCTGTTTCCGTGACATGCCGGTGAGTCGAAAAATCTCCATTATGTGCACTGGCAGGGGAAAAGCGATCTGTCATGGAGAAGAACATTTTTCTAATAATGAGATCGGAGTAAAATTTTGAAAAGAAGAAGAATTAGAGGAATCAGAAAGCTTCCTTCTTAACAAACGGCTTTTTCAGGGAGGGATTAATTTAGATTTTTGAATTTAGGTAATTGTATCACATTAGGCCGAAAAGTGGGGAGGTGATCAGTTAAAACAGGTCGTATGTTAGCCAAGGACCGCGATATTCGAAACGGGCTTCTTGGTCCTTACGACAAGTTTTAAGAGTAGAATGCCACGGTCGGTAGAATGATTTAGGAGGATTATTATCGAATTTCTTCTCTAGAGCTCCGCGTGCGTGGGCTTGTCCTTCTTAATTCGATCCTCTAAGCTCAATCACACACATAATGAAGTATCGAACTCCTTTAGTTACTAAAACGTTCTCGAAGAAACGTAGTTACAGCCGAAAAATAGCTTGGAACTGTAAACATAAGTTCAAAAACATACTCATATTTCTGTGCGCGTTGTGGTGTTAGGACCGCGCGCTGTCCTCACCACGCTGAGCTGAAGAAACGCACAACACATCAGTAACGCTATCTCATGCTCTGTGAGCGGGGGCGGTAGAATAACACCCACGGTATCCGCTGCCTGTCGAAAAGGGGCAACTAAGAGATTTTCTACTAGTTTGGGGAAGCCACACTACTCTCTCGAATCCGTTTTCTATAATTCTGAAATCCTTTATTGACCATGTGTCATAACACTTTACGAAATAAGGATTTCTTCGCACCACAATGTTCTCAAATATTCACTGTTTGGTTAGTATTTCACCGTATATTTGCAGAACTCACTGAGACGAATTAGACACTAGAACCATACTCTAACTGTGGTCTTACCAGAGACTTATACGCCCTCTCCTTTACAACCTTACTACAAGCCATATATATTTTCATAACCATGCGAAGAGATCTGTAACCTTTCTTAACAACCTCGTTAATATGATTACCCCAATGAAGGTCATTCCTTATAAAAACACGTAGGCAGGCCAAAGTACTCCTTACGTACCTTACGACACAGGCACGTACATTATATCTTTAGTAAATTAGGAGAGGAGACAAGGTGAACAACGATCTTCCACTGACACTGAACGTCAGTGCCTCATCAAACACTCTGATTATATCGTAGTGAGGATATTGCAAATGACTGAAATCCTCTGTCGTCCCTGACACTGTGGCGCCAACCACCTCCACATTTCCCGTAATCAGAGAACCATGGACTCGATCCTTGGAAACACCTACGCTAGAAAGGACTTCCCCATTATGACCTCCGTCACTGACAGAAATGATCTCGGCGATATCCGTCATGAGATAAAAAGAGATAGTCTGTACAGTGAGTTTGTTGCCACTTGCTGTTTTATGAATAGAAGTACAATTTTTAACGAGCACGAGGTTATTTTAGAACGTCGTAAAAGCGCCATGACGCTAAAAATACAGAAAACAGGAAACAGCCTGTTTAAAGATAGATAGATTCACAAATATTCAGACATTAAATGTTGTAACCGTTCATGAATGGCACCACGGGCGACTGCAAGATATTTAAGAGTCCAGTAGATGCAGTTCTTGTACAGCCCTTAGTAAACGTCGTCCTCAATCCCCCAAAATATAGCTACTTGACGATACTACTACCACTCAGCTACCGTGTGTAAGCATTTTAAATTTATTTACAAGTTGCTTTACGTCACACCGACACAGATAGGTCTTATGGCGACCATGGAATAGGAACTGGTTAGGAGTGGGAAAGAAGCGCCCGTTGCCTCAATGAAGGTACATTCCCAGCATTTTCCTGGTGTGAAAATGGGAAACCAATGAAAACCATCTTCAGGGCTGCCGACAGTGGGGTTCGAACCCACTATCTCCTGAATGTAAGCTCACAGCTGCGTGGCCCTAACTCGCCCGGCAAGACCCCAACTAGAATATGGTTCTAGTGTGTGGGACCCTCACCTGGGTTACTAGATTCGAGTACTAGAAGAAATCTAAAGAAAAGCAGCTCGATTCGTTCTGGATGATTTCCGACAAAGGAGTAGCGTTACGAAAATGTTACAAAGTGTGGGCTTGGAGGACTTGGGAGTAAGGAGCTGAGTTGCTTGACTAAGTGGTATGTTCCGACCTGTCAGTCGAGAGATTACGTGGAATAACATTAGTAGACAAATAAGTTTGAGTGGAGCTTTTAAAACTAGGAATGATCACAATCTAAAGATAAAGGGAATAAGTGGAAGGGGTCCGACACTTTGAACAATAAAGGTATCGGCCAAACAAAGTCGTGACAATGAAAGACTCCCTAGATCTCGACTCCTAATACCTTCGGGGTCGGAAAAGAACAAGTGTTGACCAAAGGAGGTTGGACAAAATAGGTGAAAGTGAGGAGGTTGGAACAATAAATGGAAGCAATGCTAGGACTCAGCTAAGGGCCCCGCGGTCGCCAGTCTACGCTCCCACGTTAAGAGCCCTGAGGCCCCTTGTAGTCACCTCTTACGACAGACAGAGAATGCCGTGGATGTTATTCTACTGCCCCCACCCACAGGGAGAACTGAAAGTTTTGTTTTTTCTCTGTACCATTGTAAAGCGTAAGCGATAACAGACTTAAAGTTCATGTTACTTAACGGGTAACAGCTGATAGATCTGAATGCTCCGTTTAAGAGTCTAGACTTTTGGTGAGTTTCGATGTGGAGTCCTTGTTCACTAAAGTGCCGATTGACTCGGCTATGTCTCTCATTGAACACCTGTTCCCTGAGGACATTACTAAGCTAGTTTACCACTGCATGGCTGGGTGGGAATTTTTACGAACAGACGGATGGAGTGACTATGGGAAGTCCACTTTCGCCCGTAGTGGCTGAATTCTTTATGGAGCATTTTGAGGAGGAGGCTATTGCTTCGGCGCCCGTCAAACCTATGATATGGTGGAGGTATGTTGATGATGCATATGTGGTCTGGACAGAAGTTCCTGAGAAACTTCATCTATTTCTAAACCACCTAAATCGGCAACATCCTTCAATTAAATTCACTATGGAGATGGAGTCGGACGGATGCCTTCCTTTCTTGGATGTTCTGGTAAGAAAGAAACCGGACGGCTCCTTAGGACATACCGTCTCTCGTAAGCCTACCCACACAAATTCCTATCTTCATGCAGAATATCACCACCATCCAGCACAAAGCAAGGCATTCTCACGACACTCGCCAAGAGGGTGAGACGAATTTGTGAGCCATCAAATATCCAGGTGGAGATGGACACGCTCAAAGTCACGTTCAAGGGTAATGGTTACAGCGATTTGCAGATTCATCATAGAGCCTTGTATCCCAGAGAAACGACTAAGCAAAGCTCACAGAAGGAAGAAGTGAAGGGAACTGCTTACTTCCCTTACATTCACAACACCACAGATCGAATTGCCAAGGTCCTCCTCCGTAAACACAATATAAAAACCGTGTTTGGCACCGCCACTAAAATTGCTCACAGTATGAGTAAAAGACAAATTGTCCCCACTTTTACATCCTGGGGTATACAAAATTCCCTGTACTTGCGGTAAAGAATACATCGGCCAAACATGCCGGTCCATTGGTACCCGTATCAAGGAACATGAACGCAATATTCGTCCCAACCAACCAGACAAATCGGCAATAACTGAGCACGCTCTATCGCCGGGTCATGATGTCATGTTCCAAGATGTTCGAGTTCTTACCCACACTAGACACTACAATTCCAGGATTATACAGGAAGCTGTGGAAATACGTACAAATCCTAACAATTTCAACAGGAACACGGGCTATCAATTAAGTAATACTTGGTTGCCAGCCATTAAGGATTTACGTAGGTAGTTCCCTTCCCCGTCCCTTGACTATTGTTATTTCGTCTCGGTGTTTTCCAAATTCGTACGTTCCTCATCGCCAGATGTTTCATTCCAGGCTTGTGTCATTGTCATACATCTGTCAATGTTACGTACATATGTAGTTGTTGTTGTTGTTGTTGGAGAGGTTATGACCGGGAGAGTTGGCCGTGCGCGTAGAGGCGCGCGGCTGTGAGCTTGCATCCGGGAGATAGTAGGTTCGAATCCCACTATCGGCAGCCCTGAAAATGGTTTTCCGTGGTTTCCCATTTTCACACCAGGCAAATGCTGGGGCTGTACCTTAATTAAGGCCACGGCCGCTTCCTTCCAACTCCTAGGCCTTTCCTATCCCATCGTCGCCATAAGACCTATCTGTGTCGGTGCGACGTAAAGCCCATAGCAAAAAAAAAGAGAGGTTATGGGCTCTATTATTTCACCCAGCCACTACACTTATTATCGTGATATTACACTTGATATGCGAAATCACACGCAAGCATCATGTCTATGTACATAACAAAGGAAGTGCATAGAAGTAAAAAACAGTGGAAGCAGGAGTATGTAACCGAGCGAACAATAAAAAGACAGTAATTTACAAATGAATATGAGAGTCATCCAAATATTGATTGATAGCATATATTATAGCAGGAGACATATCGGTAAGCAAACAGGAGATATTGGTGGGGAGAGCTTTCTGAAGACTGATAAGACGAGAATTAAAAGCCGGACGAAAAGAATCATACACAGGGCATTGGAATAATAAATGATTTACATCAGCATTCGGAGTACCGCATAGACAGGAGTGGGGGAGAGGTTAAAACGATGTTTATACAGAGGAGTAAGGGCATGATTAAAGCGAAGACGAATAATGTTGGTAATGTGACGGCGAGAATAGTTACCCTTCAAATACCAAGGATAGGGAGGAATACAAGGCTGAATATAGTAATAATAGCGACCTTTATAAGAAGCTGATCGAGTCCAATCTTCTTGCCACTGACGATAAGCGGAATGTTTAATAACAGGGTAAAAATCGGGTAGAGGAACTGCAAGTTTAAGTAGGGATTTTCCATCACGAGCAGCTCGCATAGCAAATAAATCCGCCTGTTCATTCCCATAGAAACCTATATGACTAGGGATCCAGACAAAAGTGAGAACCACCCCATATTGATGCAAGGAATAAATTAGACTTTTAACATGATACAAATACCAGTTAAAAGAAAGATGAGAGGACATGATCGATTGAACGGCACTAACAGAATCCGTATAAATAGCTGCTTTAGGTATAGAATGATGCTTAATGTACATGAGAGCTTGACGAATAGCAAAAATTTCCGCAGTGTAGATAGAAAAGTCACTGGGTAAACTATAGAGTTCAGCAACATTGGTATTGACAATATAGAACGCTGCTCCGACACCAAAAGGGTTTTTTGAGCCGTCTGTATATATGTTGACACCAGAATCACTTAGAGCAACACGTAGTTTTTTTAAAAGGAGGGCCAGTCAACGAAGAACCAGGAATAGAAGAGGAAAAAGAAGATGTAGGGGAGATAATGATAGAAGGGACAAAAACTAAACAGTCAAAATGTACTGAATAAAAGGGAAAAGAAGCAGTGCGTAAGATAGTATTTTTATAGGAGAGAAGAAATTGATATGCATACAACAAAGCAGGCATCTTACGACGGCGAGCCTGTGAAAGAAGAGAGTATTCATCTAATAACTGCAATTTAGGAAGCAATGGGTGTTGAGCCAGGGCAAATCTTTTAAGTAAATATTTAGATGTTATCATTTTACGGCGAATTGGAAGAGGGAGTTCACCGGTCTCGACAAGGAGAGCATTAGTAGGGGTAGACAACAATGCTCCAACACAAGTTCTCAGGGCTTTAAATTGTAAAGTATTTAAGTGGTTAAGAAAAGAATCCGGCGCAGTATCTATAACATGCACACAGTAGTCGAGTCTAGAGCGAATAGTAGCGGAATATAACTACTGAGCTGTGCCAGGGTCAGCACCCCATGATCGTCTAGTAACCGCTTGGACAATTTTAATATGCGTATCAGAAGAATTACGTAACTGAGTAATATGATGTTTCCTAGATAACGGACGGTCTAGCATGACACCAAGGTATTTATGGGAGGAACAAAAAGCAATGACATGAGAATCGAAAACAAGTGGCTCAGAGTTAAACCTACGCTTAGAGGTAAAAAACATTGCACAGCATTTGGAGGTGGAAAGTTGAAGACCATGAAAAGTAAGCCATGTAATGACTTGTGGTGATTGGTGGTGGTGATTATTGTTTTAAGAGGAAGTACAACTAGGCAACCATCCTCTATATAACACTAATCAGAAGGAAAAATGGAAGGGATCCGACACTTCGAAAAATGAAGATATCGGCCAAAGGAAGATAAGGGCCACGAAGGGCGTGAAAATGAAGGACTCCCTAGCCCTCGCAAACCTAATAGCGTCGGGGTCGGAAAAGAACAAGAGTTGACCAAGGTAGGTCGGATAGGATAGATGAAAGTGAGGAGCCTGGCACAAGTAAGTGGAAGCAATGCCAGGACTCAGCTAAGGGCCCCGTGGTCACCAATCAACGCTCCAAAGTTCAGAACCCCTGGGGCCCATTTTAGTCGCCTCTTACGACAGGCAGGGGATACCGTGGGTGTTATTCTACCGCCCCCACCCACAGGGGAATGTAATGACTTGCTCCATTAGCTGATATATATGGTGACGACACACATCGACATTACTATGAGAATAATAAAGAACTATATTGTGCCCTTTTCAAGGCAACAACTGCGGTGAACTCTTCCTTCTTCTGTGCGCCGGCTGCTCCTGTAATAAATGACATGTAAATCATACTCACCGCTGCATGTAGACTCTTCTTCCTCAGTCGTGACCGTCCGCTATCCCCGAAGAGAGGCCACCCGACGATCAAGGAGTGAGGAAATGAAAAGAGGGGTAAACTAACAAAAAATGACGGTACCCAAAGACTGAATTAAAATTTAAATAAAAGACTAATTTATTGAATAAAATGCAAAATGCCAAAAGGAATGTAAGTGAACTAGACTGGTGAAAAAATGTAAACAAATGAAATAAATGAGACTAAGAAAAATTAAAGATTGAAGATCTGCCTTACACTAACACCATAATCTGCCTAATAAACTGACTGAAGGTCAAACACATTAATTAAAATATTGCAGACTATGTTGACACTGTCTTCAAGTTGATAACATGACTCAGTTTAAAACTCTGGTCAGAAAGACCACCTTCTTGAACTACAGAATGGTATTACGTAGAAAATATCTCTCCAAACTAAATTAAAATAGTTGAATCATAATAAAGTAATTAGTTACGTCATCAATCCACTGACTCATACGAGTTATCAAATATTTATCACATGTGGCTCATTTGGTAAAAATACCCAACTTTAAAATAATCATGGCCTGCACTAACCAAGTGTATCACATCAAGAATAAATCGAAGAAAACAAAACAGCCATGAACACCCTTCATTTCCTACATAACCATTGTCTTATTCAAACACCTCATGATTAAACAAATAAATTATTGAAACATCAATCCGAGTGTTACAACCACTCATCTGATTTTTAAACTTCACTTGCATATCTGTGATAGACTGGACTGCTTAAAATAATCCAAAAGATTAGGCCAAGTACCTGATGTTAACATTTTAAATGATAGCGATCCTTGTACATTGAAATTTCTACTGAATTTGCCGCTAACTGCATTTCATTATCAACTCATTATTTGCGGTACCACCACTAGATGGAGGCAGATGCCATCTTGTTTACCTCATTCATTGCGGCAGTTTTATACAATTGGTTTATTAAAGATCGCTTCATTTTCTACATAAAATGTAGTGGATTTAAAAAAAAATTGGTAATTACTTAAATGCCTGGTATGAGCATACCACTACTATCGTTTCGACTATGACTTAATCGATGATCCATTAACCTAACATCTGAAATCTCATTTACATCATTAAATCTGTTAAATGGAGAAACACTGCTCCGACAAAGAAAATACAAAAATCAAAACTAGCCTATCTACACCTATCTATTTACATCAAATCAAATATAAATAATTCACATACGCCTACGTCCTACAAATAAACGGTAATAAAGTACACTCAGAAAGAAATAAGATAAGCAAAACTAGATCCCACCATCGCGGCCTACTGGAAATCAAAGGATGGAATGCGCACAATAACCTCGGAGTCTCCAGAAAAATATACCCCGCTGCGAGTAGCAAAATATAAATATTGTGAATTTGACGGCAATCTCTAACCTCAGACGATAAATGTCTGGCCATGATACTATTTAACCTTTGCGGACAATAATTACTGTTATTTCATGTCATCCATGACTCTACATGATTATTAAAAAAAACACAGTGACTCGTCGCTCTGCTCACATTGTACAATGGCTAGCATATTTGCCGAGCATCTACTTTCCCTGGAATTATTTAAACAAATACAGGCTTCTGCCTACAATCATAACCCATGTCGTAACACATTTAACACTCTTGGTTAAATTATTCATTTCACAATTCACTTTGCTCATTAATTCTCGACGTCATCATTATTCATTATTCTCACAATACGGCCTCGCTCGTATCCGGCGGGCAAAATATCTGTCGTGCACATTACGACTTCTTACGACAGTTCATGACATGGTCCAAATATCATATTTCCATTATCAACGTAGATCATCAGGGATATTAATCATCTAGCTCGATCTCTTGATCATTCTCTGCTTCGCATTTCACAAAATATCAGAGCTGACTCATCAATGGTTTCCTAGCATTCACTGTTTCTTTAAAAAAAATGACGAGATTGCCTCTCAAAACACAGATGTTGAAAGATGTGCGACCGCAACTACACAGAAATAAATACTCGCGTCTACCAAAAATCGTCGCTAAATACACGGGATAAATACTATCAGACGCGGTCATCTGAAGGATGATCCGACAACATAAAACAAGCTGAATGCGCATAAAAGCAAAAATAAACAGTAAAATCATCTAGGCGGCGTTTACAAGATCAAAACTCCAACAAAAATATGACTCTAAACCATCGATATAATAACATGATGAAATATAAAAATTACTTATAAATCGGCATTACACTCATAGATCAAATATCATAGCTGCCTAAACTGTCAGAGTGACATACTACAGAAACAATCCATAACAACACGCAAACAACATCTACCTAAACGAAGTGCACACATAACTCGATTATTATTATTATTATTATTATTATTATTATTATTATTATTATTATTATTATTATTATTATTATAGTTACAATTATGATTATTTAAAAGATGTGAACTATTTACAATCCTACCTAATACTTTAAGCTACATTGATCATCGATTAGTCACGGTCCTACATATTTATTTACATTATTTATTGATGCTCATACCTGTGTGATGGAGGCATGTTGACTCACCCTCCGGCCTCGGTCATGGTGAATTTAGAATTCCATCTTCAAGCTGATGTGGTATTCCAAATTTTTACACACGCAAATTTGACACATATTTGCCATGGCGTAACACACGCTTACGTTGACATAAAACACTCGCATTTCTCGCACTCCAGTGAAGGTTAGACGATGCCACTGCAGACTCCTGTCGTGGAGTTAGACGGTCGTCTTGCTACCTGCCTGGAAATCACCTGTTGGTCTGCCACCGTTCTCTCAGCTTTGTTTACATAGCAGCTTACCGTACATTCACCCCAACGGACATAACTGTTTGTCAAGGTCTACCACTGCGGCCTTCATTAAAGAAAAGTCATACTCCTCCCTGTCTGTCTTTACTAGTTTCTCCCCGTAAACATCTCGCTTGCCAAACAGCTTATTAAATGGTAAAAAACAAGCTAAATACAGTTCCAATGTTGTGGAGAAATTTATGCTTATAACAAAATGTGAAACTACCCTTGGGTTAAAGAGGTTTTATGTAATTGTGCTGAAAACATGGACTTGTTCCTCTCGACTCGCAATGTGAGTTTATTTAAGCCAAGTGTTGGAGGTGTAGCTCCTGTACCTGTTATCTCTGAATAAATAGTAAGAGTTTGTTAAAGTGTTCATTTCTGAAATGTTACTCTCCCAAGTGAAATAATACAAGGCCTTCTCAAAATGCCTACAAGTGTCTCTAATCACTTTCTTACCAGCCAAAAGTAAAGCTGACTAACTAAATTAGCTGTCACTCTCTGTCACACTGTCGCTCTGATTCACACTGTCAAACTGAAGTTTCACTGAGAATACTCAAGAACCACTGCGAAAACTCAAGACACACTGAGAAACTCAAGAAACACTGAGAATTCAACCCCCTGGTCGCTGGGTTTTGTAAAGAGTTCTCCCCCCACCTAGAAAATAGTTCCGTGGAAGGGATGTGGCGTAATGATCTAGCCCTCGGGAGCACTTTATCGTACATCCGTAGGTTAAGGTTTTCAAAATTTATGTACAAAACTCCCTAATTTCAGTCTGACTTACATGTAATATTGCGCCGTGGGAAATGATCACAGGATAATCCACACGACGGCGCGCGTCACTGGTGTTATTTTCTTCCGGTGAATGGCTCCATCCCGCCATGACAGTTCATTCAGCTGGGCCCACTTACTCCTCCGTGTGAAGTTAAATTTTATTAATTAGGCACTAATTAACCACAGATTCGCACTGATAATTTTCCAAATATTATAAAGAAATCAGGACACTGTTTTTCACCACCACACCGGGCTTCAGATCGCGAAATACTGATTGTAGATTCCCGCTTATGACAGTTCATTCAAATTTAGAATTTTGTGATTGGCTGAGACTTTCGCGCTCTTCGTAGCGTGGATACTTCCATTTCCTCCCAAGGATTGGCGGGTATTGTCGTTGTCCCTTTTGTCCTAGCTAAGTAGGTCAGGCCTCAACGCGTGATTTTCTCGTGAGAACCAGAAAAAAGTCGCCACTCCTAGGCGGTGTCATAAAATTTATTGGAAGGAGTACTCAGGGTGGTTTACAAGTTGGACGTGCTCTAAGGAGAGTTTTGTGGATTCTACTCGCCGCCTGACTGGCGCCAGAAAGTTCCTTTGTGACTGCTGGATTGCCAGCCTACTGTACTATCCCATATGCCAAATATTCAACTTTTAATTTGTAAATTAATTACGTAAATTCGCTTATGGGTGCAATATCATCAGCATAAAAGAGAATGCGAGCTTTTTGTGTAAACAATTGTACAGGGCGAACAGCAGACCACTTAAAATGTCCCCCTGAGGAGCACCGACAGATGACAGACGACAAGGAAGAGAAGAATAAGTGGATTTAAGTGAAATTTTCCGATACGTAAACAAATTACGCAAGATGTGGAGAAAATGAGCAGGAAAACCTTTCTGTGCGAGGTTAGTCCAGAGAAGATGAAGTGGTATGGAGTCAAAAGCTCCTCGTATGTCCAAAAAAATAGCAATAATACAATCCTTACGAATTTGCGCTAATAAGATATCTATAATTAAAATGTTAATAGCATCTTGAGCACAACGACCTTTAAAGTAGGCGAATTGATATTTGGGAACCAAATTATAATATTCAAGAGACCACAGGATTCGTTGAAGGAGAATTTTTAGAAAACGTCTTGCGGATACCCGAACCAAGGACAACCCCTCGAAAGCTGTTAGCGTCAGTGTGAAGTTGACCAGGTTTGGGGATAGGCACCAAAAAAAAAAAAAAAAAAAAAAAAATTCATTCCAGGAGGTAGGAACAGAAGTAATGAGAAGTATATTATTATAGAGAGCTAATAAAGCTTGTTTAACACGTAGAGGGAGGATCCGGAGCATATCATATGATATATAATCAGGGCCTGGAGACGAACTCTTTGCGTTACACAAGGTGGCCTCAAGTTCAGAAAGGTGTAAAGGTTGGAGTAATACAGAAAAACGAGAAGTGCATGGAGACAGGGGGATAGTAAAGTCAGGCACAACATAATCAGGAGTGAGTAAGAAAGATAGATAGAATCTGTGGAGGGGTGACAGAGGGTGGAATGTGTTGAGAAGCTCGGGTAAGTGAGCGAATTGCACTCCATAAATTACGCAAGATGTGGAGAAAATGAGCAGGAAAACCTTTCTGTGCGAGGTTAGTCCAGAGAAGATGAAGTGGTATGGAGTCAAAAGCTCCTCGTATGTCCAAAAAAATAGCAATAATACAATCCTTACGAATTTGCGCTAATAAGATATCTATAATTAAAATGTTAATAGCATCTTGAGCACAACGACCTTTAAAGTAGGCGAATTGATATTTGGGAACCAAATTATAATATTCAAGAGACCACAGGATTCGTTGAAGGAGAATTTTTAGAAAACGTCTTGCGGATACCCGAACCAAGGACAACCCCTCGAAAGCTGTTAGCGTCAGTGTGAAGTTGACCAGGTTTGGGGATAGGCACCAAAAAAAAAAAAAAATTCATTCCAGGAGGTAGGAACAGAAGTAATGAGAAGTATATTATTATAGAGAGCTAATAAAGCTTGTTTAACACGTAGAGGGAGGATCCGGAGCATATCATATGATATATAATCAGGGCCTGGAGACGAACTCTTTGCGTTACACAAGGTGGCCTCAAGTTCAGAAAGGTGTAAAGGTTGGAGTAATACAGAAAAACGAGAAGTGCATGGAGACAGGGGGATAGTAAAGTCAGGCACAACATAATCAGGAGTGAGTAAGAAAGATAGATAGAATCTGTGGAGGGGTGACAGAGGGTGGAATGTGTTGAGAAGCTCGGGTAAGTGAGCGAATTGCACTCCATAAATGAGAAGACGAAGTACGAGCGTTTAGGGAGGAAATAAAGGATCGCCAGGCAGCACGGCGTTTAGAAAGAAAAACTCGTCTAGCGTAAGCAATATGTTGTTTAAGACGGAAATAATGATGGGGGGCTAGTGTTTTCCTATATATCCGGAAAAAGCGACGTCGTTTAAGAATCAGATTATGGCACTCTGAGTCCCACCATCGTAAAAAGGAATAGGGACGAGAAGAATGAGAAGAAATAGGTTTATAGGGATGGTAAAGATCGAGATAATCTTGTATAAATTGAGAGTAGAAAAGGACAAAATAGTATCCGAAATAAGCTCAATACGATGGGTAACATAAGAAATAAAAGATACTCTATCAAAGTGACGGAGGGAGCGAACATTACTGATACATGTAGGAGTGGAAGAAGAACTAGGAAACCTACCAAGACCATACGTAAGAATAATAGGGAAATGGTCGCTAGAATGTGTATCAGAAAGACGATACCAAGTTACAACCGAAGCCATTGCAGGACGACATAATGATAAATCCACAGCACTGGGAGGAGAGCCGGGGGGAGTGAGGCGCGTGGGAGAACCATCGTTTAAGATGACAAAGTCGTGCGATTGGGAAGCAGTGAGGAAATAAGAACCCAGGGAAGTATCACTACTGCTTCCCCACATAGAATGATGAAGATTGAAGTCTCCTAAGAGGAGAAGCTCGTTATGAGAAGAAAATTGCTGCAAGAATCGACACCGTTGAATATGAGAGATAGAAAGATAAGGCAACACCACCATAACCAATACCATCACAACGCTCAATATTAAAGCCATTTAAATAAAACTCAGAGGATGGGGAAAACCAAGTCTCCTGTAAGGCTATAATGGAAGGGGAAATTCCGTTTATCAAAAATTGTAACTCATACCGTTTAGAAGGAATACTCCTAGCATTCCACTGCAGGATACGTAGCATCTAAAGAGAACATAGTGTGCACACAGTCACGAAGCTTATAAAGTGTATGTGCAACATGTGGCTGGTCCCCTAATAATTGAATAAGTTGTAGAAATAGTTGATGAATACAACTTTGGAGATGCGCCTTTTGGCGTAGCACAGGGGAACTAGATGATTGAGAAGAAGCTGAAGGCAAACACTGAGAATTACGGGACGTAGACGGAATTGGGGACGGAGAAGATGAAGATGAAGTGGAGGAAAAGACCGAGGTATGTGAAGACACTGGAGTGGGTCTGATGAGATTAAGAGACCCAGATTTATCAAAACCAGGTTTTGGAACGGGACGGGACTCTTTCATAACCATCTGAGTAAATTTACGTTTCCTGGGGGTTTCCACAGGTGAAAAGGAACTAGTAGAAGGAAGAGGTGGAAAATGATGGGTATTATTGGACATGTCAAATTGGGTCGAAGGTTTTCTAGCAGACGCCTCGGAAAAGGATAGATTTTCTGTACAAATAAGCTTTTTAAGAGCAGTTTGCTGTTGATGGGTAGGGCAGGTGGTGGTGGTGGTGATTATTGTTTTAAGAGGAAGTACAACTAGGCAACCATCCTCTATATAACACTAATCAGAGGGAAAAATGGAAGGGGTCCGACACTTCGAGAAATGAAGATATCGGTCAAAGGAAGACAAGGGCCACGAAGGGCGTGAAAATGAAAGACTCCCTAGCCCTCGCAAACCTAATAGCGTCGGGGTCTGAAAAGAACAAGAGTTGACCAAGGGAGGTCGGACAGGCCACGGCCGCTTCCTTCCCACTCCCAGCTCTTCCCTGTCCCTTCGTCGCCATAAGACCTATCTGTGTCGGTGCGACGTAAAGCAACTAGCAAAAAAAAAAAAAAAAAAAGTTAGAGGAGAACGTAGTCACCCCAAACCAAGATGAAGGGGAGCTCGAGAGGCTACTTTCACTCTTTATGCCCTGTTTACTGTCAAAGATTTTTTAAGTTTTTACTTTAGCCACAAGAAAGTTACATTTTAGAAAAGTTGTTACATGCTAAAGAGTCGAACCTTTCCCTCGGGTTAAACTGCGGAGTTAGCAAGAAGGAATAGAGTTATGTGGCCATTACCTTGTAGGTGTTCTAGCTGCCGACGAAAGAGGCCGCCCGCCTCCTGCTTAGCACACACACACACGCACGCACACACTCAGACGTCGATCAATTGGCCAAGAAACGTGAAAAACCGCACTTTATAAACCCTCAGGGAAGATTCGATATCATTCAAGACTAAACCGACCACACCCTCAATTTAATTGGTCAATTTCAAAGTTACACTCAGAATCGAACAAGAAGCCTGTGATAGGCTGAAAATTAATTACAGAAATTTGGTATTGGCTAGATTCAAAACTGGCGGAAAGAAAAGGTAAATATTGCCAACCCAAAAATAAATGAACATCAATCAGTTACAAAAAGTTCGCCTCTGTAGCGTAACGGTTAGCGTCATTAGCTGCCGTCCTCGAGGGCCCGGGTTCGATTCCCGGTACTGCCAGAAATTTAAGAATTTATTATTATAATAATTATAATGTATATAATATATTATTATTATTATTATTATTATTATTATTATTATTATTATTATTATTATTATTATTATTATTATTATTATTTCAGACCGGAAAAGCCTAGAAAGGTTGGATGTTGTTCAAATACGTTGTCTTTCTTTTTTCAGTGCATCTTTTGACAATAAATTTGCCTAGTCCCGCTGTGTAAGGAAAGTGACAGTGCTCCAGTGATTAGGGGCTTTCTGCCCTTTGAACAATTCGTGCTCGCCTGTAAAAGTTGAGCTAGGAGCTCGCCGCCTGGGCGAGGTACTGGTACTCCTCCCCAGGTGTATCCCCGGCCAAATGTCTCACGCTCCAGGACACTGTCCCTGAGGCGGTAGAGGTGGGATCCCTCGATGAGTCGGAGGGGGGAACCAACCCTGGAGTGTAAACGGACTAGGAAAGAAAGAAAGAAATAAAATTGAAAAATCCACAGTTCTAGCCCTTCAGGCAAGCAACTCAATGTTGAAAACATCCTAGGGATATGAGCTACGAATTTTAGGTAAGAAAGAATATAATAAAGGATGAGGATTTATTCTTTATTAATTCCTAGAAATTACAATCCTTTTCTTAATCATCGTTATCCGGTCGTTTAGAGCGACGCATCAAGTCGGCCGTGGTTTAGATTAGCAGTTTGCCTTTTTCTACCACTACGAGCGCTAATGAGAGTCAATGTAGAGTTTCACTTAAGCCCTTATAACTACATTCGGTTTGGACATTAAAAAAAAAAAAAAAAACGCCTAAGGGTATTGAACCAATCAATCAATCAATACTGATCTGCATTTAGGGCAGCCGCCCAGGTGGCAGATTCCCTATCTGTTGCTTTCCTAGCCTTTTCCTAAATGATTTCAAAGAAATTGGAAATTTATTGAACATCTCCCTTGGTAAGTTATTCCAATCCATAACTCCCCTTCCTATAAATGAATATTTGCCCCAGTTTGTCCTCTTGAATTCCAACTTTATCTTCATATTGTGATCTTTCCTACTTTTATAAACGCCATTCAAACTTATTCGTCTACTAATGTCATTCCACGCCATCTCTCCGCTGACAGCTCGGAACATACCACTCAGTCGAGCAGCTCTTTTTCTTTCTCTCAGTTCTTCCCAACCCAAACTTTGCAACATTCTTGTAACGCTACTCTTTTGTCGGAAATCACCCAGAACAAATCGAGCTGCTTTTCTTTGGATTTTTTTCCAGTTCTTGAATCAGGTAATCCTGGTGAGGGTCCCATACACTGGAACCATACTCTAGTTGGGGTCTTACCAGAGACTTATATGCCCTCTCCTTTACATCCTTACTACAACCCCTAAACACCCCCATAACCATGTGCAGAGATCGGTACCCTTTATTTACAATCCCATTTATGTGATTACCCCAGTGAAGATCTTTCCTTATATTAACACCTAGATACTTACAATGATCCCCAAAAGGGACTTTCACCCCATCAACGCAGTAATTAAAACTGAGAGGGCTTTTCCTATTTGTGAAACTCACAACCTGACTTTTAACCCCGTTTATCAACATACCATTGCCTGCTGTCCATCTCACAACATTTTCGAGGTCACGTTGCAGTTGCTCACAATCTTGTAACTTATTTATCACTCTATAGAGAATAACATCATCCGCAAAAAGCCTTATCTCCGATTCCACTCCTTTACTCATATCATTTATATATATAAGAAAACATAAAGGTCCGATAACACTGCCCAGAGGAACTCCCCTCTCATCTATTACAGGGTCAGACAAAGCTTCACCTACTCTAACTCTCTGAGATCTATTTTCTAGAAATATAGCAACCCATTCAGTCACTCTTTTTTGTCTAGTCCAATTGCACTCATTTTTGCCAGTAGTCTCAGAAAGAATTATGTAAATAAGCCAATTTGGCTGGGATTTGAATAAGAAAAGAGGACGAGTAAATAACCAAGTGATTTTAGGCTGATTTTCTGGAACTGCATTTAGGCCGGAATGATTTTCGATTTTTTTTTGTTTCATAGAGTTATCTATGACTCAGAATTTGAAAACTTTTCGGGTCTTTTAGCCCGAACTTCCGGCACAATAGAGGAAACTACTTAATTTTACGTTTTTCGTAGTCTTCTAAGAAATATTTCCAACATTAAACACACATAAAAGTTTTAGAAGAATATGAAAAGTATTAAATATGCATTTCTGTATTGAAGGGGCCATGGTCAGGATTTATATAATATAGCAAAGTGTTCGTTTCTCTACGTAGAAGATGACATGCCATCAATATGTGGGCCCTGGTAATAATATTAAAACTTATTCTAAAAGCTTATTGGTTTCACACACAGTAAAGACAAAGGAGTGTGAGATGTGACGTGCCGCGTGCGCTCGAGAAGTGTTAAGCTGTCATAAATCTCAGCTAACAGAGCCCACGTCCTGTTGATACAACTTATCCTCGATTCCCGGAACGCAGCGACACTCGCTTCTTCCCACACTTGGCGGCTCATCTCTTCAGGAAGTTCCAGCAGGATTCGAAATACAAAAATAAGATGGGTGATGTTGGGAAACCGACAGACTTTTCATGGTAAAATAAAATTTTCCTTCTGTCAGCTCATTGACATCCATTCCATTCGAAGCTCTGCTTCTGGTATGTGACTGTTTTGAGCTCCAGTTCCTCGAAATGCTCTAATCTAAATACAGCCAGAGTTTTCATCACCAAGGAATCTCTGTATCTTGTTACTCTTTGATACCTGACTCACTACAGCCTTCGCGTGATGAAGACACCAACCCTCGCCAGAAGGGATCGTTTACACTAGACACTATATTTGAATCTACCATTCGAAAAACGACATGTGTGGATAGAGAAAGTGTTCATATTACTCATCGGATGTTCATGATTCACGAACTAGGACTATTTCAGCAACCTATGTAAGGAACCACTAACGTAATTACTATAGCAGGGTGTATGGGCTCATTAGAGGATGAATCCAAAGAAACTGGCAAAATAACAATGACATTCCCTTCAACTCGGAAATAAATCCGTATCATTGAGGTAGTGGTGGTGGTGGTGGTGATTATTGTTTAAAGAGGAAGTACAACTAGGCAACAATCCTCTATATAACACTAATCAGAGAGAAAAAGTGGAAGGGATCCGACACTTCGAAAAATGACGGTATCGGCCAAAGAAAGACAAGGGCCACGAAGTGCGTGAAGATGAAAGACTAGCCCTCTGAAACCTAATAGCGTCGGGGTCGGAAAAGAACAAGAGTTGACCAAGGGAGGTCAGATAGGATAGATGAAAGTGAGGAGCCTGGCACAAGTAAGTTCCGTGTCATTGAAGGTAAACAAAATGCTAGTGGAGGAGTCAAGAAGACAGTGACTGATGATGTTCACGAGTAATTCTCTTGCTCAAGTCCTGATATATAATAGAAGTTTGCAATCGTTACATTAGTGTATGAGAGATCAGAAGTAAATATTTGGATCACCTACTGCATTATTGTAAGTAAGATATCTGACATTATATCCGTCGGCTTTGTGTGAAGTGAAAAACTACACAGATAACCTAAAACCCTTTGTTGACGCACTCAAAATGGCCACCTCTGTTGATAGAGGTCGGCATCTATCGAATTCAGTGAATGAAGAAATCACTGATATTTTACCTCAACAGACGCCAAGTAAGCCAACGAATAATTACGACGCCGTAAATAACCTTCCACATCCTAACAGTTCATCAGGTAACCAAATGACAACTGTCACAACTAGTAACGAACACAATTCAAGGTTAAGCTATTCTGCTGCAATACAGCCGTACCCCTCAAAGAACAAGCTATTGTAATCGAATCTCATGATGGGGTCAGTATCAAGGATTATGTGCTAGCTATAGGGAAACTTACAACCTCTAGCAACATTCGGTTTGTTTCACGTATATCGAACGGAAGGATATGCATCTTTTCTAGTAAGAAAGCTGTTGAAGATCTGATATTGACAAACCCCAAGATTTTAATAGTGTATCACTGTTATCGAAGAGGAATTGTTAAAACTCGGTGTGAAAATCATGTCTAGGATTACCCCAATTAGAGCAGGCTTGTCAATTCCAGGATTCCCCCCACATTTTAAGCTTCCGAAGACAAATGTACATTTAAAATGAAGACTTTGATAAACTCCCCGAATCCCTCCATATTGAATATGATGGTACTAACTACTGGATTTACCTATCATCCGACTCACCCAGTTATTTTCTTTGCGATACCGAAGGACATCTGGCCAAAGATTGCCCTAATAACGTTTTACTTCCAAAATATGAATAATCCTCCAATCATTTCCCTAAACTCCAAAAGAATTCACAAAAGTCAGAGATCGAAAACCCCAAAACTGTCATCGGTATTTCTAGATCCCTCCCAAAAGATATTCAAGAAGCCACTTCACTGACCAACCTTGACTTAGCACTTGGCTAAGTCTGTAATGCTCCTCCCTTCTCTGGAATTCAAATTCAGAGAGAAATTGCTGCACCTATGGAAACGCACTCCACCCCTACAACAGTGAATTTTCCTGGATGTAAAAGGCCAATTTCATTACCTCGTATTGAAACAACTAATCCAAATCCTCCTGATAGCAACAAATCCATACTGGCCTCTCCTGAACAAATCGAAAACCGTAAGATAAATCACACTCCCAAGAAACCCCTCCCAGTAAAACAAGTTCTGGAAGCCGACCCATCAATATTCCCCCTTAGCTATCTACAGGGCCCTGTTTCATAAAACTAACTAATAATATTAGAACTCATAAAAATAATTATGAGTTAACAAAATTCTGTTTCATAAAGATTTATACATGACTAATAAAATATCTTCACTAATAATATTAGTTCCTTAGTCAGCTGATACAAATGGAAGTTAGAATCGGTCTGTTGCGTATGTTCTTGGTTTGGATTTGTTGACTACAACCGACTATTAATCCACATGTTCAAAGGCTCACTTGAGATTTTCGTTGTTGTGACTTCAATACATATGAAAATGGATAAAAGAAGTGAAAATAATGTGAGAGAAGAAAATTTCTTTGCGGAAAGTGATTGAGATAAAGTGTCAACTATTCGCAGCCTTTTTCACACTATAACTCTCCTTGTTCCTTTTACTTTTAACTTCATGTGCTCTTAAAAGTCTCCGTTGAGATGGACTAGCAAAATCTTTGTTTACTACCCCTGTTGGTGGGGGCAGTAGAATAAAAGCCACGGTATCCCCTGCCTGTCGTAAGAGGCGACTAAAAGGGGTCCCAGGGCTCTCAACTTGGGAGCGTGTGTTGGTGAACATGGGGCACTGAGATGAGTCCTGCCATTGCTTCAACTTACTTCTGCCAGGCTCATTTTCATCTACCCTTCTGACCTCCCTTGTTCAACTCTTGTTCTTTTCCGACCCTGACAGTATTAGGTTGCGAGGCCGAGAGAGTCTTTCATTATCACGCCCTTCGTGGCCCTTCTCTTTCTTTATCCGATACCTTCATTTTCAAAATGTCGGATCCCTTTCCATTTTTCTATCTGATTAGTGTTATTGTAGATGATGGTTGCCTAGTTGTAGCCTACTTCCTCTTAAAACAATAATCATCACCAGCATCATCTTGGTTTACTGGTGATATAAGCCAAGATTTTAAAAGATACTTGGAGTGTCCGAGCAGAACTGCACTAGAGAAACACAATGATACTGTGTATCACTACCGACCGGTGAAGTGTAATGCGAAGCTGCTATTTTAAGGTTATGCTTCATTCCTTGCAGTGGAACGTTCTATTACCTACCAATCCTATCAAGCAAATACTTCAAAGTTATGTAATCTAACCTAAATCTCCCATTGTACCGGTATTCATATGTTTGTTACATGTCAGTACAGGCTGTTTCTGACGTAACATTTATTGATTGGTGAATACCTACACTCGTTCCTTATCACTATTTGAATCAGAGTCGACCATTTCAGTGATCTTCATGATTTTATGCCAAAATATTAAAATACCGCTCACTTTGATTTCACTAATAATATGAATTATGAGTCAAAATACACTCATGGAAATAATCGTAATAATATGAGTAACTTTTATTAGTCATGTTGTCTATGAAACAATTTACTAATATTATTAGGAACATCTACTAATAATTTTGACTCATAAACTAATAACTAATATTATTAACTAATAATTTTATGAAACATAATACTAATATTATTAGTTAATATTATTGGTTTCTTACTAATAATATTAGTGAAAGATGTTTTATGAAACAGGGCCCAGATCCAATCATTCTTCGAAAATACAGTTGGTGCCAAGGATATATCAGCAACTGCTTCCAACTACACACAAGACATAGAGGGTCTTGCTAAAGCCCTAAAAAAACTCTCCCCTTACTACACCGATAAAAGCATCAAAAACAAAAGCACTCGAATAGTAAAAAAGCTACTGAAATCTGCCAGTCAAGTGGAGACCCAACGCATATCAATGTAACGCCAGACCATTCCAAGGACGACAATTCCTTCCCAGTATAATAATGGAGATAAATCTCGTTTTTCTCTTGATCATCATTATGACAACATTACTCCAATGGAATGTTAAGTTATCAATCACAGTTAGAATATCTACAACTCCTAATAAATAAATACCAACCATCCATTATCTGTCTTCAAGAAACAAACTTTCAGAACGACTTTGCTGCCAATCTAAGAATCTACAGTGTCTACCACAAAAATAGAACAAATTGGAATCATGCAAGTGGAGGAGTAGCTACTTACATAATAAACAATATCTGTGTCAAAGAAATCACTGTTAACACTAATTTGGAAGCTGCAGCAATTTCAGTCCATCTACCACCTTCTCGTGTATCTGCAATGTTTATATTCTAAACAGTTATTTATTTCAAGGTGACGATCTACGAAATCTTATCCACCAACTACCTAAACTATTCATCCTAGTGGGTGACTTCAACAGCCACAACACTTATGGGTTAGTCATACGTCTGATGAAAAAGGAAAAGAGATAGAAAATGCACTTAAATTTGATTTAATTCTAATAAACTAACCATCTGCATGCTGGACATAGCAACCCTATTCAAATGGTCTGTTTATTCAACACTCCAAGGAAATAGTCACCACTTTCCGATACTAATCAATAATGAAAATTCTTCTGTCAACTCCTCATTTATCGTGCTGTTGTTGTTTGAGTCATCAGTCCATAGACTGGTTTGATGCAGCTTTCCATGCCACCCTACCCTGTGCTAACCTTTTCATTTCTACGTAACTATTGCATCCTACATCTGCTCTGATCTGCTTGTCATATTCATACCTTGGTCTACCCCTAGCGTTCTTACCACCTACACTTCCTTCAAAAACCAACTGAACTGTCTTAAGATGTGTCCTATCATTCTATCTCTTCTTCTCGTCAAATTTAGCCAAATCGATCTCCTCTCACCAATTCGATTCAGTATCTCTTCATTCGTGATTCGATCTATCCATCTCACTTTCAACATTCTTCTGTAACACCACATTTCAAAAGCTTATATTCTCTTTCTTTCTGAGCTAGTTATAGTCCATGTTTCACTTCAATGCAATGCCACGCTCCACACGAAAGTCTTCAAAAACATCTTTCTGATTCCGATATCAATGTTTGAAGTGAGCAAATTTCTTTTCTTAAGAAAGCTCTTCCTTGCTTGTGCTAGTCTGCATTTTATGTCCTCCTTACTTCTGCCATCGTTAGTTATTTTACTACCCAAGTAACAAGATTCATCTATTTCCTTTAAGACTTCATTTCCTAATCTAATGTTTCCTACATCACCTGCCTTCATTCGACTGCACTCCATTACTTTTGTTTTGGACTTATTTGTTTTCATCTGGTACTCCTTACCCAAAACTTCATCCATACCATTCAGCAACTTCTCGAGATCTTCTGCAGTCTCTTTCCTCCAATCAGCTGGGAATTGAACAACAATCTTAAAGCTCAAACTGATACAGCGATATACCAACAGTTATTTCATGAAATTTGCGATAGATATTCCATACTGATGGATCAAAATTCAATGAGAGAAATGGTTGTGCGGTGAAATATAAAGACTATAGTATGCTATACACATTACTAGAACTTTTCACAGTTTTTACAAGTGAACTGTATGCTCTTAAACAGGCCATCATTCATATTTCAAAACCAAGCTACAATAACTCATTCATAATATTCTCTCATTCCAAAAGTGCATTAACTTCAATACAAAATCCATCAACAACACGCCTTCTTGTTAAAGAAATTCAAATGCTGTACCACAAGATCAAGATTGCAGGAAAACATGTTATTTTTATGTGGATACCATCTCACAGAGGAATACCAGGCAACGAATCAGCTGATCAAGCAGCTAAAGAGACTACTAGTCTTCCAATCAACGATCCTCAAATTGCCACTCCACATTCTGATATCATCGCTTACATCAAAATCAAACTATACGAGCAATGGGAAATGAACTGGCTTAAAACTTCCACTAGCAACCACCAAAAAGTTATTGTGATATCTACGAGAATACATCCTCTCCAAAACCTCACCAGACATGAACTAATCTTAATCTCCCGACTAAGGATAGGACACACCAAGATCACCCACAACTATCTCCTAGAAAACAAACCACCTTCCACCTGCAGTAAGTGTTCTCTCACCGTCAAGCATAACATTTTATAATGTCAACTATATCACCATAGGCACCCCTTCACTCAGTTGACCCCGCAAGGCTGAGTGGACAGTGTTCCAGCACTCGTACCACTTTTCAAATTTCGTGGCCGAGCCGGGAATCAAACCTCAGCCCCCGGGGCGGGCAGCTAATCACACTAACCACTACACCACAGAGGTGGACACATATCTATTTACCAAGCCAAACCCCATGGCACTACAGACCTTGAAGGGCCTTGGCCTACCAAGCGACCGCTGCTCAGCCCGAAGGCCTGCAGATTACTAGGTGCCGTGTGGTCAGCACGACGAATCCTCTCGGCCGTTATTCTTGGCTTTCTAGACCGGGGCCGCGATCTCACCGTCAGATAGCTCTTCATTTCTAATCACGTAGGCTGAGTGGACCTCGGTAAAAATCCCTGACCTGGCCGGAACGCATATCTATTTACGAAACTAAAATTAATTATATGTTGTATTATCTTTACGGTTCGCTTCTGTGATGTAGTGGTTAGTGTGATTAGCTGCCACCCCCGGAGATCCGGGTTCGATTCCCGGCTCTGCCATGAAATTTGAAAAGTGGTACGATGGCTGGAACGGGGTCCACTCAGCCTCCGGAGGTCAACTGAGTAGAGGTGGGTTTGATTTCCACCTCAGCCATCCTCGAAGTGGTTTTCCGTGGTTTCCCACTTCTCCTCCAGGAAAATGCCGCGATGGTACCTAACTCAAGGCCAGGGCCGCTTCTTTCCCTCTTCCTTGTCTATCCCTTCCAATCTCCCCATCCCCCCGCAAGGCCCCTGTTCAGCATGGCAGGTGAGGCCGCTTGGGTAAGGTACTGGTCATCCTCCCCAGTTGTATCCCCCGACCCAGAGTCTGAAGCTCCAGGACATTTCCCTTGAGGCGGTAGAGGTGGGATCCCTCGCTGAGTCCGAGGGAAAAGCCGACCCTGAAGGGTAAGCAGATTAAGAAAGTATTATCTTTACGAGTCATGATGTGTGAAGTTGAAAAACGCAATGTTTATTTTCCATATGTTTCCATAGTTTGGAGGTTAGTAGATGTTCCATATTCTGAGTCATTAAAATGAATATAGTCCACATTTCAGCTATAAGTGTTAAATTAACAGACTGTGTCTTTCGCACAATTTCGTAACTCGGGAAATGCCTTTCATCAACCGTGCGAAAACATTTGTCTGTGTGTGAGGAATGACTTAAGTTACATTCAGCATATTGTTTATGCATCACAAAAAACTCAAAAGGCTCCAAAACTCGCATATGTCATTTTCTGAAAGTTTCGAAACTTTGAATGAAAAATGAAATGGCGAATGGCTTTCAGTGCCATTAGTGTCCGAGGACAAGTTCGGCTGGCCAGGTGCAGGTCTGATGAGGATGAAGTGTTGATGAATACGACAGATATACCCGGTCCCCGTGCCAGCGGAATTAATTAATTATGGTTAAAATTCCCGACCCTGACGGAACTCGAACTTGGGACCAAAGGCCAGCACGCTAACCATTTAGTCATGGAGCCGGACGAAATTGTGAATAATACTGTGTAACAACTGGATCATGCTAGAGGTAAAGTAGCAATTATAGCAAAAATGAATATGGACACTGTACTTTCAACGAACTCTGGATATGAAGAAATGGGAAAGGTTGCTGCAATGATGTGTGGAGTTAACGATGTGACAGTAGACATTGTGAAGTTCAAACACGCCCTTATTACCTCTTCTGATGTTGAACGCAGTTTCAGTCAATATAAATCTGCCCACAGACAGTAGATAATGAATCACTTTTCAGTATTTAAAAGAACGTTTTGTAATACATTGTTTTGGTAACAGAGATTAAATGATTGTGTGTTCTTCGAAGGTCATATTAAAATGAGAAGTACAAGATTATGTTTCATGTAGGTCTACTTTGTTTAGCTTCATTGAACTTTAATATCAAATAGGAATAATAGTTTTTTTGTAATTTCAGGCCTATATATTTAATGTTTCAATAAAAATAACTCACTATGTACATATTCGTTAAGTATTATTACTACCTCATCCGTTCCGTGAAAATAACTAGTAACACAGCTTGTTGATAAGGCTACAAAGACTGCATTTCTCAGAGAGCCTTCTTTGCTAGTGGTTTAACGGCGAGCTGACTGAGATGCAGTTCCGGTGTCAAGATAGGAAAGGGCTTGACTGGGAAGGAAGCGGTAGTGGATTTAATTAAGGAACAGCCCGAACATTTCCTGTGTGTTATTGGAAAACCACGGAAAACTATATAATATATGAAAGCTGACTCCATGCTACGGATAAGTCACTCCAGCAACTGTACTGGTTTAAAACGCGATAAATAAATAAATAAATAAATAAATAAATAAATAAATAAATAAATAAATAAATAAATAAATAAATAAATAAATAAATAAATAAATAAATAAATAAATAAATAAATAAAATACTAGCAACGTAACAGCTGAATTCTATATTCTCAGATAGACTGTGCTGACTGCGCTAGGAAAATTAGGTTACAGTAACTTCTTGTGGTCATGTATCGAGATTGTCTCCCAATAGACTGACTAACCGCCCGTTCACCTTCTGCCAAACGTGGCTCGTAGTTGCTGCTTATTGTGTCGATTATTTTCAAGCAGTAAAAGAGGCAGTTGAAGGCCTCCATTCTGAAGAAGCTTCTTGTATTAAAGAAGCACCCAAAGATGGTGTTCGTTATCAACTTACATTCATTCGTTCCAGATTAATGTGCACGCATTTAACCATTAAGAAATTGAAAAAAAAAAAAACCAAACCTGCCCCTTCACGTTACTACTGGCATTATTGAAGAAGTTGAACAATCCGGAATGAATTTAATAAATTGACTTTTCTGGGAAAATGCAGTGTGTAATTTTAAAAATCTCCGGTCTCCACAAACTCAAAAACTTTTCTGGTGTTCTCCAGGGCAAAAGAAAAAGAGGACGATGGGCGTTACTGGAAGTCTCCGATTTCGTTAAGTTGGAGTATGCTCCAATTGTGGCAAGTGATGTAGAGAGTGTTCCCTGAGTACAAAACCATTTTAAGTGAAAACAGGAACACGTTTGTGTTTGAGCACCTGTTATGTGATGCCTGATGAAGACTCGTGAAATTCATTGAGAACGTGGAGCGTTTTAGTGTGATAATGTTTTCGTATGTGTGATTAGCTGCCAACTCCGGAGGCCCGGGTTCTATTTCTGGCTCTGCCACGAAATTTAAAAAGTGGTACAAGGGCTGGAACGGGGTCCATTCAGCCCCGGGATGTCAACCGAGTAGAGGGGGGTTCGATTCCTACCTCAACGATCCTCGAAGTAGTTCTCCGTTGATTCCCACTTCTCCTCCAGGAAAATTTCGGGATGGTATCTGACATAAGGCCACAGCCGCTTCCTTCCCTCTTCCTCATCTATGTCTTCCAATATTCCCATCTCCCTACAAGGCCCCTGTTCAGCATAGCAGGTGAGGCCGCCTGGGCGAGGTACTCGTCCTGCTCTCCACTTGCATCCCCGACCCAAAGTCTCCAGGACACTGCCCTTGAGGCGGTAGAGGTGGGAACCCTTGCTGAGTCCGAGGGAGAAACCAACCCAGGAGTGTAAACGGATTAAGAAAGAAGAAAAGAAAAAATAAAGTTTTTAATGTAATGTCGCGATGTTTAAAGTGCAACATTAAATTTTATAATGTATTTTTTTTTGCTACTTGATATCAGATTTATTTTTTTGACATCCATATATCTAAGACCTAGGGGGTTCATCCGAAAAGTTGTGTAACGAAATAGTGTCATGTAACAAAATGTGTGACGGAAGTGTAACCTAGCAACCGTGCGGGCTTTGATGTAAGGTGTGGATGGATGGCCAGACAATGTAACCTAGCAACCGTGCAGGCTTTGATATACGGTATGGATGGATGACCAGACAATGTAACCTAGCAACCGTGCGGGCTTTGATGTACGGTATGGATGGATGGCCAGACAATGGAACCTAGCAACCGTGCAGGATGTAAGGTATGGAGGATGACCAGAAAATGTGACTTAGCATCACGGGGGTATCCGGCCGTAAAACTGGGCCAAGTCCACCACAAGTGACAGCACCAAGACATTTTTTCACAATTTATTTTACGTCGTACCGACACACATTGGTCTTATGGCGATAAATAATTATAATTTCGTGTGGCTATTTCTAAAGTGTGGGCGGCATCTGCCATGTGTAGGTAACTGTGTGTTATTGTGGTGGAGGATAGTGTTATGTGTGGAGTGTGAGTTGCAGGGATGTTGGGAACAGCACAAACACCCAGCCCCCGGGTCATCGGAAGTAACCAATGAAGGTTAAAATCCCCAACCCGGCCGGGAATCAAACCCGGGACTCTCTGAACCGAAGGCCAGTACTCTGACCATTCAGCCAACGAGTCGGCTTATGGCGTTGATAGGCAGGAAAGGGATAGGAGTGGGGAAAAAAGCGGCCGTGGCCTTAATTAAGATATAGCTCCAGCATCTGCCTGGTGTGATAATGGGAAACCACGGAAAACCATCTTCAGGGCTGCCGATAGTGGGGTTAGAATTTTTTTCGGATCAGCGCCTAAACATCACAATGGCAAGCATGGAGAAGTAATTGATGACACTGCGCATCACGATTTAAAGAAAAGATATCGTACTATTTGTGTTACTTAATAGGAGTTTAATGACAACCATATATTCTATCAACTTTATTTAGTAACATTTATTTGTTTCATTTTTAGGGCATGAGGGCAACAGCAAATTAGCTACAACATATCGTGTAATAAACTACGCGATTTACAGTGCATAACATTATATGTAAATATTTGAAGCATTTTTATTACACGCAACATTTAGGGTTGGCGTCAGGAAGATCATCCAGCCGTAAAAAAGGGCCGAATCCACATGTGCGACGCAGTTCGCATCCGCGACCGCACAGGTGTGGGAAAAAGCGGTAGGAAAAGAAAATAAGAATACATTTGAAGTATTTTGATTATGCTTTTAGGGCCTAATTTGATTACTTAATACTGGCAAAATGAGAAAGCAGTAGACTAAATACAGTGGAACATCGATATCGCGAATCACCTCGGGGGGTAAATTTTATATCGAGTTATCGAAATTTCGAGATATAGAGAAAACCGTTTTTGAGCATGTATAGCGCATAACTGAATCATATGTATCTACGGGCTTATACGGAATATGTTTTTTTTTTTTTTTTTTTTTTGCTAGTTGCTTTACGTCGCACCGACACAGATAGGTCTTATGGCGACGATGGGACAGGGAAGGGCTGGGAGTGGGAAGGAAGCGGCCGTGGCCTTAATTAAGGTACAGGCTGGTGTGAAAATGGGAAACCACGGAAAACCATTTTCAGGGCTGCCGACAGTGGGGTTCGAACCTACTATCTCCCGAATACTACTTATGTTATTTTTAACAGTATTAAAAAAATACAAACGAATTATCTTACGGCATCACTTTAATTATAACCCTTATTATAGTAACTTTTTAAAGACAGGATACAGTACATACAGTAGTGGAACAAGAAACATACGTCGGTTAACACCTTTCGAAAAAATCCGTTAGTCTCTTCTGTTTGTTAAGGGCCCCATACACGCGCAGACTTAGTCGGAGGTAAGTCTGCGCAAACCAGTCTCTTCAGACATGTCTCTGTGTGTATGGACGATAAGTCTGCCGACAAAAAGTCTGCAGGCAAGTCTCTGACATTCTGGCGCTGCTTGAATTCAGCCGGAGACTTTGCGACGAAAGCGCTAAATCAGAGTTGCGGCAATAAATGTAAACGTGGTAACCTACAAATATGAAAACTGAATTTTTTTGGCGCGTCTTCTTCGTGCAGAGCGCTACATTATGTCCAAATAACAACTCATCTTCTACCGACTATATAATTAATTTCAATCCGTATATATTTTTCAATCATACGAAGCCCATAATCTTAAACAGAAAACAGCTGAGAGCGTCTTATTCAACCTCCTCGGTAAATAATCATTTAGTCTGAGCGTGTGTGGGCAAGTGCATACTTCAGACTTACCTCCCAGAGTCAAGTCTGTGCAGGTAAGTATTCCAAAAGTCTGCGCGTGTATGGGGCCCTTTACTGTTAACCTTTCCTCCCTTCACGTTGAAACTTCTCGTCAATAGCACGCAGCCGAGATTCGTAAATGGAGCTTCTCATCCGCGACTTGAGGGATTGCTTTCGTACGTGACCGATAGTTAATTCACACCCGAGAAAGAGCGAGGCTTCGCCAATTTTTCGACCATTAGATGTTTCAGTTTTTTCGGTTCCCGTCATATTAGCTCCCAGCATCACTGTAAACCTTTTATTACGTATTAACTGTTCGGCAGGGTGCGAAATCCCAGGGGGGAAGGGGGGGTTTCCCCCCACCGATGATTTTATGGCTAAAGTTCCCCCGACAGACATAGGTCTTATGGCGATAAATAATTATAATTTCGTGTGGCTATTTCTAGCCGAGTGCAGCCCTCGTAAGGTGGACCCTCCGATGAGGGTGGGCGGCATCTGCCATGTGTAGGTAACTGAGTGGAGGATAGTGTTATGTGTTGAAGATTATGACCATGTACAAATTAGAGAATTTTACTTTTGTATGTTGACAGTTGATATAGATAATGACGAAACAGTTGACAGTAGATTGTTGTATTGTATGTACACGAGACGTAATAAAAAATCACGATCAGCTAGTCTTGTAATAAACACGCTTTCAATTAACACCCGTAAAACATATCATGGTGCCGAAACCCGGGAATTATTAGAAGATTCAAGAGTACAAACTCACTTGTCACACCACCATGTTACATGGAAATTTATAGTACCAAGAGCCGCATGGTGGGGAGGCTTCTGGGAAAGGATGGTAGGGTCCACTAAGATGTGCCTCAAGAAGATACTCGGACGAGCTCAAGTAGACGAGGAAGGGCTAAATACTATTTTGGTGGGGATCGAGGCCACTCTAAACTCGCGCCCTATTACCGTAGATGACAGTAACTCTGATATCCTGACACCTTCACACTTCCTCATAGGAGAAAGGCTGATATCTCTTCCAAGTACAGCAGATACTTCCATCTATCAAGATTTGACTAAGGTGTACAGACAGAGACAAAAGCTAATCTTACACTTTGAGCAAAGATGGAAAAGGGAATACCTCCTTCAATTAAGGAGTTACCACGAAGTGAAGCAGATCAAAAAAGAAACCGAACTACGGATAGGTGATGTAGTACTTTTACAAGAGGATCTGAAGCCTAGACTGGCGTGGAAACGAGGCCGAATTTGTGAACTGCACCGAGGACGAGATGACAGAATCCGAACAGTCATTCTTCAGCTCCCGGATCGCTCAATGGTCACAAGACCAGTGCAGCTGGTCGTTCCCTTAGAAATCGACCGACCAGGGTGGGGAGGATGTTGAAGATTATGACCATGTACAAATTAGAGAATTTTACTTTTGTATGTTGACAGTTGATATAGATAATGACGAAACAGTTGACAGTAGATTGTTGTATTGTATGTACACGAGACGTAATAAAAAATCACGATCAGCTAGTCTTGTAATAAACACGCTTTCAATTAACACCCGTAAAACATATCATTATGTGTGGAGTGTGAGTTGCAGGGATGTTGGGGACAGCACAAACACCCAGCCCCCGGGTTTTCCCCCCACCGATGATTTTATGGCCAAAGTTCCCCCCCCCCCCCCCACCGCCACTAAAATTGCCCAGGAGGAATTCTTTTGATTATAAAATGAGGAAAATGTAACACGTATATCACTGAAATCAATGTTTTTTACTGTCCATATTTTCATAAAAACAACAATAATACACACAAGATAGAAATAATAGGACAATTGCCAGAGCTTGAGCAGTAAAACAACGCGGCGGTGGCAATTCTGCACATGCAGCCTATTTTTCATGTTTCACTCTGGCAAGTCCATCTGGAACCCAGGAATAATATTCCATTGAACAACATTCTTATTATAACAACGGAATTAAACAAAAATATTTTAAATTTACATTTTTCAGGGGGAGGGCGTAATTTACTTACAAGGGAATTATATACCTCTCCCCGGCCGGGAACTGCTTGAAATAAACACTAGTAGATAAGCCCTATGTTCCTTCTTCCCCCCACCATGTTTTTCCGATTTCGCACCCTGAGTCTGTTCCACCACAAATGCCATAGTTAATGTTGCACAAAATTCGAGTTGCAGAGTATTTCTTGTTTCAAGGGAGGAAACATTTGCCTCGAGGAATCCAGAAATTAGTGTAACCGAATTTTGAGTAACAGAGAAATAAGTACACCCGGAGAATTGGACAAACGGCCGGGAAATTTAAGTCATTTCGATATACTGAAAATTCGAGTAATGGAGGTTCGACTGTAAAGCAATAAGGTTGACTTAAGCATAAAATATGGAGGCATTTGAAATAATTTTATTGTTTCATATCATAATCTTTAGTCATAATGAAAGGAATATATGAATATGTTTGTAAATTAAGTGCATTAATACTATTACATATTTAATTACATATTTCACTGACACTACATTTCGTACTTTTATATTACATGAGCCGGGCTGAGTGGCTCAGACGGTTAAGGCGCTGGCCTTCTAACCCCAACTTGGCAGGTTCGATCCTGGCTCAGTCCGGTGGTATTTGAAGGTGCTCAAATACGACAGCCCCGTGTCGGTAGATTTACTGGCACGTAAAAGAACTCCTGCGGGACTAAATTCCGGTACCTCGGCGTCTCCGAAGACCTTAAAAGTAGTTAGTGGGACGTAAAACAAATAACATTATTATTATTATGATATTACATGAAAATTCGGGCCTTACTCATGACACCGTCTTAAATTACCTGAATATGGTTTCTAATGAATGGCTCTGGCTGTAAGTACGTCTATAAAAATAAAGTCTGATGACTCATATGTCTAATTTTAACCCCACATTTGCGTGCACTTTACGAAACCTGAATATCCTCATCACGCAAATAGCCTGACAGCATTACGTCACCCCCCAGGGGTCGGGAGCGCGTGGCGCAATTTTGTTGTCGACCGCGGCGTCTTGAGCGCACGACTTTTGTCTCTGGCAGTAAACAAACCATCATGAACGAGTCGTTAACATTTAGCAAGCCGCATTCTTAGTGACAGATGAAATGGAGATAATTCCATAGTTGAAATAATAATTCCGTCCACCTCTGTGGTGTAGTGGTTAGTGTGATTAGCTGCCACCCACCCCCCAGGCCCGGGTTCGATTCCCGGCTCTGCCACGAAATTTGAAAAGTGGTACGATGGCTGGAACTCGGTCCACTCAGCCTCGGGAGGTCAACTGAGTAGAGGTTGGTTCGATTCCCACCTCAGCCATCCTGGAAGTGGTTTTCCGTCGTTTCCCAATTCTCCTCCAGGCAAATACCGGGATGGTACCTAATTTAAGGCCACGGCCGCTTTCTTTCCTCTTCCTTGTCTATCCCTTCCAGTCTTCCCATCCCCTCACAAGGCGCCTGTTCAGAATATCAGGTGAGGCAGCCTGGGCGAGGTACTGGTCATCCTCCCCAGTTGTATCCCCCAACCCAAAGTCTGAAGCTCCAGGATACTGCCCTTGAGACGGTAGAGGTTGGATCCCTCGCTGAGTCCGTGGGAAAAACCAACCCTGGAGGGTAAACAGATTAAGAAATAAATAAATCACCACTGATATGCATTTAGGGCTGTCACCCAGGTAGCATAAATTTTAATATCTAAAACCATCTCATTTCAGTTTCCACTGAGTTAATTGTATTTTATTAGCTTCTGATCTATTTAATATATAAAATAAGAGATTTGTCTGTACTTCGTTCAGAATTTAGAAAGAATGGTATATTTGTATCGTTTGTGTCCACAGTAATAAGGAAATGCACTTTTTAATTTTCAGTCATCTGTCTGTCTGTCTGTCTGTCTGTCTGTCTGTACGGGCATCACAAGACAATTAGTTAACAAAATTTAATGAATATCGGTATGTTAAGTCGGGGAATAAGGCGCTACAGTCTAGGTTATCAATAATTTTATACAAGCTGCATAAAATGGTAGTTTAGGGGAAGAGGCGTAAAACTTAATGTTTAAACACCTATGTTATTGATATTTTTAGTCCTATCCAAATGTACTACACAAGAAAAGTTATAGAGAATACAGTTTCCGATCATTTATGTTTTAATACAGTTTTCCGTGTCGACTTTGATAACAGAATTCATGAATTTATTTAGATTTTTGTTGCTTAGTCCATATCAAAGCCGAACATTGCTGACATGGAAATATTGCTCAATCATGTTAATTGGCGATGGTTTTTGTCCTTATTGTCTTAACCATGTGGTCATTGGTCCATATCGACAAGAAACATTGTGAAGATGATTATAAAAATGAGAACAAATCGTAAAGGAACGATCCCTATAAGAATAACAATCGCTTGAAGAAAAATACCAGAGGGAACCGTTAAAGAAGGAAGGAATCTCTTTACATTAGATACCCTAATATCACAGAGTCGGAAGAAAACTAAATGTGGTCTACAATATCGAAAGCTCATAAAACTAATCAACAATAACATTACACTGACCATTGTTTGTTGTGATGTGCTTTGTCTCTTCCGCTGCCATTCATCTCCGATAGATGGAATTACTGCTCCGTGCCGAGTAAAACAGGAATATTGGTGGTAAATAGCTGGGGAGTTATATAACTTTTTTTTTAGTATGCCATTCCCCTGATACATTCATTTTCTGGTAAGTATTAGTACGTAACACGCTGGTCCATCAGCTGTTCTATCCCCTCTCTGATTGGAACGAGCAGTGTGCACACTTCACGGCTCATTCCCTAGCGAGGCACGGGCACGTCAGCTAGTAGCTAATAGAATCTTCAGTCTGCCGAAACTCATTTATAAACTAAAACACATGATAAAGAGTATTGTACTTGAAAAAAAGAAACACCTTGATAAACATAGAATGGCATGAAAGAACATCATCAGATTGTCCGACTCCATGGCTAAATGGTTAGCGTGCTGCCCTTTAGTTACAGGGGTCGCAGGTTCCATTGCCGACAGGGTCGGGAATTTTTACCATAATTGGTTAATTCCGCTGGCATGGGGACTGGGTGTATGTGTCGTCTTCATCATCATCATTTCTTCCTCATTACGACGCGCAAGTCACCTACGGGTGTCAAGTCAGAAGACCTGCATCTGGCGAGCCGAACTTTTCCTCGGACACTCCCGGCATACGCCATTTCGTTTCGTTATCATCAGATTCTATCAAATCACACTGAAATGTTTAGAAATATAATTATAAAGATAGAGTGCAGTCTGTGCTGGAGTGGAGAGAAAACACGCCTTCATTAAGACAAGTTCCAGATTTTCAACTTCATATGTATTCAAGCAGAAATAAACATACATGTTTATACTTTGCTAAATATTTGAGGGTGATTTGATAGAATCTGATGATGTCCTTTCAAGAACTAAACTATTCTGATTAAGTTGTCCCTTTTTCAAGTATAATACAAAGACAAAGTCACCTCCGCACAGGCCATGAAGGCCCTTGGAGGAGTGGAAGGTAAAGGCTTCCACCATTGTTAACCGCGGCACGTGATGGGGTGGAATGGTTAACTCTACGCCCGGCCGCCTTTGCCCCCAGGAATTAACCTCGTACTCATTTTTGGTGTAAGGTGAGTGAACCTCAGGGCCATATGCACCCCCGGAAGTGAAATCTCGTTTCTTAAATTTTACGGCTTCCTGACGGGGATTCGAACCCATGTCATTCCGGGCGAACCGAACACGCCTTTACCGCCTCGGCCAGACAGCCCCATCTCAAGTATAATACTGTTTACCATATGTTTTCGTTCAGGTAGTTTGTAAATTTATTACTCAAAATTAGTTCCGACAGACCGAAAAACCAAACAATTATAAATTTTTCTTAAATAATTTCAAAGAACTTAAAAAAATTATCGAACATATTCCAATCCCTATTCCTTTTTCCTTATTTGTCCTCCTGAATTCGATCTTTATCATCATATTCTGTTATTTCCTACTTCTGAAAATTCCATTCGAGCTTAGCCGCCAATCAATCAATCAATCAATCAATCAATCAATCAATCAATCAATCAATCAATCAATCAATCAATCAATCAATCAATCAATCAATCAATCAATCAATCAATCAATCAATCAATCAATCAATCAATCAATCAATCAATCAATCAATCAAAACATTAAACTGCATTTAGGTCTGTGGCATATTCCCTATCAGTTCTTAACTTAGTCTTCTCTTAAAAGATCTCAAAGAATTTATCAAACATTTCCCTTGATAAGTTATTCCATTCCCTAAACTCTTCATGAATATTTGTCGCAATTTGTTCTCTGGAATTCCAACTTTATCTTCATAGTATGATCTTGCCTACATTTTAAACCTCTACTCAAGCTTATTCGTCTACTAAAGTCACTGCACGCTATCCCTCCACTGCCGACTTGGAACATTCCCCTTAGTCAAGCATCTCGTCTCCTTACTCCTAAGTCTTCTCAGCCCAAAGTTTGCAACATTTTTGTAACTCTACTCCTCTGTTGGAAATCACCCTGAAGAACAGCGCTGCTTTCCTTTGCACATTTTCCAGTTCTCGTACACACTGGTACCATTGGGGTCTTACCAGAGACTTGTACTCCCTCTCCTTTACATCCTTACCACAGCCCCTAAATACTCTCATAGCCATACAAAGAGATTTGTTACCTTTATTTACAACCTCATCAATGTGATTACCCCAGTGAAGATCTTCCTTAGGTACTTACAGCGATCCGCATAAGGAACTTCCACTCCCTCAACACTGATTTTTTGATCTGTGGCCGTGAAATTCTTAATAGAAACTAATCCGTCCGCCTCTGTGGTGTAGTGATTAGCGTGATTAGTAGAGACGAGAATTATAGGCACTAAAAGAAGTTAAAATAGGCAGGCATATAGGCTCTTAAATGAGCCAAAATAGGCATATAAATAGGCACAAACGTGTAAAATAGGCATGAAAAAATTACTTATAATTTAATAGCACACTCAATTACTATAAAAGGAATTTACAAGCAACGTTTCAATGTTTTCCGGTAACAATCTTGTTCTCCTGTCATGCATAATGTTTCTGTACTGAGAGAAAGATCTCTCAACATCACATGAAGTGACTGGACAAAACTTCAATGAAGTCACTTCATCTGGTTTTATTTCGCTGACAGCGGCTGCCTTCCCAGAGGTTCGGTCAGAACTTCCCCCGACTTCTTCCACAATCCTAAATGACCCCAGCAGGTGCATGCCACTCTTCTCCAACTTGGTGATGGCTCCGGGCAGCTAATTGAAATCTGAAGATACTCCGGTTTATGCAGGGGCATATTAGCTCCCAACATTACAGTGCATAGGTCTGAAGAAAATGGTTGTTGGTCGCTGCCCAAAGTGGACTGGTAGAAAGGCTGCGATGATGCGAGATTTCTGTACTCGTATCAGATGCATTGCAGTATTTCTAAGTTGATCTATGTGGTATTTTTCTCACATTTGATCTGAAAAGTAATAAAATTGACATAAACTACATTGTCCCTATACCTTAAATTTCTACAGTTAGGCTAATTGGCAATAATGCTTAGTATATATCATGCATTTGTTTCATAAAAAAAGAGGCTATTAGAGATGTTTCTAGAAGTACAAAACTTTAAACTAAAAAAAAAAAAAGGAATTCGTAATTTACATGGAAAAATGTCCTCGAGGATTTTCAGTTATAATTTGGCAGTATCGTGTCGAGTTCACCGGGTGAAAAATCAATCAATCACTTCTGATCTGCATTTAGGGCAGTCGCCCAGGTGGCAGACTCCCTATCTGTTGTTTTCCTAGCCTTTTCTTAAATGATTGCAAAGAAATTGGAAATTTATTGAACAGCTCCCTTGGTAAGTTATTCCAATCCCTAACTCCCCTTCCTATAAATGAATATTTGCCGCAATTTGTCCCCTTGAATTTCTACTTTATCTTCATATTGTGATCTCTCCTGCTTTTAAAGACACCACCCAAACTTATTCGTCTACTGATGTCCTCCCACGCTATCTCTCCACTGACAGCTCGGAACATACCACTTAGTCGAGCAGCTCGTCTCCTTTCTACCAAGTCTTCCCAGCCCAAACTTTGCAACATTTTTGTAACGCTACTCTTTTGTCGGAAATCGCCCAGAACAAATCGAGCTGCTTTTCTTTGGATTTTCTCCAGTTCATGAATCAAGTAATCTTGGTGAGGGTCCCATACACTGGAACCATACTCTAGTTGGGGTCTCACCAGAGACAAATATGCTCTCTCCTTTACATCCTTACTGCAACCCCTAAATACCCTCATAACCATGTGCAGAGATCTGTACCCTTTATTTACAATCCTCTTCATGTGATTACCCCAATGAAGATCTTTCCTTATATTAATACCTAGGTATTTACAATGATCCCCAAAGGGAACTTTCACCCCATCAACGCAGTAATTAAAAGTGAGAGGACTTTTAGAATTAAAAAGACGTGAAACGATACCGGAGTAGCGTAGAGGAGAGATCCGTCCTTTATGCTTGCCAAAGACCCACCAAGCTGCCCCTAGCAATATTCTTACTTATATAGAAGAATGAAAACGGAGGCACTATAAATCTCAGATTTGTGAACATTTAATTCGTTGCTGTTTGCCGGCTTTGGTCAGCCAGGTCAGCTGCCATGAAGACTATTTTCTGTTGCCTGCAATAGATCCTGCATCATGTGTGCCCACAAGGCCACCACCCTCATTGAAAATTAAATAAATATTACTTGCTTTACGTCCCACTAACTACATTTTATGTTTTTTGGAGACATCAAGGTGCCGGAATTTAGTCCCGCAGAAGGTTTTTACGTGCCAGTAAATCTACCGACACAAGGCTGACGTATTTGAGCATCTTCGAATAATACCAGACTGAGCCAGGATCGAACCTGCCAAGATGGGGTCAGAAGGGCAGTGCCTCAACCGTCTGAGCCACTCAGCTCAGCTGAAAATTAAAAACCGCGTAATTTGAAATTGTCGTGACATGCGCCCATAACCTTATTTTTGTCACAATTTAGCAAGACTCTAGAAAGGAGGCTAGGGGCTTATTGGCGACTTCGCGGCACTAACCTGGGAGCTTACGCCCCTTACTCTCTTTGCTTCCCCCTCCCTCCCCCTCCTAAGCACAACGGTTACTAACCGAACCTCACCAATTCAGACAAACGGTCTTTTCGCTGGCTTGGTCTTGTAAAGATACTCTTAACAACCTTGTAAAACACGCTGTGGCATCGTACTAGCCGGGCTACATTGGATCTGCAACCTGTGTTTCGCGAAGGCTTAGCGTGTAATAGAATTAACGATACTTGAAAGGGAGTTTTAAAACTGCATTTCAGTTGCGAATCTCTATTTTTACAGGAAATTAATCACAGCTCAAAATACCGATATAATTTTCATCCATTCTTTGACTAGAAACCACCGGCGTTCTAACTCCTCGTTCAGTAATTTAATGATTATTTACATTTTAGCAATATAAATTATTGAAAGTTTCTGACTAATACAGCATTGCAACAAAACAACTTGCCACAATATACACATCAATAGGCCTATAAATGTTAGAATGAAATGCGATCGCAGTTCTCAATCACAAAAAGGATAAAAGGAGCAAACGAACTTACCTCCTTACAGCAAGCTTGACAGACTACCCTTCAATCCTTAGTGAAATTGGGATCCCCTGTGATCCACGGCTTCAGCCAGTAGGACTTAGACGATTTTTCTTTGGGCATTGCCGCAAACACACTTCTTTTTCTTCTTCTTCACAATAAATCACAACAGTTCTGAACATAAAACGTACGCATACAACAGTTCTCATTGAAAGGGAGGTACAGGGCATATGGATTTTGCAACATACAGTAGTTCACAGTTGACTAGTTCTCGCAGATGTCTTAGGAGGTTGGATGGGTTGAAGTCTTCGGGATCAAATTGTTCCTTGTTCCTCCTGATGGAAATTTCCCTAGAACTGTTTTTGGTGACTTCTGAGAATTCCCATTTTTGTTCTTGGGGGTAAACAGGGATTGAGAAAAGAGAAGATATTTCTGTCGAGCACACTAGCTACAATATAATGCACTGAAAGAAGATTGGCTTTTTTAAAAATACAGTTAAAAGGCATCAAATAGGCAATAAATTATACTCCAAATAGGCACAAACCCCTGAAATAAGCATTTATAGGCACAACAAAACCAATAAAATATAGCTAAAAAGACCCTAAAACGGATTTATACCTCAAAAGCCTACATTTCGGAACATAGGAATAAAATAGGCAAATAGGCAAATTCCTGTCTCTAGTGATTAGCTGCCACCCCCGGAGGTCCGGGTTCGATTCCCGGCTCTGCCACGAAATTTGAAAAGTGGTACGAGGGCTGGAACGGGGTCCACTCAGCCTCGGGAGGTCAACTGAGTAGAGGTGGGTTCGATTCCTACCTCAGCCATCCTGGAAGTGGTTTTCCGTGGTTTTCCACTTCTCCTCCAGGCAAATGCCGGGATGGTACCTAACTTGAGGCCTCGGCCGCTTCCTTCCCTCCTCGTTGCCTGTCCCATCCAATCTTCCCATCCCTCCACACGTCCCCTGTTCAGCAAAGCAGTGAGGCCACCTGGGCGAGGTACTGGTCATTCTCCCCAGTTGTATCCCCCGACCCAAAGTCTGAAACTCCAGGACACTGCCCTTGAGGCGGTAGAGGTGGGATCCCTCGCTGAGTCCGAGGGAAAAATCGACCCTGGAGGGTAAACAGATTAGGAGAAGAAAAACTAATCCTTCGCTTAAAAAAAACAAAAAAAAATGTGAAATGAATTTCTTACTGGAATCTGCGCGCACGTTTTTATCGTCCTTATAAATGTGGTGAGGGTTTATCAAGATAACACTCGCGCCTATGAGACTATGACTCATGTGTATGAGTCATTCCTGCGTGAGTACCTGAATTGAAACAGGTCATTCATTACCATGATACTTAAGTCACCCCTTTTGTGGAAAACTGATCAGACCTATTATAATTCCCAAGCAGTGAAGATTATTTCCTAGCGGTGGCTCAAGGTACTTCTTCCAGCGGCCGTTTGCTAAGAGGAATAATGTGAAATTGTGGCATTCCCTGGGATCGAACCTTTTAGCTCGCTCTCTGAACAACTATTTTTCTGTCTGTACAGTGATTGGGGACTGCACGAAAAAAACCCCATCTAGATTATTCGATAATGATTAGACAAGAGGCACCGGGCGAGTTGGCCGTGCGGTTAGGGTCGCACAGCTGTGAGCTGTCCGCCTCCGTAGCGTAACGGTTAGTGTAATTAGCTGCCGTCCTCGGGGGCCTGGGTTCGATTCCCAGTACTGCCAGAAATTTAAAAATGGCAGGAGGGCTGGTATGTTGTTGAAATGGTACATGAAGCTCACCTCCAATGGGGGTGTATCTGATAAGAGCTGCACCACCTCGGGATGAGGACACGAGTTTACTTTGTCCGACTCGTTGGCTGAATGGTCAGCGTACTGGCCTTCGGTTCAGAGGGTCCCGGGTTCGATTCCCGGCCGGGTCGGGGATTTTAACCTTAATTGGTAAATTCCAATGGCCCTGGGGCTGGGTGTTTGTGATGTCCCCAACATCCTTGCAACTCACACATCACACTATCCTCCACCACAATAACACGCAGTTACCTATACATGGCAGATGCCGCCCACCCTCATCGGAGGGTCTGCCTTACGAGGGCTGCAATCGGCTAGTAATAGCCACAAGAAAAAAGCTGTGAGCTTGCATCCGCAAGATAGTGGGTTCGAACCCCACTGTCGGCAGCCCTGAAGATGATTTTCCGTTGTTTCCCATTTTCACACCAGGCAAATGCTGGGGCTGTGCCCTAATTAAGGCCACGGCTGCTTCCTTCCCACTCCTATCCCTTTCCTATCCCATCGTCGCCATAAGACCTATCTGTGTCGGTGCGACGTTAAGAAAAAAAAGGCAAGAGGCTATTGCCCTTGAAGCATTTCAAGGCTAGATTTAGATTTCAGCTGATGGTAAAAGGAGATCAACGAGATAACCCCTCTCAACGGTAAGCAGAGAAGTCTTTGGACCGGTCAGACACTTTCGAAATCCCAACACCAAGGAGTTGTGCTGGATAATCGAAATTTGGAAAGCGTGCTTGCATGTCTGAAAGATGACGCTTATTCAATATGGCGCTAGTCGACGAAGAGTGGTGTTAGTAGCGCTACTATGAGCTCGCAAAGCAAGTTTACTTTAATTACGCGCTGTACACTTCGTGAGCGTTAGCCATTGTCCGTTGTTGATGTTATGAGGTAGGTGTGAGTCAGACATGCATTATCAGTAGCTTATTGAGTTTGAACAAGGACGTCTAATAGGAGGAGTGAATGTTCTTTCCGCGATATTGCAGAAAGACTTGGCAGGGATGTATCGACAGTGCATCGGTATCGGCAAAAATGGTCACGGGAAGGCACTGTCTCAAGAAGAACGGGATCCGGCCGCACACGGGCCGCTACTGGGAGGGAAGACCGCCGTGTTCGCCGCATGGCTATGGTGGATCGTACTGCATCTACAGCAGCCATTAGAGCTTCAGTTGGCACCAGAGTGACACAGCGAACTGTAAAAGGTCGATTACTTGAGGGACAGCTCCGAACCAGACGTCTTGTAGCGTCCATGCCGCTAACTCCGAATCACTGCCATCAGCGACTTTAGTGGTGTCAAGCTAGAGCTTACTGGAAGGCGGAGTGAAGATCTGTTGTGGTCTCAAATGAGAGCCATTTCTGTCTGGGTGCCAGAGATTACCGTCGACACATTGGGTCTACACCAGGAGTTATTGTCTGGGGAGCGATTTCCTTTGACAGCCGAAGCAGCCTCGTCGTTACCCCAAGAACTTCGACAGCGGATTGGTACGTCAGACTGGCGATTGAACCGGCTGTGCTGCCATCGCACTATCCTACAGGATAACGCTAGTCCTCACACGCTGCTCTCACCCAACGTGCTCTACAGAGTTTCGGCCAGTTACCTTGACAAAGTTTGCAAGCTTGCTTTCAAAATCGTGGTGGGTACAGTGGTTATTAATGTACCATCATGTCGCATGCTTTCTCGGGCATACTTGAACCTGTCACCCCTTTTGTGGAAAACTGATCAGACCTATTATAATTCCCAAGCAGTGAAGATTATTTCCTAGCGGTGGCTCAAGGTAGTTCTTTCAGCGAACGTTTGCTAAGAGGAATAACTTGAAATTCAATTAGATAAATATGTTACCTAGATAACTGCTTAGACTAAATTGCGTTCCTATAAACTAATGTCCTCTTGGTGTTGGGATTTCATTTTCTGTCAGTGTTTTTACATTTCAGTAACCTTTACATTCGAGTAATCGATACACATCACATCGAGTGTTCGGCAATTTTGGAGCCCCATCAGTCGCAAGGCATCGCGCCGAGGGTAAAAAGCCAATAATACGACGCGCACTCGTATTTTAAAATTAATTGGTTGATTCCTATGACTCAGGGATGGGTGTGTGTGCGCCGTCTTCAGCATTAGAATTCACCAACGCTCAGGACGCCTATATGACGTCAACTCGTAAGACCTGCACCAGGCCTCTCCGGAGGCCAAGTGCCATTTTAAAAAATTAGTAAAATATTTTTCAGGTAACTGTAATTTATTTATTTATTTATTTATTTATTTATTTATTTATTGAATCTGTTTACTGTCCACGGTTGTTTTCCCTCCGGACTCAGTGAGGGATCCCTCATCTACAGCCTCAAGGGCTTTGTCCTGACATTTGGTCGGGGATACAACAGGGGAGGAGGACCAGTACCTCGCCCAGGCGGTCTCACCTGCTATGAAGAACAGGAGTCTTGTGGGAGATGACAAGATTGGAAAAGATAGGCAAGGAAGCGACTGTGCCTTAAGTTGCCTACCATTTCGGCATTTGCATGGAGAAGAAGTGGGAACCACGGAAAACCACTTCGAGGATGGCTAAGGTGGGAATCGAACCCCCTCTACTCTGTTAACCTCCCGAGGCCTAGTGAACCCCGTTCCAACCCTCGAACCACTTTTCTTATTCCGTGGCGGAGCTGGGAATCAAACCCGCCCTCCCGAGGTGGCAGCTAATCACACTTCCAGCCGATGAAATATTGTCTTTCTTTAGATAATTTGTTCTAGAAAGGGTTACAGCCGTTTCAGCCATGGAATGCTGAGTGCATTTCAGCTGACCTGGTGACCCCATCGGTTATGACAGAAAGGCTCATAATATAGCTGTGGTGTTGTTGTTTTCTATTAAGATGACTCACACTGGCGGTGTTGGTCAACAGAGTTCCACATTCGACTCTCTGCAGCTGCACTCTTTGGTAACAAGTTGCTGACATTGCACTTATTTATAGAGCAGTGAACGGGTATAGGAGGACGAATGTGACGTGGTTGCACTTAAAGAACGTTGGTTAAAATCCGCGAAGTCGAGGAGAATCGGTAACATACACGCAATTAACGGTTAACAATCACCGAAGTTTCCAGTGCAATTGTCTGTCTTTATTTCTGACTACTTTCTCTGTTGCTCCGGATATACGCTTCGTCCAGAGATTGAGAATCTAGAATACAACTGCCGGAAGGAGACCAGAAGAAATCTGCCAGGTATGTCCACCACATATTTAGAGCATGTTATGACTGGATTGTGTATTTAAAACAAAGAATACTTCCATTCAATCTCTTTCTGATTATTGCCCAACACTTAATATAGGAATAAATCACGCAGTGCCTCATGAATAAGTTACCATCTCTCCCTTTGTGAGTTAACGGCGAGAGAACTGATATTCGCCGTCTATTCACTAAACCAAATTACGCTTTACCCAGGATAACCAGATGCCATTAACAGAAAAGATTGCGATTGACTTATCTAAGGCATTTGATAGGGTAGATGATGGGAAACTACTGGCCAAAATGAGTGCAATTGGACTTGACAAAAGAGTGAATGAATGGGTGGCTCTGTTTCTAGAAAACAGAACTCAGATAATTAGAGTAGGTGAAGCTTTATCTGTCCCTGTAAAAATTAAGAGGGGAATTCCTCAAGGCAGTATTATTGGACCTTTATGTTTTCTTATATATATCAATGATATGTGTAAAGTAGTGGAATCAGAGATAAGGCTTTTCGCAGATGATGTTATTCTGTACAGAGTAATAAATAAGTAACAAGATTGTGAGCAACTGCAAAATGACCTCGATAATGTTGTGAGATGGACAGTAGGCAATGGTATGATAATAATAATAATAATTTCGTATGGCTATTTCTAGCCCAGTGCAGCCCTTGTAAGGCAGACCTTCCGATGAGGGTGGGCGGCATCTGCCATGTGTAGGTAACTGCGTGTTATTGTGGTGGAGGATAGTGTTATGTGTGGTGTGTGAGTTGCAGGGATGTTTGGGACAGCACAAACACCCAGCCCCCGGGCCATTGGAATTAACCAATGAGGGTTAAAATCCCCGATCCGGCCGGGAATCGAACCCGGGACCCTCTAATCCGAAGGCCAGTACGCTGATCATTCAGCCAACGAGTCGGACGATGGTATGATGATAAATGGGGATAAAAGTCAGGTTGTGAGTTTCACAAATAGGAAAAGTCCTCTCAGTTTTAATTACTGCGTTGATGGGGTGAAAGTTCCCTTTGGGGATCATTGTAAATACCTAGGTATAAAGATAACGAAGGATCTTCATTGGGGTAATCACATAAATATGATTGTAAATAAACGGTACAGATCTCTGCACATGGTTATGAGAGTATTTAGGGGTTGTAGTAAGGATGTAAAGGAGAGAGCATATTTGTCTCTGGTGAGACCTCAACTAGAGTATGGTTCCAGTGTATGGGACCCTTACCAGGATTACTTGATTCAGGAACTGGAAAAAATCCAAAGAAAAGCAGCTCGATTTGCTCTGGGCGATTTCCGACAAAAGAGTAGCGTTACAAAAATGTTGCAAAGTTTGGGCTGGGAAGACTTGGTAGAAAGGAGACGAGCTGCTCGACTAAGTGGTATGTTCCGAGCTGTCAGTGGAGAGATGGCGTGGGAGGACATCAGTAGACGAATATGTTTGGATGGTGTCTTTAAAAGTTGGAATTCAAGAGGACAAATTGGGGCAAATATTCGTTTATAGGAAGGGGAGTTAGGGATTGGAATAACTTACCAAGGGAGATGTTCAATAAATTTCCATTTTCTTTGCAATCATTTAAGAAAAGGCTAGGAAAACAACAGATAGGGAATCTGCCACCTGGGCGACTGCCCTAAATGCAGATCAGTAGTGATTGATTGAAAGAGGACATCGTGCCCCTAAATGTAGGACATTCAATTTTTTTAAATTTTTTTTATTATTTTTTTTTACGTAACTGACACAGATAAGTTTTATGGCGACGATCGGACGGGAAAGGGCTAGGGATGGGAAGGAAGCGGCCGTAGCCTTAATTAATGTACATCCCCAGCATCTGCTGGTGTGAAAATACTAAACTACGGATAAAACCATCTTCAGAGCTGCCGAGAGTGCGATTCGAACCTACTGTTTTCCGAATGCAAGCTCACAGCTACGGCGACCCTAACTGCATGATCAGTTCGCTCGGTATTCAAGAAAAATGAAGGGCATTAAGACGATTTCAGGACATCTATATAAATAAAATCGTAACGACCGTGTGTTTGTATATTGACTATTTTTGCATATTGTTTAGCTTTAGTTTCCTGAAAGTCCTAATTTGTACCATCCTCCCCCAAAATCAAGAACGTGGCACAATCTGCCAGACGATCTTGAAAATTAAAATTTGGCAAAATTATACGTTTTAGCGTGTAACCGACGGAAAACTTTCAAGATTTTTAAATTTTTAACTTTTTATCCCCGAAGAATATCGAAATATCGAGGCAATTCTAAAGACGGTGCAGACCTTCGTTTCGAGGTATTTCGTGGCTAAACGGTAAGTCTTATCACTAAGCGGATGGCACTATCTCCGTTCAATTTGGAGTGATCTACAACTACGGCTATGACTTTTTGTCGTATCTCTTTTCCTTACACGTTAGATTTAGCTGTACTTCTCGATTATACGTAAATTTTTAGATTTTTACACGTATATTTCACTGTTTCACACACTTATAAGAAAGATAGAGTCATCAAATTCTACATGATCATTGGCCTACACAGTAGCCATATGTGAGCCAAATGCTATGGCTGTAGCTGTCATATAATTATCCGAAAAGTAATGCATTGTGAGACATTCTTACCCAAATCTCACCCTTTTCAAGGTTTCTAACTCAATCTGACCCATGAATAGATGAGATATGAGAAAATATCATAGGACCAGCCGTTTAGAACGCTAAATACGGCGTCTTATGGTACAATCCGTTTGTCGATATGACGTACTGTTTAGCAGCAGTTAATCTGTAAATTAAGGTCTGCAATATTTTAAACACATATATGCATTTGTATGTCGATATATATATTGCACCCATATAAAAAAAAAGCAAAGTCACCTCCGTACAGGCCATGAAGGCCCTTGGAGGAGTGGAAGGTAAAGGCGTCTACCATTGTTAACCTCGGCACGTAGTGGGGTAGAGTGGTTAGCTCTACGCCCGGCCGTCTTTGCCCCCAGGAATTAACCTGGTACTCATTTTTGGAGTAGGCTGAGTGAACCTCAGGGCCATGTGCACCTCCGGAAGTGGAAATCTCGTTTCTTAAATTTTACGACTTCCTGACGGGGATTCGAACCCACGTCCTTCCGGGCGAACCGAGCACGCCTTTACCGCCTCGGCCAGGCAGCCCCTGCCCATATAAAAAAGGGCACAATATTGATGTCGATTTGTAACGATCAAGAAAGGGTGTGTCTGCTATTGTAATCAGTAATGCCCACATCGACTTTGACTGGCAGTAGGCATGGAGTCCTTTTCCAACTCGTGTGTAAGTGGCATGTCCGCCTCTGTGGTGTAGTGGTTAGCGTGATTAGCTGCCACCCCCGGAGGTCCGGGTTCGATTCCCGGCTCTGCCACGAAATTTGAAAAGTGGTACGAGGGCTGGAACGGGGTCCACTCAGCCTCGGGAAGTCAACTGAGTAGAGGTTGGTTCGATTCCCACCTCAGCCATCCTGGAAGTGGTTTTCCGTGGTTTCCCACTTCTCCTCCAGGCAAATGCCGGGATGGTACCTAACTTAAGGCCACGGCCGCTTCCTTCCCTCTTCCTTGTCTATCCCTTCCAATCTTCCCCATCTCCCGCAAGGCCCCTGTTCAGCAGAGCAGGTGAGGCCGCCTGGGCGAGGTACTGGTCATTCTCCCCAGTTGTATCCCCCGACCAAGAGTCTGAAGCTCCAGGATACTGCCCTTGAGGCGGTAGAGGTGGGATCCCTCGCTGAGTCCGAGGGAAAAACCGAACCTGGAGGGTAAAGATGATGGTGATGATGATGATGATGTGTAAGTGGCATTAGTAAGGAGGGCCCGCCATTGTAAAGAATAATTCCCTTCTCGATTTCACTTGCAGAAGGAAAGGGAGCATACAATTTTGTTCAAACCTCCCCTGCCCGATTGTGTTTGGTTGTGGGCAAGGGTGCCCGCCATTATGAACAAATGTACCCATCGAAAATGTGACTGGGAGTAGGCATAGTGGCCTGCTATTTTAATGAAAACTCACGAACTTGGTGTGACTGGCAGTAAGCTGGTTGGCATTAGGAAAAGGGGCCTGTCATCATAGGTCAACTCAATTTTGACTGGCAGTAGGGAAGTTGCCTACCATTATAATAAAAACTCCTGAAATGTATTCTGTCTGGAAGTAGGAAAGGGGGCCTGCGATTGTAACGAAAACTTTCCAATTCGATTGTGACCCCGCATTAGGCAATCGGGCCTGCCATTATAATGTAAGTTTCCCAACTCCATTGTGAATGGCAGTAGGCAAGTGAGCCTGCCGTTATCATCAGAACACCGCAATTCAAACTGTACATTGGAAACAACGTACGGGCTGTTTCTCGGATAACGCTAAGAGACATGCAATTAAAAAATCTTATTCACTGCATGTACAGTAATTTACTTCGATATCCGTATACAATCTAGAATACCGTAGCGAAGCACAGGTACATTTGCAGGTTATGGAATAATTGGTTGCTATGGGCTTTACGTCGCACCGACACAGATAGGTCTTATGGCGACGATGGGATAGGAAAGGCCTAGGAGTTGGAAGGAAGCGGCCGTGGCCTTAATTAAGGTACAGCCCCAGCATTTGCCTGGTGTGAAAATGGGAAACCACGGAAAACCATTTTCAGGACTGCCGATAGTGGGATTCGAACCTACTATCTCCCGGATGCAAGCTCACAGCCGCGCGCCTCTGTTATGGAATAAAAGTTAAACATTAATTTGATGACTGCATTCATATTGTTGTTGGTATTGGTTATTAGTCCATAGACTGTTTTGATGCCGCGCTCCATACCACCCTATCCTGTGCTAACCTTTTCATTTCTACGAAACTACTACATCCTACATGTAATCTGTTTGTCACATTTATACATTGGTCCACCTTTACCGTTCTTAGCACCTACATTTCCATCATAATCTAAATTTTTTACAATTTGCTATTTTTTTTGCTAGTGGCTTCACGTGGCACCGACACAGATAGGTCTTATGGCGACGATGGGATAGAAAAGGCCTAGGAGTTGGAAGCAAGCGGCCGTGGCCTTAATTAAGGTACAGCCCCAGCATTTGCCTGGTGTAAAAATGGGAAACCACGGAAAACCATCTTCAGGGCTGTCGACAGTTGGACTCGAACCCACTATCTCCCGGATGCAAGCTCACAGCCGCGCGTCACTAACCGCACGGCCAACTCGCCCGGTTTACAATTTGCTTAACGCCGTACCGACACATATAGAACTTATGGGAAGGGTTAAGAGTGGGAAGGAAGCGGCCACGGCCTTAATTAAGGTACACACCCAGCCAGCATTTACCTGGTGGAAAAATGGGGAAAGCACGGAAAACCATCTTCAGGGCTACCGATTCAAAATCTAAGTCCTTGGTGTCTTAAGATGTACCCTGTTGTTCTATCTCTTATTTTGTCCTCGGACACTCCCGGCACTAAAAGCCATACGCCATTTCATTTAATCTCTTCTTTTAGTTAAATATTGCCAAATTATTCTCCTCTCACCTCCTCTCTCTTCATTCGTAATTCGATCTACTCATGTCACGTGCCGCATTCTTCTGTAACACCACATTTCAAAAACTTCTACTTCTTTGTGAGCTACTTAATGCCCACGCTTCTCTTCCATACAATGCCACGCTCTAGATGAAATTCTTCAAAAACATCTTTCTAATGTTCGAAGTGAGCAAATTTATTTTCTTAAGAAAGGCCTTTCGTGCTTGTGCTAATCTCCATTTTATGTCGTCTTTAAATTGCCATCGTTAGTTATTTTACTACCCGAGTAACAATATTCATCTACTTCATTTGATACTTCATTTCTTGCATCACCTGACTTGGTTCGACTGCACTCCATTACTTTTGTTTTGGATGCACTGTATTTGTACTCCTTCCCGAAGAATCTGTCCATACCATTCAGCAATTTTTTCTGCAGGTTCAGATAAAATAACAATATCATCGGAAACTTTCAAAGTTGCGACTTGCTCTGGTTGGATTGTGATTCCCTTTCCAAATTTCTCTTTGCTTTCTTTTACCGCCTGTTCTACATAAATATCGAAAAGGAGAGGGGACAAACTGAAGCCTTGCTTCACTCCTTTGTGGATTGCTGCTTACTTCTCATAGCCCGTGATACTTTTTACTGCAGATTGACTTTTGTACAGATTGAGGCTAATGATGCTTTCTCGGCATTTCATTCGCCTAACATTTAATTTCAAACTATAATCATGCTCAAAGAAAGTCATCTTATGCCGGGAATATAATAACTCATTTTAATGAGAAGAAACAACCATTATCTATAAGCAGTTAACAAGTGTATATTTCTTTTTCAAGGTCGCATGGTAGTTCAAATAAAATACTCTTCTTTTGATGCGGCTACTTATCAGTATGTTTTAGACACTTTGAACTACCGAGCGAGTTGGCCGTGCGTGTAGAGGCGCGCGGCTGTGAACTTGCATCCGGGAGATAGTAGGTTCGAATCCCACTGTCGGCAGCCCTGAAGATGGTTTTCCGTGGTTTCCCATTTTCACACCAGGCAAATGCTGGGGCTGTACCTTAATTAAGGCCACGGCCGCTTCCTTCCAACTCCTAGGCCTCTCCTATCCCATCGTCGCCATAAGACCTATCTGTGTCGGTGCGACGTAAAGTCCCTAGCAAAAAAAAAAAAAAAAAAAACCACACTTTGAACTGAATCTATACCACCCAGAAAGCAGCTCAGGGACTACATCACCTATGGATTAAAGGCCACGCTGGTATAACGATTATCGAAACAGTAGACCAGTTAGCGAAAGAAGCCGTAACATGTGAACACCGCGTTTGCAAACAATTACGATATTCTGATGTTTTACCCACAATCAAACAGCAGGTCTACAGGGAATGGTCTGAGTACTGGGAAACGTAACAGCTTGCAAGAGGAAAGCACTGTGCTAAAATTCAGCTCACCATCCCAACGCAAATCATGTTCAAGAAATTCAAACTAACTCGCAGACACCTTTCATCTTTAATGCGTCTCGATCATGGATGCTATCCGAGACATCTACACAGGATCAAGGTCTTAGACACACCTCACCCTGGAGAAATAGCTGACCTGAATTACATCCTAGTGTCATTTAAGAAGTACTCCCAACAGCAGAACTATCTGTACTTTTCTCTGAAAATGAAAACCTACAACCTGTTTTCCAGTCAGTGACCGGGTCAGGGATTGAATGAATGAAACCCCCATCTTGCGGCGAGGATAGGAATTGTGCCGGCTGCCGAGGCCTGTCGCACTCCTCTGGAGCAATGATTAATGACTGACAGATGAAATGAAATGATACTGGAGAGTGTTGCTGGAATGAAAGATGACAGGGAAAACCGGAGTACTCGGAGAAAAATCTGTCCGGCCTCCGCCTTGTCCAGCACAAATCTCACATTGAATGACCGGGATTTGAACCACGGAACCAAGCGGTGAGAGGCCGACGCGCTGCCACCTGAGCCACGGAGGCTATATCTGTTTTCTCTAGTGAGGTTAAATACCCCACTGCCAAACTCAATTGCCATCTTGTTATCAAACCTAACTCCACAATTATTAGCTGTAATTTGTCAATATTTATCAGACTGTAGTATTAAGTTAGGCTCTTTTCAAAGCACTAAGTGTATTTTCTATGCTCACTCACTGGGTAAATACTGGCCGCATGGTCTCCGAGGCCGAACGCCATTAGTAGCATTGTCCGGCTCCATGGCTAAATGGTCACAGGGGTCCCAGGTTCGATTGGCCCCAGGGGCTCTGAACTTTGGAGCGTGGGTTGGCGACCACGGGGCCCCTAGCTGAGTCCTGGCATTGCTTCCACTTACTTGTGCCAGGCTCCTCACTTTCATCTATCCTATCCGACCTCTCTTGGTCAACTCTTGTTCTTTTCCGACCCCGACGCTATTAGGTTTGCGAGGGCTAGGGAGTCTTTCATTTTCACGCCCTTCGTGGCCCTTGTCTTCTTTTGGCCGATATCTTCATTTTTCGAAGTGTCGGATCCCTTCCCTTTTTTCCCTCTGATTAGTGTTATATAGAGGATGGTTGCCTAGTTGTACTTCCTCTTAAAACAATAATCACCACCACCACCACCAGGTTCGATTCCCGACAGGGTTGGCAATTTTAATCAAAATTGGTTAATTTCTCTGGCACTGGAACTGGGTGTATGTGTCGTCTCCATTCCATCCTCATCCCGACGCGCAGGTCGCCTACGGGTGTCAAATCAAAAGACCTGCACTGGCGAGCCGAAGTCCTCGGACACATGCCGGAACTAAAAGCCATACGCCATTCCATTAGTAGCATTAAAAAAAAAACCACCTTTTTGCTACTCGTTTAATGTCTCAATAACACACTGAAGGTTTTTGGTGACGGAAGGATGGGTAATAGCTAGGACTGGGAAGGTAGCGACCGTGGCCTTAATTAGGTACAGTCCCAGCATTTGCCTGGTGTGAAAAATGGGAAATCACGGGAAACCATCTTCAGGGCTGCTGACGGTAGGATTTGAACCCACGATCTCACTAATGCCCGCTCACAGCTACGCGACCCTAACCGTACGGCCAACTCACTCGGTATTTAGATTTTCAACGTATTAGGTCGGGGTCAGTACTTATAGTACGTGTTGAAGAGATGTTAAGTACAGATCAAAAATGGCCAACCGGACACTAGTGGGGTCCGAACCCACAACCTTCCGATTTCTGGTCAGATGCAGTTACCATTGACCTAAGGTGTTGTAGGTAATAATTTTGCCGTTGGAAACGATCAAAGCTACAGGTCTCCCTACCATAGGGGTACTCTGACTGTGTCAGAAAAACGAGGATAACTTTCTATGGCGAAACAATAACTTCCGTGCTACCTGGCTGTTGGAGATTACTCTTCTTTTTCTTCTTCTTCTTATTTAGTCCCTTTTCCCTCTAGGGTTGGTTTGATCCCGGACTCAGCGAGAGGATCCCACCTCTACCGTCTCAAGTGCAGTGTCCTAGAGAGTGAGACATTTGGTTGGGGGAATACAAGTGGTGACGAGGACCAGTACCTCGCCCAGGCGGCCTCACCTGTTATGCTGAACAGGAGCCTTGTGAGGGATGGAAAGATAGGAACCGATAGGCAAGGAACGGGGAAAGAAGAGGCGATGGCCTTAAGGTACCATCACGGCATTTGCCTGGAGGATCAATTGGTAAACCACGGAAAACCACTTCGAGGATGTCTGAGGATTGAATCGATCCCCCTCTCTACTCAGTTGACCTCCCGAGGCTGAGTGGAGCCCGTTCCAGCGCTCGTAGCACTTTTCGAATTTTGTGACACAGACGGGCCTCGGGGGAGGGGGGGGGGGTGAGGAGTGGCAGCTCGCTCGACCCTCTAACTTCTTGTACGGTTCTCTGAGACGCCGAGGAGGTGAAATTTTGTTTTAAAGGAGTTCCCATCGAGAAAATGGCTGTGTGGTTTGGGTCACGTAGATATCAGCTTGCACGCGGGAGATAGTGTGTTCGAATCCCACTGTCGGTAGTCCTGAAGATGGTTGTCAGTGGTTTCCCATTTTTCACTCCAGATAAATCGTCGGAGTGTACCTTAATTAAAACCACGACCTCTTCCTTCTCACTCTAAGCCCTTTTATATCCCATCGTCGCCATAAAATCTATGTGTTGGTGCGACGAAAAGTAGATTGTAAAAAAAAAAAAAAAAAAAAAAAAAAAGAGAGATAGAGAGAGGAGTTCTTTTACTTGGGAGAAGATCTGAGACACCAAGCTGGTGTGTTTAGACATTTTCGAATATCACCGGACTGGGCATGGATGGAGCCATCCAGTCTTGCCAAAATTACAGTAAATCCCCCGTTACATAACCCGTTCCAGCCCTCGTCCCAATTTTCAAATTTCGTGACGGAGCCGGGAATCGAACCCGGGCCTCCGGGGAGTGATTAGCGATTACCAATCAGTCAGTTCAGTTTGTTCGACTTGTCTGTTTGCAGTGCCCTAGTCTAGCCTGTGCCTACTCTTCCACACGTTTCACCATTATCAGGATGCACCGTCACTGCACTGGCTGTCAAAGGGAGGCTTTACATCTCACTGGCGATCACTTGGTGCGGTTAACAAGAAATGAGGCTAGTCGATATGTTATTATAATACTAGCGGATGGAGGGTTATGCTCGTGAGTTGGAGGACGCTAAAGTCAATACTGGAGATTTTCTGAATAGGATGATCAAGATGATAGCAGCTTTAAGGAGACAATTTGTGGAGGCCATAGGTAAAAACGATTTCTCTCAGGAATTCAAAACTGCTTCCGTATAATGTAAAGCTCATATTGGTCTCACTTACTTACAAAAGACGCTTGCCGGGCTGAGTGACTCAGACGGTTAAGGCGCTGGCCTTCTAACCCCAACTTGGCAGGTTCGATCCTGGCTCAGTCCGGTGGTATTTGAAGGTGCTCAAATACGACAGTCTCGTGTGAGTAGATGTACTGGCACGTAAACGAACTCCTGCGGGACTAAATGCCGGCACCTCGGCGTCTCCGAAGACTGTAAAAGTAGTTAGTGGGACATAAAGCAAATAGCATTATTATTAACAAAAGACGCTTTGGTCTGTCAAAATTCCACCAGCGCTTTCTTAGAAAAGACAATGCTTGGCCAAGGAGTTAAAGGCCCGTTGGTTCAGCCGTTTGGATCTGGGTTCAGTTCACCGTCATGAAGTCGAGAAAGTTAGGAATGAGGTGTCCATTTTCGGAGAGGCACATATCAGCTTACACGAAAAGCGAGAGCAAAGGTGACAGGGCAGGTAGTGGTGGTGATTATTATTTTAAGAGGAAATGCGACTGGGCAACCATCACTGATCAGGGGAAAAATGGGAGAGGTCCGACACTTAGAATGAAGGTATCAGCAACAGAAGAGAGAAGGGCCACTAAGGGCGTGAAAATGAAACACTCTCTGGGAGTCGCAAATCTAATACCCTGCGGTAGAATAACACGATATCCCCTGCCTGTGGTAAGAGGCGACTAAAGGGGGCCCTGGAGCGTGGCTTGGCGACCACGGGGCCTTATTTAAGTCCCAGAATTGCTTCAACTTGTGCCAGTAAGTATCCTATCCGACCTCCTTTGGTCAACTCTTGTTCTTATCCGACCCCGACGGTATTAGAGCACTCGAGGCCTATTATTATTTCATTTTCAAGCCCTTCGTGACCCTTGCCTTCTTTTGGTTGATACCTTCATTTTTCGAAGTGTCGGATCACTTCCTTTTTTCCTCTCTCATTAGTGTTATATAGATGATGGTTGCCTAGTTGTACTTCCTCTTAAAACAATAATCACCACCCCCACCACCACCACCACCACCACCTAATGTCAGCTCCATGGCTAAAATGTTAGCGTGCTGGCCTTTGGTCACAGGGATCCCGGGTTCTATTCCCGGCAAGTCAGAAATTTTAATCATAATTGGTTAATTTCCCCGGCACAGGGCACCCGACACCACTACTACGACGCGCAGGTCGCCTATGGGAGTCAAATCTAAAAACCTGCACCAGGCTTCTCCGGAGGCCATACGCCATTATTATTACCACCACCTAATACTGTACCACACGGGTTAGAAAAGAACAAGAGTTGACCAACGGAGGTCAGACAGGAAAGATGAAAGTGACGAGCCAGACACAAGGAAGTATCAGTCAATCAATCACTACTGATCTGCATTTAGGGCAGTCGCCCAGGTGGCAGATTCCCTATCTGTTGTTTTCCTAGCCTTTTCCTAAATAATTTCAAAGAAATTGGAAATTTATTGAACATCTCCCTTGGTAAGTCATTCCAATCCTTAACTCCCCTTCCTATAAATGAATATTTGCCCCAGTTTGTCCTCTTGAATTCCAACTTTATCTTCATATTGTGATCTTTCCTACTTTTATAAACGCCACTCAAACTTATTCGTCTACTAATGTCATTCCACGCCATCTCTCCGCTGGCAGCTCGGAACATACCACTTAGTCGAGCAGCTCTTCTTCTTTCTCTCAATTCGTCCCAACCCAAACATTGCAACAATTTTGTAACGCTACTCTTTTGTCGGAAATCACCCAGAACAAATCGAGCTGCTTTTCTTTGGATTTTTTCCAGTTCTTGAATCAGGTAATCCTGGTGAGGGTCCCATACACTGGAACCATACTCTAGTTGGGGTCTTACCAGAGACTTATATGCCCTCTCCTTTACATCCTTACTACAACCCCTAAACACCCTCATAACCATGTGCAGAGATCGGTACCCTTTATTTACAATCCCATTTATGTGATTACCCCAATGAAGATCTTTCCTTATATTAACACCTAGATACTTACAATGATCCCCAAATGGAACTTTCACCCCATCAACGCAGTAATTAAAACTGAGAGGACTTTTCCTATTTGTAAAACTCACAACCTGACTTTTAACCCCGTTTATCAACATACCATTGCCTGCTGTCCATCTCACAACATTTTCGAGGTCACGTTGCAGTTGCTCACAATCTTGTAACTTATTTATTACTCTATAGAGAATAACATCACTGCAAAAAGCCTTATCTGATTCCACTTCTTTACTCATATCATTTATATATATATATAAGAAAACATAAAGGTCCGATAATACTGCCTTGAGGAATTCCCCTCTTAATTATTACAGGGTCAGATAAAGCTTCACCTACTCTAATTCTCTGAGATCTATTTTCTAGAAATATAGCAGCCAATTCAGTCACTCTTTTGTCTAGTCCAATTGCACTCATTTTCGCCAGTAGTCTCCCATGATCCACCCTATCAAATGCTTTAGACAGGTCAATCGCGATAGAGTCCATTTGACCTCCTGAATCCAAGATATCTGCTATATCTTGCTGGAATCCTACAAGTTGAGCTTCAGTGGAATAACCTTTCTTAAAACCGAACTGCCTTCTATCGAACCAGTTATTAATTTTACAAACATGTCTAATATAATCAGAAAGAATGCCTTCCCAAAGCTTACATACAATGCATGTCAAACTTACTGGCCTGTAATTTTCAGCTTTATGTGTATCACCCTTTCCTTTATATACAGGGGCTACTATAGCAACCCTCCATTCATCTGGTATAGCTCCTCCGACCAAGCAATAATCAAATAAGTACTTCAGACATGGTACTATATCCCAACCCATTGTCGCTTGCTTTCTTGGCTTACGCTGCTTGAATCAACGACAGACCCCAAGTGTAAGCGTACGAATTGTAGAGCATAAAAACCTCTACAAGAAAGTCCGCGATGGTATATACCTATTTTGAACCAGCTGCCCTCTAGAAGCGATTTTATGTTCTGGTACGCGGTAAAAAAAAAAAAAAAACTCCTTAAGATTAAATAAATATTTCGATATTATCCTCGAAGTCCTCATCGAAATAAATTGTTTGACCTCCTCCACTATTTCATAAGGATTACAATAACCTTGTCAGGACATTATTTGCATGAATGGTTCAGAAGTTATGACCATTTTAGACTGTTAGTGGTAATTCGTTCCCTGTTGTCTGCTAGCAAGTTGCCTCTACCTAGCCGCTAGAGGTGCCAGTGTCGCTCCAGCTGTCAAGTGGATGAACCTTCCTCTTATTAGAGCTTCGCGACTGTATATATTAGAGTGTGGTCCTATCATAGTTGAAGGGACATGAACCACACACATTCTTGTCTGAGGAAAGTGACTACGATATGATAGAAACAAAAACCGTTGCTGTCACTGATGAAGTTGATTTCACCTCTCTTAGGATCGTCATCCGCTACGACTGCGGGTCACGGCCAAGAAGTGGGAATGTGTTACGGCTAGGAAGTGTGGGACGGAGGAAATAAATCTTAACGACAACGGCTCATCTCAAGCTAATTACCCAGCGGTCAGAGATCTCATAAAGGACTTGCCACTAACAGCGAGAAAATTAGCAGCAGTAAATCTTGATGAAATGAGCTCGTCGCGGAAATACGGCTCTAGTACGTCTCCTGACGACAGGAATTTAAATTGAGCGTAGTCACGCTGTGAGTTGGGCCTGCTATACAGAGCGAGCCAATAAGAAGTTCACTTCAAATATCTCTGGATCTGTTCAAGATATTGATATCCTGTTTTCATATTCTTAAGTTGTGTTATAGAACTCGTTACGTAAAATGGTGTCAAATTTCTTTATGGTCATGGGTATCCATCAACGGCTGCTAATTTCAGATGGCAACCAGCCGTAAGACATAGTCTGCACGGTTGCTAGGTAACAATGTCTGACATCCATCAATAACTTACACCACAGTCTGCACGGTTGCTAGGTAACAATGTCTGATCATCCATCCACACCTTACATCACAGTCTGTACGGTTGCTAGGTAACAATGTCTGACCATCCATCCATACCTTACATCACAGAGTGCACTGTTGCTAGGTAACAATGTCTGATCATCTATCCACACCTTACATCACAGTCTGCACAGTTGCTAGGTAACAATGTCTGACCATCCATCCACACCTTACATCACAGAGTGCACGGTTGCTAGATAACAATGTCTGACAATCCACCCACACCTTATATCACAGAGTGCACGGTTGCTAGATAACAATGTCTGACCATCCACCCACAACTTACATCACAGAGTGCACGGTTGCTGGATAACAATGTCCGACCATCCATCCACACCTTACATCATAGAGTGCACGGTTGCTAGATAACAATGTCCGACCATCCATCCACACCTTACATCACAGAGTGCACGGTTGCTAGATAACAATGTCTGACCATCCATCCACACCTTACATCACAGAGTGCACGGTTGCTAGATAACAATGTCCGACCATCCATCCACACCTTACATCACAGTCTGTACGGTTGCTGGATAACAATGTCCGACCATCCGTCCACACCTTACATCGCAGAGTGCACGGTTGCTAGGTAAGAATGTCTGACCATCCATCCACACATTACATCACAGAGTTCACGGTTGCTAGGTAACAATGTCTAACCATCCATCCACACCTTACATCACAGCCTGCACGGTTGCTAGGTAACAATGTCTGACCATCCATCCATACCTTACATCACAGCCTGCACGGTTGCTAGGTAACACTTCCATCACACATTTTGTTATATAACATTATTTCATTACACAAATTTTCGGATGAACCCCAGCTCCAAGACATATTTATGTTAATATTCGGTGGAGGTGGTGATCATTGTTTTAACAGGAAGTGCAACTAGACAACCATCTTCCATATAACACTAATCAAAGAGAATGGAAGCGATCCGACACTTGGAAAAATGAAGGTATCGGTCAAAGGAAGGCAAGGATCACGATGGGCGTAGAAATTAAATACATTCTACGCCACGCAACCTAATACCGTCGGGGTCGGAAAAGAACAAGAGTTGACCAAGGGAGGTCGGATAAGATAGATGAAAGTGGAAACCCTGGCACAAGTAAGTGGACTCAGCCCAGGGGCCTGCGGTCGCCAACCCACGCACCCAAATTGAGAGTCCCTGGGGACCCTTTTAGTCGCCTCTTACGACAGGCAGCGGTTACCGTGGATGTTATTCTACCGCCCCTGCCGACGGGAAGATGCCAATACGCGCCCCTAATAACGAATACAGTTTATTACGACATCTCTTAACGACGTATAGGATATAACGGTCCGGTCCAAATGCTATATACGCACTGTATTTAAAAAATATCGCTTACCGGGCGAGTTGGCCGTGCGGTTAGGAGCGCGCAGCTGTGAGCTCGCATCGGGGAGATAGTGGGTTCGAACCTCACTGTCGGCAGCCCTGAACATGGTTTTACGTGGTTTCCCATTTTCACACGAGGCAAATGCTGGGGCTGTAACTTAATTAAAGCCGCGGCCGCTTCCTTCACATTCCTAGGCCTTTCCTATACCATCGTCGCCATAAGATCTATCTGTGTCGGTGCGACGTAAAGCAACTAGCAAAAAAAATCTCTTATTATGACATATCGTATGAAACGGCGTATTTTAATCACATTTTTGGAGAAATGTATCGAGTATATTAGGCTTTTAGGAATTGCTGATAACAATTCAAAGCTTACTTTCAATAGTTTGTAGATGTCAAATCATTCTGTGTGTTAAATAGTCAAGCCAGGCATCGCAAAGGGGAGTGTTTAACTAAGGGACCGTGCGAATGGCGAGTGGTGCGCTCTTGCGACTACCTCAGAAAACGTTTGATGGGGCAAGCTGCTGGCCAGCGCTCCAGTTAGTTTATATCGGTGTTAACTGAAAGAATGGAGAGTCGAAGGAGTAAAAGCAAACAAACTTTCACTCATCTCCCAGCAAGGAATTGACATTAACATTTATTGAAGGGGATTTTTACTTCAGATTAAAATGAACTAGCCTCGTTTTATTCACCCTGCTTTATTGTGAGACATAAGGTGGATTTTACAGCATGGTAAGCCTCTCAACATTGGCCAAAACAGAGAAAGCAATGTCTCTTCAACCCCTGAAAGCGTTTGGGACCGAATACAATGTATCTTTGTCACTGTAAGTACGTCAGTGTGCAAAATAAAGAGGTAAAAGTGCATACACGTACCCCTCAATGTGACAAGCAAGAAAGAGCTTTTTTAAGAAAAGAAATTTGCTCACTTCAAACATTGATATAGGAATTAGAAAGATGTTTTTGAAGACTTTCGTGTGGAGCGTGGCATTGTATGGAAGTGAAACATGGACGATAACTAGCTCAGAAAGAAAGAGAATAGAAGTTTTTGAAATGTGGTGTTACCGAAGAATGCTGAAGGTGAGATGGATAGATCGAATCACAAATGAAGAGATAGTGAATCGAATTGGCGAGAGGAGATCGAATTGGCTAAATTTGATGAGAAGAAGAGACAGAGTGATGGGACACATCTTAAGACACCCAGGACTTGTTCAGTTGGTTTTTGAAGGAAGTGTAGGTCCTAAGACCGGTAGGAGTAGACCAAGATATGAATATGACAAGCAGATTAGAGCAGATGTAGGATGCAGTAGGTACGAAGAAATGAAAAGGTTAGCACAGGATAGGGTGGCATGGAGAGCTGCATCAAACCAGTCTATGGACTGATGACTCAAACAACAACAACAATATTTGAACCATCTCATCATCATTCACAGCTTATCCCGCCTGCGCAAAGGAAGTACACCCAAGAAGAAGTTGTCGCCATGAATTGCAGGTCGGTTGCCCTTCCTCACTCATTATTTATAAACTGAAAATCTGCAAGCCGCTCGCTACCTCCTTTGTAATAGTAGAATAACTGAGAAAAACTGGCTTGCTTTCCCTATTTTAGCTTAGCTGCTAGCCTCTGACTTTAGTGACCGTGGTTTGAACCCCAGTGTCACTGAAGTGCGATTTTCAGTTGAAAGAATTGTGTTTCAGGAAAGGCATCCGACTTTAAATTCATGATTACAACTCTTATAAGACTCAGTGTATGCAATGGCCCCGCGCAATGATTCATTAGTGTATAACTAAAGTTATTGTGAATAAATAATTAATTAACAATTTCCCGAAGTAGGAATAAAATATAGTAAATAAGTTAATTTCAACGTTGTATGGTGGCTGATTGATACTCTTTTCCCTTAGACACTTGCAGTACATTTATTGCCCTAAACTTTACTTCACGTCAAAGACATGGTTACTGCTATTTAAATCTTCATCTTTCTTTAGCGTGGATTCCCAGAAGTAATCGGAGTGTTGCACTGTCTGAAACCCTACATAAATTGTACCGGTCGCTGCTACTGTCGAAGTCATTATTGTCTGGCTTTACCTCTTTATTTTACAATCACAAGTCAAAGCTTACTGCCTGGTTGCAATGAACTGCAATGTCAAAGGTCTCGTGAGTGCCCCATCAAACGACTGCAGCTGTTTCCGTTAGGGGCGCTAGCTACTAAAAATCTCGTGCGCGCACAAGTGGGGAAACAAACGTCATTGTTGGGAAATAATTGAATGTATCACACTCAACGATTTCTACAGTTAGAAAGAACAGAGAAAACATCTCATTTATTAGCCAAGACCGTGTGCGACATTACGTTGTTGCTACTTCTCTCCTCGCTTATTATTTTATATTTTTCTGACGTTATCGCTGTCCTCTCCCCCCTCTCTGCAAATACTGTATTGCGAATACAGTAATTATTTGACTTTTTTAAGTTTTAACTTTATTGTGTTAATTAACCATGTAAGTGTGCAACCTAAAACTTGCAGATATGATATTTTCAGCAACAAAAAACCGGTTTGTGAGAATATCGATTATAACGACTGTTAATTAATGGTCCCTTCGGAGTAGTTATAACCGGTTTTTGACTGTCTATTGATACAAACTTCTTCGTATCATCTGATGGAAAACCAAAGCCTAACTTGTGGATAGCATGTTGAGTAATAGGACATTCGATATCGTTCTGGGCAATAACATTAGCATATTAAAAAACTGGTCTACTTCAGGGCTCAGTTCTGGCACCTCTGTTATTTTATTTATATACGTCAGACATTCATGAAACATTCGCTGTGTGTTGTATGTTGGATATTCAACCCGAAGGCTGGTTTGATCCTCCAAAGCTCTGCCAAGAGCTGTCATAGATAACCTAGACGTCACTGAAGAGGAGTACTAGGGAAATGAGGAGTGAGGTAGTTGCCCGTTGCTTTCCTCACCGAGCCAGAATTTGCTATTACATATGTCTGCCAAGCCCACTGAAATGCATGCACCAACCGACCCTATGGGCGATATTTTCACACCATTCACAACAGGGACTGGCTGCATAAAGAATGGCGTTACTAGCATCGCTCATACCTCTATCACTTTCATGTTGTTAAAGCGAAGGAAGAGACTGAGACAGGTCAATGAAAGTAACAAATTTATTCTAACCCATACCAGAAGACATAGCGCACTGTAAACACTACATCTCACCAACCAGCAAAGACATATGAAACATTCATGAAACAAAATCACGGAGCTCGTTGTGTGCTGATGAGCTTGTAATAGCTGCCAGAGCCTGAAACCTAACTTGTCCATAACAGAACTAACGTGCTATCGCTTGAACAACCTGCCTCTTTGACGAAAGCCTTAGTGAAGCACTACTTAGCCATAACTGAAGAAATAGGTTTAGTTACAACTAAATACTTAAATATTGGCTCTGAGCCTGACTGTCTTTACGCCAGGAATTCACCTGGTACTCATTTTTGGTGTAGGTTACATGAACCTCAGGGTCATATACCACTCCAGGAGTGGAAATCACATTTCTAAATTTTTCGGCTTCTTGACGGGGTGTTTTTCTTTCGTTTTTGTTTTCTGTTTAGTTTTGCAGCGTAGCAACACAGATAGGGCTTATGGCGACGATGGGGGTATAGGGTTGGAAAGGACTAGGAGAGTTAAAGAAGCGACCGTGCCCTTAATTCAGGTACAGCCCCAGCATTTTCCTGGTGTGAAAATGGAAAACCACGGAAAACCATCTTCAGGGCTGCCGGCAGTAGAATTCTAAGCCATATCTCCCAAATACAAGCTGACAGCTCTGTTATCTATGAGTATGAGGTGAGAAACGCGTAACTGTTAGTAAGCAGTGGCGATCTGATGGATCGAAGCCTAGCATACCTATCCCCCCAGTCCCTGCACCTACCGGGCATACATCAGCAAACCGCGTGAGGTGGGTCGAGGGTAGAGGGACGCAGAGCCTGGGTTCCAGTATCTGTCTCCGATGCCTTGCTCTCAGAATACGTGCGACGTTTTTTCCCCCTAATAATTGCTTTGAAGTTTTGTCAATGGAGCAATGTGTCAGGTGTTTACATTATAATGTGCTTTAGATTTCCATTACTCTCATTTGAAGTTTAGGCTTCACCGATAGCCTTGGTAGCCTTAGTAGACGCCACTGGTGTACTGGAACCGATCTCTGCAGAAAGACAGAATCAAACAGGCCGGATATTGTTCTTATTGACAAACAGTCGAGGAAGACGGATCTGCTGTATGTGATAGTCCTTTCAGATCACTGTGTACATCAGGATGTCCATAAGATTGAAAAGCACACTGGTTCGCACCAGAAGTTCGAAAACTGTGGGAGTTAGACCTGGCAACGGAGAGGGCTTTCTTTAGTCATCTCCGCCACAGAACTTGTGCACGATAAGCTGCAACAGCACCTGCAGGATGTGGATATCGCCTAAACACTGCCACAAGTGCAGAAGGCTGTCATTCTGAACCGCTGCCGAATGACAGGAGGTCGGGAGAACTTGATAACTATCCGTCTCCTAATCGAAGAGTGGCATGTGATTGATGATAATAATCTTAATAGTAAAAAGCACATATGTTAGCCTTGTAAAGAGCTTTGCCATCGGATAAATGCATGTTGTGACCATATGCCTACATCCCTCTAACATGCAGAATTCGGGGTATTGTTGCAGAACACTGTTGTTATGACACAAAAACCATCCCAAAGCCCTGCTGGTGGCTGATATAAAATTATAAGCAATGGCAAGGTCCTAATTGTCACTGCCTGATGCGGACGCGGTTTAAAACCTGATCAAAGTATTAGAGATTTCTGTTTTTAAAATCACGTTCCTCTGGTTCGGATTCTTCCTAAGAAATATTAACATTCCCGTAAAATTGCAAGCTTCCTCGCCTTCTTCTACTTCTTCTTCTTCTTGCGTTCCAGCCTTCTAAGGACCGCGTTACAATTTCAATTCTTCCTCCTTAGTTGATCTTTTCTTTTCTTCCAGTATTCTTTTATTGTTTCACTGTGCTTCTTTTTCCTGTCTTCAGTCCACTTTGTGCCTGTTTTATTTTCCTTCCTCCCTTGGAATCCTTCCATTTGTAAGACTTTCTTTATAAAAATCTTTCTTCCTCACTTTATATATTCCATCCGTCTACCTTTAAGGTGATAAATTCTCCGCCTAAAGGTGTATTTATGAGATCACAGGACACACTTATCAGATGTGCTTTGATGCCATATGTCAGGGTAGTTAAGAATGACATGCAGGCCAGCCATTCATCGCCTGGAGGAGCAAGTACTTCCATTCTGCTTAACGTACAAAATTCAACATTGGCTGGAGAACACGTACAAGCGGGGACTCTCTCAGGGTCGTATTCAAGACCAAAACTCTGAGGTGCGATAGCTGCAGTCGCTTAAGTGCGGCCAGTATCCAGTAATCGGGAGATAGCGGGTTCGAGCCCCACTGTCGGCAGCCCTGAAGATGGTTTTCCGTGGTTTTCCATTTTCACACCAGTCAAATGCCGGGGCTGTACCTTAATTAAGGCCACAACCGCTCCCTTCCAATTCCTAGGCCTTTCCTATCCCATCGTCGCCGTAAGACATATCTGTGTCGGTGCGACGTAAAGCAAATAGAAAAAGAAAAAACTCTGAGGTGAAGTCGATTTTGTACCCATCAAAACCATCATTTTCCTATTCATAGTCGAGACTTAAGCGGAAAGTACTGTAGACTTTGCTTCAAAGCGCCAATGACCCGTACTTCACAAAGTCGACTGTATAGGATAATACAATGGCGGACATTGTAAACGTAATCCAGTTTGTGGAAAATTTATTTATTTATTTATTTATTTATTTATTTATTTATTTATTTATTTATTTATTTATTTATTTATTTATTTATTTATTTATTCATTCACGAAGCACAAGATACAGCTACACTGTGAAAATTTCACTTGTACTGTCAAGAGACTAATTAACCACGACCCATTACAAATTTAAAAGCCCTCCACCTCCCAGCGGGAAGAAGGGGTTTGGTTACGGTTGCTGGTACCGGTGCAATTTAATGCTCCTCACCCAACCTTTTAGACTAAAATGATATTAAGTTGTAAAAGTATAATGGAGAAGGTGTGTTATTAGTGTGTTATAATAATAGTTATTAATGAATAATGTAGAATTTGATCAGCAAAAGTTCGGACGTTAGTTACCCATCCAATGGGTGACCACGCCCAATGTTGCTTAACTGTTGATAAGTTGTTAAATGCATTTAATTAATAATTGAAATGTGTTGTTAAGTGCAGGTAAATGGATCAAGTCCTGTAGTTAGCCCGAGTGTATGGCTGACACAGATATTAGTGTTTCAGATATGCGGTACAGTAGGGGTGGTCACCCATCCAACTACTAAACACGCCCAATGTTTACCTTTGTTGGATAAGGGCATTTATCTGATCTTTTCGCAGTGACTGCACATTTATTAAACTGTTGTGTTTTATATTTAATGAGAGTGTGCAGATGTTAATTTGGAAAACAGCACAATAAGTCGGCAATTGCGTTGCACCGTGCCTCGTTCCGAGACCAGTGCCTCATCTTTTAGATTGCGATAGTTTTGGTGATGATTACTATTTTCGTAGTGGTTATATTTGGTATTTGTGGTGCTAAGGATGGGCAGTAGCTAGAAGTGTGGAGAAGGCATTAAGCATAGGAAGTGAGAACTTTCATGAGTTTCTTGGTAAGTCTCGATGGGAATTGATTGGTATGGCAATTGAGGCTTTCACGGCCGGCATTACAAATCATGTCAGCGTTTTCCGGGCTTGTAGGCCGTGGTCCAGTAGCGAGTGAATGCCCCGACGTTTCACCGAAGACTGCGTTCGGCATTGTTCAGCACTTCATTCCACTGAGAGCTTCGCTGCTATCGAAGTCAGTCGGGACCCTTGACAATGCCGAATGCAGTCTTCGGTGAAATGTCGGGACATTCACTCGCTCCTGGACCACGGCCTACAAGCCCGGAAAACGCTGACATGATTTGATTGGGATGGGCTTGTTGAAGATGTGGGGGCTGGGGGGAATTGGTTGGAGGTTTCCAGATACTCAGTCCACCAAGATGGCCCTGAATTGGGTATAATTGGTTGTTTAGGAGATAAAGGAGTAGTAATACAAGGGCATTGTTAGACGGGCTTGGCGGGGGCGGTGTGGGGATGGAGAAAAGTAGCGGTGAGTTGACGGTGAGGGTGGTAGGATTTGAAAGTGGTTTGTGATAAAATTTTGCTCTGTGCTTAGCTATAATTGCCTTCTTAAAGTATGGGCTGCCAGGAAACGAGGCTGCGTGGCTGCCTTGGCAGTTCGCGCACCGCGCCTGGTCCCGAGGTACCTTACATTCAATGTGGACCGCCACAGCTATTGCAGCGGGTTTTATTTCTGCATCTAGCTGCATTGTGATCCAGTTTAAGGCAATTATAGCATAATGTGGTGAGAGATGGGTCAGGTGGCGGTTGTTCGGGTTTAGGTGTGGGTGGAGTGTGCGGTGAGTTACTGATCGTTGGTTTTGGTGACGAAGATTGCTTGTTAGGTATGGGTTTCTTCTTTGGTGCCTATGGAGTGGGAGTTGTTTGTGAGGGGGTGGCTGTGGTCTGCTTGATGGCTTGAATTGTGGCATGGGGAGGAATGGGGGTGGTAGTCGTGTGGTTTGCGATTGCATGTCTTGGTTGAGGGGATAAGCCTGCAGTGAGATATGTGCTGTCGTGGGTGTGGCTTGGACAGTAAAATTGGTAGTTTTGGGGGTAGCTTGGGTTCCATTGGGTTTCCTTCACGATAAAATATAACAAACATAACAAAAGATAACAAGATCAAGTACACAGCCTACTAATAACTATCCAAATCAAAAACCATGCGAATGTCCATGTTCATAGCCAAGTCGTCGTGGGTCAAGATGGCGGTATAATCACTTCAAGATCTTGAAGATGACCCTGAGATTATCCAAGCCGCACATACTCCTCGTCTAGTTGTACGAGATACGCAAAACCTGATTGAGTTCTACAGTGATAGCGAATTCAAAATTAGGTACAGATTCGATAAACGAACTGTATTATTGTAGATATCATTGCGATGTTCGCAAATGTGGGCCTGCTAATGATACAACTGCTAATTTCTTTGAGATATAATGCTACGATTAAGTGTGAATTACTAGATGTATTTGTTTATTATGTATTGTAATGCTTTTACACATAACTCATTGAGATTATGATATATGAATAAGCGCGATGTTATTGTTACAGGCCTAACTTATATTCTTGTTACAGGCAATTTTCTACTAGTTTCTGATGACGTACGAAGTGTAAGCTAGCCAACAGTCAGCAGAATAATTAGAAGGGTATCTGAACGGATTGCCAGGAAAATACCTCAGTTTGTCAAGTTTTCACAAAATGAAAAATCTTTTTCTTTCCTCTTATGGTTGAGCAAAGAAACATGAAGAATTAATTCTGGTAATTTAGGCCTGAACAGAAATAGCTAAAAATGCGTGACGGAAGCCTCCCTTTCCTTGTTTTCTATTATTATTACAAATATTATCCGTCGCCTACGAAATACTATAAGGCCGGCAGATAAGCGGCTGACAGTGGTGGGCAGCAACCTGATAGTTCAACAACCACTCACCAGGTTCGTAGTTAAGCTCCCTACCAGCGTTGCCAAGCTCCGAAAATTTGAAAACCGCACAGAAATTCAAAATAAAACGTATTCTTTATAGTAAAACTGTGCAGTAGTACTGTTCACCCAAAAACACTCAATAGAATGCGTGCAATAATAACAAGTAGCAATAGTATCAAATTGGAATACGTAACTGAAACGTATATGCAACATATACATTTCGGCCTTTCTTCACACGCTGTATCAGGCCGCAGTATTTTTCTAGAGGTACTAATAATGAAGTTGGCATCTCTGAAATGCCTAATACACATAGCAGAGGCTTGTTGCCTTGCCGTGAAATTGTTAGAATCTACTGTTGTCTTGTTGTGGCTTCAGATGGGAATTTATGGAACGACACGCCCTTTGGTTACACTTTTTCTCGATTTACAAAAAAGAAGGCTGCAATATACACCATTTTATATTTTAAATCTTTACTGCACTCGCTTTAGTAAATAACAACACTTCATTAATAAAAAGTACACAAGGATATACCATAGCCACAGAAACTTTTTTTTAAACAACACTGCAATCTGTCTCGACATGTTTGAGAGTCGAAGAAAGCAATGGCAAGCACGTGTATTCTGAAATACTTCCCGTTACAAAACATTTCCTTTCCCTTCATTTGACTCTTTCGCCTGAGCAAACCGTTTTCATTTCCTATGTGGAGAACAATAAGCCGTTTTCCCTTGGCGGAGGGATATTTCAACCCACTCGATTACCCCCTAAGAAATCGATCTTTACTAGATTTTATGGTTTCATCTTTCCAAATTTTCGTAGTAGTGGGCCCTGCATTTACCCACGTTTTATCAAGGAAATAAATAGATCTACGCTCTTGGCAAAAGGTCTTATTCTGACGAAAATACTTTCTTCTCCACAATACTATTTCATTCTTTAAATAAGCGCCCATTGGCGATTTAGAGGCGGTTAAGTAAAGTTCATAAATTTCAAAACTCTGTGAAGAGTTGCACGAGAAAATGTAGGCAATGTATCGTCACTATGAACGGAATCTAATCTTTTATTAAGAATTGGATTTCATTTATTAAAAGGAAGTGAATTTTTTTTTCGGATAACGTCTTTCGTAAAACTGTCGTATTTTTCACTTTGCTTTGTAGCTTTACGTGTTTCCTTGGGAGTAACCAGTTTCCTGACAATCTTAAATTTTTTCTAGCAAGATAAATCCTCGCCTTTGAAATACCTGTTACATTGGCCACTGCACGTCTTACTTCATCTAGAGTACTTCTAGGATTTTCTTCACCAAATTTGGAAAACACATTTGACTCACATGTCTTCTTGCCACTGGTTAGTGGTTTTCCTTTTTTATGTTTAATCACAGACTGGCCTGGTTCAGAAATGATTTACAATTACGGCACATTCTCTCTCTCTCTCTCTCTCTCTCTCTCTCACACACACACACACACACACACACACACACACACGTTTGCACTTCCAGTTAACATGTGCTTCGAATCAGCAAACAGTGAGTGAGCTACTGGGCTCTAATAACAATGTTTGCCTAACAGATCGTCGTTTCCCGCAAACTGTTCCGTCAAGTGACTTACCTTCCTGTGTCTGAGAGATGTAACGACCGGGCGAGTTGGCCGTGCGCGTAGAGGCGCGCGGCTGTGAGCTTGCATCCGGGAGATAGTAGGTTCGAATCCCACTATCGGCAGCCCTGAAAATGGTTTTCCGTGGTTTCCCATTTTCACACCAGGCAAATGCTGGGGCTGTACCTTAATTAAGGCCACGGCCGCTTCCTTCCAACTCCTAGGCCTTTCCTGTCCCATCGTCGCCATAAGACCTATCTGTGTCGGTGCGACGTAAAGCCACTAGCAAAAAAAAAAAAAGAGATGTAACGTGTTTGTATATACATGTGGGAAGAATAATGTATACTCAAATGATGTTGCTAATAATAAGCGAAAGCATCATATGTTAGGCTTATTACATTTCTTCCAAACTATGTAAGTTGTGCAACGTTAATTTTTGTGTAGATGTTCATGTAGGGAGTGCATTCCTAAAACCAAACCTCGCACAGATTGCATACTCCGAGTCTCAATCAAGGCGAGACAGACTGTAGGAGGGACACAGTTGATCAACTACTAAGGCTGCCGATTAGTGCACTATAGGGAGCATACGAGCGATCCTAGCGTTAAATTGAGGAACTACATAGGACCAACGTGTACTTTATGAACCCTCTCCATTTCCCGGCCGTTATAGTATTACGTAGGCGAATACATTAGCATTGCCAACCTCAAATACAGTTCATAACATTTCGACTTTGCAAAGTCTCCTGCAGGCAAAGTCGACTTTGGTGAAAGTAGCGTCTATGAAATAGACTTACAGCAAAGTTAGACTTCCTATGAAAGTAGACTTTGCTCAAAGTCTTTTTCTTGAATACGACCATGAGGTACCTTGAACAATGCTACAAGACAGGAAAAGGGCGGCAAGTTTGAAGGGCGTATTCTCTGCACATTAAGGATGTCAGTGAGAAGGCCGAGGGATGTTTTGCGTGATAACCTTAAACAATGTCTGCAAATGCACGTTAATTAAACGGATATTAGTAAATCGTGGACTTACAGGCGCTAATAATGTATGTGGCTGAAGGTGGAAGCACTCGCCAAAGAGACATCATTGCGTTGTACATAACAAAGTACGGTAAGCTCAGAGAAGAGTCGGAATCAGCCCGCAACTACTGACCGGAAGAAAAAGGGAATATACGAGCCAACAATTACTTTCGGCCAGCATACAACAATTTTCATGTAGTTGGACTGATGACTGCAGTCCGTGCGACAATCCCGAGATATGTTGTGAAATTACTTTCACATCCCTTGAAATCCAGTTGCAGATTTGCCCAGATGTCGCACTCTACGCTCCGAAGGTGTCGATCCAAATACTGAGTAATTTACCTGTACAACCTCAAGCATTAATACATAACATATACAGTAAGTCTCATAATTGTGCATTTCCGTTAACCTGTTGCTACCAGATTTCTCATCTTACATATTTTAACTATAGTTCTAGTGCTTAAACAAACTTAAACGAATGTTAGCTCACCGAACAAAAAGATAGTCACCCCTGGAGAAATCATTACAAGTATAATTTAATAGCGTGTAACTCCGCCTCTGGACTTGATAATCGCCTGGGTTCGGTTAGGAAGTGAATCCACAAGGTTGTGCAGGTACATCGCCACTCGCTGAGGATTTGATCGCGCAATTCCACCAAATTGCAGGGATGCTGATGTCGCCGTTTTACCCACTGTTGCAACATGTCACACAGATTTCCTATGGGTTCAAGTCGGATTATTTTGCAGAACAATTGAGATGTAATACTGTGCCAGAATGTTCATAAAACCAGTCACACATGCGTCCAGCCCGATGAACTTCGCTGCTATCTAAAAGAAATCGGGGTATCAATAGCATACTCATCATGCAGATGTTGACTGAAAGGCAACACCTAATCATCCAGAATGTTTAAATAAACATGCTGGTTCATGCCAATGGTCACCTCAGTAAGCGGTCAATCCATGATATGAAAAACACCCCCAAAACATTACAGACTCACCTTCGACTTGAACCTGACCTTGCACACATCCAGGATGAAATGCTTCATTTGGCCTTCGGTACACTCGACGACGTGCGTCGTTGGAATGCAGGCAGAAACGTGATTCGTCAGACCACATTACGTCCCGCTGGTCAGATATTGTCCACGTTCGATAATTTCTAGCCCATTGAAGACGCGCAGATTTATATGCGTGTGTGAGCAATGGCCTCTTGCTGACAGGTTGGGATGGAACTTCATTCACTGACTACAGCAATTCCTGTCGAGTTTGGAAGCGATTTAGATTCACAAGCCGTGAAACACGTCTCCGGTCCCTCTCAGTCAAGATCTTTTTTTCTTCGACCACAATTCGCACGTCGTGTTTCGTCTAACACCTGTGCGTGTAGACTCGTTGAACTGTCCGCTGTGAAACACCAACAAATCCACCAAGTTCACGCACCGTACGGCCACGAGTAGGCAAAATGCGATTGCCAATTTTTGCCAAACTGTCACATCCTTACATCTACACATGTTGACGTACACTGTCCACTTGAAACATCAATGTCTCACTCATCGCTACTGTCTTATGCTCACGCAGAGGCAACGCGCGCACGGTTGAACACGGAACTCGTTTTCTGCGCCATCTGTACAGGCTTAACGATCCATCTGTGGGTGCGCACGGGGGTGATTAATCTTTTGTCCACATCGGCAAACCAAACTGTTTAGGAAATCAAGGTAAGGCAGCGAAACGCAATACATCCGTGTTTAAAGAGACTTAAGTTCAATAGACAGCCAGAGAAAGATTTTAAGATATAGATTAGGCATGCAACTTCCGAAGAGAATGTTATACAGGGTGATTACAAATGATTGATCTGGTTCTGGCGTTTTATGGCTTCAAATAAATATAACGCCCAATCGTTTGTGCTAATAACCAATCAAAAGTTTTGTTTGCCATTGAAGGTTTTATTGTGATTCACCAGGTGGCAGATTGATAGCAGTTTTCAAAATGGCGACTAATCAACAAAAAGCATTTTGTGTGTTGCAATATGAGAGGACTGAATCCGTCAGTACCGTGCAGCGTGCGATCTGAAGACAGTACAGCATACAGTCACCAACCTACCAAAGCATTCTGCGGTGGTTCAAGGAAAAATCTCCGGACGACCAGGTATTTCAGTTGAAAGAGTTGAGAGCATCTGAGAGGCGTTCCTTCGTAGCCCGAGTCCAAAGAAATCAACACACCGAGCTCGATAGCTGCAATCGCTTAAGTGCGGCCAGTATCCAGTAATCGGGAGATAGTAGGTTCGAGTCTCACTGTCGGCAGCCCTGAAGATGGTTTTCCGTGGTTTCCCATTTTCACACCAGGCAAATGCCGGTGCTGTACCTTAATTAAGGCCACGGCCGCTTCCTTCCAATTCTTAGGCCTTTCCTATCCCATCGTCGCCATAAGACATTTCTGTGTCGGTGCGACGTAAAGCAAAGAAAAAAAATATCAACACGTCGTGCAAGTCACGAAACGGGCATTCCTCGGCCAACTGTGTGCAAGCGATTACGTCGGAAACAGCTGCTGCAACGTTTACGGCCAAACGACCTGACCATCAGACAGGAATTTTGTGAGCGTTGCCAGGAAGCAATGCAAGAGGACAAATTTGCCTCCCGACTCATGTTCAGTGAGGAGACAACTTTCCTCCTTAACAAAATAGTGAATCGTCACAATATCTGCGTATGGAGCATGGTAAATCCCTGTGTTACAGTGGAAAAAGAGATTCTGCAAAGGTGAATGTCTTCTGTGCTGTTTCACGTAACAACATTTACGGGCCCTATTTTTCCCTGGGAACACTGTGACGGGACAACATACCTGCACCAAACTCGGCGGATCGATGCTCGCCGTGTTAGCCCGACTAACACCATCTAAAATGAAAGATCAACGTATATAACTACATAATATCACTGCAAATAAATTGTATTTTTTATACAGTATACTATATTGTAACAACTTCATTCTCTTCCGCATAACTACTATTTTACGTGGCGAAAGCTTCGCATTTGTCGAATGATGAATACATGCCGACTGTGCGCTCTGTTTGCCTTTTCGCCGACGCAAACATGAGGAGCTTGAATTCATTCGGGGCGCCTCGGCGTTTCTGAAAACCGTCAATGGTACAGTAGTTAGTGGGACTAAAAACAATAACATTATTATCATTATTAAAACAATAATCACCACCAGTCCGACTCATTGGCTGAATGGTCAGCGTTGAGACGTTCGGTTCAGAGGGTCCCGAGTTCGATTCACCGCCGGTTCGGGGATTTTAATCGCATTTGATTAATTCATCTGGTTCGGGGGCTGGGTGTTTGTGCCAACATTTTCCTCTTCATATTCAGACTACACTAACAACCAACACAGAAACACGTAACAGTGATTACATCCCTCCATATAGGGTTGGTGTCAGGAAGGTCATCCGGCAGTAAAACAAGGCCAAATACACCTATGCGACACAGTTCGCACCCGCCACCTTCCATTTGTGAGAAAAGCGGTAGAAAATGGAGAAACCAATAATCACCACCACCACAATGACCTTCTCTTTACAACTGAATGCCAGCCCCGCGGTGTACGGATAGCGACCTGCCTCTTACCCGGAGGACCTGGGTTCGATTTCCTGCCAGATCAGGCAATTTTTTACTTGGATCTGAGGGCTGGTTCGATGTCTGTTCAGCCTACATGATTACAATTGAGGAGCTATCTGACGGTGAGATGGTGGCCCCGGTCTAGAAAGCCAAGAATAACGGCCGAGAGGATCCGTCGTGCTGACCACACGTCACCTCGTAATCTGCAGGTCTTCGGGTGGATCAACGGTATATCGCACAGCGAAACATAACCACAGTTGTCAGTCTATGGACTGCACATCGACTCATAGTTTGACCACCACTCCCCTAGTGTTTCACGTACAATACGCGCTACGGTATTTTATTTTCAGAATCTGGAATCCGTGGACTTATTCCTCCAATGTAGGATAATATCACGATTTAGTATAGCCTACATTGAAAACTACTCCTGCCACTTCCTATATATCACGATGTACTCATAGAAATGAGCTTACACTGTAAGTACCTAGGTGTTAATATAAGGAAAGATCTTAATTGGGGTAATCACATAAACGGGATTGAAAATAAAGAGTACAGATCTCTCCACATGGTTATGAGGGCTTTTAGGATTTGTAGTATGATGTAAAGGAGATGGCGTACAAGTCTCTGGTAAGACCGCAGTTAGAGTATGGTTCCAGTGCTAGGGACCCTCACCAGGTTTACTTGATTCGAGAAATGGAAAAAAATCCAAAGAAAAACAGCTCGATTTGTTCCGGGTGATTTCTGACAAAAGAGTAGCGTTACGAAAATGTTGTAAAGTTTTGGCTGTAGAAGATTTGAGAGAAAGGAGACGAGCTACTCGACTAAGTGGTATGTTCCGAGCTGTCAATGGAGAGATGGCGTGCAATGACATAAGTAGACCAATAAAGTTTGAGTGGTGTTTTCAAAAGTAGGAAATCTAATATGAAGATGGAAAATGAAATGAAAATGGAATGGCGTATGGCTTGTAGTGCCGGGAGTGTCCGAGGACAAGTTCGGCTCTCCCGTAGGCGACCCGTGCGTCATGATGAGGATTAAATGATGATGATGACAACACATACACCCAGCCCCTGTACCAGCGAAATTAACCACTGATGGTTAAAATTCCCGTCCCTTCTGGGAATCGAATCCGGGATCTCTGTGACTAAAAGCCAGCACGGTAACCATTTAGTCACGGAGGCGGAGATAACATGAAGATAAAGGTGGAATTCAAGAGAACAAATCGGGACAAATATTCGTTTGTAGAAAGAGGAGTTAAGGACTGGAATAACTTACCAAGGGAGATGTTCAATAAATTACCAAATTGGTTGTTGGTATTATTTAGGAAAAGACCAGGTGAACAACAGACAGGGAATCTGCCACCTGGGAGACTGCCCTAAATGCAGATAATTGGTGATTGATTGACTGTTGTCATTACCGATGTTGTTTTTGTTGTTTGTGCTGCTTCTGCTCTTGTAGCAAACTCTATAGTTCATTCCTAAGTACTTTAATGAAAAGAAAAGATTGCATTGTGATTAAACTGTGTGACAGTGGGTACCCAGTCACAGAAGATTGACATTGCGTATAATAAGTTAATTATGTGTGAAAGGGAGGGTGAGAAACACTTACAGCTATCACATGGGATGGTAAAAGTCCTAGATATTTGGAAAGTAAATTATACTCGGGCTGTTGTAGTTCATTCTGCATCATGTCGCTTATTTAATGTGTCGACTACAGCTCTCTTACTGGAATTAACCTCGTACAAACATTGTGTATGTACAGACGATTTTTGTTAATCGTCAATCAGGTACAGTAATGCTTTCAGTTCCATGCGTATTCCAACCTTATAAGTGACATCATCTTGGGAAATAACCGTCTTCAAAAGAAGAAAAGTAATGTTTGTAATCTGTGAGTTATTTATTCTCATCATTAACTCTACAGGAGAAGGAGCCCGGGAAATTCCCATACGTATCGTGATAAAGAAATTTAAGCTTGAAGGTTATAACTTATTGTGATGAAGAAATACATAGAGATGATGTAATATTTTTATCTGCACAGAAAAGTGGGATAATAATAATAATAATAATAATAATAATAATAATAATAATAATAATAATAATAATAATAATAATAATAATAATAATAATTACACCGGGAGTATAATTTCTCCGGCCAGTTAAACTGTGCGCCTTCTATAAGGCCATCTATGTAAACAAACTTGAACTGATGTATTACAAGATACTTTGGTTTTCAACTCTTAGATGTCTCTATCATCGATTTAAGTGCCCCCTCTGGCGGGATCAACTATAATTAATCCTTAAAGGGTTCCTTTTTTTAATAGTAATCAACCTACCAGAAATTTGTCAATATTTTCTCTAGCCAATTAAAATTGGGGGTGTGTACAGGAATACAGCCTATTAGTAAAGAGTTCTGGAAGCTTCCCTTGCCGGGCTGAGTGGCTCAGACGGTTGAGGCGCTGGCCTTCTGACCCCAACTTGGCAGGTTCGATCCTGGCTCGGTCCGATGGTATTTGAAGGTGCTGAAATACGTCAGCCTCGTGTCGGTAGATTTACTGGCATATAAAAGAACTCCTGCGGGACAAAATTCCGGCAACTCGGCGTCTCCTAAAACCGTAAAAGAGTAGTTAGTGGGACGTAAAACTAATAACATTATTATTATAAGCTTCCCTTCAAATATACAATAAACGCTTGGCGCTTTAGGGCGGTATTGTCTGAATTGCTCCATTTATTGTGAGTGCGACGTGTCTATAAGGAGGCAGTGGCGCGGGCGGCGTTCGGAAGGCCAAGCAACTCAAGGTAATGACAGAATTTTCATAAACATGTGAGATAGCTCCTGCGGATAGTTTGAGAGAAATGTTTCAACTTCTTTTATTTATGTAAAGTTCCAAATTTGGTGGTTTAAATGTAGGATTTGAGGACTCTGTTGTATTTCCTACTGGGAAATATGTAATGTAAGGGAACAAGGAGTGATTACCCTCTGTTTATTCCCATTCAACTTGGCATGGGGTGACTGCAGTTTTCAAAACCTCCTAATTCCCTTAATCTCATTTGGCTTTAATTGTTCTTTCTTAGTCATCCCGCTGTAGAATAGGCTTAGTCTCTGTATTTTTTTTACTAGGGGCTTTACGTCGCACCGACACAGATAGGTCTTACGGCGACGATGGAACAGAAAAGGGCTAGGAACGGAAAGGAAGCGGCCGTGGTCTTAATTAAGGTACAGCCCCAGCATTTGCCTGGTGTGAAAATGGGAAACCACGGAAAACCATCTCCAGGGCTGCCGACAGTGGGGTCCGAACCCACTATCTCCCGATTACTGGATACTGGCCACACTTAAGCGACTGCAGCTATCGAGCTCGGTCATACAAACTTTAACGCTTTCTTCAGGTCGCACGAGTTGATTTCCGAAAGAAATATTTTTGCCGTTGTGTTATTTATTTATTTATTTATTTATTTATTTATTTATTTATTTATTTATTTATTTATTTATTTATTTTTTTTTTTGCTAGGGGCTTTACGTCGCACCGACACAGATAGGTCTTATGGCGACGATGTTATTTATTTCACGTGGGTGCAAAATTTACTTAAGATCGGCGATCCCCCAGTACACGGCTCGCTTGTCAAATCTGCACGCAGTTCTGTCCAGATTCGCTGTTCGCTCTCATCGGCTAAGCCCATTATTCACTGTCACTTACTTTTACTGTTATCTTAGATTTGCGAAACTCGGATAATGTTTTCATCTCGGATAATGCTAACTTCTTTATTCACCATACAATATATTACCTCGGTTTACCAAAACTTTTTCGTTATCAATCTGAATTAGAACCTTAAATTTTTCACACTGACGCACGGAAAACAAATGACTACGTGATGCCGCCATTATCGAAACGTAAACAAGTTTTGAATTCATTCGGTGTTTGCAATTAATTTTTCATAAATTATGTCCGTAAAGGTGAAACAGCGACAAGTAAGATAGGGGAGAATTTCTTTTTTTTTTCTTTTGCTATTTGTTTTACGTCGCACCGACACATACAGGTCTTATGACGATGGTGGGATAGGAACGGCCTAGGAATGGGAAGGAAATGGCTGTGGCCTTAATTAAGGTGTGAAAATGGGAAACCACGTAAAACCATCATCAGGGCTGTCGACTGTGGGGTTCGATCCCACTATGTCCCGGATGCAAGCTCACAGCTGCGCGCTCCTAACCTCACGGCCAACTCGCCCGGTGGAGAAATTATTGAACAGGTGAATAAGTTTAAGTATCATGGAAGTATTGTGACTGAAGACCTTCACTCTATATCTAGAGCCCGCACGGTTGCGGATATCCGCGAAGTTATTGTCTTGGGGGATACAAAATCTATGGCAGTGCGGATAATTTTGCTGACGATTTCTAAACAATGACGTTTATTGATTTTCACTCAGGTATACTCTTATTTTTGTTTGTGATCAGACGACCCTTGACAGTGCTATGGGAGAATTGTGAGTCCATAAAGCCGTAAATCTGACCTAAGCCCAACTGGCTCCTGTCCGTAATTATTGGAAGGAAGGAACAAAGGTCAATACGTCAGTAGTTGTCGCAAGAGAAAATCCCTCATAAACCCGTAACTGTAGCTGTTTTGGTGCCAGGTGCCAGGCCTACTCTATTATGTTAATAGATCTATCAGTTTCAATACCTAGTGTGTAATATACTGTAGTTAAACATTTACAATATCCGCGGATAACAGTAACATAAAAGCTCGAATTGCCTTAGCCATAATATAATTTCGTGTGGCCATTTCTAGCCGAGTGCAGCCCTTGTAAGGCAGACCCTCCGATAAGGGTGGGCGGCATCTGCCATGTATACGTAACTGCGTGTTATTGTGGTGGAGGATAGTGTTATGTGTGCTGTGTGAGTTGCAGGGATGTTGGGGACAGCACAGACACCCAGCCCTCGGGCCATTGGAATTAACCAATGAAGGTTAAAATCCCCGACCCAGCCGGGAATCGAACCCGGGACCCTCTGAACCGAAGGCCAGTACGCTGACCATTCAGCTAACGAGTCGGACACCTTAGTCATGGAAAGCTTCAACAAGAAGAAAAATTGTTTTGTGACCCGCTAGAGAAAGATCTGAGGAAGAGTCCTAAAGGTGTTACGGATGGCGCTGAAATATGGACATTAAGGAAGGAAGAACAGAGAAAAACAGAGGCATTTAAAATGTGGATTTGGACAAGAAGAGGAGTAAGCTTGGAAGATAGAATAGAGTGGGAGAAGTGAGAAGCATGCTGACCGCAATCCAAAAATGAAGAAAAATTGGATAGGGCATAATCTAAGGCATAATACTTTACTACGAGTATCAATGGGAGGGATAATAAAAGGAAAACGAGGAAGGGGAAGGAAACAGTTATTAGACAGCATTAGAAAAAGACAGGAAGATTATGCAGAAGTGAAGAAAAGGGCACAAGATCGAGAGATATGGAGGTCACAGCCATGATTGGAACTGCCGGATGGCAGAACAACCTATGATGATGATGCCCCCTATTGACCAGAAATGAAGGAAGAAGCCTATATGACTTTCGAATTTGGTGGCAGAAAGCATTAACATAATAGGGAATAAGAAAACAAATTATAGCCTACACACTGTATATTTCACTCAAAACAATTATGGCAGTATTCCGTAATTCTTAATTTTAAAAAGCCATCCAGTCGTGTACCGTACAACATATAAGTTATAATCGAGAATTCATCTTAGGCCAACCTATGTGTTGGGAATTCCAGATTATGTTCGATCATGGATAACACTACAGTGATGAAGCTTTAGATAACCTCAAATGTGTTTCAAAATCAGAGAAATCGTAGTCCTCAGAGTACTGTATGTAGCGCGTTCTTTGTATCCACCTACGACGTTTTATTGCATAATCTTGGTCATATTCCTCGTCGCTGTGATTTTCTCATTTAGTTAAATATTCCAACTGCCATCTTGAAAGGCTATTATCTTAGATTTCCTGTTTTACAGGCCAACGTTTTAAACCGAGATAATAACGGTTATCCGAGATAATGTTGTTGGTGAGTGCAAATGTAACTGTTATCTCGGTTAAGTTTTGAACCAAGACAAAAGCTTTTACTCTTTGATGAATCACGTTGTGTATCACGCGTAACAAGGCCTGGAAATAGAGCCCGTAAAACGCTAAGGAAGTGGTTACACTGAAGTTCAATGCCGGGCCGCTAGGATCGCTTTCTTGCCCCCTGTCTACCAGGTTCGCGCATCTAAACGTGTTCATTAAATGAGTTGGTTGTGAATGTATTATGTATTCGTCTGATGTTAAGCATTCGCAGTCCCAGTCATAGTTTATTCACGAGAAATTAAAGGTAGTGGCATTTCGTTTCACAATTTCCAGTGAATGTTCAATGTTCGAAACATTATACAGAGGAAGTATTACGCATGAGATACGAATTCAAGCTGATCGAAGTAGGCCTCTGTTCCTAAGTTTTGATCCGAGTTACGTCATAAGAATCGGGCGATCCCAAAATTTGTCACTGGACTTTTTTTAAACTATGCTACCGTGACCGGCAATCATTTGAAAGGCATCTTCAAACTCAGAAATCTTAAATTAGGAAACCAACGAGGAAAATAATTTGCCCAACAAATTTCACGAAAATGAATGTAGCAAGAGCTAAAAATATTGTACTTTCCCCTGAAACAATCTCTGGTTTGAAAAGTATGGAGGTGGTTTGTCCCGAGAGCATTAAATACAGTTTAAAATAAGCCATTTGTTTTATGGAGCATTTTATGAAATTGTTCGATGCGCATGACGTCTGCAACACCTCACATGGGACATATTCAGGAACGAGAACAAACGAGCATCTTTTAACCGGACGAGTTGTTCGTACGGTTATGAGCGCGCAGCTGTGAGCTTGCATCCGGGAGATAGTGGGTTCGAATCCCACTGTCGGCAGCCCTGAGGATGGTTTTGCGTGGTTTCCCATTTTGACACCAGGCAAATGCTGGGGCTGTACATTAATTAAGGCCACGGCCGCTTCCTTCCAACTCCTAGGCCTTTCCTATCCCATCGTCGCGGTAATACCTATCTGTGTCGGTGCGACGTAAAGCCACTAGCAAAAAAAAAAGCATCTTTTAGTACTGAAGATGAACTCCTCAGTTGGTTAATTAATGATTTCCTGTCATATATTAAGAAACTTAAAATGCATTCATAGAAAGTAAAAAAGAATCATGAGAGAAATGTATCAGGCATAGATCTTGACTACCCAGTCCACTGTGGCCTGCGTAAAATACCTCATAAGTATACATTTGCATTATGTATTGACGAGGAACCTAACGAGCTATGGCATCGAGCTCTTCTTCAACTACCTAAGACGCCAAGCGGAATACAATGACATTATGGTTCGTGTGGCAAAAGAAAAAACAGACTGTAAAGGATGTTTAGAACATATCTCTTCTCCAGCTACTCAAAGTCCAACATTGTGTCTTATTCGTTTTCAAGATCGAGGAGCCCTCAGATACCGAAAATCATCGTCTGTGGCACTTCCGCAGTGAACGACGGAATTTGTCACCTCCGCTACGCAGTACTTGTTCCGAAGAGAGTTACTAAAAGGTGTACGTTTATTTTTTTGAGAGACGTGTTCAGCAGTGAAATTAATTGTGGAAAATGTAAAGGCGACAAACCACCTCTTTTTCTACTATGAAAATTTCTGAGATCTCTGTTATACAACATTGCTTTGAGCCACTCAAGTAGAAGAGAGAAAGTTTTGAAACTTGATAAGAAGCCCCTCAGAAGGAAAGTTTTGAAACTTCAATGACATATCCAAGCCAATGCAGCACCGCTCTATAAATAAAGTACTATCAATACTCGCAAAAACATTCAGTTCTTTTTATTTAGGATATACTTTACTTATTGACATATACGGCCATGCGAATACAAGGGGGCAAGACTGCGATCCTAGCGGCTGAATGGTGAACTAGGAAGCAACCCGTTTCCACGAGTGAACGGTATCACGTTGGGGAAATCCTGACACTCTGCGGGCAAAGAATGTAAACCAAGCCGGTCCACTAGGCTTGAAAAGCGTGCTCGTTGTTGCAATCTATATCTGAAGGAGCTCGAAAACATCATCCTCGTGTCGTAGATTTATGAGCATGTAGAGGATTTCTTGTGGGACAAAATTCTGTCACCTCGGAAACACTGTACTAACAAGCTTGACTGACACGACGATCTTCACTAATAATGTTACTGTATAATAGAAAGGGAAGACGAACCAGAGATGCAATTGGATGCCTAAGGATGATTGCAGAAAGGAAGTTACAAGTGTAAGGAGATGTACATATGTTTCATTGATTGGGAAAAGGCGTTTGGCAGAGTGACTTGGTGTATTCTGATGAAGATTCTGAAAGGTACTGGTGTGGACTGGAGATTTAGAAGACTGATAAAAGATTTGTATAAGAAGCAGAAAATGATAGAGTAGAAGAAGATAAAACCGAAGAAGTGGGTATCGGAAGAGGAGTGAGACAGGGGTGTTGCATGTCACCGGCGCTGTTCAATATATATGCCGAAAAACTGTTAGGGAAGGCCCTGAAAAAAGCAAGGGGCTTTGTACTAGGTTGGGAACCCATGAAGACCATAAAATATGCGGATGATGTTGGGGTATTAGCGGAATCAGAGAAAGATCTGAAAGTTACGTTGGAAAATATTGAAGGAGTGGGCAAAGAGTTCGGAATGAAGGTCCACATTGGCAACATTCAGGCGATTATATTATGAAAGGAGGGAACCGCTGTTAATATAACACTAGAGGGAAAGAAATTGGAACAGGTAATGTCAATTAGATATTTGGGGGAGTTTGTTAACATGGAATGGAAGCTGCACAGAAGAAATAAGAAAATGGGAAAAGAAGCTTTCGGAAAGGTAGGGAGCTTTTGACATCTAAGGCAACTCCTATTGATTTAAGGAAGAGGTTCGCTCAGTGTTTTGCGTGGAGTGTGGTGTCATATGGATAGAGCCCTGCTCGGATATACAAAATAATATCCCCATCCGCACTTCCTTCATCCGCACCCGCGAATGGTTATTCGCGGATAATTTAAATATTTAACTATAGGATATTACACCCAAGGTATTGAAACGGATAGATCTGTTAACATAAAACAATAGGCCTGACACTTGGCACTACACTCACAGGTTTATGAGAGATTTTCTCTTGGGACAACTACCGACGTATTGACTTTTGTTCCTTCCTTCCATTAATTACGAGCAGTAGCCATTAGGCTTAGGTCAGATATACGGCTTTATGAAATCAAGGCTCTTTATATATCACTAATCCTCCATACTAATGTCAAGGGTCACCTAATATCCACGGATATCCGTATCCGTGCAGGGTTTTACATATGGAGCTGAAACATGAACATAAAGAAAGAAAGAAAGAAAGAAAGAAAGAAAGAAAGAAAGAAAGAAAGAAAGAAGGTATTTGGAAAGTTTTGAAATATGGTTGTGGAAAAGAATGGAAAAAGTGAAGTGGACAGATAAAGCGAGACATGATGAAGTGCTAAGAAAAGTAGGAGAGAAGAGACACCTGATTAAAACGATAAGGAAGAGGAAAAATATCCTGGTTAGGTCACATACCAGGCAGACATTGTCTTCAACAGTGGGTGATGCAGTAGAAAATAGATCGAAGAAGAGGAAAAAGAAGAAGAAGATTTAATATGTCAAGCAAGGTAGAGGCTATGAACAAATGAAACAAGACGTTGTGATGTTTGGGACATCACTGAATATTTTCAATTATTGAACTATATATTTAATTGATAAGATGTATATATTTAATCACTGATAGGTCATTTTTAAATTAATATATATATATATATTGCACCCTACGGGTCAGGGTAACCACAGTATTTTCCCAACTAGTCAGTTATATATCTCAGGGTATTCATGCCTCCAGAAAAATGGTTAATTTTTCTATGTTTTAGTTTAACGTGTGTTCAAAGAGAAAGTAACGGTATCATACGCGGTTCAGAATTACGTAATTCGACGCTCAATAGTAGATTTTGTGAACGTAAACTTCAGTCAACCTTTCGAAAAAAAAAATATCCGCATAACGAGAACCTTACTCACTAAGTACAACTACTGACTACCATTATAAATGAAAACTCATTCCATTATATAAAAATTAATCAAGAAACACATTTATTAAACTATCAAGATTCGCGAAAGAAATGGTTAATGTCAAATATTGCTCATAATCTTCCAATTATCAACCTAATAAATAAATATTTTAATTACTGAATCAAATATTCTAGGTCAGCGCTGCCTTACTCCTAAACTAAGTTTACATATCTTAACATTTTGGGTCGCGTATTCCTGAAATGAATTGTTGCTTTGTTTCATCTTCCTATTGAAATTTACATCTGGTCACTTAAGTATATTACATCACAGTCTTCAGACCATGGTCAAAATTTGGTATACCAATAAGTTATTCCATCACTCACGGTGTTAATTATACACCCTCATCAAAAAAATACAACCATAACATTGTTCAAGTTACCGCGGAAATGAACTGAATTTGAATAATGTGTCCTGAATACAAATATCAGTGACCTAAGTTACATTGAAAATTATCTGAGTTCGTTGGTGCAGACTACAGTGAAGAAAATGAAATATTGAATGACGCACTAAGTTTCTCGGTCCGATTGCCACTTAAATAACGGCTCCTAACTAAGTATTCGCTCTAATAATATTTCAGATTAACAAAACATCGATGATATCCTACGAAAATCTCAAATAATTTCCCTACTCTAGCTAGATAATTTCTTATGTAACGTATTCCAGTTCAATATACACATAGCCAATAAGCATTTTTCATATATAGATGTGCAAATGCCTACACAAAGATATTTCAACACTATATTAACATACTAGTTGCATACAAGTTTGATCTTCCACGCAATTACCATTCATTCAGAATATGATACAATCATGTATTCATTTACCCATCACCGGTTGTTATTATTGTCAAACCACTTTCACACTTCATTAAAATATGCGTAATTTTATTGTCCATACCTTGCTATAGTTCCTTCCTGGGGCATACTTATATTCCGTAGTCGCTTTACATGTGCTCCAACATCACACGTTATATATATCATATACGTTTACTCCCTGTTAATCTGCGCAATATATCATTTAAAATACCATATATACTTCCATTATTTCATTATTAACCTTCAATTCAACCCATATTTAATTCATTTAACATCTATAATTACCGCGTTTAACCTCCAATATTAATTAAACACAACGATACGTATCTCTTCAATAGCGCAGAATTCGTTCCTCAAAACGCATTTTGTCATACAATCGAACATATAACCCCAAATTCAGTATCTATTCTTTCAATATATTCATACAGCAAAGAGTATGGTAATTTAACTTAACCAATTCAAACATGCATCCCTCTGTGACGTAACTGGGTTTGACTGGTATTACATCACTCATGGATCTTTCTAACTAACCGGGATTCTTTGAAAACAGCTGTTACACTATGCCACATTTTAAATCGTATTCCTTCATCCTTGGATAAAATAATGTAGTAAACACGTTACCATTCTGTAACAAGATATCGTCTTAAATATTTCACACTGCACTTTCTTATATTCACTGCACACTTAATTATCTCACGCTTAGGCTATTCAGATCTATTGCATATACTGGTAATACTCTACATAAGAAATCATACTACTTAATACTATTACTTAGCTCGCCATTCAATATCTCGGGCCTTAGTTGCTCTTCGGTCTGGTCGCAGGCCTTGGATCGGGAACTGGGCAGGATCTCCACCACTGGTATCTCAGGTAGAGACCTCCTCCACACGGGTCGGGTGGTTTTAACAGCCAGGATGACATCTCCCTCCAGGTTGGTCTATGCCGATTTAGCAAGCCATCATCTGTTCAGGAACACAGTAGACAATATGCGTCGATTCTGGAAAATATGAATTCATCATGGTTCTGCGTAATATATATATATATATATATTTATAGTGATTGCTTCTTTATTTAGGCTGTCCTTGCAATTATTTCCACTAAATATAGCTCAACCTCGAGCTCTCACGTCTCAATCAACTTCTTGTTTCCAAACGACTTTGCGTCCAAGTATTTGGACGGACTTTTCAAAGCTTCTGTATTTTATTCCCTCTTTACGGTATTTCAACGTTTATCTCTCCGTTTCGTTCAATATTTCCGTCCTCTCAGCTTAAAATTTCACGTTAGATATTGCAAATCTTGCTTATCTTTGAGAGCGATGTTCGGGATATCTTGTCCTTACCACGTCAATTTTTTTAGTCAGTTTTTATAATAATCTGTTTGATCCTTCTTATTTTTTTAAAAACAATTCTATCGATTCTACACCATTGTACACCGCCTTCATAGTGGTAGGTTTAAGTTAGTCATGGCCTTCTAGCATACATCAATATCGATACCCTATTACACATTTCTTTGCCTAGGCTGGCCTCTACCTTCCGTAGGCGCCATTTTTAATACGCCCAGTAAATGCATCGGGTACAATATATAGGGTTTCATCATCCATTTCAATCATCATTTCATTTCTTTGTATCGCGGCTATAACGTATTTTGAACGAACAAATTATTGGGTAAAGTATTTCAACATCACGCATATTTATAACTTGCAGTAAATTTTCCAATAGCCTTTGTGAGGTGACCAGAGTCAGCAGGCTAATTTCAGCCCAGTTCCAGGAAAAGTACGTCATCGAGGTTACGAGAGATATTACCCTCTCCACCTCATGAAGAGACAGTTGATACATTATTAACACCCACTTTTCAAACTCCGCTTTGGGACGCTTTATTTCAGCGGAAAAATTCAGCCTATGTGAATGAACGTAATGAAGCAACGTGATGGATTCACAGCTATACATTGGAGAAGGGATGAGACCTCGAATCTTACTGGACCATGTGATATGGCTGATGGAAGGAGACTTTTGAACCGATATATACCACCGACAAGGGCTGGAGAGGACATTCAGACTCTTATTAGTATTAGCAGTCGTTTTCACATTCATACTCGTATTCTTACTCGTGAGCAGATTGTCACTTGTATTCGGACATTCTGATTCTGATTCTCACGCTGGGAAGATACTCTTACTACGATTCTACGTCTACACATCGGAGAAGATTTTAACTTAGTTCACTTCGCATCTGAGTATATTCTACTCAAAAGTTACTCTCATTGGGACTTGTTATCTCAATGACGAGAGGTAGTCAACGGGAGACCGGTTCTGACTGGTATAGGGGAGGAGAGCTTTTATTATGAATTTAGCTACGCTACTGTTCCGTAATACGGAAGAATACGAATGTATTTTCTTCATAAACATAACCTATGGTGGTTTTTCACTTAAAATTAGGACTCATTACGACTTTATGTAAGAAGTACAGTAGGAAGTGTTAAGGACAGGAAATGTAGAAGTAGGACTGGAATCCAACAACAGAGAAGGCAGCCGGTACGAGATCCACATATCATCAGCTTCAAGACAACAGAGTCTACATATGGTGAGCTTATGACATAAGTTACTGCAAGTGTTCGCGCAACAGTTCATTTTTAAAATTAATTTCATTCAATTTTTCTTTTGCTTCCGTAAGTTCAGATGTCGTTAAAACGCCGTTACGTCACGTTTTTCATCTTAATAAATAGCTGTTTTAATTTGTATTTTATGAAATGATTATTAATGATCCTTAAATTCCAAGGTAGTGTACTTAATGATTTGTGTTCCGTTCACCTCACCCCTGGGAGATTTTTGAGTCTCATTACGCATTATTATTCTTATTATTAATTATCTACTTTTGTTTTCAAGCCATAAGCTTGAAGACTGGCGCCCTTGGGATACTGTTTCTGGAGAAACAATGACATATCATTTATTTATTTTAATATTAAAGTGACCCGCCACGTTATAAATTTGTCATACATCTGTGGGCCAAGTGGGTACGTCACATATTGTCGCCACAACTGAGGGGCTCGTAAATCATTAAGTACTGGTATAGAAGGATAAAATCAGTAATTTGGGGGTAACTGTTGTGTATCCACAGTATATTTTTCTTGTGTGTTTGATTTTGGGGGTAACATGGCTGAGCAAGAGGAGAAAGACATGACGCTGCGTACTGGACACGTGCTGAAGGGTAGTACTTTAAGTAATTCTAAGGAAGAGTTAGGTAAATGTGTAGAGGAAGAAACTGATATTAGGAGCGAAGATAGCGAAAGGAATAAGAGTAGGAATGACGAAGTTACGTTAGATTCAGACGATAGTACGATGGGGGGCGAGGCGGAGGTTAGTCCTAACATTGAGGGTAATAATAATCAGTTACTTGAAATGATGCAGTTAATGTTGAGTAAGATAGAGGACAGTAAATCTGAAATAAAAATGAATTGGAACAAATTAAAACAGATGTAGAACAAACTAAATCAGAAATTAAAAATGAAGTAGAACAAACTAAATCAGAAATTAAAAATGAAGTAGAACAAACTAAACGAGAATTAAGTAAGGCATTGAATGAACACAAGGTCGAAGCTAATAAAAGGATGGACGAACATAGCAAACAGTTACAAGAATTATTTAAGCAAAATGAAAGATTTAACAAGCAGATAGAGGAACAGAAAGAGACAACTAAGCAAAACAAACAAGAAGTAGAAAAAGAAATTTGTAGAGCAGAGGAGTGAGTTGTTGGGATTAATGGAAAAAGAAAGCAACAACACCAGAAAGGAGTTAGAGACACAGGTGACAAGTATTAATAATAAAGTTGAGACCCGAAAGGAAGAAATAAGAGAATTTAAAGATCAGGTACAAAACAAGATCGATACGGTTAAGTATATAATAGAAGACAACACTAGGGAACAAAGAGAAAAGTTTGCGATGGTGGAAGGCAATACAGTGGAAATTAAAACGTTGAAAGAAAAACAGAACACTGTAGTGAACGAAGTTGAAAGAAGAGATAAAGCGGTAGAGAACCGCATAGCGATGGCAGAAGCACGCATACGACGAGAAGTAAGAGAAAGGCAAGTTAACACTGAGAGGCAAAGTCATGGAGGGATTTACAGTAAGGAAATCGAATTACCGAAGTTCAATGGGAAACAAACTAACCCATTAGAATTTCTTAAAATAGTAGAAAAACGGTTTGGGAAACGGATTGAGGAAGGGTTTATGGACTGGAAAGAGGCGATCGACATTACTGATCATGCTTTTGTGGGAGAGACGCGTTCCTGGTTTTCAGTCTATAAAAGTAACATGAAAAGTCTGAAGGAATTTAAGACGAAGTTCACAGACAAATACTGGAACGAAAACGTTCAAAGCCGTGAAAGAGAAAGGGTAGTATTTGGGAAATTCAAACATAATGAATGTGTCTCTATGACTGAGTATTTTTTGTCACATGTTATGATTTGCCAGAATTTAGACGGAATCACGGCTGATTCTGATGTAGTCAGATTACTGTTACGACATTTTCCAGACAGGGTACGCGAAGCAGCGTGTATGCAAAGTATTAAAACTATTCAGGAAATGAAGCAGTTATTAGGGAGTTTTGATGCACTAGGAAACATTGGGCATAGAACAGGAAACTCACATAATTTTGTTCCTCATAGTGAACCAAGGGACAATAGGAGACAGCCAAACTACGAGAATCGTAATCAGTTTCAGCCAAGGCATAACGGTAGGGGTGGCGCACCTGAAAATAGAACGGGAAATACCCAACAAGTCAGAGGACAAGTTACTAACGAGCCAAGTGTAGGTACACGATCGCAACCTTTAAACTAAATGCAGGCTGTAATGATGGGTCAGAATTCCAGCCTTACCAGGAAGTAGTTAGGAATTGTGTTATGAAACTATTGCCATATGACCTAGATGTTAAGGAAGATCTTATGTGTGAACCAGATAATAATTATTTAGATTCGGGTGATGAAGTGATTAATCCTGTGGTTCAATTAGAAGTTTGGGGGGGCTTATGTTAACGCGTTAATTGATACTGGAAGTCAGAAATCATGTATTAGTTCAGAATGGTATGACTCTTTAGTTAAACAGGGTATTATGATAGAAGAGATGTCTGTTAAGTCTACATTCATTATTACAGCTGTTGGTAAAAAGTCGAAACAAATATGCAAGCAGGTTGCGGTGCCGATTTGTATAGAGGGTTTTATTTCAGTACAGGTATGTTTGGTTATTCCTCACCTTGTATTTGATCTCATCTTGGGATGTGACTGGCTGACTTTAAAATCGGCTCAGCTAGATTACGATGATGCAATGGTAAATCTGAAGTGGGATAATAAGTATGTCAAACTCGAACTGAGAAATGAAATTCAGAGGAAAACGAATGTTTGTGCTATGTGGAGTGTTATCGAGGTTTCTAGATATGAGGAGAAACCCAGTGAGGGGTTTAATTTATGCCAGTTGTGGTTGAAAGAGGATCAGAAGGATGCCTTATTTGAAGCTGCGATTAACAGTAAATTAGAGGAAGTCCAGAGGGACGAATTGTTGGCAGTGTTATGTGAACACGCTGAGATTTTTTCTAAGAAACCCGGTAAAACACATGTTTATGAACATTCTTTTTCAGTGCTGGATGACAGTCCTTTCAGCGCGCCACGGTATGCTATCCCACACAAATATGCCAAGGCAGTTGACGATCAGATACAAGCTATGTTAGCTGATGGGATAATTGAAGTGTCTAATAGCCAGTATGTAAATTCTTTAATCGTTGTGCCTAAGAGTGATGGGAGCGTCAGACTTTGCATTGATGGGAGAGATATGAATAGACGTATTTTTACTGACCAGTTAAAATCGCAGACTATTGAAGAGTTAATTCAGGGCTTTGAGGGTAAAAAATGGTTTTCATCTGTTGATTTAAGAAGTAGTTTTTTGCAGATTCCTTTGAGAGTGGAGGACAGGCCTCTGACAGCATTTAGTCATAAGTACAGCTTGTATCAGTTTCAGCGCGTTCCCTACGGGACGAAGACTAGTTCTGCAGCCTTAATTAGAGCATTAAATATTGCATTAGTTGATGATACAGGTGATTTCGCCACGATTTTTATTGATGATATGGCTGGAGTTTTATATCAAGGACCTCATCGTATACATAAGAAACTAGGACCTTGTGCTTATAAATTATCTGACGGTGATTGCATTTTATTGGGTTCATTCAACATTCGGAGTTTACGTAAATATATTACGAGTCCGGTGGATTTTCCATAGTGCTGGAATATAGGTCAGTGAGCCAGGTCACGCTTATCTCTTATATAATATACACCTGTCGCAGCGTGGAGTGACTGCTCTCTGGTAGGTGGAGTTTCCCAAGTTTTGTTTTGCTTGCTACACGATGTGTGTGTATACGATTGACACGAGTTCATTACCAAGGTTACGTCTGTTCTCTTTACGTAACGCCATGTATGGGTAATCTAGTATTTGATTTTATATAACGAGGATCATTAAAATTGCAGTTTAAAATTTGTAAATTCCCCGTAGACTATAAGAAGTCATCATAAAGACTTGCAATAATTTTACCCTAGGCTAAAACCCACGTGAATGTGTTAGCGTGTGTGAGGTGATAGTCATACAGCAAGAACGTATAAACACTTGAAAGAGTAAAACGATGCATTTTGTTTGTGTAAATTTTGTACAGATATAAATTGAATTGTCAAGTGTGGCATACACTGGATTCATGAAATCAACAAGAGATGACGAACATTTGAGAAAGTGAGACTTCAGAAACTCGCTAAGTTGCAATATTGTGTTTTAATGGAAATTTTGAAGTGTTATATATTATTTGTTATTAAGTTGTAGGTGGAATCATCAAGTTTTAATTTTGTAAAATATTGTTATGTTGCATACAGTAATGAATGAATGTACAGTGGTTTTGAAAACAAGTGAAACGTAAGTGGCAAAGTGTAAGTGTGAGCCCTCAACGGAAGTACTACTTGTTTCAGGCTCAGAGGGGCGAATGTGATGTTTGGGACATCACTGAATATTTTCAATTATTGAACTATATATTTAATTGATAAGATGTATATATTTAATCACTGATAGGTCATTTTTAAATTAATATGTGTATATATCTATATATATATAGGGTTTCATCATCCATTTCAATCATAATTTCATTTCTTTGTATCGCGGCTATAACGTATTTTGAACGAACAAATTATTGGGTAAAGTATTTCAACATCACGCATATTTATAACTTGCAGTAAATTTTCCAATAGCCTTTGTGAGGTGACCAGAGTCAGCAGGCTAATTTCAGCCCAGTTCCAGGAAAAGTACGTCATCGAGGTTACGAGAGATATTACCCTCTCCACCTCATGAAGAGACAGTTGATACATTATTAACACCCACTTTTCAAACTCCGCTTTGGGACGCTTTATTTCAGCGGAAAAATTCAGCCTATGTGAATGAACGTAATGAAGCAACGTGATGGATTCACAGCTATACATTGGAGAAGGGATGAGACCTCGAATCTTACTGGACCATGTGATATGGCTGATGGAAGGAGACTTTTGAACCGATATATACCACCGACAAGGGCTGGAGAGGACATTCAGACTCTTATTAGTATTAGCAGTCGTTTTCACATTCATACTCGTATTCTTACTCGTGAGCAGATTGTCACTTGTATTCGGACATTCTGATTCTGATTCTCACGCTGGGAAGATACTCTTACTACGATTCTACGTCTACACATCGGAGAAGATTTTAACTTAGTTCACTTCGCATCTGAGTATATTCTACTCAAAAGTTACTCTCATTGGGACTTGTTATCTCAATGACGAGAGGTAGTCAACGGGAGACCGGTTCTGACTGGTATAGGGGAGGAGAGCTTTTATTATGAATTTAGCTACGCTACTGTTCCGTAATACGGAAGAATACGAATGTATTTTCTTCATAAACATAACCTATGGTGGTTTTTCACTTAAAATTAGGACTCATTACGACTTTATGTAAGAAGTACAGTAGGAAGTGTTAAGGACAGGAAATGTAGAAGTAGGACTGGAATCCAACAACAGAGAAGGCAGCCGGTACGAGATCCACATATCATCAGCTTCAAGACAACAGAGTCTACATATGGTGAGCTTATGACATAAGTTACTGCAAGTGTTCGCGCAACAGTTCATTTTTAAAATTAATTTCATTCAATTTATCTTTTGCTTCCGTAAGTTCAGATGTCGTTAAAACGCCGTTACGTCACGTTTTTCATCTTAATAAATAGCTGTTTTAATTTGTATTTTATGAAATGATTATTAATGATCCTTAAATTCCAAGGTAGTGTACTTAATGATTTGTGTTCCGTTCACCTCACCCCTGGGAGATTTTTGAGTCTCATTACGCATTATTATTCTTATTATTAATTATCTACTTTTGTTTTCAAGCCATAAGCTTGAAGACTGGCGCCCTTGGGATACTGTTTCTGGAGAAACAATGACATATCATTTATTTATTTTAATATTAAAGTGACCCGCCAAGTTATAAATTTGTCATACATCTGTGGGCCAAGTGGGTACGTCACATATTGTCGCCACAACTGAGGGGCTCGTAAATCATTAAGTACTGGTATAGAAGGATAAAATCAGTAATTTGGGGGTAACTGTTGTGTATCCACAGTATATTTTTCTTGTGTGTTTGATTTTGGGGGTAACATGGCTGAGCAAGAGGAGAAAGACATGACGCTGCGTACTGGACACGTGCTGAAGGGTAGTACTTTAAGTAATTCTAAGGAAGAGTTAGGTAAATGTGTAGAGGAAGAAACTGATATTAGGAGCGAAGATAGCGAAAGGAATAAGAGTAGGAATGACGAAGTTACGTTAGATTCAGACGATAGTACGATGGGGGGCGAGGCGGAGGTTAGTCCTAACATTGAGGGTAATAATAATCAGTTACTTGAAATGATGCAGTTAATGTTGAGTAAGATAGAGGACAGTAAATCTGAAATAAAAATGAATTGGAACAAATTAAAACAGATGTAGAACAAACTAAATCAGAAATTAAAAATGAAGTAGAACAAACTAAATCAGAAATTAAAAATGAAGTAGAACAAACTAAACGAGAATTAAGTAAGGCATTGAATGAACACAAGGTCGAAGCTAATAAAAGGATGGACGAACATAGCAAACAGTTACAAGAATTATTTAAGCAAAATGAAAGATTTAACAAGCAGATAGAGGAACAGAAAGAGACAACTAAGCAAAACAAACAAGAAGTAGAAAAAGAAATTTGTAGAGCAGAGGAGTGAGTTGTTGGGATTAATGGAAAAAGAAAGCAACAACACCAGAAAGGAGTTAGAGACACAGGTGACAAGTATTAATAATAAAGTTGAGACCCGAAAGGAAGAAATAAGAGAATTTAAAGATCAGGTACAAAACAAGATCGATACGGTTAAGTATATAATAGAAGACAACACTAGGGAACAAAGAGAAAAGTTTGCGATGGTGGAAGGCAATACAGTGGAAATTAAAACGTTGAAAGAAAAACAGAACACTGTAGTGAACGAAGTTGAAAGAAGAGATAAAGCGGTAGAGAACCGCATAGCGATGGCAGAAGCACGCATACGACGAGAAGTAAGAGAAAGGCAAGTTAACACTGAGAGGCAAAGTCATGGAGGGATTTACAGTAAGGAAATCGAATTACCGAAGTTCAATGGGAAACAAACTAACCCATTAGAATTTCTTAAAATAGTAGAAAAACGGTTTGGGAAACGGATTGAGGAAGGGTTTATGGACTGGAAAGAGGCGATCGACATTACTGATCATGCTTTTGTGGGAGAGACGCGTTCCTGGTTTTCAGTCTATAAAAGTAACATGAAAAGTCTGAAGGAATTTAAGACGAAGTTCACAGACAAATACTGGAACGAAAACGTTCAAAGCCGTGAAAGAGAAAGGGTAGTATTTGGGAAATTCAAACATAATGAATGTGTCTCTATGACTGAGTATTTTTTGTCACATGTTATGATTTGCCAGAATTTAGACGGAATCACGGCTGATTCTGATGTAGTCAGATTACTGTTACGACATTTTCCAGACAGGGTACGCGAAGCAGCGTGTATGCAAAGTATTAAAACTATTCAGGAAATGAAGCAGTTATTAGGGAGTTTTGATGCACTAGGAAACATTGGGCATAGAACAGGAAACTCACATAATTTTGTTCCTCATAGTGAACCAAGGGACAATAGGAGACAGCCAAACTACGAGAATCGTAATCAGTTTCAGCCAAGGCATAACGGTAGGGGTGGCGCACCTGAAAATAGAACGGGAAATACCCAACAAGTCAGAGGACAAGTTACTAACGAGCCAAGTGTAGGTACACGATCGCAACCTTTAAACTAAATGCAGGCTGTAATGATGGGTCAGAATTCCAGCCTTACCAGGAAGTAGTTAGGAATTGTGTTATGAAACTATTGCCATATGACCTAGATGTTAAGGAAGATCTTATGTGTGAACCAGATAATAATTATTTAGATTCGGGTGATGAAGTGATTAATCCTGTGGTTCAATTAGAAGTTTGGGGGGGCTTATGTTAACGCGTTAATTGATACTGGAAGTCAGAAATCATGTATTAGTTCAGAATGGTATGACTCTTTAGTTAAACAGGGTATTATGATAGAAGAGATGTCTGTTAAGTCTACATTCATTATTACAGCTGTTGGTAAAAAGTCGAAACAAATATGCAAGCAGGTTGCGGTGCCGATTTGTATAGAGGGTTTTATTTCAGTACAGGTATGTTTGGTTATTCCTCACCTTGTATTTGATCTCATCTTGGGATGTGACTGGCTGACTTTAAAATCGGCTCAGCTAGATTACGATGATGCAATGGTAAATCTGAAGTGGGATAATAAGTATGTCAAACTCGAACTGAGAAATGAAATTCAGAGGAAAACGAATGTTTGTGCTATGTGGAGTGTTATCGAGGTTTCTAGATATGAGGAGAAACCCAGTGAGGGGTTTAATTTATGCCAGTTGTGGTTGAAAGAGGATCAGAAGGATGCCTTATTTGAAGCTGCGATTAACAGTAAATTAGAGGAAGTCCAGAGGGACGAATTGTTGGCAGTGTTATGTGAACACGCTGAGATTTTTTCTAAGAAACCCGGTAAAACACATGTTTATGAACATTCTTTTTCAGTGCTGGATGACAGTCCTTTCAGCGCGCCACGGTATGCTATCCCACACAAATATGCCAAGGCAGTTGACGATCAGATACAAGCTATGTTAGCTGATGGGATAATTGAAGTGTCTAATAGCCAGTATGTAAATTCTTTAATCGTTGTGCCTAAGAGTGATGGGAGCGTCAGACTTTGCATTGATGGGAGAGATATGAATAGACGTATTTTTACTGACCAGTTAAAATCGCAGACTATTGAAGAGTTAATTCAGGGCTTTGAGGGTAAAAAATGGTTTTCATCTGTTGATTTAAGAAGTAGTTTTTTGCAGATTCCTTTGAGAGTGGAGGACAGGCCTCTGACAGCATTTAGTCATAAGTACAGCTTGTATCAGTTTCAGCGCGTTCCCTACGGGACGAAGACTAGTTCTGCAGCCTTAATTAGAGCATTAAATATTGCATTAGTTGATGATACAGGTGATTTCGCCACGATTTTTATTGATGATATGGCTGGAGTTTTATATCAAGGACCTCATCGTATACATAAGAAACTAGGACCTTGTGCTTATAAATAATCTGACGGTGATTGCATTTTATTGGGTTCATTCAACATTCGGAGTTTACGTAAATATATTACGAGTCCGGTGGATTTTCCATAGTGCTGGAATATAGGTCAGTGAGCCAGGTCACGCTTATCTCTTATATAATATACACCTGTCGCAGCGTGGAGTGACTGCTCTCTGGTAGGTGGAGTTTCCCAAGTTTTGTTTTGCTTGCTACACGATGTGTGTGTATACGATTGACACGAGTTCATTACCAAGGTTACGTCTGTTCTCTTTACGTAACGCCATGTATGGGTAATCTAGTATTTGATTTTATATAACGAGGATCATTAAAATTGCAGTTTAAAATTTGTAAATTCCCCGTAGACTATAAGAAGTCATCATAAAGACTTGCAATAATTTTACCCTAGGCTAAAACCCACGTGAATGTGTTAGCGTGTGTGAGGTGATAGTCATACAGCAAGAACGTATAAACACTTGAAAGAGTAAAACGATGCATTTTGTTTGTGTAAATTTTGTACAGATATAAATTGAATTGTCAAGTGTGGCATACACTGGATTCATGAAATCAACAAGAGATGACGAACATTTGAGAAAGTGAGACTTCAGAAACTCGCTAAGTTGCAATATTGTGTTTTAATGGAAATTTTGAAGTGTTATATATTATTTGTTATTAAGTTGTAGGTGGAATCATCAAGTTTTAATTTTGTAAAATATTGTTATGTTGCATACAGTAATGAATGAATGTACAGTGGTTTTGAAAACAAGTGAAACGTAAGTGGCAAAGTGTAAGTGTGAGCCCTCAACGGAAGTACTACTTGTTTCAGGCTCAGAGGGGCGAATGTGATGTTTGGGACATCACTGAATATTTTCAATTATTGAACTATATATTTAATTGATAAGATGTATATATTTAATCACTGATAGGTCATTTTTAAATTAATATGTGTATATATCTATATATATATAGGGTTTCATCATCCATTTCAATCATAATTTCATTTCTTTGTATCGCGGCTATAACGTATTTTGAACGAACAAATTATTGGGTAAAGTATTTCAACATCACGCATATTTATAACTTGCAGTAAATTTTCCAATAGCCTTTGTGAGGTGACCAGAGTCAGCAGGCTAATTTCAGCCCAGTTCCAGGAAAAGTACGTCATCGAGGTTACGAGAGATATTACCCTCTCCACCTCATGAAGAGACAGTTGATACATTATTAACACCCACTTTTCAAACTCCGCTTTGGGACGCTTTATTTCAGCGGGAAAATTCAGCCTATGTGAATGAACGCAATGAAGCAACGTGATGGATTCACAGCTATACATTGGAGAAGGGATGAGACCTCGAATCTTACTGGACCATGTGATATGGCTGATGGAAGGAGACTTTTGAACCGATATATACCACCGACAAGGGCTGGAGAGGACATTCAGACTCTTATTAGTATTAGCAGTCGTTTTCACATTCATACTCGTATTCTTACTCGTGAGCAGATTGTCACTTGTATTCGGACATTCTGATTCTGATTCTCACGCTGGGAAGATACTCTTACTACGATTCTACGTCTACACATCGGAGAAGATTTTAACTTAGTTCACTTCGCATCTGAGTATATTCTACTCAAAAGTTACTCTCATTGGGACTTGTTATCTCAATGACGAGAGGTAGTCAACGGGAGACCGGTTCTGACTGGTATAGGGGAGGAGAGCTTTTATTATGAATTTAGCTACGCTACTGTTCCGTAATACGGAAGAATACGAATGTATTCTCTCCATGAACATAACCCATGGTGGTTTTGCACTTAAAATTAGGACTCATTACGACTTTATGTAAGGAGTACAGTAGGAAGTGTTAAGGACAGGAAATGTAGAAGTAGGACTGGAATCCAACAACAGAGAAGGCAGCCGGTACGAGATCCACATATCATCAGCTTCAAGACAACAGAGTCTACATATGGTGAGCTTATGACATAAGTTACTGCAAGTCTTCGCGCAACAGTTCATTTTTAAAATTAATTTCATTCAATTTTTCCTTTGCTTCCGTAAGTTCAGATGTCGTTAAAACGCCGTTACGTCACGTTTTTCATCTTAATAAATAGCTGTTTTGATTTGTATTTTATGAAATGATTATTAATGATCCTTAAATTCCAAGGTAGTGTACTTAATGATTTGTGTTCCGTTCACCTCACCCCTGGGAGATTTTTGAGTCTCATTACGCATTATTATTCTTATTATTAATTATCTACTTTTGTTTTCAAGCCATAAGCTTGAAGACTGGCGCCCTTGGGATACTGTTTCTGGAGAAACAATGACATATCATTTATTTATTTTAATATTAAAGTGACCCGCCAAGTTATAAATTTGTCATACATCTGTGGGCCAAGTGGGTACGTCACAACGTTGAGAATGTCTCAAGACAGATTCACAGAAGAAGAATAGCACCGGTTGTCACTCGTAAATACAGGATATAATGTTCCAGTGGCTTAAATAAGATGAACTGAGTCGTGAATTCGGTTATGAAGCCTGAAGCCTGTGATGATAACCGACAGCAAGTGCTGTAATCTTGTCAACGGAGGCTGATGTTGATGAAGAGCGATGTGATGTCAAACATTGTTCGCATCAGAGCTGGGGAAAGAGCGAGAGTTCGCTGTCAGTAGAAGTGAGCAGTGTACAATCGCGGACAAAGGAAAACTGACTCACTTCCCCGCAGCGTAAGGATACCTGATCATTTAACACGAATTTACTGTCTTTCCTCCCCCTGCCTAGGTGGCGTTCGTTCTAAGTGAACACAATTACTGTAGCTTAGAGGTGAAGCCGTTATTATTTATTTCAGACTGCTAAAAAATAGGAGATACCGCAATGGACAAAGAATACCATACATTTTAACAAATTTAATATTCTGCTATAAATTACATCTGAAGAGCCTCCGTGGCTCAGAGGCAGCGTATCGGGCTCTCGGTACAGGCTTCCGTGGTTCAAATCTCAGTCACTCCATGTGAGATTTGTGTGGGATAAAGCGAAGACGGAAGAGGTTTTTCTCCGGGTACTTCTTCATTAAAGCGCTACGTTTGAAATAAGCTATAAGGCTAGATTTTTGGCAGGTTTATTAGATTCTAAAAGCATTAAAATAATTTCTTTCTTTCTTAATCTGTTTACCCTCCAGGTTTGGCTTTTCTCTCGGACTCAGCGAGGGATCCCACCTCAATCGCCTCAAGGACAGTGTCCTGGATCTTCAGACTCTGGGTCGAGGATACAACTGAGGAGGATGACCAGTGCCTCACCCAGGCGGCCTCACCTGTTATGCTGAACAGGGGCCTTGGTGGGGGATAGGAAGATTGGAAGGGATAGACAAGGAAGAGGGAAGGAAGCGGCCGTGGCCTTAAGTTACGTACCATCCCGGCATTTGCCTGGAGGAGAAGTGGGAAACCACGGAAAACCACTTCCAGCATGGGTGAGGAGGGAATCGAACTCCCCTCTATTCAGTTGACCTCCCGAAGATTTTCAAATTTCGTGGCAGAGCCGGGCTTCCGAGGGTGGCAGCTAATCACACTAACCACTACACCACAGAGGCGGACACTAAAATAACTAAATAGATCATATTAGTCAGCTAACACAGGAGTAGCGCCAGATACTACAAGGTAGAAACGTGTTCAGACCTTTAAGGATTGGGACGAAGAATGGAGTAGAAATTGACTGTTTAGCTTTTGCGGATGCTATAGCAATAATGACAGAAAATTTTCAAACTGTAACAGAAGAAATTAATGTGCTGAAAGAGACAGCAGAACAAACAGGCTTCCAAATATTCTTTGAAAACACGGAAGTAATGTCAAACATCAAAGACAACACGATCCAACTGTACTCCAAATATGGAATAATAAACCGTGTGCATGAGTATAAATACCTTGTTACCGGGTGAGTTGGCCGTGCGGTTAAGGGCGCACAGCTGTGAGCTGGCATCCGGGAGATAGTGGGTTCGAACAGCACTGTCAGCAGCCCTGAAGATGGTTTTCCCTGGTTTCCCATTTTCACACCAGGCAAATGTTGGGGCTGTACCTCAATTAAGGCCACGGCCGTTTCCTTCCACTCCTAGGCCTTTCCTGTCGCATCGCCGCCATAAGACCTATCTGTGTCGGCGCGACGTAAAGCAAATTAAAAAAAACCTGTTGAGTGGATCCAATGAAACGGACTAGATACAGAGGCTTTAGCGGCCAGAGCAAATAATATTAATGGAGGTAGCTTTCCAAACCACCCGGACCGTACATAACTAAATATGCTTTTCTATAAATACCAAATTCCCCATTATAACACTGTCGTCAAGCCGGTATCGCTGTACGTCAGAAGGCCTTATCCTCTCTCAGAAATGTGCACTCGCTAAGTTAGAACAACATTCTTGGCCCAAACTACAAAAACTCGATGCACATAAGAAAAACCAGACAAATGAAATGGCGTATGGCTTTTAGTACCGGGCGTGTCCGAGGACATGTTCGGCTCGCAGGTGCAGGTCTTTTGATTTGACAATCGCAGGCGACCTGCGCGTCATGATGAGGATGAAATGATGATGACAACACATACACCTAGCCCCCATGCCAGCGTAATTTACCAATTATGGTTAAAATTTCCGACACTGCCGGGATCGAACCCGGGACCCCTGTGACCAAAGTCCAGCACGCTAACCATTTAGCCACTGAGCCGGACAATCCAGACAAGATATCTCTAAGATAGAGAAGATTACGGACACAATTTGCAAATGTAGGGCTGTCATTTACGGTCACTTACGACGGATGGGCGACTCTCAATGGACAACATTTCTGAATCTTTTTCTTCTTCCTCTTCTTCATCTGTTTACCCTCCAGGGTTCGTTGTTCCCTCGGACTCAGCGAGGAATCCCCACCTCTACCGCCTCAAGGGCAGTGTGCTGGAGCTTCTGACTCTGGGTCGGGGGATACAACTGGGGAGGATGATCAGTACCTCGCCCAGGCGGCCTCACCTGCTATGCTGAATAAGGCCCTTGCGGGGGGATGGTAAGATTGGAAGGGATAGACAAAGAAGAGGGAAGGAAGCGGCCGTGGCCCTAAGTTAGATACCATCCCAGCATTTGCCTGGAGAAGAAGTGGGAAACCACGGAAAATCACTTCCAGGATGGCTTAGGAGAGAATCGAAACCCCTCTACTCAGTTGACCTCCCGAGGCTGAGTAGACCCCGTCCCAGCCCTCGTACCACTTTTCAAATTTCGTAGCAGAGACTCGAATCGAACTCGGGCCTCCGGGGGTGGCAACTAATCACACTAACCACTACACCACAGAGGTGGACCAATTTTGACTCAAAACGAAAAAACCAACAGTTCCCTGGTACGTAAATGTGAAGAAAGACCTCGAAGAAATGGGCCTACGATAGGATGACGCGCACAAGTGTGAGCCTTTCAGAATAAGCGATGTGACTTTTGGGACTTTCCAGGATGTGAAGTGGTCGGATAAATGCCGTGCTCGACACAGCCAGCCAACGACAACCTACAGGATCAATTGAAAACTGAGTAAAACTGCATAATGAAACTTATCGTGGGTTCGAACCCCACTGTCGTCAGCCCTGAAGATGGTTTTCCGTGGTTTCCCATTTTCACACCAGGCAAATGCTGGGGCTGTTCCTTAATTAAAGCCACGGCCGCTTCCTTCCCACTCCTAGCCCCTTGCTGCCTCATCGTCGCCATAATACATATCTGTCCCGGTGCGAGGTAAAGAAAAAACTTATCGTGGTCCGTAGTTGACCGATTAGCGAATAATAAATAATTTCGTCACCTAGTGACACAGGTTCACCATAGTCATACAAGGAGGTGTTTGGTTGTGTGCCTTTATACAGAACCCACGGCGATGACTAGCGAATTTCAGTTCCACTACTTATTGTTCCCCATGGGATGGAACACGTGGCTGCGTGCCCTTACGATAAAACCTCTCGTGCACAAAGCGTTTCATAAACACGCCACTAATCGGCAGCTAAGGATTGCAATGCCACACGGAACATGGAGTGTAGCGTGCGTGCGGAAGATATGAATGCATATTTTCATCATTACTAATGTTGAAGTGAGTCATACCACGTGGATCAGAAGACAATGAACGACGTATGTCATGTGTTTTGGGCGTTCACCTTAACTGAAAACGCATCGTCACACCGCCAGTGACAGTCTGGTGGATGTGTGTGTGCTTCTATAGAGTTATGACCGCATTGCGTAATGATGATGGCTGTTGTGAGGGACGGTCGTCGAGAGTCTCACCCCTTGTTAACCAGTGGCGCCTCGTGGTGGAGAGCCACAATAGGAGTTTGAAGACTGAGCGCATGGGGTTCAGGAGACAGTAAATAATAATAATAATAATAATAATAATAATAATAATAATAATAATAATAATAATAATAATAATAATAATAATAATCATAATAATAATAATAATAATGTCCGGTTCCATGGCTAAATGGTTAGCGTACTGGCCTTTGGCCACAGGGGTCCCGGGTTCGATCCCCGGCAGGGTCGGGAATTTTTACCATAATTGGTTAATTCTGCTGACACGGGGGCTGGGTGTATGTGTCGTCTTCATCATCATTTCATCTTCATCCCGAAGCGCAGGTCGCCTACGGGAGTCAAATCAAAAGACCTGCATCTGACGAGCCGAACATGTCCTCGGACACTCCCGGCACTAAAAGCCATACGTCGTTTCATTTATAATAATAATAATAATAATAATAATAATAATAATAATAATAATAATAATAATAATAATAATAATAATAATAATGACAGTGATACAAGTAAAATGTTGATATTCTTTTGTTTTTGCTATTTGCTTTACGTCGCACCGACACAGATATGTTTTATGGCGACAATGGGATGGGAAAGGCCTAGGAATGGGAAGGAGGCGGCCGTGGCCTTAATTTACAGCCCCAGCATTTGCCTGGTGTGAAAATGGGAAACCACGGAAAACCATATTCAGGGCTGCCGAGAGTGGGATTCGAACACACTATCTCCCGATTACTGGATACTGGCCGCTCTTAAGCGACTGCAGCTATCGAGCTCGGTTGCTGATATTCAAATCACAATTATGTTCCTTAACGTTTATTGTCAGTTTCTGTTTATTTTATTTTCGTAAAATTCCATGGGGGGTTTTAACCCGCAGTACCCCCTCCCCCCCACATAGACTACGCCCCTGCGTGAAACATTTACGCAGTCAGTGCTATCTTACACGGTGTGACCATGGCAGTGTGCTACGTGGCTGATGTATGGCCACCTAACGTGTCCTAAGTAGTCATCGTCTCATCTGATAGACACCGCGTGGAAGGAATGTTGAAGACATTGCCGCGGTCTGGTCGTACCGAAGGAAGAAACGGAGGCAAATATCAGTGCGATACAAAATGAAATGGCTTTATTTTTAATTGCTGGGAGTGTCCGAGGACATGTTCGGCTTGCCAGGTGCAGGTCTTCTGATTCGATCTGATGCCCCTAAGCGACCTGCACGTCGTGATGAGGATGAAATGACGATGAAGACTGTGACACCCAGCCGTCGTGCCAGCGGATTTAACCAATGATGTTTAAAATTCCCGACCTTGCTGGAAATCGAACCCGGGAAAATGTGATACAAAATAATGAATTTATTGGTTTTTCGTTCCACCAACTACGTTTACGGTTTTCAGAGACGCTGAGTTCCAGAATGTTGTCCCGCAGGAGTTCTTTTAAGTGCCAGTAAATCTACCGACACAGGGCTGAGCCAGAATCGAACCTGGCAATTTGAGCTCACAAAGCCAGCGCCTTAACCGCCTGAGCCACTGAGCCCGGCTTGTGACACAAAATACGTTGAGTGAGAGGGGGAGTCAGGGCGTATTTTACACACTTTTTCTTGGTGTATTAAGAGACGAAGGAATTTTTTTTTTAATACTTAAGGAAGAGAGTAGCATTCTTTAATGAACTGACGAACGTGCTTCCGGATCGGATTCTTATGCAGTGTATTAGATTTACCGATTATTCTTATCTCCAATTAGTAACTTAGAAACATGTATATGATGTGGCTTATCATAATGTTACCTTTCAGCATTCAAACATCGATCATTACTGTTACGGGTAGGCAATACGGATCGCGGTCCGGTTGAATGGTCATAATAGTGTTCTTCGGTATGGAAGGCCCCGGGTTCGATTCCCTCGAATGGGAAGTTTTAACCAGGACTGGTTATTTCTTTTAATTCGGGGGCTGAGTTTTCGTGTTTGTTTTCATGTCCTCAACAAGATACAACATGCCACACTACGGAGACACAGTAATGAATACACCCTTTCATATAGGACTGGCGTCAGGAAGAGCATCCAATCGTAAAATTGAGCTTAATGCCGACGCCAGGAAAAGTCAACTAATATCCATCATCTTAGATCGTCTTGTTATAATCCCAGTAGGTGTCGTACAGTAATCCGTTCTACGAGGCTGTATGGAGTGTTGCATGAATGTTAGGCGTTCTAATAGACCCGTGCCCTTACTCGGCGACATTCGATTTTAGTTGAATGCTATATTTTTTCTTTCACTGCAGTATAGAACTTTAGTCCACTTCCGAGAAAATACGTCATAGCTTTCTGTGTTACTATACTTTATTCCCTGAACCCCCCCCCCAAAAAAAACTACCACATTATTTTGGCAGCAAGGTCGCTTTCTGGAGGAGTTCGACTGGTTAATAATGGGAGACCCGACTGAGTTTTTTAGCCAAAATGGTCCAGAAACAAAAATTTAAGGTGTTTGCCCTAAAAGTTAGCACATTCCTCGGAGGTACATGGCAATATGTTTTTCGTGTGCGGCCATTTTTAAATATCTTTTCGAAATGCCACGCGTACTTCCTCGATGAATACCTTCCGAATTTCCCTGTATTTCATATTTCCGCTCTTGAATTTCTGGAAATTCATGGCGTACTGGTCTGTGTTGTCATCTGCGGACATTCTACGTAGTTGTGCACACAGAGGAATGTTAGAAATAGTCAAATTAATCCTTTCCCCGTTACAGACGACAAATCAGAAAATGCCCACCGCACCTGCCTTGTACTCGTATTTTTGTTTACGTTTGCTGAGGAATATTTTAATCTTCAAAGTTCAGCTTGTGTTCAGCGTATTAGTAACTTAGAATCATGTACATGATGTGGCTTATCATAATGTAACCTTTCAGCATTCAAACATCGATCATTACTGTTACGGGTAGGTATTTTTTTATATTTAATAAGTAAAGTAGAATGTAAAATCTGTTGCTGAGGGAAAGAAAAGAAACGAAGAAAGAGAAATATATGGTGCTGGGAAGTTCTGATGCAGCTACTGTAATTTTATACAAAATTAGCTTTTTCTCAAAATATTGTTTCTCGGTATTCAAAATATTGTACGTGCAACAGTTTTTGCCTGATTGTCTTCAAACATGGCATGCCTATACTATCATGTGAGATGCCGGTACATACAATTTGGTATCCGTTTTTAAATTAACGATATGTGACAGAGATATCTGAGTCAAGTATGAAAATTTGAGAATTTCTAAAAATAATGCAAAAGAGTGAGAGTAAAAGTACTCTACCGGGCGAGTTGGCCGTGCGGTTAGGGGCGCGCAGCTGTGTGCTCGCATCCTGGATATAGTGGGTTCGAACCCCACTGTCGGCAGCCCTGAAGATGGTTTTCCGTGGTTTCCCATTTTCACACCAGGAAAATGCTGGGGATGTACCTTAATTAAGGCCACGGCCGTTTCCTTCCCATTCCTTGGGCCTTTCCTGTCCCATCGTCGCCATAAGACCTATCTGTGTCGTTGCGACGTAAAGTAACTAGAAAAAAAGAAAGTACTCTAATAACAACAGTAATTATATTATTTCGTGAGTGGGTCAATAATTAATTGGTCAGCGTAAGGGTTAAGCAAATCTCAGAGTAGATCCGTTGTGCGTTCAACAGCGTAGTTGGCTCTCGCTTCAGTAAGTTTACATTACGGCATAAAACTCCGGGCTCTAAACTCATCAGTGTCTTTTTCCCCTTTACTTTAAATACCGTTATAATATGTTTATGTACTGTCTGTGCGCAGAATTAACTTATTGAAATAGTTGCATAATTCATATATTTACATTCAGATTTATCTTGTGACGTTAATCCACTCAAGCAAGTTATTTCAGAAGCTGTTTTGGACGTTGGTGTTTTTTTAGAAATGTCTATGACTTTTCATCAAATTGTATGAGCGTAGAAAGTCAACTTCATGGTGTGTTCCTACCAATCAAAGGAGTACAATTTTGGACTGAGTGTTTCAGTAAACCACGCGAGATCAACTAAGGTGCTGGTGATATGAGACACCCCTAACAGGTCACACAAACGACTCAAGATTTAATCACGATGTCTATGCGGCACTCTAATATCTGCAGGAAGTGTGAATGGACAGCAGTCGACTTGGTATGAAAGGTTGCTAATGAACTGTATGTGCCACGAACATTTTGCACATGTAGGGAAGTTCTCCGTCCTGTCAACACCATTTGTAATATTATATTCGGAAATGATAACTTCCATATATTGATTGTTCTACAAACAAACAAACAAACAAACAAACAAACAAACAAACAAACAAACAAACAAACAAACAAACAAACAAACAAACAAACAAACAAACAAACAAACAAACAAACAAATAAACAAACGAAGCAAGATCGTGTCGCATATGCTTAAAGATTCTAAAAGTTAAGTGACTACAAGGGCGTAACAAATGTAGTACGGGACTGCCTGAAAAATAAAAATTCGCGCCCCCTCAAATTAAATGTAACCATGAATATACTGTCATTAAAGCAAGAATATGTAATGTAATATGTTGTCAAATTGTATCAACAAAGAAATTATTCATTATCGTAAGATTATTAAAAAATGTTTTATGTGATTGCCTCCGTGGTTTAACGGCTAAGGTGCTGAACTTCCAACCCTACACCACTTATATTCTCGTATTTAAAATTGGTTTCATTTTTCAGTAACTGCAGAACAACATACTGAAGTCACAGTTACAATAATTTTCTCGACTACAATATAGAAACATATACGAACAAAATTAAATCGGAATCTGTTCACATAAAGTTTGAAATATATCAAACCACACAACTAATAACCCTGTATTATTACCCACGGTGTAAGTACACCATGTTATTACCTTTGCGCAACGAGAGCTAATTTGAGCTCGTTATATATTGGTGTTCCGTGTTTGAAACTGAGTTGACTGATGGTTACTACACGAAGTTATTATTGGAATTATACATTATTGTCCAATAATTGTGTGATAAGCAAACTTTGTGCATAATACGATATCTGGTACGTTACACATTAAGAAAATATCATTTCCTAACTAAAATATATTTTAGTATCCGTTTTCATTGCTGTAATTTTTTTTTAATAATTTGGTGCAAGTCTTTTGTGAGCAGCGTGTCGCGGTGTCGGGAGAGACGACAAGCTGCTCTGTGATACACTCAACTCAATTATAATAACAGCTGCTAGATGCAACCAAACGGCAATTTCTGTGAGCAAAATTTGTAAAAACAAACTATTTCGTCGTGATATGATCTTACGGCGATTCCCGTCCGGAGTGACATAGGGCAAGATATATTTTTTTTTTCCCAGGAGTCTGCGGGGCCCCTACAAGCCCTAACGTTACGCCCCTGAGTGGCACGAATACTAAATAGTGTAACAACCAAACAAGAGTTGCGGCGGCGTATAGCGAGCTGACGGAAAGGACAGGCTGAATAGTACCCAGAACTCACGCGAGAGGCATATAGCGAGCTGACGGAAAGGACAGGCTGTATAGTACCCAGAACCCTACCACTCCTCACCTCTGGAGACGGCTTATCCTGCCGCTGCCACGTACTATACGTGATCCTTTTCTTGATATCTGAGCTCCCTAGTGCTGAATCGGTAGACCTCGGTTATCTTCGAGATTCGTATCGGCAATCTTTGAAACACAAACTAGGAAGCGGTTATGCATCGCCGTACTAGTAGTGTTGTTGTTTACACAGCAAAGCCAAACTATAAAATTCATGCTATGAACAAGATTCGCATCGAGAAATGTTAAATAATGAGTGTGTGACACAGTTGTTGGCTTAAGATAATAACAGTTTAGAAAATTCATATCCATCGATCATATTAACGATTCAATTCAGATTTTTTCCATTCAGTTGGCAGTATAACCGGAACCGGGAGAGCTCACTCCTTACTCCTCACCCCCGTAAAACCTGGTATCAAGAAAAGGTTCGCATGTAGTATGCTATAGTGCCTTGTGGACAATAGCCCTCGTACCTTCAGTTACTGTCCGGAAAGTGCATTGTAAGAAAATGTAAGAAAAGACGCCACTGAAGAGGAACAGAGAGGTATCAAAACAGCAAATTAATTTACACTATTTAGTATTTATCGAGTATCTCCCCTGGTAAATTATTTCAGTCTCTAATTCCTCATTTGCCTGAATGTGTCCTTCATATTATATCTTCATATTATAATATATCCTACTTTTAAAAATTCAATTCAAGCTTAATCTCCTCTTTATGTCATTCCAGGCCATCTGTCCAGTAATAATAATAATTTCGTGTGGCTATTTCTAGCCGAGTGCAGCCCTTGTGAGGCAGACCCTCCAATGAGGGTGGGCGGCATCTGCCATATGTAGGTAACTACGTGTTATTGTGGTGGAGGATAGTGTTATGTGTGGTGTGTGAGTTGCAGGGATGTTGGGGACAGCACAAACGCCAGGGCCATTGGAATTAACCAATGAAGGTTAAAATCCCCGACCCGGCCGGGAATCGAACCCAGAACACTCTGAACCGAAGGCCAGTACGCTGACCATTCAGCCAACGAATCGGACATCTGTCCAGTGACAGCTTGGAACTGCTTAGCCGAGCAGCTTTCTTGCTTATTCCCAACTCTCCCTGGCTTTATGTTTGAAACATTTTCGTAACAGTACAGAACAAGTAACGCTGGTTTTCTATGGATCTTTTCTCTTCTCGAATCAAGTAATCATGGTGAGGGTCCCACACACTGCAACCATACTCTAATTTGGGTAATAGCAGTGACTTGTACACCCAATTTTTTACATCCTTACTGAAAATGAAAATCCACAGCCTGTTTCCAGTCATTCGACCGGCTCAGAGACTGAATGAAGCCCCATCTAGCGGTGAGGATAGCAATTGTGCCGGCTGCCGAAGCCTGTCGCACTCCCCTAGGTCGATGATTAATGACTGACAAATGAAATGAAATGATATTGGAGAGTGTTTGTCTAGCACAAATCTCACATGGAATGACCGGGATTTGAACCATAGAACCCAGCGGTGAGAGGCCGGCGTGCTGCCACCTGAGCCACGGAGGCTCACATCCTTATTACAACCCCTAAACACTCTCATAACCATGTGAACATCCGTAATCATAATTTACAATTTCGTTTATGTGATTACCCCATGACGATTTTTCCTGGTTCTAATCATCAATCAAAATCAATCAATACTGATCTGCATTTAGGGCAGTCGCCCAGGTGGCAGATTCCCTATCTGTTGTTTTCCTAGCCTTTTCCTAAATTATTTCAAAGAAATTGGAAATTTATTGAACGTCTCCCTTGGTAAGTTATTCCAATCCCTAACTCCCCTTCCTATAAATGAATATTTACCCCAATTTGTCCTCTTGAATTCCAACTTTATCTTCATATTGTGATCTTTCCTACTTTTATAAACGCCACTCAAACTCATTCGTCTACTAATGTCATTCCACGCCATCTCTCCGCTGACAGCTCGGAACATACCACTTAGTCGCTAAAACCTACGTACTTACAATGATCCCCATGTGATACCTTCTCATGAGCATATTAATTAAAAATGAGAGGGATTTTCATCTTGATGAGACTCACAAACTGATTTTCGTCCCGTTTACCATCGTACCATGGTGCACGTCCAGGCTCAGCGTGTCCTGATGAAAGTTGTATGGACCTTCGGTTCATGGTCTGCTGAAAATTAGTTGCATGGTCTTTTACTGAGTTCAAGTTCACCTGAACAGGTATCTCAGATACGTGAAGTCAGAGGTGTTGTAGTACAAGTGCACATCGCATCGTATAGACCGTACAGGTCTCGTAACAGTTTTGGTTATGCCACAAGCTAGAGATGACTTTTAAGTGAGAACTGCAAGAACAGCGCATCGACTTGAGGACTCCAGCCACCTTACTAGGTTAGACTGTGCAGTGAAAGGTTATATGATTGCAACATATTCTGTTCTTATTCAGCAGAGACGCCTACACTCAGGATTCAGGACACATGGGCGTTAGTTGCCTTAACGTATCATCCATGAAATTCATTTTCTTATCTTCGTGTCGATGAGAACTTCAAATGAAAGTGAGTCATGCCATGAATTTTCAACAATGTCTGTCCCACTCATCAGATGATTATGTATTACGTACGTAGCATTTTTAAAAATTATTTATTTGCCCTGTTTTGCTTAGTGTAATTAAGCTATAAAGCCTTCTCTTACATTAGGCCAAGATTTACAACTGCATGAAACCCATACAATTAAAGTAACTAGAAAATAATTTTAAGAACTGGCATGTAACTTACAGGTAACTATAGTACGAATGTGATTATGTTAATAATAATAATAATAATAATAATAATAATAATAATAATAATAATAATAATAATAATAATCCCACCTCAGCCATCCTGGAAGTGGTTTTCCGTGGTTTCCCACTTCTCCTCCAGGCGAATGCCGGGATGGTACCTAACGTAAGGCCACGGCCGCTTCCTTCCCTCTTCCTTGCCTATCCCTTCCAATCTTCCCATCCCTCCACAAGGCCCCTGTTTAGCATAGCAGGTGAGGCCGCCTGGGCGAGGTACTGGTCATACTCCCCAGTTGTATCCCCCGACCAAGAGTCTGAAGCTCCAGGACACTGCCCTTGAGGCGATAGAGGTGGGATCCCTCGCTAAGTCCGAGGGAAAAACCGAACCTGGAGGGTAAACAGATGATGATGATGATGATGATAATAATAATAATAATAAAAGAATGCAGAATGAAAGGAAGGAGAATGGTGCAGAAATTTGAGCAATGAAGGTGTTGAGAATGGGGTCAGACTAGGTTGTAAGAGCAAGAACCTAATAATTTATTTCTTATCCTTCGCGGATGGTCTGGCGATATTTTCTGATTCACTTGGCACAACCAAATACCAAATAAACCAAGTTCAGATGCAAGCGGCTAAGGCAGGTCTTCAGATTTCACTGAGAAACACAGTTCATAATAAACATCAAGACAGCTCACAGAAATCTTCAAGTCAATCTGGGAAAAATAAAGCTGCCTCTGTGGCTCAGCGGTAGAGTGTCGGACTCCGGATCCCAAGATAGCGGGTTCAAACCCGGCAGAGGTAGTCAGATTTTTGAAGGGCGGAAAAAAGTCCATTCGCACTTCATGTCGTACAATGTCGGCATGTAAAAGATTTGGTGTTTACCCGACAAAATTCATTAAAATCTCAGCCACAGACGCACAATAGAGATCCAGTTTACTCTGTCCGCCATCTAGTGGGCCTAGAGTAAAACGGAACGTCGAAATTGACGAGCAGACAGCCAGATGGCGTCAAATTGAAATGTCTGCACACGGTAGCTGAGGCCATACGATGATGATGATGATTATTATTAGGGAAAAATAAAACGGGAAGAGAAATTAAAATATCTAGGTGAGTGGATAGAACCTAATATTTCTGAGAAAGAGGCATTCGAATCAAGAATCAACAAGATGGAAATGGCCTACCACCGCACCAAAGATATCTATAACAAATAGACAATATCATTGAAATCCAAGCTTGGACATTACTGTGCAATGATTCGACCTGAAGCTTTATATAAAGCAAATGCCTCTCAGTAAATAAGAAAGGTCTGGCAGAGCAATTCGAAGCTAATGAAAGGGAGATTCTAAGGAATATCTTGGACCCAGTAAAGGAAAAATGGAAAATATAGGAGAAGGCACAATCATGAATTATATCTGCATAAATAGAGAAAATAACAGATATTATTGCGAAAATAAGGTTTTCTTTCTATGGCCACTTAACGCGAATTAGACCAGAAATATTGTCGTCTCAAATCTTTGCCTACTTTCTGAATAAGAAAACCAAAGGAGCCTGGTTCATGGAGGTGGAAAATGATTTACAAGAACTGGGGATCTCACGTGATGACATCTTGCAACGTTAGCCTTTAAAGAAGAATCTTGAAGGTCTACAGAGTTTTCGAACAAAACCTAAAATGAAGGCAGGCAATTTGTGGAGCGAAGAACGGAATGAAGCTCAAGACAGAAAACAGTTGAAGTAGCGAGGTTCATAGCTGGCCGAAACGAAATAAGAAGAAGAAGAAGAAGAAGAAGAAGAAGAAGAAGAAAGGAAGATTCTGAGGAAAATTCTGGGACCGCAGAAGACTACTGATGGGACTTGGAAGAAATGGAGAAATGGGGAGCTCTACAAGTACACTGGAAATATCACGGACCTAACGCGGAAAGAAAGCCTCAAATTCTACGTACACCTGGTAAGAATGGATGACAAACGACTGTCCAAAATTATCTGCAGGTACATCATGTGATTAATGACCATCTCCAAGTGGGTAGAAGATGTAAAGAAAGATACGAGAGAAGTTGGAATTACATTAGAGGTGATCCACAATAGAAGAGAGCTCAGAAGAAGAGTCGACAGTCTAAAATCATTTGAAGAGAAACCACTAAAAGGAGACCCAAACGGACCATTTCCGAAGAGGAGAGAGAGTTGAGAAGCGAAAGAATGAAGAGGTTCTGGGAAGAGAAGAGAAGAAAGGTCAGGAAGCCTTAAGTTCTACGCAGTCCATGGTTAACCAACTTTGGAAGAAATAGTCGTAATCACAATTTAACAGTAGTGACAGTCACAGTTTAAATGGAAAGTAAATATTTCTAATACTGGTTTGTGAATGACGAGCTCCGTCATCTGGCATGGAGTTCCAGAACCGCGCAGCACCTACTGTGAAAGAGTGGTAGTACCGTGTGTGAGAGCGGGTGCTGAGTTGGTGAATCTCTGAGACCTTGGTAAACCTGAGGTGTAGACGTACTTAGAATGTTCTCTAGTAGACAATGGACATAAAGTTGTTTCTCGTTTGCAGGTTTAGCATTGACAGTTTGTTAAGATATGGAGTGATATATTGACGCGGTTTTACGTTGAAGATGAACTGATGGCAGGAATGCTTAGCTTTCTGTAGTCTACTGGGTAACTGTGAATTAAGGTCACTATGCACAAGATCACAGTAATCAAATAAAGGCATTATTCGAGTTTGGTATACCTTGTTGTTGCTAGAAGTAGAATTTTTAAATCTTTGCAATGGGTGGAGGGATTGGTACACTCTTGAACATTTATATTTTACATGCTCTGCCCACGATAAGGCTAGAACAAAGTGTCGTCCGCTGACCCCTGGTGGGAGGGGTCCGCGATAATAATATAAGTTGTAGTATTTGAAGAGCGAGTTCATTAATCATTATTCTAAATTTAGTAACATGTGCCTTCACTATCTATAAGCTACCAATAGTCCGTATTGACTTAATTATTGTTATTAATGATTTCAAGGTACGCCTTATCAATACAATTCAAAATCTAGTTTACTAAGACATAAAATACATAAATATATATAAGAACATGTTTCAAGAAGTAATATTCTCTTATTCAGCTTACAGATTAAAATCACGTGCATGTAAAGGACCTAACAAAAATAATTTAGAACAACCCACTATCCCTTACTACAAATCTAAGTACCACCTTCAGGAAATCGAAATAATAGGGATAATGTTCGGATCTCGCGGTACCATACCTTCACTTCGTCGCCACATGGAAGGGCTTCCAACTCCCAATGAAGCTCATCCCCGAAATCGTCCTCCGAGGCTCAATCAAGATCCTGCCTGAGACACCACCTCTACAGCTACTAATTTTTAATTTTATTTAATTAATGGATATGTACAGAAAATTTTATATGTTTTACCTTGTTCTTAGCGGCAGCCATAAATACAGGAGGTCTATCCAAAAATAAACGGAAATTATATAACAACATTAAAACTTCAAAAATTAATATCAATTCATGTTATATCCAATGTCCTATAAAAAGTGCATGTGTGGTACTAAAATTGAGCTGGTTAACAATTATCTCATTCTCGAAACATGCACTTATATATGTGTGTGTGTGTGTGTTTGATGTATTAGTAAACAAGATTTTAAATTTTATTGACAAGGCGGACTTTGAAATAATTAATAACAAGGGTTTTCACTGTCGTATAACTTACATATAGTATATGTAATTCTTGGCCGATAAATGATACAAGTTAGCAATATCTTGTGAAGACCTTGTCTCTCTCTCTCCACGTCTCTGATCGACTTTTGGGTCGATGGCATCCCCTTTACCCTACAATTTCTAGAAAGGAAACACTGCGTTTAATGTCTTTCATGACACCATACATGTGTGAGTGTACCTTTTCTGCTTTCACACAAATGGAAATGAAGTACAGAAATGGATGTAATGTTGAGGCCGATCTTCGGCTCGGGTGACTACGCTTGTAAAACGCTTGGTCTTCGGCAAACAGCACGATTCATCCCATTGGTCCAACAACTGTACCAAGTGAATTTTCTCAACTAAGTTTCCAGATCCAGTCTGTTGTAATTATTAGCCAAGTTGAACAATGTTTTGTAAGTTTTATATATATATATATATATATATATATATATATATATATATATATATAAAGTATCTTTATGTAAATGAAATGAAAAAAATGAAAACCTACAACCTGTCTTCCAGTCATTGACCGGGTTAGGGATGTAATGAATGAAACATATATAGGCTGTTATTACAATGGGGTCGCCACTCCCAAGGTGATTGATTAATGAGTGATAAATGGTATGAAATGATAATGGAGAGTGTTGCTGGAATGAAATATGACAGGGAAAACCGGAGTACCCGGAGAAAAACCTGTCCCGCCTCCGCGTTGTCCAGCACAAATCTCACATGAAGTCACCGGGATTTGAACCACGGTATCCAGCGGTGAGAGGCACACGCTGCCGTCTGAGCCACGGAGGCTCTAATTATGTAAATGAAGTTACATTTAAATTTAAAGGAAAGTATATATTAGACCTAAATTATACGAATATAATCAAACATGGTAACATTACAAAATTCTGTTCTTTGTTCACTGAATTCAGTATTATGTTCTGTGGTTAGAGATTTCTTGTACATGAATGAGATATGCTAAAGGGGCCTCAGACACAAAACGTTGGGAAACCCTGGTCTAGAGCATAGCTGGAAAATAATAAAAGTGCGTCTTAGATTCGACGCTGTTACGGTTAGACTACGTGTCCATTGTTATGTATCACGTGGCCTGCCATGTTGACGTTCGAGGTCTTAGTCTCCTGAAAACGATTAAACTACACCATACTGATGTTACTACACTGGCGGAAGAAAGTATTCAAACACAGAAGGGTTTGTGCTAGATTAACGAACGTCGATAGGCTTGTTTATAGATCTGAAAGATGACGTTGATTTAAATTTCCCGCAAATCGCATTAGCGTGGTGCTAGTAGCAACCCCATGACTTTGTACACCAGGTTTGCTTTAAATACGGGCTGTACTGTGCGAGAGCGTAAGTTACCTGTGAGATTGGACGGAGTGACTGTGAGTGGGTCAAGAATGCCTTTACGACGACAAAGAGACCAATATCAACAGGTCACTGCAGTTGAACGAGGCCGTTAAATAGGGCTACGTGAAGGTAGATTTTCCTTCCGCGCTATTGCAGAACGACTTGGCAGGAACGTTTCTATTGGGCATTCGTGCTGGCAGCAGTGGTCACGAGAAGGTACGCTCCCAAAAAGACCGGGCTCCGGACATCCCCGTCGCACCGCCGAGAGGGAGGACCGTCGTATTCGGCGTATGGCTGTGGCGCAGCGGACTGCGTCTGCAGCAGCAATTCGAGTGGCAGTTGGCACCACAGTGACGCAACGAACTGTTCGAAATCGGTTACTTGAAAGACAGCTCCGAGCCAGGCGCCCTGCGTCGTGCATTCCACTAACCCCAAACCACCGTCGTCTGCGACATCAATCAAGTGAGAGCTCATTGAAGGATGGAGTGGAGATCCGTTTTGTTTCGCGATGAAAGCCAGTTCTGCCTTGGTGCCAGTGATGGCCGTGTGTTGATTAGAAGGTCAGGTGAACGCCTGCATTCCACCTGTTTGCGGCGTCGACACACTGGACCTACACCGGGAGTTCTGGTCTGGGGAGCAATTTCCTATGACAGCAGGAGCACTCAAGCAGTTAACCCACGCACCCTGACTGCAGATGTGTAGGTCCGTCTGGTGATTCGACCTCTTGTGCTGCCAATCATGAACAGCATTCCCGGGGGTGTTTCCCCCCCATGCCGCTGTTGTAACCCAACGTGCTCTACAGAGTGTCAACATGTTGCTTTGGCCTGCTCGATCTCCCGATCTGTTCCTAATCGAGCACGACTTTGGATGACAACTCCAACGTCATCCACAAATGGCATTAACCGTCCCTGTATTGACCGACCAAGTGCAACAGGCATGGAACTCCATCACACAAACTGATGTTCGGTACCTGTACGACACAATGCATGCACGTTTGAGTGGCTGCATTCAACAGTCACGCGATTACACCGGTTATAATGGACCAGCATGGCACATTTGTGATGGTTTTTCTCGCGACATTTAATTAATTATTATTATTTATTATATTAGTAGACTACATGTTTCGTCCCCTAAGGGACATCATCAGCTATAATAAATTAATATTAATATATCAGAATGTGTCTTGCCAATTTTAATGATGTCTATTTTGGTATTCTGATATATTAATTTATTATAGCTGATGATGTCCCTTAGGGGACGAAACATGTACTAATATAATAAATGATACATTGTATTGAATAGGCGGATCACTTGTTTATAATCTTAAATATTCTCTATTATTTTGAAATGTCTCTCGGTCATGGTCATCTATATGGTCGCCAGGTAAAATCGCAATTGCCTGCACGGTTGCTAGGTTACGCTTCCGTCACACATTTTGTTACGTGACACTACTCTTGTTACACAATTTTCCGGATGACCCCCAGCTATAAGACATATTTATGTCACCAGACTGGTGTCCTTAATTTCCCTAAAGAAAGGTCCCGCTCTTGTATACAGTAGTAGTTATGTGGTTTAATATTCCTTACTCCTACCTTTGCCACTCTACTTCCCACGACAGATAAAGAAAAACTGTAAACTCTCGCGAATGATTGATTGGAGGAGTAGTAAGGAAGTGGCGAGTCCCCAGGCACTTGCTGGGAGATAGGAGAAACCAGAAGAAAGCTACCTTACTGTTTGGTATTCCACACGAAACTTTTGGGCACGCGGACTTTCGCTCGCTGTTGCCGCTAATAACATAATGTGGCCTAATGGAAAGCTTTGGCGAGGAAGGTGCTGTATAGAAAGCATCAGATCAAGCGGCTGTACTCGAATTACTCCGAGACACATGACGGTGCAGGCGTCATGAAAACACAGAAATACAGCCTTGTTTTTGATGTACTGTACTGCAAGAACGGATGAAAAATAGAGCCAATGGGGCATGGCAGTCGAGCGACGTTGTCTCTGGCTTCTCAACGTCGCACGTAAGGATTTTTTAAAATGGAAAGTCACGACCTGTGGTTCAGATTCCACGGAAATATTACAGGTCCCGTGGCTATGATCTTGATATTGTAGCTCAGTCTTAAAATGTTAGGCAGTGTAGGCCTACCCATTGCAGGAGATTCTAATGTCAACGTCAGCCGTGCTTTACGGTTTTAACTCTGGGAATATTTACCCCAATTATCTTCTTCTTCCTCTTCTCACGCCCTTGTAGGGTCACGGGTTCCAACCAGAGTACTAGTGTGAGTACATATGGAGATGTGTTAGCACACTAACAAAAAGTACCAGATTCCCGAGACGGAGGAATTAACGAGATGTGACAAAAATCCCTGTCCTGACCTAGAATCGAACGTAGGGCCTTCTGAACCGAAAGCTGGAACGCATACGGCCAAAGAATGGGAGACGATAACGGTTGGGAAGGTAGCGTTTTTTGCCATAGTTAAGGTACAGTCTCAGCATTTGCCTCGCATGACATTACGAGACCATGAAAAACCATCTTCAGGATTGCCGACGGTGGGATTGTAACCCATAATCTCCCGAGTAAAGGCTCAGCTAGGAAACGCAAACTGCCTGCCCAGCTCCCTCGGTTCGTGAACTTTACATGCCCGAAGGAGTTAAAGAGAACTTTTGGGATCAGTTCAAACACTCGTTCTTCATTCGTTGCTTATGGTGCAAGTCTCTACTCTGAAGCCGTACCTCCTACATCTTGTCCTCCTATTTAGAGTAAGATGCTTTTTCCACTCTTACAGTAAAATAAATCGTTCTCGTGAGGAAAAGGTTTTCATAACGAACCAATATTCCAGTTTCGAACAACATTCTTCTTCCTCGACCTCGAAATGGGAAGGTTTTCTCGTTAAGAGTTTCGTAAAATTAAACAGTAGCGGTCGGTAGATGCAGAGTGGGTCTCGGCTGGTCCGTGGTCCAACAGCTCTGTACTCTGACCGGCCAAGCGAGCAGAGGAAGGGTGGCCACGGCTCTACCGAGGCTCTACGCCTCTGCATTCGGGAGACAGGACAGGGCTGGACCTCATGGCTGGTCCCAACCGTCGGCTGTCCTGAGAATAGTTTTCCATTCTCCTACACTAAGGCGAATGCCGGGACAGTTCGTAGTATAGGGCACGGCCGCCAACCCCCTCACCTTCAACGAGCATTTCCTTCACCGTAACAAATCTCCCGGCCTGAGAGACGTCGTCACCATCTAAGAGGCCCACCTCCCCCCCTTCAGGGAAGAAATGAAAACATTTTAATTTTAATAGGTCTAGTAGTAGTAGTAGTAAACAGTAGCTCGCTAATAATTTCGTGTGGCACTTGTAAGGCAGACCCTTCGACAAGGGTGGCGTCGTAGTGTATGAATTACAGGCACAAACATCCAGTCCCCGACAGAAGGAAATTAAAAATTTAAGGTTAAAATTTCAGAACCGGCCGGGAATAGAACCCGAGACCCTCTGAACCGAAGGCCAGGACGCTGACCATTCAGCCAACGATTTGTGCTGTCATTATAAGGACACTGATACAAGTAAATTAAGTTGATATTCAGATTGCAGTACCGGAACATTACAACAGCATACGTTAAATACAGAACAAGAACAATATGACCGAGCTCGATAGCTGCAGTCGCTTAAGTGAGACCAGTATCCAGTATTCGGGAGATAGTAGGTTCGAATCCCACTGTCGGCAGCCCTGAAAATGGTTTTCCGTGGTTTCCCGTTTTCACACGAGGCAAATGCTGGGGCTGTACCTTAAGTAAGGCCACGGCCGCTTCCTTCCCACTCCTAGCCCTTCCTGTCCCATCGTCGCCATAAGACGTATCTGTGTCGGTGCGACGTAAAGCAAAAAAAAAAAAAAAAAAAAAGAACAATATGAAATGAAATGAAATGGCGTATGGCTTTTAGTGCCGGGAGTGTCCAAGGACAAGTTCGGCTCGCCAGATGCTGGTCTTTCAATTTAACTCCCGCAGGCGACCTGCGCGTCGTGATGAGGATGAAATGATGATGAAGACGACACATACACCCAGCCCCCGTGCCAGCCAAATTAACCAATGATGGTTAAAATTCCTGAACCTGCCTGGAATCGAACCCTGGACCCCTGTGACTAAAGGCCAACACGCTAACCATTTAGCCACGGAGCCAGGCAAGAACAATAAGATCAAGGTCAACACTTTTACAGCGAATGTTATGTTCAGTTTACAATCTAAAATTCAACTTTCGAGACCTCCTTAGAAAATATATTCAACAGATTGTTTATTTTACAATCAAGTCTCTTTGATTAATTTAGTTTATTGTTAGTTTCTGTTTATTTTAGTTTTGTAAAAAAAAAAAAAATCCATGGGGAGAGGTTTATAGCCCCCAATACCCCTCTCCCCGTGGCTACGCCCCTGTTAAATATAACTCACCTGCCATATAGAAACATTTGTACGGCCAATGCTGTTGTACGGGCTTCCTTCCTGGCACCCCACTACAGTGAAGAACATGACGAAACTAGAGGAAGTTCAACGCCGAGCAGAACGACTAATTGCTCAGCACGGTCATTTAAATACAGCCAGGTCACTGCCCCTATAACAGCTCTCTGTAAACAAATAGATATTGTTTTTCTGAGAAAATCCCTCGCAGGTAACATTCGCATCAACCTTTTCAACCGCTTACAGCTGAACTACCGCTCTGCTCAAAGAGATCGAGGTGCGTCCCTTTTCCCTCCACTTGCAAACACAGCATCTTATCAAAGTGGCTTCTTTATTCGTTCTGCTTGGCTGTGCTAAGAAGTGAAAAGAATGTATATCTAATGAAACCTTCTGTACATAACGCAATTTTCTACTGTGTGAACGTTCAGTTTGCGTGGGATGACGGATGAAAGTTTGTGTGTTCCAGAGTGAGTGAGACCGTATGTGGGTATGAATGAGCCGGTCTAGCTGAAGAGAGAGTGTGAGTAGAATTACATGATCTTGAACAGCTCCTGTGAATATCATGTAAATACGTCTGTGTAAGTAAGGTAATTGTGTATAAGCACATTCTGTAGCCTATATATTGTAATTATTCATTAATGTAATTTTAAGTGAAGATGAAGACACCTTCGTGTATATGGGGCTATGCCCGTTCTCCATTCACAATCCCTGAATTGTATATACACTTTGTAGAAAATAAGTAATAATAATAATAATAATAATAATAGTAATAATAATAATAATAATAATAATAATAATAATAATAATAATAATAATAGCCCAAAACACAGAACAGTGCCTTGGTAGAATGACGATAATGCGGAAGAAATTAAATGCATTTAGAAGAAAATTCCAGAGAACGTTAAATAATAATGTTCTCCGAGATCAGCGCAAAACTGAATACTTTGCTGAAAAAGCTAAATACCAAGCAAAAATCAGAAATGCAAAGATACTGTCTTGGAAAGAATACTGTAGTAATATATCTTCAAATCCCTGGGACATAGTCTATAAATCAGCGTCAGGTAAAATTAAGAACACTCAAATTTTATCAACTCTTATGAACAATGATAGTCACTACACAAGAGATTTAAAGGAAACGATGCAGTGCATATTAAACCATCTCATTCAGAAAGATGATGTAATGGAAGATACTGTTCAGCAAAAGCAAATAAGGAAGGAAGTAGAGGGACCAATAGACACTCCGGACGACTGGGAATTTACAGAAGAAGAAATAAAATCTGCAATCAAAGATATAGGTCTTAAAAAGACACCAGGTGAAGATGGAATCACGAGAAAAATATTATGATGGACGTATGAAAGTATCCCTAAAACTATGATATCTTTATATAATGGTTGCTTGCAGAATGCTTGTTTCCCGAAGCGATGGAAAAATGCGAGAATCATACCAATCACAAAACCAGGGAAAGAGAAGCTTCAGGATCCATCCAAATTCCGATCAATAAGCCTGCTAAATGTGGCGGGCAAAGTACTAGAGAAACTAGAATTAATCACTACCTTCATACCTGTAAACTCATCATCATCATCATCTGTTTACCCTCCAGGTTCGGTTTTTCCCTCGGACTTAGCGAGGGAGCCCACCTCTACCGCCTCAAGGGCAGTGTCCTAGAGCTTCAAACTCTTGGTCGGGGGATACAACTGGGGAGTATGACCAGTAACTCGCCCAGGCGGCCTCACCTGCTATGCTGAACAGGGGCCTTGTGGAGGGATGGGAAGATTGGAAGGGATAGGCAAGGAAGAGGGAAGGAAGCGGCCGTGGCCCTAAGTTAGGTACCATCCCGGCATTTGCCTGGAGGAGAAGTGGGAAACCACGGAAAACCACTTCCAGGATGGCTGAGGTGGGAATTGAACCCACCTCTACTCAGTTGACCTCCCGAGGCTGAGTGGACCCCGTTCCAGCCCTCGTACCACTTTTCAAATTTCGTGGCAGAGCCGGGAATCGAACCCGTGCCTCCGGGGGTGGCAGCTAATCACGCTAACCACTACACCACAGAGGCAGTGGTACAGTACCTGTAAACTACTGAACGAAAATCAATATGGCTTCACAGCTCAAAAGTGTGCTACTGATGCAGCTATGGCACTTAAGGAATTTATAACTGAAGCGTTCAAAAATGGTCAAATAACCATTATTGTTAGTCTTGATGTAAAAGGAGCTTTTGACTCTGCGTGGTGGCCATGTGTCCTAAAGGCCCTAAAAGATTTTAAATGCCCGAGAAATTTGTACTACTTTACTAAGAGCTACTTTAAGGATAGAACAGCATTCATGAATTCCAATAGTTTCCAAGTCGAAGCAGTAGTTAATAAAGGATGTCCTCAAGGTTCATGCTGTGGACCGGGGTACTGGAATGTACAGTATAATGCACTGCTCAGTTTGGAATACGGGAAAAACACCAAAGCTATAGCATTTGCTGATGACCTCATAATTGCAGTCAGGGCTGAAACTGAAATTGAAGCAGAAAATATTGTGAATATGGACTTGCGGAAAGTTACTAAGTGGTCAGCAGACAACAAAACCCATTTCAATGAAAGCAAGTCAAAAGTTATGTTAATTTCAAGAAGAAGAAAAGCAAAGAAGACAATTGACATATTTATGAATTGGAAACGTCTTGAACAAGTAGACAAGATGGAATATCTAGGAATAACTATAGACTCTCGCTTCAAGTTCAATGACCACATCAATAAAGTCAGTGAAAAATGCATTAAATTAATAAACGCATTATCAAAATCGGCAAGAATTAGATGGGGTCTAAAACACCAGGCTTTGGAAATAATATATAAAGGAGCAATATTATCAATACTGATATATGCTGCACCAATCTGGATAGAATCCCTGGAAAAGAAATGCAATCTGATTAAATACGTGAGAGTGCAAAGACTTATTCTAGGAGAATAGGAAGATCGTACCGTACTGTATCTCATGAGGCACTGTGCATCATCACAGGAATTACTCCAATAGATATCAAGGCTAGAGAGGTTGTTACTCTATACAATATCAAATCAGACAAAACAACTATGAATTATGTCATTGATCACCCAGAAAAACCTATGAGATGGCTCCACCCAGCCAAGTTTCCTACTACCGAAGACCCAAGAATAGCATTAAATGAATATATCCCATGGAAATTTTACACAGATGGAAGCAAAAGTGAAGAAGGAGTGGGATCTGGCATAGCTATATACAGATCTCATGAATTAATAGATCAATTTAAATTTAAATTGCAAGACAATTGTTCGAATAATCAGGCGGAGCAATTAGCCATATTAAAATCTCTGGAATTCTTAGTAACTACCAGGAGAGAGGATGACGAAGATAATAAAGCTATTATTTTCACAGATAGTAAGATAGCAATTGACTCCATTGCGGACTTCAGAAATCATAACCAACTGATTGATAATATAAGAAAGACTACAGCTGTTCTAAAAAGAAATAATTGGAGAATAAAATTTGAATGGACTAAGGCACATATAGTTGAAGGCAATGAACTGGCTGATAAAATTGCAAAGGAGGCTGCAAAATTAAGTGATATCTGTTTCGATAGAATACCCATCTCTACATTAAAGAAAAATCTCAGAGAAGAATCTGTAGCAGATTTTAGAAGGCAATGAAAGACAAGAGACTAAAGAAATAACAGAAAAAAAGATAGGAGAAACCCGATATCGCGAATTCATTAAGATGATGTGTTCTTGCTTGTAAAGTCTTATTGTTGTACATACAGCAGAGTAAATAAATGCATTAAATACCGATTAGTGACCAAAAGTTATAAGCAGCAACATTGGTGACCTCCGACGTGATAAAAATAACGGCAAGTTTTCGAAGTGTAGTGAAGTGAAACATAAAGAAGCCACCAATTAAACAACAGCACACTGTTACGTGCGTAGAAGTTCTCAGTCGCATTTATTTCGTCGTCATGTGATGAATATCCATCTTAGGCCGTAGACTGTGTTGTAAATTGTGTATTCAGAAACATATACAATAGGAACTAACCCCGAAATGGCAACCCAGGAAAACAAAGATATTCCAACCGTAGGATGCGAAGCTAACAAGGTTAGCGTAAAAATTCCTCCGTTTTGGTCTGAGAAGCCCGAAATTTGGTTTTTCCAAGTAGAAGCCCAGTTCAACTTCAATAGAATCACATCCGAAGAAACCAAATTTAATTACATAATTGCCCAACTCGAACCAAAATATATCGAGAATATTTGGGATATAATAACAGGACCAGGAATTGCTAAATATACGGCCGCCAAATCACGACTCCTGGTTATTTTCAAAGAGAGTGAAGATGTGAAAATCAAAAGATTGTTTACTGGTGTAGAGTTAGGAGATTACAAAGCTAGTCAGCTTCTTAGAAAAATGCAGTCGTTAGCTGGAAAGGATGTGACTGACAAGGTTATTAGAACCCTTTGGTTAGATAAGCTTCCAGATTCGATAAAAAATATCCTAGTCGTGAGCGAAGAGTGCCAGGAGCGTGTCGCAGTTGGAGATGAACCCCCGTAATGACGTTTTCAAGGTTGATACCCAAGACCCAAAAGGTACTATTATTAATGAGCTAGTTACTAAGATTGCTCATTTGGAACAACAAATCGCTAGGATGTCCGTAGGACAACCCAGCAGTCGAAATCGTAGTCATCGCCGGCGAAGCTCTAGCCGTAACCGAAGCCGAAGTAGAAGAAGATACGACCCAAAAGGCAAATATTGCTATTATCACTTCCGATTTGGTCAACAGTGCATTCCAGAGAAATGTAAACAGCCTTGCTCATGGAAATCGTCGGAAAACTCCAACGGGCAGTAGAATTAGCGGCTAGTTCACCTGCCGAGAACCATGATAGAAGCCGCAAACACCAGTTATTCGTAACAGATAATAAAACAGGCCTGCGGTTTCTAGTTGACAGTGGGGCAGATGTGTCAATAATTCCATCATGGAACTGTGATCGAATCGATGATTCGTTTAAACTTTATGCTGCCAATGATACTGTAATTCTAACGTATGGTATCAAAACCCTAACTTTGGATTTAGGTTTACGCAGACATTTTCAGTGGCCATTTGTAATTGCTAAGGTCAACAAGGGTATATTAGGAGCGGATTCTTTAAACGAATTTCATTTATGTGTCGGTATTCGTAACAAACAATTAACAGATGGTGTAACCAAACTTAAAAGCAAGGGTGAGGTTATGTCCATTTCGGAAAATGAAACTATAAGTACAGTGAACAAACGTATGCAATTTGCCGACTTGTTCAGGTCCTATCCTGAAATAACATCGCCAAATTTGGTACCAGAAAAGATTCCACATAATATTAAACATTATATCAATACCCAAGCACCTCCAGTTTATTCTAGAGCAAGACCATTAGCACCTCATCGGTTACAGCAAGCAAAACAAGAATTTCAATTTATGCTGGACCATGGAATCATCAGGCCATCAAAGTCAGAATGGGCTAGTCCTCTTCGCTTGGTAAACAAGAAGGATGGATCTCTTCGTCCATGTGGAGACTATAGGAGACTGAATGAACGAACAGTTCCCGCCAGGTATCCTATTCCGAGACTTGAAGACTTTCATCACATCTTGGATGGTGCAACGATTTTTTCCAAAATTGATTTATTCAGAGCGTATTTTCAGATCCCAATAGCAGAAGAAGACAAGCGTAAAACTGCCATTATCACACCATTCGGACTTTTTGAATTTAATGTCATGAGTTTTGGACTTAGGAATGCCCCATCGACATTCATGCGGTTCATCCATGGTGTGTTGAATGGGTTAAATTTCGTATTTCCGTACCTGGATGTTTATATTGATTGCCTCCAAATCAGTTGCAGAACACAAGCATCACCTACAGCTAGTTTTAGAACGGTTGTCGAAGTATGGCCTCCGTATCAACATGACTAAATCTGTAATTGCTGCAAAAGAACTTGAATTTCTAGGGTGCCTGATTACACCAAATGGTTCGAAACCACTTCCTGAGAAGGTACAAGCAATCAAGGATTATAAGTTACCTGAGACCGTGCGTGACTTACGCACATTCCTCGGTTTGATCAACTTTTGTCGTCGTTATCCGCCAAATGCAGCAGAAACTCAAGCTATTCTACACGAATATTTGAAAGGAGCTAAGAAGAACGACAGCATAAAAATTGACTGGACCAACGAAGCCAAGAAACAGTTTGAGAAATGTAAACAAGACCTGATTAATGCTACATTTCTGACATTTCCAGTTCCAGATCTGCCTATAGCCCTTTTCACAGATGCTTCTGATCAGGCTGTTGGAGCAGCATTACAGCAGTATGAAGACGCTGGTTGGAAACCCATAGCTTTCTACTACAAAAAGCTTAGCAGTGCGAAGAAGAATTACAGTGCATATGATAAAGAATTGCTTGCAATATACCTGGCCGTGAAACAATTCAGGCACCTCATTGAAGGTAGAGAGCTTACCATTTTTACGGATCACAAACCAATCACCTACGCATTCCAACAAAAGAATGAGGAGGCATCCCCTCGGCAACTACGGCATCTGCAGTACATCTCGCAGTTTACGACTGACATACGTCATGTCAGTGGCAGAGATAATGTGGTAGCCGATACTCTGTCAAGACTTGATGAAATTTCAGTAATTGATTATGAAGTCATAGCAAAGCATCAAGAAAATGATAAGAGCTGAAGCAGTTACGACAAGACAATACATCACTGAAATTCAAACAGTGTCAGTTAGGTTCTCAGTACATGTTGTGGTGTAATGTCTCTACTAATCACATTCGTCCTTTTGTTCCAAAGTTATTTCGCACAAAACTTTTCAGACAGATTCACGATATGGCACATCCTGGCGTAAAAGCAACTGTCAAAAACGTTGTTGCCAAGTTTATATGTCCAGAAATAAGAAATGATGTGCGTAAATGGGCTCAATCTTGCATTAGTTGTCAACAAAACAAAGTGACAAGGCACACTAAGTCTCCAGTTGGAAATTTCGAGCAACCAGATGATAGATTCAAAGTGGTTCACGTAGATATAATTGGACCCTTGCCACCATCAGAGGGAAACATTTACTGCCTTACTTGCATTGATCGATTCAGCAGTTGGATGGAAATCATTCCAATGGCCAATATCACCGCCCAGTCAGTAGCAAGTACTTTATACAACAATTGGATAAGTAGATTTGGAGTTCCAGAAGTAATTGTTACGGACCAAGGGAAACAATTTGAATCGGAATTATTTAGAAACTTAGCAAAGCTCTGCGGAGCGAAGGTGCAGCATACCACTTCTTACCATCCCCAGGCAAATGGAAAAATAGAACGACTACATCGTACTCTCAAAGCAGCAATCAGAGCGCACAAGAACCCCAGATGGACTCAGAGCCTACCGACAGTTCTACTTGGTCTGCGAACAGCCATTCGAGAAGACTCCAACTACTCACTTGCAGAAATGATGTATGGATCCACCATCAGACTTCCTGGAGTGTTTTTCAAACACTCAGTGCAGTTACAGTGCAATCCAGATACCTTTGTGATCCAACTCTGGGATCACATAAAGCATCTTAAGTCCGCTAAAAATAGAACAGTGACATCCAGATCTACATTTATTCACAAAGACCTCTCTTGTAGTTCACATGTGTTCTTGAGGACAGACAAAGTTAAAAAATCTCTCGAGCCACCTTATGAAGGACCGTTCCGAGTGGTGAAGAGGCAGGACAAATATTTCACCATCAGTATCAAGGGCAAAGATGTAAATGTTTCCATTGATAGACTCAAACCTGCTTATATACTAGCGGATGAAGAAACAGAACGAGATACAGTGAGGAATCCTAATCTACCTCCTATAACACCCCCTGTTTCCGAAAAATACCATGCCAACCAGAAACAGGAAAATACCTTCCAGAACAGTGAACGAGTCAAGACTACACGTAGTGGTAGAGTGATAAGATTTCCTACCAGATATCGGGACAGAATTCAGTTGATGACTTCTTAGGTTAGGTTAGCTCAGGTTAGACTTTATCATGTAGAGTTCATAAAAGTTTTCATGTTCTGTTAACGTAACTTAGTTACTGGCACGAGAGTGATGTAGCAGATTTTTTTTTTTTTGCTAGGGGCTTTACGTCGCACCGACACAGATAGGTCTTATGGCGACGATGGGATAGGCAAGGCCTAGGAGCTGGAAGGAAGCGGCCGTGGCCTTAATTAAGGTACAGCCCCAGCATTTGCCTGGTGTGAAAATGGGAAACCACGGAAAAACATCTTCAGGCCTGCCGATAGTGGGATTCGAACCTACTATCTCCCGGATGCAAGCTCACAGCCGCGCGCCTCTACGCGCACGGCCAACTCGCCCGGTTAGCAGATTTTAGAAGGCAGTGAAAGACAAGAGACAAAAGAAATAACAGGAAAAAAGAAAGGAGAAACCCGATATCGCGAATTCATTAAGATGATGTGTTTTTGCTTGTAAAGTCTTATTGTTGTACATACAGCAGAGTAAATAAATGCATTAAATACTGATTAGTGACCAAGAGTTATAAGCAGTAACAAATCAATTCATGAATGACAGCAAAAATGGGAACAAACTTCAAAAGGCACACTTACAAAGGCATTCTTTCCAACAGTTGCAGGCAGATTGAAATCCAAAATCAACTTAACACCAAATATGACTACAATACTGACTGGACATGGAAATATTGCTTCGTACTTATGCAGCCTTAAAATTATACGTAACTCCGAGTGTTCCTGTAACGGCAGCCCTCAGACAATAGATCATATAATTTTCGAGTGCAGTGAAGTGAAAAATATTAGGCAATTCTTGATAAATAATGTTAATAGAGGTGATAATTGGCCAATGCAGAAATCTGTGCTATTAACAAAGTATTTAAAGGAATTTTCCAAATTTGTTAATGCTCTGGATTTTCAAGCTCTCAGGAAAAAGGAAGACTGATATTGATTGATATTGGTAAGATTAACAGTTATCTAGAAATTTAATTATTCAAATGTAATTTATGTTTATGCATTTGTAAAGAAATGTATTGTAAGTGCATGTTGTACTACTCATGTAGTGGAGCATACAGAGAGTATGTTCAGTAAATAATAATAATAATAATAATAATAATAATAATAATAATAATAATAATAATAATAATAATAATAATAATAACAAGAAGAAGAAATGTCCACCACTGTGGTGTAGTGGTTAGTGTGATTAGCTGTCACCCCCGAAGGCCCGAGTTCGATTCCAGTTCCTGCCACGAAATTTGAAAAGTGGTACGCGGGCTGGAACCGGGTCCACTCAACCTCGGGAAGTCAACTGAGTACAAGGGTGTTCGATTCCCACCTCAGCCATCCTCGAAGTGGTTTCCCGTGGTTTTCGACTTCTCCACCAGACACGTGCCGGGATGGTACCTAACTTAAGGCCACGGCCACTTCCTTCCCTCTTCTTTGTCTATTCCTTCCAATATTCCCATCCCCTTCTAGGCCCCTGTTCAGCATAGCAGGTGACGCTGCCTGGACGATGTTCTGGTCCTCCTCCCTGTTGTATCCCCCGACCCGAGGTCTCACTCTCCAGGACACTGCCCTTGACACGGTAGAGGTGGAATCCCTCGCTGTGCCCGAGGGAAAGACCACCCCTGGAGGGTAAACGGATTAAGAAGAAAGAAAGAAAGAAAGAAAGAAAGAAAGAAAGAAAGAAAGAAAGAAATAATAATCCTGCCCTCTGGATACCCATAACCAGTATTATGTCCGACTCGTTGGCTGAATGGTCAGCGTACTGGCCTTCGGTTCAGAGGGTCCCGGGTTCGATTCCCGGCCGGGTCGGGGATTTTCACCTTCATTGGTTGATTCCAATGGCCCGGGGGCTGGGTGTTTGTGCTGTCCCCAACATCCCTGCAACTCACACACCACACATAACACTATCCTCCACCACAATAACACGCAGTTACCTACACATGGCAGATACCGCCCACCCTCATCGGAGGGTCTGCCTTACAAGGGCTGCACTCGGCTAGAAATAGCCACACGAAATTATTATTACCAGTATTATTTCTATGGGTTCAGTTATTTCCGAGAAAAGTATACCGGTGAGGAGCTTATACAAATCCGTGAGCTCAATTTGTCGTTGTTCTTGTTGAGATTATTCTGATTGCGTTTTCTCGAACGGTTTTCCAGAGAAAAATCTGATATATGGAACTAAAAAAATGTTCGCTCATTTATTGTTGTTTCGAAGATGCTATAGATATTCATTTATTTGAAAATCATTCTTAGATACAGTGGAAATACAATTTCAATCTTCCGGCGGAATCAAGATTTCGGGATCGAATCCTTGCGTAGTCATTTGGCGTATAACAGATTTATATACGAGAAGCGCGTCTTTATAAGTAATTGCTAAATAAGAAGTCTAGAAATACATTTGAGAGCACGAAATTATTGTGTATGTAAGTTTTATTATTATTACAAGCTGAAGGAACATAGGCTTAGTTGTGAAGTTAGTAAAAGGACTTCGTCCCAGTATCTGCCTGGAGTTCAAATAGGATAGTTAAAAACGGGAAAGCAATTCAGGATCATTTGTTTTGAATTTTGACCTAAATATATTTCTTAGGGCTGGGGGTCATTCGAAAATTTGTGTAACATGACGCGACAAAATGTGTGACGGTAGTGTAACCATAGCAACCGTGCAGGCAGTCATGTAAGGTATAGATGGATGGTCAGACAATGTTACCTAGCAATCCGTACAGGCTATGTCTTATGGCTGGTTGCCATCTGAAATTAGCAGCCGTTTACGCATGGCCATGACCGGAGACAAATCACTTGTTTCTGCAACAAACTCGCTGGAAGAGTTTCGCGAACACATCAACCTGAAATAAGGGTAACAGAAAAGCTAGAAAATTGGAACTGGCCTACAGACTGACACAGAACAGGTACAATAAACGGGCAATATCCTACAAAGCCTAAATTGAACACTATAACGTTGTTGTAAAACCAGAGGGCCTGTACGGTTCAGAATTCCTTAAATAAAAAAAGGGGATCCGAAAGAAATCGAGCAGGAAAGGAAAATTCTGAGGAAAATTCTTGGACCTCAGAAAACGACGGATAGGACGTGGAGGAAAAGGAGAAATGAGGAACTCTACAAGTATTCCGAAAAGATCACGGACACAATGCGAAAACGAAGACTGAAATTTTACGGACATCTCGTCAGAACGAATGACAACCACCTGACTAAAAGAATATTTAAATGTATAATTGGATTGAGGAGGACAACGAAATGGGTGGAGGAGGTTGAGAAGGACGCAGAAGAAATTAAAATAACACCTGAATTGATCCTCAACAGAAAGAAGTTCAGAACTCGAGTAGATGACCACAAATTCCATGAAGAGCAGCGGAAGAACAGGCACGTAATATCTGAGGAGCAGAGAAAAATAAGGAGTGAACGAATGAAGAAGTTCTGGGAAGAGAAAAGAAAAAGACTGGCCAGAAAGCATTACGTTTCACGCGGTCCACAGTTGGCCAAATTCGGAAGCAAGAATAGAAGCCTAACAGAGGACTGTTTACAGTTATGACTGATAACAATGTATGTAACTGTCCTGTACTCAAAGACTCCATGTTCAAACAGATCTTCTACAATTCTATGGTATTTCAATGATTTCTCCAGAGTGGAATGGTTGTGAAAGACGACTGTAGAGAATAGTTCTGCTAAGTGATTAGCAAGAGTTCGCTCGTTTCGGATGAGAACGCAGTGATCTTATGTTGCTTCACGCCCTTCTGAAGCAATAGACGTGCTGGAGCATCACGACCAGAACTGGGTCTGTGAGCCAACCACTCACTCACGATGGCAACAAATAAAGATTTGCTCGTCAGATACAAACCTGGCAATTTTCAATTTGAAGTCGGTATTTCGGTGTTGTGAATAAGAAACTGAGCCCAAGCATAAGAAAAACACAGAGCTTGATGACGGAGAAGCCTGATGCAGGTGTTTGGAGTTGACGCCCCTCATAGGAGACTGAGCGTCTGTGAGAATGGGGCCCTACCTCTGATGAATTCTAATGATGAACACGGCACACACACACCCAGCCTTCGAACCGTCGGAATTAACCAACGAAGGTTAAAATCCTCGACCTTGCCGGTAATCGAACGCACGACCGCTTGGATCAAAGGCCATTACGCTAACCATTTACCATGGAGCGGGACCATACAGACCCTGAGGACCTTTGGAAAAGTTAACTACCCGTAACCTCGACATTATTAAAGACAGAGCGGTAGTTTTACTCTCGGCCGGCTTCACGCACAGGAATTAATCTCGCACTTATTTCTGGTGTAGGCTGAGTGAACCTCTCCAGGAAAGAAAATCTCGTTTCTAAATGTTTCGGCTTTCTGATGCGGAATCGAGCACATATTTACCAGCTCGACTAAGCAGGCCTGCCTGCCTCCTACACGGAGGTCTGGGTTTCGAATCCCAGCCAGGCTCGGGTGGAACGGGTTTCACTCTGAGACCAACTGAGGAGATGTGTGAAATGAGAAGCAGCGCGCCTGGTCACGAGGACATCACGTGGACCAACATACAGGCAGCAGTTCTGGCAAGAGTTTGTTTATTTAATCGCTGGACATGATAACGAAACACATATTTAATTTTTAATCCTGAATTGTCCGGTGTTCTTGACGTGACTGTCACTTGTCGGATAGAGCGCCGAGGTTTGTGTTATTACGTTCTTCCTCTCTCGCTCCACACTTTGACAGGGGGAAGGTGTCGGCGGTGGTGGAACAGCTTGTCTGCTCCTGTGGGTGGAGGCGGTTCAATAACACCCACGGTATTCCTGCTGAATGGGGCCCCAGGAACTCTTGAGTTGTAAGCGTGGATTGGCGACCACGGGCCCCTTAGCTGAGTCCTAGTATTGCTTCCACTTACTTGTGCTAGGCTCCTCACTTTCATCTATCCTATCCGACCTCTCTTGGTCAACTCTTGTTCTATTAGCATGCGGGGCCTAGGGTGGCCTCCGTGGCCCTTGTCTTTCTTTGGTCGAAGTGTCAGATTCCTTCCATTTCTCTCTCTGATTAGTGTGAGGATGGCTGCCTAGTTGTACTTCCTCTTAAAACAATAATCACCACGATCAGAACAGCTTTTCCTCGGGTTGTTTTATTTCAGAAACACACTTCCAACATGTGGATGTCCGGCTTCATGGCTAAATGGTTACTGTACTGGCCATTGGTCCAGGGTGATTCTGGTTCGATTCCCGGCCAGGTCGGAAATTTTAACCTTCATTGGTTAATTCGATGGCTTGTGGGCTGTGCGTGCGCGTGTGTGTGTGTCGTCTTAATCATTAGAATTCATAAGTTTGAGTAGTATCTTTAAAAGTTGGAAAGAGCACAACATGAAGATAAAGTTGGAATACAAGAGGATAAATTGGGGCAAATATTCGTTTATAGGAAGGGGAGTTAGGGATTGAAATAACTTACCAAGGGAGATGTTCAATACATTTCCAATTTCTCTGCAATCATTTAAGAAGAGGCTAGGAAAAACAAGAGATAGGAAATCTGCCACCTGGGCGAATGCCCTAAATGCAGATCAGTAGTGATTGATGCTTCCCGACGCGCAGGGTGCCTATAATGAATCAACTCGGAAGACCTGCACAAGGCTTTTCTCGTTTCTTTTTATACGTTGCTTTACGTCGCTCCGACACAGACAGGTCTTATGGCGACGATGGGACAGGAAAGTGCTAGGAGTGAGAAGGATGCTGCCGTGGCCTTAACGTACGGCCCGAGCATTTGTCTGATGTGAAAATTGGAAACTATGGAAAACCATCCGAATCCCCCCACTCTCTCCCGGATGCAAGCCTACAGCTGCGCGCCCCTAACCGCACCACTAACTGTCGAGGTGCGAGGCCCCTTCGGAGGCCACTCGCCATTATTAGCATGTGGATTCTGGTTGTCATTAATACATTCAGCCCTATTCTTGTGATAGCAAGCATCAGAATACTTGAAGTGCGACTCCTTTTCCAAGCGATGAAGTTATTGATTGATTGTTGTTTAAAGAGGCCTAACATCTAGGTCATCGACCCTCGAGGGATAGTTCGCTTTTATAATACAATGATTTCTCTGAAAGACAAAACAGAGCGTAGTGTATATCCCCCTCAGTTGCGGTTGGTAAATAGCACTCAGTGAATTCAGAAGAATACCGGAGAGATGTCAGAGAGTATTAGGCGGCACGACCCTGTGGCGCCGTCTCACAATGGACTGGTTCTTGGAACACCTGCGGGGACACAGGCAGTGCTAATGTTTACGTACCCAAGATATGGAGTGGTTTCCGTTACCCGCTATAATTATTACTTCTCATCTATGTCAGAAGGTTAAGAATAGAAACCACAGGTGTGACCATGACTTTCCTGTTTATTGCGGTGGAGCGGCGATTCATAAAACAAGGAATTTTGAGCCCTTGCGACCTTGACGCTCTGAATGGTGGCTACCCTGTTTGGACAGTATCCACTATCCGTTATCGATTTGATGATCGCTACCTCTCATATCAGAGATCTTCTCAACTGACTACCAGATTTACCGTTCTGTTGTTCGGCTCTATGGCTAGATGGTCAGCGTGCTGGCCTTTGGTCACAGAGGTCCCAGGTTCGATTCTAGGCAGGGTAGGGAATTTTAACCATAATTGGTTAATTTCGCTGGCACGGGGGCCGGGTGTATGTGTCGTCTTCATAATAATTTAATCCTCATTACGATGCGCAGGTCGCTTACGGGAGTCAAATCAAAAGACCAGCAACTGGCGAGCCGAAGTTGTCCTCGGATACTCCCGGCACTAAAAGACATACGCCATTTCATTTACCGTTCTGTTCCATTTGTTATTAGTTAATGAAGAAGTAGGTCATCCAAATTTTAAAACACTCTTCTAAAACACCTTTCCGGCTAAAGAACAGTGTCTCTAGTAAATTACACGCATATAATTGAACATGCAATAAAGACGAGGTAATAATCAAAACTCTGAGATTTGTCGATGATATGGTTATTTTATCTGATTTGACAGAAAATCTAGAGAAATTGCTGAATGGTATGCACACTCTTGGAGAATGTTCTTTTCCTTCTGGTTGCACGGATGACGTCCTGGATCCAATATCTGGGTTTTTTTTTATTATTAGTAGCAGACCCTAGTAGTATTATTATTCCCACTTTTTCTCGCTATTTCCGGAAAATAAGATACTTTATCCTATAGTCAGGTCCTGAACTTGCTTCTTTTTAGAACCAATTCCTGAGAGGTACCGATCAGATGTTTCTTCACTGCAATTGCCCATCGAATGGTACATTTCCAAGTTATGAGAAGAAGAAGAATACTGCGTAATAATCTGGCGTCATGCTTTCCAGAGAGATGACTGTGGAACAATAGACGGCCCTTTTCACACTTAGAGTAGAGAGCATAATTTTGACGTGGGTCGAGGATCTTTCCTAGGAATTTCCTCTCTTCAGTTGAGGACAGTTTTTGCAAAACTCAACAACTACAAAAAATAACATTTTCAGGAAACGCAATTTATTATCTTCCAAAAGAAAAATTATGCATTAAACTGAAAATTGACTCATAATAGAACATTAAGACAAAAGTTAAAACTTTAACGCACTTTTCAAAATAATTATTAACAACAGTAGGAAAATATGGTTGAAAATTGTGGATTTTCTGCAAAACTCAACATCTAGAGGAACAAAAGTTACAAAACTATTTTCAGAGGCATATTTCACATATTATGTAGAACTAAACCCCGCTAACCCCATGACATTACAGCTCTGAAGGGCCTTGGCCTGCCAAGCGACCGCTGCTCAGCCCGAAGGCCCGCAGATTACGAGGTGTTGTGTCCTCTTGGCCGTTATTCTTGGCTTTCTAGACCGGGGCCGCTATCTCACCCTCAGACAGCTCCTCAGTTCTAATCACGTAGGCTGAGTGGACGTCGAGCCAGCCCTCAGATCCAGGTAAAAATCCCTTACCTGGCCGGGAATCGAACCCGAGGCCTCCGGCTAAGAGGCAGGCACGCTACCCCTACACCGCGGCGTAGGCATATTATGTAAAACTACAGATTGATAGTAGATTGGCTTGTTTGGATACTCAGCATCATCATCATCATCATCATACTTACTTCGCTCTGCGCAATCTTGCAACACAGCAGAATAGAACAGTTTTGCCTCCTCGAAAGACGAATCGAAATATTTCATAATTTTCTTAACATCCTCACTTTTCTTAACATTCACGTGATTTGATAATTTGATTGGCAATGTCTTGTCCATACTTCTTCAGTCGGCTGTACCACTTTTCAACACCTCAACATCTATAGGATCACCAAAATAATTTGTTTGTCCTTTGCACTGAACTCTACATTTTTAATTTCACATACGTTAAAACCCACACTTCTGTCATCTTGAAGATAACTTGTGTTTCTAAATCTGTCTACTTGCTGATTTCAAGTCATACACTTCCCAGCTCTTCTCAAGAACAAGACATCGCCCCCTACTGATTCAGTATTATTTTGTGATATTGAGACGGGACTGATATAGTTTCCACTTTTATCAGTTGTTTCTCAATATTACCAAAAACTTACATTGTTGCCAAAAGTAAAAAAGCAGAGAATATCTCGTAAATATAAATAAAATTTGGAATAGTATGAAGATGTTGAGTTTTGTAAAAAATTTATTCCCGTAGCTTTGCAAAAATTCCTGACATTTCAAACTCTGTTGCAGTGGTAGATGTTCAGTTTAGCTAAATTCTGCTGAGTGAAATTGACTCCTCCACACGACCTCATACATAACTCATTTTTGGAAATTTTGTAGTTGTTGAGTTTTGCAAAAACGGTCCTCAGTTTGAATCCTTTCTAATTCACCCTGATGACTGAGAGTCAATATCGAGCTTCCCTATCAAAATCCTTGTATAGGTTATTAGCGATACAGTTTGACATCCAGAATCTAAAATATCTGCTTTATCTTATTGCAAATGTACAAGTGAGTCTCGCTGGGATGACCTTTCCGAAACCCGAACTGCCTTCTTTGAAAGCAGTTAGTAATTTCACAAACGTGTCTAATGTAATAAGAAATAGTATTTTACCAGAGCTTACATGCAATGCATGTCAGGCTGACAGCCTTTTACTTTGTACACAGGGGCTATAGTAGCATAGTTCCTTTACGCAAACAGTAATCAAATAAGTACTTCAGATATGCCACTATGTCCCAACCCATTGCCTTGAGAATATCCGCAGAAATCTTATCAATCCTAGCTGTTTTCTAGTTTTCAAATTGTGTATCCATTTTGTAAATATCCTTGTTATCGTAGGTCTTACCGACCCTAGGGTACTGCCTACTAACCCTATTTTTTTAACATTCCTCTCTATTGCATTTATTTTTAACTATAATAAAATATTTTCGCGATCACTTATCACTTCGGATGATCTAAACTCACCACTTTATAGACTATGCAATGTCCATAACAGTGCAGCTCGGAAAAATAATGCTCTTGATTTCAGTACAAACATGACAACATTCCTAAAACAATAATTCATGGCTAGCATTGACAGATAATACGTATGATAAAACACTGTAGGTATATACAGTGTATTAAACTGTACTGGAACAATGACTAGTAAGCCCAAACCCATACTAACAGGATATACTGGATTAGATTAATTATATTAGATTGAATTACGTCAGTGGGAAGGCAAGGTTGCATTTTGTCCCCCCTCCTTTTCAATATTTGTATAGAACAGGCGTAAAGGAAACCAAAGAGGAATTTGGAAAGGGAATCACAATCCAAGGAGAGGAAATCAAAACCGTGAGATTTGCCGATGATATTGTTTTTATCTGAGTCTGCAGAATATCTAGAAATTGCTGCATGGTTTGGATAAAGTCTTTGGTAAGGAGAACAAGATGAAAATAAACAAGTCCTAAACAAAAGCATGGAGTGTATTCGAACGAAGTCTGGTGATGCAAGAAATGTTAGATTAGGAAATGAAGTCTTAAAGGAAGTAGATGAACATTTTTACTTGTTTGGTAAAATAACGAACTGTGGCAGAAGTAAGGAGGACATAAAATACAGACTAGCACAAGCACCGCCTTTCTTAAGAAAATAAATTTGCTCACTTCGAACATTGGCATAGGAATTAGAAAAATGTTTTTAAAGACTTTCGTTTGGAGCGTGGCAATGTTTGGAAGTGAAACATGGACGATAACTACTGTAGCTCAGAAAGAAAGCGAGTAGAATCGTTTAGTATGCGATGTTACAGAAGAATGCTGAAGGTGATATGGATAGATCAATCACTATTTTTTTCAATCATTATTGATCTCCATTTAGGGTATTCGGCCATGTGGCCGATTACCTATGTGTTGTTTCCTAGCCTCTTATTTGCAAAGAAATTGGAAATTTATTGATTACCTCCCTTGGTAAATTATTCCAATACCTAACTCCTCTTCTTTTAAACGAGCATTTGCCCCAATTTGTCCTCTTATCTTCATATTGTGACCTTTCCTTCTTTTAAAAACACCACTCAAACTTATACGTCTACTAACGTCATTCCATGCCATCTCTCCACTGACAGCGCGAAACATACCGCTTAGTCGAGCAGCTCGCCTCCTTTCTCGCAAGTCTTCTCAGCCCAAACTTCGCAAGATTTTTGTAACGCTATTCTTTTGTCGGAAATCACCCAGAACAAGTCGACCTGCTTTTCTTTGTTTTTTTCCGGTTCTTGAATCAAGTAATCCTGGTAATCCCATACACTGGAACCATACTCTAGTTGGTGGTCTTACCAGAGACTCATATGCCCTCTCCTTTACCTACTTACTACAACCCATAAACACCCCCATAACTATGTGCATAACGAATGAAGAGATACTGATCGAATTGGTGGGAGGAGATCGATTTGGCTAAATTTGACTAGGAGAGGAGGTAGAATGATAGGACACATCTTAACGGCACAGCGACGGACGGAGGTGATTCCGATGTGAACACTGAGAGAATGCAGCGATCTCTTCAAGAACTCACTGTTACAACAGTTTAGCTCAGATTATTTTCAAATGTTTACAGTAGAGAATCAAAAGAATGCAGTTTACATTACTTTATATTCACCTCGTATTGTAGTAATGGAGAAGAGACCTTCAAAAATGTTGAAGGGATTGAAAGTGGCCTGGGATGTTTCAGAATGCAATGAAAACTACGCCAAGAACAAAATGAACTCAGGCCTACATGGGTCTATACCACGCATGCAGGTCGTCAGCATGTGAAGAATAGGAGATGTTTACGACGTGTAGAGTTTGGCGTCCTGAACACACAGTTGGGTTTTGAAGGAAGTGTAGGCGGTAAGAACGGTAGGCGCAGAACAAGGTATGAATATGATAGGCAGATTACAGTAGATGTAGGATGCAGTAGTTTCGTAGGAATGAAATAATTCGCACAGGATAGGGTGTCATGGACGCTGCATCAAACCAGTATAAAGACCGGTGACTCAAACCAAAACAGGTAACATTAAGTAATAAATACTTAAAATTTCACTTTGTATCACAAAAAAAATGAAATTAAATATCGGTGAGCCACAATGTCCTCAGCTCATGAAATTGATCAATAATAATAAAAATAATATTGGCTTTACGTCCCACTAACTACTTTTACGGTTTTGCAGGAGTTCTTTTACGTGCCAGTAAATATGAGGACTTACAGAAGGAGAAGTATTCAGTCAGCAATATGTAAAGGTAGTCTATATATATAAAAGCAAGTCGGGCTGGAGCGATGTATATATAAATATTTAAAAATGAAAAAAGACGTGAATTAATGAGGCACTTCCAGAAATCTCAGAAATTTGAAACTTGGTACGAGGGAAACTGATGACCCCAGGATCCCTAGAAAAATCGGAAATTCTCAAAATTCCCTGAAGGGGGCACGCTGGGGGGGCCCAAATTTTGGGCTCAGTATAAGAACACAGTCGTATAGTATATCCAAAATGATAACGTATAGGTTTCGTGGGCTTAAAAATTTTCGGGAATTTCCTCATTTTTATCCCCCATCCCCCCAAATCAAGATGGCGGCACAACCTGCGAGACGAGGTAGACAATTGAAATTTGGTGAAATTATAGCTTTTGAACCCTAACCGACGGGAAAATTCCAAGATGTTCAAATTTTTCACTTTTTACCCTAAAGGATATCGAAATATGGAGGCAATTTTAATGACTGTGCAGACATTCCTTTTGAGCTATTTTTTGGCTAAACGGTAAGTCGTATCACAAAACGGATGGCACAATGTCGCTTCAATTCGGAGTGATCTACAACTTTGGTCCTGTGACATTTTGTCGTATCTCTCTCCCTTATACGTTAAATTTGGCCGTATTTCTGGATTGTTCGTAAATTTGGTGATTTTTACAAGTATATTTTATTGTTTGACACACTTATAAGAATGATAGGATTATCACGTTGTGTGCGCACATTGGCACGATTAAGGGACATATGTGTACCAAATTTCATGATTCTAGCTTATACATAAGTAGGCAAAATATAATTTCAAATGTTAAAAATGCACCCAAATTTCACCCTATTCAATATTTGAACTCAATTTACCCCCTTAATATGGGAGATACGAGGAAATGGGTTAGAAACAAACATGTAGAGCGATAAATGAGCCGTCTGATGGCGCAAACCGTTTCTTAATATCATAAACCGTTTAGGAGATATGAATCTCGAAGTGGAAGTCAGCACTTTTCAACGTGCTCATGCTTATCCGTCATCTATATATATAAAAGCAAGTCGGGCTGGAGCGATGTATATATAAATATTTAAAAATGAAAAAAGACGTGAATTAATGAGGCACTTCCAGAAATCTCAGAAATTTGAAACTTGGTACGAGGGAAACTGATGACCCCAGGATCCCTAGAAAAATCGGAAATTCTCAAAATTCCCTGAAGGGGGCACGCTGGGGGGGCTCAAATTTTGGGCTCAGTATAAGAACACAGTCGTATAGTATATCCAAAACGATAACGTATAGGTTTCGTGGGCTTAAAAATTTTCGGGAATTTCCTCATTTTTATCCCCCATCCCCCCAAATCAAGATGGCGGCACAACCTGCGAGACGAGGTAGACAATTGAAATTTGGTGAAATTATAGCTTTTGAACCCTAACCGACGGGAAAATTCCAAGATGTTCAAATTTTTCACTTTTTACCCTAAAGGATATCGAAATATGGAGGCAATTTTAATGACTGTGCAGACATTCCTTTTGAGCTATTTTTTGGCTAAACGGTAAGTCGTATCACAAAACGGATGGCACAATGTCGCTTCAATTCGGAGTGATCTACAACTTTGGTCCTGTGACATTTTGTCGTATCTCTCTCCCTTATACGTTAAATTTGGCCGTATTTCTGGATTGTTCGTAAATTTGGTGATTTTTACAAGTATATTTTATTGTTTGACACACTTATAAGAATGATAGGATCATCACGTTGTGTGCGCACATTGGCACGATTAAGGGACATATGTGTACCAAATTTCATGATTCTAGCTTATACATAAGTAGGCAAAATATAATTTCAAATGTTAAAAATGCACCCAAATTTCACCCTATTCAATATTTGAACTCAATTTACCCCCTTAATATGAGAGATACGAGGAAATGGTTTAGAAACAAACATGTAGAGCGATAAATGAGCCGTCTGATGGCGTAAACCGTTTCTTAATATCATAAACCGTTTAGGAGATATGAATCTCGAAGTGGAAGTCTGCACTTTTCAACGTGCTCATGCTTATCCGTCATCTATATATATAAAAGCAAGTCGGGCTGGAGCGATGTATATATAAATATTTAAAAATGAAAAAAGACGTGAATTAATGAGGCACTTCCAGAAATCTCAGAAATTTGAAACTTGGTACGAGGGAAACTGATGACCCCAGGATCCCTAGAAAAATCGGAAATTCTCAAAATTCCCTGAAGGGGGCACGCTGGGGGGGCTGAAATTTTGGGCTCAGTATTAGAACACAGTCGTATAGTATATCCAAAACGATAACGTATAGGTTTCGTGGGCTTAAAAATTTTCGGGAATTTCCTCATTTTTATCCCCCATCCCCCCAAATCAAGATGGCGGCACAACCTGCGAGACGAGGTAGACAATTGAAATTTGGTGAAATTATAGCTTTTGAACCCTAACCGACGGGAAAATTCCAAGATGTTCAAATTTTTCACTTTTTACCCTAAAGGATATCGAAATATGGAGGCAATTTTAATGACTGTGCAGACATTCCTTTTGAGCTATTTTTTGGCTAAACGGTAAGTCGTATCACAAAACGGATGGCACAATGTCGCTTCAATTCGGAGTGATCTACAACTTTGGTCCTGTGACATTTTGTCGTATCTCTCTCCCTTACACGTTAAATTTGGCCGTATTTCTGTATTGTTCGTAAATTTGGTGATTTTTACAAGTATATTTTATTGTTTGACACACTTATAAGAATGATAGGATCATCACGTTGTGTGCGCACATTGGCACGATTAAGGGACATATGTGTACCAAATTTCATGATTCTAGCTTATACATAAGTAGGCAAAATATAATTTCAAATGTTAAAAATGCACCCAAATTTCACCCTATTCAATATTTGAACTCAATTTACCCCCTTAATATGAGAGATACGAGGAAATGGTTTAGAAACAAACATGTAGAGCGATAAATGAGCCGTCTGATGGCGTAAACCGTTTCTTAATATCATAAACCGTTTAGGAGATATGAATCTCGAAGTGGAAGTCTGCACTTTTCAACGTGCTCATGCTTATCCGTCATCTATATATATAAAAGCAAGTCGGGCTGGAGCGATGTATATATAAATATTTAAAAATGAAAAAAGACGTGAATTAATGAGGCACTTCCAGAAATCTCAGAAATTTGAAACTTGGTACGAGGGAAACTGATGACCCCAGGATCCCTAGAAAAATCGGAAATTCTCAAAATTCCCTGAAGGGGGCACGCTGGTGGGGCCCAAATTTTGGGCTCAGTATAAGAACACAGTCGTATAGTATATCCAAAATGATAACGTATAGGTTTCGTGGGCTTAAAAATTTTCGGGAATTTCCTCATTTTTATCCCCCATCCCCCCAAATCAAGATGGCGGCACAACCTGCGAGACGAGGTAGACAATTGAAATTTGGTGAAATTATAGCTTTTGAACCCTAACCGACGGGAAAATTCCAAGATGTTCAAATTTTTCACTTTTTACCCTAAAGGATATCGAAATATGGAGGCAATTTTAATGACTGTGCAGACATTCCTTTTGAGCTATTTTTTGGCTAAACGGTAAGTCGTATCACAAAACGGATGGCACAATGTCGCTTCAATTCGGAGTGATCTACAACTTTGGTCCTGTGACATTTTGTCGTATCTCTCTCCCTTATACGTTAAATTTGGCCGTATTTCTGGATTGTTCGTAAATTTGGTGATTTTTACAAGTATATTTTATTGTTTGACACACTTATAAGAATGATAGGATCATCACGTTGTGTGCGCACATTGGCACGATTAAGGGACATATGTGTACCAAATTTCATGATTCTAGCTTATACATAAGTAGGCAAAATATAATTTCAAATGTTAAAAATGCACCCAAATTTCACCCTATTCAATATTTGAACTCAATTTACCCCCTTAATATGGGAGATACGAGGAAATGGTTTAGAAACAAACATGTAGAGCGATAAATGAGCCGTCTGATGGCGCAAACCGTTTCTTAATATCATAAACCGTTTAGGAGATATGAATCTCGAAGTGGAAGTCTGCACTTTTCAACGTGCTCATGCTTATCCGTCATCTATATATATAAAAGCAAGTCGGGCTGGAGCGATGTATATATAAATATTTAAAAATGAAAAAAGACGTGAATTAATGAGGCACTTCCAGAAATCTCAGAAATTTGAAACTTGGTACGAGGGAAACTGATGACCCCAGGATCCCTAGAAAAATCGGAAATTCTCAAAATTCCCTGAAGGGGGCACGCTGGGGGGGCTCAAATTTTGGGCTCAGTATAAGAACACAGTCGTATAGTATATCCAAAACGATAACGTATAGGTTTCGTGGGCTTAAAAATTTTCGGGAATTTCCTCATTTTTATCCCCCATCCCCCCAAATCAAGATGGCGGCACAACCTGCGAGACGAGGTAGGCAATTGAAATTTGGTGAAATTATAGCTTTTGAACCCTAACCGACGGGAAAATTCCAAGATGTTCAAATTTTTCACTTTTTACCCTAAAGGATATCGAAATATGGAGGCAATTTTAATGACTGTGCAGACATTCCTTTTGAGCTATTTTTTGGCTAAACGGTAAGTCGTATCACAAAACGGATGGCACAATGTCGCTTCAATTCGGAGTGATCTACAACTTTGGTCCTGTGACATTTTGTCGTATCTCTCTCCCTTATACGTTAAATTTGGCCGTATTTCTGGATTGTTCGTAAATTTGGTGATTTTTACAAGTATATTTTATTGTTTGACACACTTATAAGAATGATAGGATCATCACGTTGTGTGCGCACATTGGCACGATTAAGGGACATATGTGTACCAAATTTCATGATTCTAGCTTATACATAAGTAGGCAAAATATAATTTCAAATGTTAAAAATGCACCCAAATTTCACCCTATTCAATATTTGAACTCAATTTACCCCCTTAATATGGGAGATACGAGGAAATGGTTTAGAAACAAACATGTAGAGCGATAAATGAGCCGTCTGATGGCGCAAACCGTTTCTTAATATCATAAACCGTTTAGGAGATATGAATCTCGAAGTGGAAGTCTGCACTTTTCAACGTGCTCATGCTTATCCGTCATCTATATAAATAAAATTGTTTCTGTTTGTCTGTCTGTTTGTCTGTTCCACCATCACGTCGAAACGGCTGTATAGATCTCAACCAAACTTCATATTTAGGGTATACTCATCCCGGAGAAGGTTTTGATATGCATATCATTTTAAAATCCTTGAATAGACAGGGGGTTTATAGGAAAACCAGAATGGTTTTTCCACCATCACGTCGAAACGGCTGGATAGATCTCAACCAAACTTCATATTTAGAGGATACTCATCGCGGGGAAGTTTTCCATATGCATATCATTTTAAAATATTTGAATATATGGGGGATTTATAGGAAAATCAGAATGGTTTTTCCACCATCACGTCGAAACGGCTGGATGGATCTCAACCAAACATTGTATTTAGAGTATACTAATCCCGGGGAAGGTTTAGATATGCATATCATTTTAAAATCCTTGAATAGACGGGGGTTTATAGGAAAACCAGAGTGGTTTTCCCACCATCACGTCGAAACGGCTGGATGGATCTCAACCAAACATTGTATTTAGAGTATACTAATCCCGGGGAAGGTTTAGATATGCATATCATTTTAAAATCCTTGAATAGACGGGGGTTTATAGGAAAACCAGAGTGGTTTTCCCACCATCACGTCGAAACGGCTGGATAGATCTCAGCCAAACTTCATATTTAGAGTATACTCATCTCAGGAAAGGTTCCGATATGCATATAATTTTAAAATCTTTGAATAGACGGGGTGTTTATAGGAAAACCACAGTGGTTTTCCTCTATTTTCTCTTATACTATTGATTTTCTGTAAACTTCGTTTACCGTACGTGAAACGTCTCTTCATTATAAACAACTTTCGTTATGTTCATAATTTACCTTACTCTTCACATGACGGAGAAATTTACAATTTTCTGCTGGTATCATGCTCTGCATTTAGTGACCGACAGACCGACAACGAACCTACAGGTTACCATGGCAACGTCTCTGACTGCATGCCAGTAGGGAAGTAACGTATTGCCATTTTCCTCATCATGCTTTTAAATTCGTGGTTGTTCCTTGGGTAGATGGCAAGAGAGGCATCAATCGGCTCATCTGCGGGATATTGGCGGAATATCGTTGGAGGTTATAACCGCCCTCGAATAGATTAAGTAATAACACCATTAGTCATCTTCATATTTGTTTACCTAAGAATCACTGAACCTAAATTTCTCCTCTGTTAGCGCTTTATTATATCCATAACTCACGGCATTTATTTATTTGTCGTTATCCGGCTGTCCTCAGTTATAATCCATTTTCTATTAGTTTCAACATTCTTAACTGTATTATTTTCTTCCTTAATTACGCCGTATGTACGTGAATGCTAGAAACTACTGGATGCATTTCCACCAAGATTCGTATTTAGAATACACCTGTCCTTGATAGGTTTCAGGGCAAATATTGTTTCTAAATCCCTGAACTAACTGGGGGTTTATACGAAACCGAAACAGTGATTTTGCACTTCCAAAAAATATACACAACAAAAGTTTATGGAAGTCTACCTACCTTGGTAGAAATTAATGTCTAAACCTTTTTTTCTCATGTGCATCATTTCGATACGAGGATCAATAAGGGAGATATCATTAAAGGACCGTTTTTCTGTACAAGTCCCATCGGACTTAACTCACGAGCGGGTGCGTGTAAAGCGTATTCCTTACAACTTGAAAACTACTGAAGACATTCGAAACAAAATTTATATTTAGCATCCACCTGTCCAAAGGTAGGTTTTAAACGTAAATAACATTTCATGTTCCGGAATGGACTGGCGGTTTATAAGGAACCGAAATGGTGATTTTAATCTTCCACAATATATACAGAACAAGACCAACCTGACTGGAAATCGACCAAACCTGATGGAATTCCACCTCTAAACCTTTTTTTTCATGTGCATTTTTTCGTCAGGAGGATTAATAAGGGAGATATCATGAATGGTCACTTTTGCAGGTTAAGTCCAGCGGACATAGCCCAAAAGGTGTTTTACATGGAGCAGATTCCTTATCTATATAAATCAAATCGTAACGACTGTGTACCTCTACACTGACTATTTTGGCGAAATTTTCCTACAGCTTTCCGTTTAAGGGGTAATAATAACAATCTCCATAATTTTTGATTTCCTGAAAGTCCTAATTTTTACCCGCCTCGCCCAAAATCCACATTGTGGCATAATCTGCCAGAAGAATAAGAAGATAATTGAAATTTGACAAAATTATACGTTTTAGCCTGTAACGAATGAAAAATCCTATATCATTAAATTTTTCATTTTTTATCCCCGAAGAATATCGAAATATGCAGGCAATTTTAATGATGGTGCAGACCTTCGGAAATTCCTATCACGTAACGGATTGCACAATCTCCGTTCAATTTGGAATGATCTACAACCTTGGTCTTATGACTTTATGCCGTATCTGTATCCCTTTTACGTTTGATTTTTCTCTATTAATCGATGTTAAGTCAATTTGGAATTTTCACATGCATTATTCATACTTTCAATTACTTATATGAAATACAGAATCATCAAACTCTTCACGAAAATTGGCCCACTCAGTAGCCATATGTGAGCCAAATGCTACGTATGTAGCTGTCACATTATTATCCGAAAAGTAATGTAATGTGAGATGATCTTACAAAACCTTTACCCTGTTCCACGTTTCTAAATCTGACCCAAGAATAGATGACATATCATTGGACCAGCCATTTAGGCCACTAAATCCGGCGTGTCTTATGGTATAATCCTTTGTCGATATGACGTACGTTTAGTAGCAGTTAATCTGTAAATGAAGGTCTTCAATATTGTAAACACGCATATACTTTCGTATGTCGATCTATATATATTCACTGATGTCGATTTAGCGATCGAGAAAGGGTCGGTCTGCTATTGTAATCAGTACTCCCCACACCGACTTTGACTGGCAGTAGGAAAGGGTTCCTTCTCCAACTCCTGTGTAACTGTCATTAGTAAGGAAGGCCTACAATTGTAATGAATAGTTCCCTTCTCGATTTGACTTGCAGAAGGTAAGTGAGCATGCAGTTTTGTTTAAAACTCCCCTACCCGATTGTGTTTGGCAGTAGGCAAGGGTGCCCGCCATTATAAAGAAATGTACTCATCTAAAATGTGACTGGCATTAGGCATAGTGGCCTGCTATTTTGATGGAAACTCACCAACTTGGTGTGACTGGCAGTACGCTGGCTGGCAGTAGGAAAAGGGGCCTGTCATTATAATGATAACTGCACAACTCAATTTCGAGTGATAGTAGGGTAATTGCCTGCCATTATAATAAAAACTGTAATCTGTCTGGAGGTAGGAAAGGGGGGCTGCCATTTTAACGAAAACTCCCCAAATCGATTCTGTCCGCATAGTAGGCAATGGGGCCTGCAATTATAATGTAAACTTCCCAACCTGATTGTGAATGCCAGTAGGCAAGTGAGCCTGCCGTTATATCACAAATCCGTAACAAACACTTTACATTGGAAACGTACGGGGACCTCCCCATGCTCTTTCTCGGATAACGCTAAGAGACATGCAATTTTAAAACTATCTTATTTACTGCATGTACACTATTTACTTCGATATTCGAATACAATGTAGAATACCGTAGCGAAGCACGGGTACATTCGCTAGTTGGATATAATGTCCTAATAGAGAGGCCACTAATAATGGCGAAATACTAAAATTTACCTATCATATTAAAGACATTTATAAAAAGGATACAAAAGGTGAAAGCTAGAAAGGCAACTCGGATTGATACGATTTCTGGGGATATATTAAAGGTTATGGGTTGGGATATAGTGCCACATGTGAAATACTTATTTGATTACTGTTTGCATGAAGGATCTATACCAAATGAATGGAGAGCTGTAATAGTAACTCCAGTGTACAAGGGAAAGGGTCACAAACATAAAGCGAACAATTGCAGGCCAGTCAGCTAGACATGAACTTTGTAAGCCCTGGGAAAGCATTCTTTCTGATTATATTAGAAACGTTAGTGAAATTACGAACTGGTTTGATAGAAGGCAGCTCGGTTTTAGGAAAGGTTATTCCACTGAAGCTCAACTTGTAGGATTCCAGCAAGATACAGCAGAGATTTTATATTCAGGAGGTCAAATGGACTGTATCTCTATTGACCTATCCAAGGCTTTTGATAGGGTAGATCATGGGAAATTTCTGACAAAAATGAGGGAAATTAGACTAGACAATGGGTGGCTACATTTCTAGAAAATAGACCTCTTAGAATTAGAGTAAGTAAAGCGTTATCTGATCTTGTAATGATTAGGAGGGGGTTCCGCAGGGCACTATTATTGGACCTTCATTTTCTTATACACATACATTATATGAGTAAAGATCTTGAATCACAGATAAGAATATTTGTGGATGTTGTTACACTGAATAGAGTAGTAAATAGTGAGTGACTGCAGGGGGCTTAAACAATGTTGGGAGATGGACAGGAAATGGTATGACAAGTCAAGTTTCACCAAGAGGGAAAGTCCCCTCAATTTTAATTATTGTGTTGGTAATGTGATAGTACCTCATGGGGAACACTGTAAGTACCTAGGTATTAATATAAAGAATGATCTTCATTGAGGTAAAACATATTAACGAGGTAGTTTAGATAGGTTACGGGCCTCTTCACATGGTTATGAGAGTATTTAGGGGTTGTAGTAAGGATGTAAAGGAGAGGGCGTGTAAGTCTCTGGTAAGACCGCAGTTAGAGTATGGCGCCAGTGTATGGGATGCTCACCAGGACTATTTGATACAAGAAATGAAAAAAAAAAAAAAAAAAAGGAAAAAGCAGCAAGATTTGTTCTGGGGGATTTTCGACAAAGGAGTAGTGTTACGAAACTGTTGCAAACTTCGGGCCTGAAAGACTCGGGAGTAAGGAGACGAGATGCTCGACTATATGGTATGTTTCGAACTGTCAGTGGTGAGTTGGCCTGGAATGACGTAAGTAGATGAATAAGCTTCAGTGGAGCTTTTGAAAGTAGGGGGAAAAAGATGGAAACGGCGTATGGCTTTTAGTGCCGGGAGTGTCCGAGGAGATGTTCAGCTCGCCACGTGCAGGTCTTTTCATTTGACTCCCGTAGGCGATCTGCGCCTCGTGATGAGGATGAGATGATGAAGACGACACATACCATCCAGCCCCCGTGCCAGAGAAATTAACCAATGATGGTTAAAATTCCCCACCCTGCTGGGAATCAAACCCGAGACCTCTGTGACCAAAGACCAGCACGCTAACCATTTAACCATGGAGCCGGACTTAAAAGTAGGAAAATCATTATATGAAGATAAAGCTGGATTACAGGAGGACAGGTTGGGGCAAATATTCATTTACAGGGCGAGGAGTAAGGGATTGGAATAAATGAACAAGGGAAATGTTCGATTAATTTCCAAGTTCGTTGAAAACATTAAACAATTATAAATGTAAATATGCGGTAAACAACTTTTTTTTGCTAGTGGCTTTACGTCGCACCGACACAGATAGATCTCATGGCGAAGATGGGATAGGAAAGGCCTAGGAGCTGGAAGGAAGCGGCCGTGGCCTTAATTAAGGTACAGCCGCATCATTTGCCTGGTGTGAAAGTGGGAAACCATGGAAAATCATCTTCAGGGTTGCCGACACTGGAATTCGAACCCACTATCTTCCGGATGCAAGCTCACAGCCGCTCGCCCTTAACTGCGGTAAACAATTGACAGGAAACCTGCCATAAGGCTGACGTATTTGAGCACCTTCAAATACCACAGGACTGAGCCAGGATCGAACCTGCAAAGTTGGGCTCAGAAGGCCAGCGCCACTCAGTCGGGATGATTAACAATAACATTACACTGATTGTTGACGGAGATGTGCTCTCTCTGTTCGGTTGCCACTCATCTCTTCTCCGCAAGATGGCATCACCACTGAAACTGTGTAGAACGTAACCCGTCAGCGACAGGTTCAACATCTAGCAAACAATAATTTTCATATTTGTATATTTTAATCCAACAAGATAATTTATAAATTCCTGATTTAATTGTTGTATCTATTGTTAATAAACTGAACCTAGAAACATCAGTTCAGTAGTTTAATATTCACCCTCTCAAATTGACACATATCTTGTATTTATCCACACTGATTCTCATTTTCGAAAGTTATAACTTACTCTCACACACATTCATCTAATTTCTCAGCACTCCTAGTGATGAGCAATACCGTGATTTTCTGATATCGGTGACTTTTGACCGTGACGTGATCACAATCACTGGAACGCTTGTGCTGCTTGCTATTTGTAGCTCGTAATCACGAAAGGGCCTTGTCCCTTGTTATTGTGACTATCTCTAAATACTTTAAAGGAAATAAATTTGTGCTGAAGTGGAGGCGGGAGGTGGAGGTTTATTTTCCGTGTACTCCGTTTTTCCCTGTCATATTTCATTCCAGCAACACTCTCCAATGTAATTTCATTTTATATTTCATTAATCATTTCTTCGGCATCCGGCACAATTCCTATCCTCGCCGCTAGATGGGGGCTTCATTTATTCCATTCCTGACCCGGTCGAATGACTGGAAACAGGCTGTGGATTTTCATTTCCATCTAAGGTATTATCTACGAATTTTGGTTGCAGCACAGTACACGACCGTTGCCAATTTACTTCTAGGCGTACAAATATAATAATTCCTGCATCTAAGTTTGTTTTTGGACATGCTCAAATCCAACCAATATGTCAACAACAACAAAGTTACGACCAACATTGGTCGTCTTCTGTAGCGTAACCGATTATTTGGTATGTGCTAGAAAATGAAAATTAACACATTTTTCTGGCAGAAGTGAAAACCTCTGTTCTCGGCCATCTAAAGGCCGTGCTGCCAGATTGAAGGAAATTTCCCACTAATGAGGGAAATATGACGTGGTTTTGGAAATATGGGGAAAATGTTAAGAATGTCCGGAAAACATGGAAATTCTAACATCGTCTCTCGCTATTTTCATAAATATTTTACTATTCCTTTTTGTGTTTGAACAAACGAACTGCCCTCCTAAAATGAGAGCAATACTTTCCTTTTCATGTAGACTAGCAGAGTAGATGATGCACCATATTATAGCTCAAACCTCGAAATTGTCCGCAACAATGTGGTAGTTACTGAACAATCGGTTGTTATAACTGAATGGTTTAAGTTTTTAATGTATTTATAATACTTATCAATCATATTTCTCATGAATGTGTACAAATGGCATGCTTAATTGCACAATTGGTATGTAGTAAGATGCTGTACTATATGTTAACAATAATAAATCTTCGATAACAAAAATATTTAACATATCAGATTTTAATAATTTTAATAATGCAATCTGCAGGTAAAATTGGGTATTAAGGCAGGTATCATCGAGACTGCTGGTTTAGCAGTGATTCTTCTTCTTCTTCTTCTTCTTCTTCTTCTTCTTCTTCTTATGTGCCTTTGCTGGCGGACCTAGTGTTTACAGTGCACTATGTCTTCTGGTATGGGCTAGAGCAATTTTGTTACTTTCATTGATCTGTCTCTGCTTTATCCTTGGCTTTGACAAAATGGAAGTGACTGAGGTATGAGTGATGCTAGTAATGCCATTCCTTCTGCAGCCAGTCCCTGCTTTGAATGGCATGAAAATATTGCTCATAGGGTTGGTTGGTGCATGCATTTCAGTGGGCTTGGCAAACTGATATGTAATAGCAACCTCTGGCTCGGTGAGGAAAGCAACGGGAAACTACCTCACTCCTCATTTCCCTAGTACGCCTCTTCAGTGATGCCTAGGCCATCTATGACAGCTGACGGTGGAGCTGTTGAGGATCCAACCAGCCTTCGGGCTGAGGACTAAACATACATACATACATTATTATTATTATTATTATTATTATTATTATTATTATTATTATTATTATTATTATTATTATTATTATTTGTTTTACGTCGCACCGACACAGGTAGGTCTTATGGCGACGATGGGATAGGAAAGGCCTAGGAATGGGAATGAAGCGGCCGTGGCCTTACTGTAATTAAGGAACAGTTCCAGCATTTGCATGGTGTGAAAATGGGGAACTACGGAAAACCATCTTCAGGTCTGCCGACAGTGAGCTTCGAACCCACTATCTCCCGGATTCAAACTCACAGCTGTCCACCCCTAACCGCACGGCCAACTCTCTCGATGATGATGATGATTATTATTATTATTATTATTATTATTATTATTATTATTATTATTATTATTATTATTATTATTATTATTATTATTATTATTATTATTATTGCCATTAAGACAGTGGTTGGACGTGAATGTTACATGATTATTTAATTTCGTATTGTTTTTCCCCTTTCTTCCCAAAATATCTTCATTCTTTGACTGTACATTATTCTTGTTTCCTTTGTTCAGTCCATACCTTACCTGTTATTTTTTTTTGCTCTCTTTTACTTCAAATTTCGCATTCATAATTTTATTTCTGAATATTTTTCTTTCATTTATCATTGCCTTGTCGATACCTGCTTGTTCTAGATCTCTTCTTCTATTTCTTGCAGGTGATTGTTTTTCTTTATTGAGCTTTTAGCTACAGTACATCAAAAATCATTTTTGTGAGTCTGCTGCTGTCCATTCTATGTAGGTGCCCATAGAATATTAACCGGCGTTTTCTGATCATGTTTGTGAATCTGTCTCTGTATTCGTATAGTTCTTTAGTTGGTCTCTTCATCCCTATACCCTGTCTGTGTATTGCTCCAAAAATCTTTCTGATGACTTACGTTCTATTTTTTCTGTCTGTATGATACCTGACCTTCCAATTGTGGTTTCTTTTAATGTAGTGTATCCATACGAGTTTGTTCGCTTTCCGAAGTTTGTCCGTTCTGTCTGTGTTGGATGACTTATTTGATCCTCCTATTTGTATATACTTCAATTTTCCTACTCTTGTGATCTTTCCATATTTTGTGTGCATGGATTGTGTGTTGTATTGTTGTATATATAGTAAAGAAGTTTACTAAAACAGCTTTGGCAGATCCGTCCGTCTGTTCTGCTGGACCGATTTGCTTCATTTTAATTTTATTAACTCCGGAATTACCCGCCGGTGAATAATGAGACACTGATAGGTCTCTAAGTTCAGCCAACTTTGAGTAATCATAAAATCAAATCATTAAATCACCACTCCAATAATTGCAGGTGGAGGCTTACCCTAAGCCGCAATACATTATGTAATCAGCAGTTGCTAAGTAATGTCAATGCATGCAGCCATGTTTGAATAATACCTATCAAGCCTAAGAGTATACACTTCCTCTGACCACAGAAGAATACTATTCCCTGGTAGATACTCTTTGATTCTCTAACCTTTTCCAGCTTCCAAATATATTCAACAGATGGCAAAGCGTTCCTAATAACTTACATGCTGTTAAGAGAAAAAAGTCTACGTTCAAACGGACCCCATCGTGACATACGTCTTAGATATTATCTTGGAACAACTATCGAAGGATAACTTAGCTACACTAGAAAGAGTGAAGGTCATACATCTGAAAAATGTTCTCTGTCTGACAAACAGCGCTCCTTCGAGACTAACCTGTGAGCTCACAAGACAACCGTTCTTTATAGAAGAACTGCGAGAAACTGCCTTCTAACACACAATGCCAAGTTTTACATCAAGAACTGCTGGATCAAAAAAGCTAATATATGGCTAGAAATTTACCAAACAGACGGCATGATGACTTCAGAATGGACTACGAACTGCGGCATACCATAACGGGTTTCTCATTAAATGTTCATAAAACCATTGAAAAGGGTAGGCAAAACAATATGACTACGGCAGACGTATCAAAACGAATTATCTGACCTGTTTATAACGAATGCTGTGGGGCAGCGCGGGTCATCTAGTTATTATTATTACGTGTGAATTATATGACCCAACTAAAACAAGAGATGGATTTTCAGGGTGAATTACCGAGTAACGAAGTGGTATATTAGATAGGCTCTGTATTGAAGCAATTACTATTTGTGTTTACTTTCCTTATGGCAGCGACAAGCTTAGTTTGATATTCATGGTTATAAATATTAAACATGTGGGAAAAATCAGGGACATGAGGGGAATTTTAACAATGTGATGGGAATTTCAATTGTAAATGTCTGGCAACTTCACCTAAAGGTAAGGTTGGGGTTACCACTGTACCTTTCCTTATATACAAAACCATTAATCAGTTCAACAAGTATCGAAGCATCACATTACCCAAAAGTAAAAAGTTATTTGTTAAAAGAAACTGAATGAATCCAAAACAGAGCAAATAAAACACACAAATCACCATTAAATATGCCAATGAAACGTTATTGTTTACATATGTTGATTAGTATTCTAGACGGGTCCCGTGAACCACGATGCAATTTGAACGCACTGACGAGTCATTATGACAATTTCCTAAAACTAATATTACCGGACGAGTTGGCCGTGCGGTTAAGAGCGCGTAGCTGTGAGCTTGCATCTGGGAGATAGTGGGTTCGATTCCCCTGTCGGTAGCCCTGAAGATGGTTTTCCGTGGTTTCCCATTTTCACACCAGGCAAATGTACCTTAATTACATGTACCTTAATTAAGGCCAAGGCCGCTTCCTTCGAACTTCCAGGCCTTTCCTATCTCATCGTCGCCATAAGACCTGCCTGTGTCGGTGTGACGTAAAACAACTACGTAAAAAACCGTATTAATAGCGATGAAGAGTACTACTAAGGTTTTAATATTTTTTTTATATTCGAAAGGAATGCGCTAAATTTTTATAAATAATTTATGCTTTCAATATGTTGACTTTATTAGAAAAGAATAATTACGAATGTTCATACGGTTGGCAATCATAGTGATGTTTGATCACGGCCGACTGGATCCCTCGCTACGCTCCTTATACCGGCCTTGACCATCGCTTGTGAAGCCCAGCATGAAGCTGTAATTGGTAAGTTTCACCATAATGCTGCTGGAGCGCTGGCCTCCTAGTCACTGACAGGAAGCTGTATCAGTGGCGGCTCGTGGCTGAAAAGTATGGTGAAGAGCTATAACCCGTTCTGTTTCGAGCGACAGATTTAGGAACTACGTGTTGTTTTTGGTTGTTTTGTACTCGTACCTCGTACCTGTGACTGGCGGAGGGTCCAGCACGTGACCAAAAATGTATACAGACCGGAGCACTGTGTAACGTCATAGTGCGGCAACCATGTGACTGCCTTTGCTCTACAATGCAAAGAACAGATAAGATCTGACCGGGAGACTAACAATTGTGGAAGTGCGGCACCCTCGGGAAGAGCTGGACATTTTGTCGTGTTTTCATTTACGACGCACAGCTGTTTACTGACGCTAGAAACCGAAAAATTATATTACCAACTGAAGGAAAAGCCTATTTAAAAGTACATTTTCATTGAATTGTACAATATACAGTCCAACATGTTCCTTCAGGGCATCAGAGATTTTGGTTTCTTTCCAAAGTCTTCAAATCTAGCTGGCATTTTACTGTATAATTATGTTCTGCAGAGTCTGAGTGCTTATGTACAGAACGTGTTGTGTTCAAAAGTGCTTAAAATTCCTCTTTATTCCATGCGTTATTTTTATTGCTAAAAAGCAAGCAGGGCAACAAAACAACTTCTGTAGAGCTGGAGAGGAGCACAACCATGGAAATTCCTTCAACCATGATCGTTTGAAACTAAGATTGTAAGATTTACCGGAATGTTTCACTTCTTTTGTAGCACAAATTTGCAGTGATTTAGTAGGGCGACCAAAACGTACAACTTCATTCTGATCTTCGTTTCTCCAACGTGAAAATGGTGTTTCTAATAAAATACACACTATGTCATAAACAGGATACATGTTTAAATAAAACAGCACAACATTATGAATGGACCACGATACGTAAGTACTCGTACTTCACACAGGATGAAGCAGGGAAGACGAAACATTCCGATATTCCGGCTACTTCACTTGCACATTCCGCTATGAGGAAAGTACGCTGGTGACGTCACGGTTGTCATGGCAACCGCCAAGGCCAAGCAGCACTTGGGAGGTAGAGGCAGTTGCTGAATCTCTCGTCTTCACTCAAGCTCACGCGCCGTAAATTGGGTGGCCGACAGCCGGCGCTTTCGTGAGTTCCCCTGGTTCTCATCAAGTGATGCAAGCTCTTGGTGTTCCAAACGCCGTACAAAAAAATATATTTCCGTAAAACCAACAAATGTCATAAGAAAAATAAATTAAAAAAAAAAATCATTCTGGTAAAAATAAATGGCACTTCACCTACTTCACCTGAAAAGCCGCCCCTGAGCTGCATACCGCAAATTGCCGCATTTCCAACTTTATTTATATTGTTTTGCTGTCGTAAATGTTGGCAATGTGTTTTCTTGATATTGAGAGCTGATAGTTATGCGCTAGTGAGTTTAATTTTTTATTGTGTAGTGTGGTGATTATATTTTATAAATTGTGTTTTAAAATCTCTGGAATTTGTGACATTGTTGTGCGCCTTTTCGTACTTCGAGCAGAAATTTTCTTCAAATAAGAACAAATGTAATGAGTGGCTCAAAGTGATTTCTCGCTGTAACTTCGTCGTAAACAAGAATTTTAATTTATGCGCTAATTCGTTTTTTTTTTTAATGGTGTAGTGATTTGCTTTTCTTTAACTGTGTTTGGAAATATTCGAATATGTATTGCTGTGTGCTTTTTTGTATTTCTAACACGAAAAAAAGAGCAAAGGTACGCTATGATTTCACGAATTCTCTGTAGACCAGGACGAAATTACGGAGTGGCTCAAAACAGTTAGCACTTTCATCTTAGTTTTCCGTTTCTATTTCGGGTATTTATCTTCTTTCTTCCTTTCTTAATCTGTTTACCCCTCCAGGGTTGGCTTTTCCATCGGACTCAGCAAGGGATCCCACCTCTACCAACTCAAGGGTAGTGTCCTGGAGCGTGAGACTTCGGGTCAGGAGATACAACCCAGGCGACCCGCAACTGCTATGCTGAACAGGGGCCTTGTGTTGGGGATGGGAAGATTGGGAGGGATAGACAAGGAAGAGGGAAGCAAGCGGCCATGGCCTTAAGTTAGGTACCATCTCCGCATTTGCCTGGAGAATTGGGAACTATGGAAAACAACTTCGAGGATACCTGAGGTGGAAATCTATCCTCCCTCTACTGAGTTGACCTCCCAAGGCTGAGCGAACCCCGTTCCAGCTCTCGTACCACTTTTGAAATTTAGTGGCAGGACCAGGAATCGAACCCGGCCTTCCGGGGTGGCAGCTAATCACGCTAGTTGTGTATTTTTTACTCCTAAATTTTCTTTCATTGAATAATCCTTTTATTTAAAATTCGTCTTCTTTTTTGCTATTGGTTTTACGTCGTACTGATACAGATAGGTCTTATGTTGACGGTGGGATAGGAAAGGGCCAGGAAATGGGAAGGAATCGGCCGTGGCCTTAATTAAGGTACAGCCTGATGAGGAAATGGGAAACCACGGGAAACCATCTTCAGGGCTGCCGGCAGTGGGGTTCGAACCCACTACCTCCCGGATGCAAGCTCAGAGCTGCGCGCCTCTAACCGCACAGCCAACTCGCCCGATATTTAAAATCCTAGTGCAAGGCATGAATGAAATGTAATCTGAAACGATATATATATTGAAATTATAATTTAAACATGTTTGAGTCAAAGTATATATGTTATCCATAACAATGAATATAGAAAAAAGTAAGACTTTTTTTTTTGGCTAGGCCCCTTCCTGAGAGCAGCACTTGAAGAATTGTAAAACTCTAATTGAACAATGACTCTTAATGTCATGATTAACATCAGAAGACAAAATTATTGTAGTAAGTTCTGCTATGTATCTAAATCCATGAAAATAAAAGCGATTACTGTTATTCCTCACTGTTAAGGAACGTCAGTTGGACTACGCCATTTCTCAGCTGTTTCATTTAACGACGTTATTTTGACACATATCAATGAAAGTAGCCTTTAGGATTAATCATTTTAACAGTATTAATATATGTAACATTCTCCATGACTCTAAATTACGATAAGTCGGCAATCAAAGTGAATAAATTTTCCATCAAGAAGTATGCATTTCTACCACAAATAGATAGGCCGCCAGCGCCACGTGTCGAGCTGTGTAACTACTCCGATTACAGTACTTGGACCTGATTGTCAAGGCCGGTAAGGAGCTAGCTAGAGCGACGCATCACGTCGGCCGTGGTTTGATCATATCGCTCCGCGTGGACACCGTTACGGCAGCACATGTTGTGATATAACGACTGATCACAGACACAGTTTATGCACGGTCGACTGGATCCCTCGCTGCGCTCCGTAAGGAGCTAGCTAGAGGGAGGCATCAAGTCAGCCGTGGTTTATGCCGTAATATTCACTAGTTCGGTACACGAGGGCGCGCTATAATCACATTGGAGAGAAACCTTGAAATCACGGCATAGGAAGTAACAGTCGTCACTCGTGATTTTTAGATAACAGTGAAAAAAATCACAGGTCGGGAAATATTACCCATCACTATCATCAGCAAGCAGTGTTGTGTTCATTCTTGCACCTTAATGATTTCCTCGTGCTGTTCTTCCTAATATCATCCACCAACAATAGAGATGAGGGCGAAGTTGTTGTTGTTGTTTTTTTTTTTAATGAACAATTTATGTTCTGGAAAAATACTATTTTCCAAATAACATTAGACATGATATGCGCTTTTGCCGAGTCAAGCAAACAAGGTGAAATTCTTTAGGTTTCGCAGAGAACTTTGCTCCACGTCTTCAGAAAAAAATCTGGACTGTTCACGAGGATTGGAGAAGCCTGCTATAACTTAATTAAGGCCACGGTAGATTCCTTCCCACTCCTAGCCCTTTCCTATTCCATCGTCGCCATAAGACCTCTCTGTGTCGGTGCGACTGTTAAAATGATTAAAGCCAACTGTAAAAACAATCCACCGTTCTAGCCCTTCAGGCAATCAACTCAACGTTGAAAACATCCTACGGATAAGAGCTACGAATTTTAGATAAATAAAATATAACGAAGTGTGAGGATATATTCTTTATTTATTCCTAAAAAATTACAATAATTTTCTTAATCATCGTTATCCGGTCGATTAGACACGGCCGACTGGATCTCTCGCTGCGCTAAGGAGCTAGCTAGAGCGACCCATCAGGTCGGCCGTGAATTAGACACCGTCATTGAGACGGCGGTGGTATTAGATTAGCAGTTTGCATTGTTCTACCCGTTGCCTACGCTATAATACAAGGCCTTGAAATGCACTCGTGGAAACGGGTTGCTTCCTAGTTCACAATTCAGCCGCTAGGATCGCGTTCTTGCCCCCTTGTATTCGCATGGTCGTATATGTCAATAAGTAAATTATATCCTAAATAAAAAGAACTGAATATTTTTGCGAGTATTGACAGTACTTGCGGCATCTGCCATGTGTAGGTAACTGCGTGTTGTTGTAACTTTCCTTCTGAGGGGCTTCTTATCAAGTTTCAAAACTTTCTCTCTTCTACTTGAGTGGCTCAAAGCAATGTTGTCTAACAGAGGTCTCAGAAATTTTCATAGTAGAAAAAAGAGGTGGTTTTGTCGCCTTTACACTTTCCACACTTAATTTCACTGTTGAACATGTCTTTCGAAAAAATATACGTACACCTTTAAGTAACTCTCTTCGGGCCAAGTACTGCGTAGCGGAGGTGACAAATTCCGTCGTTCACTGCAGAAGTGCCACAGACGATGTTTTTCGGTATTTGAGGGCTCCTCGATCTTGAAAACTAATAAGACACAATGTTAGACTTTGAGTAGCTAGAGAAGAGATATGTTCTAAACAGCCGTTACAGTCTGTTTTTTCTTTTGCCACACGAACCATAATGTCATTTTATTCCGCTTGGCGTCTTAGGTAGCTGAAGAAGAGTTCGATTCCATAGCTCGTTAGGTTCCTCGTCAATGCGTAATGCAAATGTATACTTATGAGGTATTTTACGCAGGCCACAGTGGATTGGGTAGTCAAGATCTATGATTGATACATTTCTCTCATGAATCCTTTTTACTTTCTCTGAATGCATTTGAAGTTTCTTAATATATGACTGGAAATCATTATTAACCAACTGAGGCGTTCATCTTCAGTACTAAAAGATGCTTTTTTTTTTTTTTTGCTGGTGGCTTTACGTCGCACCGACACAGATAGGTATTATGGCGACGATGGGATAGGAAAGGCCTAAGAGTTGGAAGAAAGCGGCCGTGGCCTTAATTTAGGTACAGCCCCAGCATTTGCCTGGTGTCAAAATGGGAAACCACTGAAAACCAGGGCTGCCGACAGTGGGATTCGAACCCACTATCTCCTGGATGCAAGCTCACAGCCGCGCGCCCATAACCGTACGACCAACTCGCCCGGTTAAAAGATGCTCGTTTTTCTTGTTCCTGGATTATGTCCCATGTGAGGTGATGCAGACGTCATGCGCATCGAACAATTTCATAAAATTCTCCATAAAACAAATGGCTTATTTTAAACTGTTTTTAATGCTCTCGGGACAAAACCACCTCCATACTTTTCAAACCAGAGATTGTTTCAGGGGAAAATACAATATTTTTAGCTCTTGCAACGTTCATTTTTGCCAAATTTGTTGAGCAAATTATTTTCCTCGTTGGTTTCCTAATTTAAGATTTCTGAGCTTGAAGATGCCTCTCAAATGATTGCCGGTCACGGTAGCATAGTTTAAAAAAAGTCCAGTGACAAATTTTTGGACCGCCCGATTCTTATGACGTAACTCGGATCAAAACTTAGGAACAGAGGCCTACTTCGATCGGCTTGAATTCGTATCTCATGCGTAATACTTCCTCTGTATAATGATTCGAACATTGAACATTCACTGGAAATTTGTGACACGAAATTCCACTACCTTTAATTTCTCGTGAATAAACTATGACTGGAACTGCGAATGCTTAACATCAGACGAATACATAATACATTCACAACCAACTCATTTAATGAACACGTTTAGATGCGCGAACCTTGTAGACAGGGGGCAAGAAAGCGATCCTAGCGGCCCGGCATTGAACTTCAGTGTAACCACTTCCATAGCGTTTTACGGGCTCTATTTTCAGGCCTTGTATTATAATGTAGGCAACAGTTCTACCACTACGAGCGCTAATGTGAGTCAATGCAGAGTTTCGCTTAAGCCTTTATAACTACATTCGGTGTGGATATTAAAAAAAAAAAAAACAACTGAGGGTATTGAAACAAGGAACGAGCACATTACAGAAAGAATTATGCAAATAAATTAATTTGGCTAGGATTTGAATAAAAACATGAGTAAAGGAACTACTAGGATGATAGGGCATAACTACCAGTGTTTATTTCAACCAGTACCTTGAGGAGGAAGGCGTATATATTTCCTCGGGAGGTAAATTACTCCCTCTTCCAGAAAAATGTATATTTTAAACCTTATTATTTGAATTCTGTTGTTATAACAAGATTGATAAACAATGTAAAGTTATTTAGTTTGTACACTCCTGAAGTGAATGTTGTCCTATTGGCTTCCTTTCGGAAACACACCCTCTCCAAGAAGTACAGGAGTGGTGTAAGCTCGAGCTACTTAGAACGATGACAAAGGAGGAGTTGCAGTTTTGCTCGGGTTTGGGATGGACTTGCCAGATTGAAACATGAACTATAGGCTGCAGGTGCGGAGTTGCCACCACTACGTTGCTTTACTGCCCAAGGTCTGGCAGTCATTTTACTGTATTTAAATAATAATAATAATAATAATAATAATAATAATAATAATAATAATAATAATAATAATAGAGAGCCTCCGTGGCTCAGGCGGCAGCGCGCCGGCCTCTCACCGCTGGGTTCCATCGTTCAAATCCCGGTCACTCCATGTGAGATTTGTGCTGGAGAAAGCGGAAGCAGACAGGTTTTTCTCCAGGTACTCCGGTTTTCCCTGTCATATATATCATTCCAGCAACACTCTCCAATATCATTTCATTTCATCTGTCATTCATTAATCATTGCCCCAGCGGAGTGCGACAGGCATCGGCAGCCGGCACAATTCCTATCCTCGCCGCTAGATGGGGGCTTCATTCATTCCATTCCTGACCCGGTCGAATGACTGAAAACAGGCTGTGGATTTTTCAATAATAATAATAATAATAATAATAATATAATAATGTCCCAGTACGTCACACTAACTACTTTTTACGGTTTTCGGAGGCGCCGTGGTGCCGGAATTTAGTCCCGCAGGTGTTCTTTTACGTGCCAGTAAATGTACCAATACGAGGCCCACGTCTTCGAGCACCTTCGAATACCACTGGACTGAGTCAGGATCGAACCTGCCTAGTTGGGATTAGAAGGCCCGTGCCTCAACCGTCTGAGCCGTTCACTGAAAAGATTAATTTCAGTAATATGTGTTGTACATTTTCCTCATTATCTTTAATGACCCTCCTCCCCTTTCCGGGTAATTTTAGTGAGGAGGAACCTTTGAGATAAAATCATCGGTCGGGGGAAAAGCCTTACCTTCCCCCACCTTCCCTTGCACCCTGCCCTAGAGAACATTTCTAAGATAGTATAATACACTGTATCACTCAATTTTAAATTTGTTATAGTGTTCCAATTTAGCGACAAGGCTAGTAAAATAGTGTACATTTTTACCGGTACGATAGACTTAAAAAAGTTAAAGTTACCTTAACTAGGTTGACACGGGAAAATATGGCTTCCTTTTTTTAAAAAAAACGACTTCTGAGGTGGTATACTGGCGGGTGGGCCGCTCGGATGGCGCAGCTGTAAGCTTGACTTCGGGAGATGGTAGGCTCGAACCCCACTGTCGGCAGCCCTGGAGGTGCTTTTTCGTTGTTTCCCATTTTCACGCGAGGAAAATGCTCGGTCTGTACCTCATTTAAGACCACCGCCATCGTCCCGGTCCTAACTCTTTCCCATCCTTGCGTCACCGAAAACCCTCGATGAGTTAGAGCGACGTTAAATCACTAGCAAAAAACAAAACAAAGAGCATATCGCGGCTTTTTGAGCCCCGTTTGGTGACTAACTCGTTTGTGATTTGATAAGACTGCACAACCACATTGATGGTGTCTGCGTCTTGAGTCATGCTTCCTTTGTGAGAATAAGGTGATTGTTCGTGTATTCCCGTGGGAACTAATAGTACTACTTTTAGACGATGACGCCGTCTCTCAGGCCAGAAGATTCTTTTTCTTGTACAATTTGCTTTACGTCGCAACGACACAGTTAGTCTCATGGCGACGATGGGATAGGAAAGGGCGAGGAGTGAGAAGGAAGTGGCCGTGGTCTTAATTAAGGTAAGTAGTATAATTGGACAGTTCGGCCGCCTCCTCCTCCTCCCGCCGCCTCCTCCGCCGCCTCCTCCGCCGCCGCCGCCCGCGGGAAATTTGAATTTTGGCGGGAGATTTGAATTTGTAAACAAAGCCACGTGGTTTTTGACAGCTGTCATCGACAACAACGCATCGCTAACCTCACTGCTGCCATCTTGACGGGCCTAAACCTCACTAGTGCCAACTAAACCTAACTAGCGAGAGGTAAACAAACCCACGTGTTTTTTGACAGCCACGTGCTTTTTGACAGACAACAACGCATCGCTAACCTCAGTACTGCCATCTTGACGGGCCTAAACCTCAGTAGTGCCAACTTAACCTAACTAGCGCGAGGTAAACAAAGCCACGTGCTTTTTGACAGCCACGTGCTTTTTGACAGATTTGTAAACAAAGCCACGTGCTTTTTGACAGACAACAACGCATCGCAAACCTCAGTACTACCATCTTGACGGGCCTAAACCTTAGTGGTACCAACTTAACCTAACTAGCGTGAGGTAAACAAAGCCGCGTGTTTTTTGACAGCCACGTGCTTTTTGACAGATTTGTAAACAAAGCCACGTGCTCTTTGACACCTATCATCGACAACAACGCATCGCTAACCTCAGTACTGCCATCTTGACGGGCCTAAACCTCAGTAGTACCAACTTAACCTAACTAGCGCGAGATAAACAAAGCCACGCGCTTTTTGACAGCCACGTGCTTTTTTGACAGCTGTCATCCGCCATCTTTAAACTACAGAGCACCGTGCTGCCCTCTTTCGTCACCTGTCATCGGCAGTGCTGCCATCTTGACGGGCCTAAACCTTAGTGCTACCAACTTAACCTCACTAGCTCGAGATAAACAAATCCACGTGCTTTTTGACAGCCACGTGCTTTTTTGATAGCTGTCATGCGCCATCTTTAATCTATAGAGCACAGTGCTGCCCTCTTTAGCTACTTACCTTTGAAATGTGGTGGCGGATAATTTGAAAAATGCTTTTCGACAAGCAGCCATCTTTAATCCAGAGAGAACAGTGCTGCCCTCTATGTGGTGGCGGCAAATTGAAAAATTCCACGTGCTCTTGTTTGAAAACAAACTCACGTGCTTTTTTGACAGCTGTCATCTGCCATCTTTAATCTATAGAGCACAGTGCTGCCCTCTTTAGTTTGAAATGTGGTGGTGGTAAATTCCACGTGCTCTTGTTTGGAAACAAAGCCACGTGCTTTTTTGACAGCTGTCATCCGCCATCTTTAATCAATAGAGCACTGTGCTGCTATCATGCGGGCAATTTCGTTAGCTGTCATCCGCCATCTTTAATCCAGAGAGAACAGTGCTGCACTCTATGTGGTGGCGGTAAATTCCATGTGCTTTACAAACCTATGTGCTTTTCTGACAGCTGTCATCCGCCATCTTTAATCCAGAGAGAACAGTGCTGCCCTCTATGTGGTGACGGCAAATTCCACGTAGAAACAAAGCCATGTGCTTTTTTGACAGCTGTCATCCGCTATCTTTAATCACCGTGCTGCCCGGTGGCGGCAAATTCCACGTGCTCTTGTTTGGAAACAAAGCCATGTGCAGCTGTCATCCGCCATCTTTAATCACCGTGCTGTCCCCTCTTTAGCTACTTACCTTTGACAGCTGTCATCCGCCATCTTTAATCACCGTGCTGCCCGGTGGCGGCAAATTCCACGTGCTCTTGTTTGGAAACAAAGCTATGTGCTTTTTTGACAGCTGTCATCCGCCATCTTTAATCACCGTGCTGCCCGGTGGCGGCAAATTCCACGTGCTCTTGTTTGGCACTGCATTGCAATCAAACACTGTTTAGAAAAAAAATCTCTTCTCAACATGAGCTAGACAATAACATACTTACGAATCTGCTCATCACCTTCTTTCTTCTATGAGTAATAAACAAAAACTCTATCTTGCAAATAAGGAGCGGGAGGAAGGTGATACCTAACCTAAAATAAAAGAATATGCTAATTCTACATTATTTATTTACATCTTGTATGTACAAGTTTTATCTTGAATCATTTTACCCCAGTGATGTTTGCGTACTTCTCGTTGCAATTCTTGAATGTACAAGTTTAAACTTGCCGTACTACACTCTCAGCATACCTCTTTGTGATGTAAGACAGCGTAACGTAAGTACACACACCTCTAGCATAATGTTTATGTAAAGTAGTACTTATCAATACTACTATGCCCCCAGGCTAGCGTGTTGGTAGAATTTGGGATGACAAACCGTTTACAATCATCGCTATTAAGGGCTACCTTACTAATTAAATGAGTGTACAACTGGTGCTTCTTGCTTCTAATGACAGACATTTGCTTATGCAAAACAGGTGGATTACTTTTAATGCAATTGTTATAGTTTTCAAAACTTAGCTGATTCTGAACGACATTCTTTTTAACCCCCTTCAATCTCTTTATTTGTAATTCATTTAAGAGTTTTATGCAATATGACTTGGATTTAGTACCTACAAATGAATCGATAATATTCCCAGCACATTCATCTTTCATTTTACCTAGAACCTTTTTGTTCACTAGCGGTAGATGATATTGATTATCTGCAGGATAGTTACTCGTATCAAACCTACCCAAGTCTGGCTTTATATCATTGTAATAGTCATCAGTTTTGATTTGATAAATAAACGAATCGGTATCTGTGTAGAGCAATTGCGCATTATGCGCGTACTTCTTCATCATATAATCGTAATGGAATTCATACATGAGTGTTTTAGCCAATTCAAGTACTGTGAAGCCGACGTAGGTAGGTTTGTCATACTTAACCTTGACACGATTCATCTGTATAATAACTAAATTCTCATGTATGATGGTGCAGCTGTGGAAATTTGGTTTACTTATTAAATAGTTAGCACCATACCTTTTCTTAATATTATCCCAGTTTGTAATCAATTTTACATCAACGCGTTTGTCAACATTCTCCATAGTCTTACCAAACACACTGTTATTCATGAGCTTGTAGAAATCTTTTTCAAACTCGTTAACCGCATTCGTTCTTAAATTATTGTTCAGATCGATATATGGCTTTAGCCACGGTGACTGATTAAATTCTAGTACGCGATGAATTTTGGATAACTTCAAACCATGCTGCAAACACTGTTTTAAATTTCGGTAATGAATGATATACTTAGATTTATCGCATAAATTAGCAATGAGCATTTTCGTCGTTGATGCAATGTACGGGGACTTCATATTTTCAGGGCAGAACGGTAGGTCATTATGAGAAGTGTGTAACTCTTTAGGATACTGTAAGTCAACTTCGAGGAAATAACCTTTATCAGCTTCATCGCCTAGGGCGTGTAGCTGTAAAGCATCAATTTCGCACTGCGTCAGCCAGCGGAAACCACTCACCGGTAGATGCTGACTCATCGCCCACCCATACTGATTATTAGCATCCAGATAAACGATATACTGAGATTCCTGACTAGAATCGAAACTCGGCATGTACTTATTATTAGCCCTCGAATACCGGCCGCTGCACTGACTCAGACCGCCTCGAATGGATGCTTTTATAAAGTGCACCATATCAATATCAGTTAGCAGCTCCAAATTCACACGCGTGTATTTTAACATCGCGTCCCAACTTAACCCAGGTGCAGTAAAATACTGACATGGGTCAAGGCTGTAGGTGTTCATGCAAACACAGCGAAAATTTTCAAAAACATCAGCTAACAAAAGTACATCTGTCTTTAAATATAAATCGGAGTATTCACCTAGCGTTTGAATGTGGAACTGCTCCCAGATATGTTGTGCATGTAAATAGTCATCATCACTAATATCTGCTGAATTCAGCGAGCTGTAAAATGATTGTTTCGATGGTAAGGCACGTTCTTCGAGGCGGTCTAAGCAGTCGAGATATTCATAACAAAAAACACCCTTACGCCGAAGTAAATTAAACTGCGTTTCTTCAGGGAAAACGCGTCGAATTTCTGTAAATTGTTCAGGCTGTAAATGACTAGAAAGTTTATCGAGGCTACTCGCCATAAAGCGAAACGAGTCAAGGAATCTCAGTTTTATAGAATGCTCAGCATCTACTTTTACAGACTTTGCAAACGCAATGTACCGCTCTTTATTCTGAGGGATTATATCTACTTTTTCATCCGAAGCTCCAAATTGTGAAATGATGAAATGAGAGTCGTAACCAGATAAGTTATGAAAAATTACAGGGATAAATTTAGGAACTCTATACTTAAGATTACAGCTATAATGACCGGCACATCTGTAGAAACCAGTTAAATGATCATGATCAAAAACTTTAGGGTCATTTTCGGAAAATTCCCCATCACAAATGCTACACTTTGTAGCACGTTCATGATCATTTAACTGAATTTCGGTGAGTGGCTTTATAGGAATATTACTATTCAGAATACGACCGAGACGAACTGCATCACTTTCAAGTCTTTCTAAAAATACTTTAGCAGCATCATGTCCTCGATACAGCTCTAACTTGTTAAGCGTACTATCGTAACTACACTTGATGTAATACGCGAAGCTATACGGGACATGCATGTGCGTAGTATTAGTGAAAGAGTTGTCAGGATTAGGTGAGCATGTGTTGCATGGCGTGAGGATGGTTTCAAAGTCTGCATAAATCACGAACGGTACCCACATCTGCTTATGAAAATTTGTAAATTTTAAAACATTATTGCCTGTAGTAGGTATCTCTGTACGTACATGATTGCAGTCATTCTTGGAATGCTTCGTTAACTGATCTTCATTTCTGAAATACTGCAAGCATCCATCACATAGCCACTTTTTACCATCATGTTTTGACAACTGACTGCCAACAAGTCTACTCAGATTTTTAATCCAGCAAAAGTGGCTATTCACACTGTTTTCAATATAGAGTAAATTAACGTGAGTACTCTTCTTATGACATGTATAATACAGAGGACCTACTACAGACTTTTTCTCTACACCATACACATTAATACTAATGTTATTTAGTTCCTCAAAGCGCTTAATATCCTTTATCTGCACAGGAAATTCTATACTATCGAAATTTAGCTGCGTTGAATAGTGTGGATACGATGATGTTCTATACGCTACATTCGATTTAGCAGGATTTAAAGCTGACATCACCGCCCAAGCAAAACATGCTTCGTCATTGTTTTGGATGTTTACAACAGCTTCTTTTCGCTGAATCCATGTCGGCAGCTCAATGTGCGAAGATCCACGCATAGGATTGTACTTATTGATGTTAACTTCTAGATACATTATTTCAACTAAAGCCCACCCTGATTCCTTTTCCTGAAATTCCTCGCTCTTAGTTGAAATAATGTTAGAGACATCCCTAAGTACATCACCAAAATTAGTCGACTGACTTATGATAAAATTCTTCGTATTAAATGATTTAATGTCCGTTATTTCGGATTCATCCGTGCTTTTAATGTACAAGGCGAAAAGTTCAAAATTAACTTTAAATAAACTATGATTGGACAAAGATTTAGCAAGAAGCTGTTGTACATCCGGTTGAACGCAATTTAAAAAGTTTGAAGTGCTCTGAAACTTTTGACTGATGCGAATTCGGTAACTAGCAATCCTACTTTTAAATGCTGTATTAATTTCCTCGATGTTTGCGTTACTACCACTTCTACACGCATTATTTTTATGCGCATTACTCCGTAAGTGCCCCTGAAAATGCGAAGATGGAACATCAGTGTTACAGTGCTCGCAGTGAATAGTTTGAAGTTCATGATTTTTTCTAGGTTTTTTACTACTAGTACTTTCTACAGCTACATCAGTAGCTGCACGCTTTTTCCCTACTACTACCTGAGGGCAAGTAGATATTTGATGTACCTCTGCTAAGTGATCCTCATATCGCTCTACGTTAGCGAAATACACACTACAAACTTTACATAAAGCAGATGTTATGCTAGGGTGTTTTGATTTCATATGGCGCATGAAGTTATCACGCCTTGAAAACGTTACATTACATTCCTCGCAGCAGGGGAACATCTGTTCATGATTTTTTCTAGGTTTTTTACTACTAGTACTTTCTACAGCTACATCAGTAGCTGCACGCTTTTTCCCTACTACTACCTGAGGGCGAGTAGATATTTGATGTTCCTCTGCTAAGTGATCCTTATATCGCTCTACGTTAGCGAAATACACACTACAAACTTTACATAAAGCAGATGTTATGCTAGGGTGTTTTGATTTCATATGGCGCATGAAGTTATCACGCCTTGCAAACGTTACATTACATTCCTCGCAGCAGGGGAACATCTGAAAAGAGAACGACCGATAGAGATTAGGTGAAAGTTACGGAAGAAACCAAATTTCAGCGTATAGAGGTTGGACATGGCTGTGAGTTAGGCCTATAGCATGAGGATTGAAGAGAACGACTAAAGTTACGATGTTCGGAAGAAACCAAGTTTCAGCCCGTTGAGACTAGACATAGCTATGTGTACGTGTTTGAAATTATACCACGTCTATAGTATGAGGATTGAAGAGAACAACTATTTATCAATAGACTAAAGTTATGATGTTTTAGAAGAAACCAAGTTTCAGCCCGTTGAGGGCAGACATAGCTATGTGTACGTGTTTGAAATTATACCACGTCTATAGTATGTTGATTAAAGAGAACAACTATTTATCAATAGACTAAAGTTATGATGTTTTAGAAGAAACCAAGTTTCAGCCCGTTGAGGGCAGGCATAGCTATGTGTACGTGTTTGAAATCATACCACGTCTATAGTATGTTGATTAAAGAGAACAACTATTTATGATTAGCTTAAAGTTACGATGTTCGGAAGAAACCAACTTTCAACCTGTTGAGGGCAGACATAGCTATGTGTGCGTGTTTGAAATTATACTACGTCTATAGTATGTAGATTAAAGAGAACAACTATTTATCAATAGACTAAAGTTACGATGTTCGGAAGAAACCAAGTTTAAGCCTGTTGAGGACGGACATAGCTATGTGTGCGTGTTTGAAATTATACCACGTCTATAGTATGTAGATTAAAGAGAACAACTATTTATGATTAGCTTAAAGTTACAGAAGAAACCAAGTTTCAGCCCGTTGAGGGCAGACATAGCTATGTGTACGTGTTTGAAATCATACCACGTCTATAGTATGTTGATTAAAGAGAACAACTATTTATGATTAGCTTAAAGTTACGATGTTCGGAAGAAACCAACTTTCAACCTGTTGAGGGCAGACATAGCTATGTGTGCGTGTTTGAAATTATACTACGTCTATAGTATGTAGATTAAAGAGAACAACTATTTATCAATAGACTAAAGTTACGATGTTCGGAAGAAACCAAGTTTAAGCCTGTTGAGGACGGACATAGCTATGTGTGCGTGTTTGAAATTATACCACGTCTATAGTATGTAGATTAAAGAGAACAACTATTTGTGATTAGCTTAAAGTTACAGAAGAAACCAAGTTTCAGCCCGTTGAGGGCAGACATAGCTATGTGTACGTGTTTGAAATTATACCACGTCTATAGTATGTTGATTAAAGAGAACAACTATTTATGATTAGCTTAAAGTTACGATGTTCGGAAGAAACCAACTTTCAACCTGTTGAGGGCAGACATAGCTATGTGTGCGTGTTTGAAATTATACTACGTCTATAGTATGTAGATTAAAGAGAACAACTATTTATCAATAGACTAAAGTTACGATGTTCGGAAGAAACCAAGTTTAAGCCTGTTGAGGACGGACATAGCTATGTGTGCGTGTTTGAAATTATACCACGTCTATAGTATGTAGGTTGAAGAGAACAATTATTTATGAATAGCTTAAAGTCACGGAAGAAACCAAGTTTCAGCCTGTTGAGGGCAGACATAGCTATGTACGCATCCCGCGTGAGGATTAAAGAGAACAGCTATTTATCAATAGACTAAAGTTACGATGTTTTAGAAGAAACCAAGTTTCAACGAATAGAAGTCAGACATACCTTAAAATCTTCGCGCTGCAAACTGTTACTCGGATGTATAAAATGCGTGCGTTCAAGCCTGAAACTCGAATGATAATATTCTGCTCGTACCTAAAAAAAGAAGAAACATATATGAATGTAGTGTAGGATGCATCATCTAACCTAGTTATCTTTACAACTCAAAGTTCGAAAACATACCTTTTAAAAAAATGTACGTGCTGCAGACTGTTACTCGGATGAATAAAATTGCGTACTTTCGAACGGTACCTAAAAAAGAACAAACATATATGAATGTAGATGTCTAGCGTAGAAGTTGCTTTGCAAATAAAAAAAGTAACTAACAGTTATACCTTACCTTAAGATAAAGGCTGAAGAATAATATTCACTGCAGACGGGAGATGTGTGTGTGTGTGTGTGTGTGTACGTAATAAACGCATACAGAGAACTGTGAGCACTTCGCGCAGACTGCAGCGGCTAAATATTCTGCTTGTTACCAACCGGATGTGAAAAAATCGCTGACAAATGCGGGTACAGTCGGGACGAAGTGTTTATGCAAACAAGAGCTCCCACCTATAGTCCCGCAGGCTGACGTATTCGAACCTCCTGTTGATGCCGAGGTGTCAGAATTTAAGAGTTCGAGCCTTGGAAAGTTAGAGCGCGATCCTCGACTTCTGGGCTTAAACGGGAGGGTACTAAGCTACATCCGCGGTATTCCTTACCTGTAGGTATTGAGCTAAAGCTAGATCATGTAATGACGATCGCGTAGGCCCCCTCGCCTAACATTTACGGCTTCTAGTTCGAACCCGCTATCTTGTGAAGTAGCGAGAATGATTGGAGAGTGTTGAGGGTGATTCATTCGTCGGATGGAGGCGTTAAGCTGGCTTCTTCGGTAGGAGTAGGCTATGTCGGGATATCGATTTAAAATCCTAGTCAGGAGGGGCAACCGGTTGTATAAAACTATGGTGTGAGGCGGGGTGTGCAAAAAAGCTAGCTATAAGTAAGGGCTGTTGATGGGGACGTTAAACCTTGTGCAGACTCCTTCGAAAATGATTTTTTGAGTACAAGACTTGACGGTGATTCATTTGTCGGATGGAGGCAATAAGCCTTGTGCAGGCTTCTTCAGCGGGAGTAGGCTATGTGTCGGTACCGGGATATCTAGTTATAAAACCCGCTACAACAAATTTATCACGTATACTGCGATTTAAAATCGCAGTCAGGAACGGCAGCCGGTCGTATAAAACTATGGTGTGAGGCGGGGTGTGCAAGAAAGCTAGCAATAAGTAAGGGCTGTTGATGGGGGCGTTAAACTATGTGCAAGCTCCTTCACCAGGAGAAGCCTACATGCCGGTACCGTGCAGGTTCTTTCGATAGGAGTAGGCACTGTGTGTGTTTTAACCTCTCCGTACAATCATGATATTTTACGTTAGGAACTTACATAGGCTAAATGCTACACATTCCGTGGCAGAGCCAGGAATCGAACTCGGACCTCCGAGGGTAGCAGCTAATCACACTAACTACTGCACTACAGAGGAGGACTATTTCAGAATATTTTACAACCTTAATTAGTACTGTGTTTTAAGAGCTTACATGCTACTCGGCTAAGAAGACGTTCGCGAGTTACAAGCCGCTGATCAGCATGCCGTGTCCTCGTTCAAGGTCGAGCCGGAAGATACGTGTACAATTTCAGCTAACACACGCATTCCACACAACTCGCTCAGAATGACTGTGCCGATACTTCGAGGACTGTAGAACAAATCTATAGCCTACAGTATGCATGCCTCTCACCCGGTAGTCTCGGGTTCGATTCTCTTGGGGATAAAAATGTGTTTAAATCACATGAATGTGTTGAGTTGTCCTTCCTGATGCAAAACTAGCAGTATCTAACCTCATACACCATAGTTTTACGACCGGTTGCCCTTCCTGACAACTCGGATTAAGAATCTGTTTTACAACGTCTAACACGGGGAATCGGGATTTACAGCTAGATGCACTTCTTAGATTTTAAATCACGAACTATTGTTTTACGGCCGGATGCCCTTCCTGACGCAAAACTAAGATTTTAAATCGCAAGAATTTGTTTTTAAGACTAGTCGCCCTTCCTGACGCAAAACTGGCAGTATCTAGCCTCATACACTATGGTTTTCGACCGGTTGCCCTTCCTGACGTCAAAGAACTCGGATTAAGAATCTGTCGAGAATCGAGGGATTTACAGCTTAAAGATGGCAGATGACAGCTGTCAGAAAAGCATATAGGTTTGTAAAGCACATAGAATTTACCACCACCACATAGAGTGTAGCACGGTGATTAAAGATGGCGGATGACAGCTGTCAAAAAAGCACATGGCTTTGTTTCCAAACAAGAGCACGTGGAATTTGCCGCCACCGGGCAGCACGGTGATTAAAGATGGCGGATGACAGCTGTCAAAGGTAAGTAGCTAAAGAGGGGACAGCACGGTGATTAAAGATGGCGGATGACAGCTGCACATGACTTTGTTTCCAAACAAGAGCACGTGGAATTTGCCGCCACCGGGCAGCACGGTGATTAAAGATAGCGGATGACAGCTGTTAAAAAAGCACATGGCTTTGTTTCTACGTGGAATTTGCCGTCACCACATAGAGGGCAGCACTGTTCTCTCTGGATTAAAGATGGCGGATGACAGCTGTCAGAAAAGCACATAGGTTTGTAAAGCACATGGAATTTACCGCCACCACATAGAGTGCAGCACTGTTCTCTCTGGATTAAAGATGGCGGATGACAGCTAACGAAATTGCCCGCATGATAGCAGCACAGTGCTCTATTGATTAAAGATGGCGGATGACAGCTGTCAAAAAAGCACGTGGCTTTGTTTCCAAACAAGAGCACGTGGAATTTACCACCACCACATTTCAAACTAAAGAGGGCAGCACTGTGCTCTATAGATTAAAGATGGCAGATGACAGCTGTCAAAAAAGCACGTGAGTTTGTTTTCAAACAAGAGCACGTGGAATTTTTCAATTTGCCGCCACCACATAGAGGGCAGCACTGTTCTCTCTGGATTAAAGATGGCTGCTTGTCGAAAAGCATTTTTCAAATTATCCGCCACCACATTTCAAAGGTAAGTAGCTAAAGAGGGCAGCACTGTGCTCTATAGATTAAAGATGGCGCATGACAGCTATCAAAAAAGCACGTGGCTGTCAAAAAGCACGTGGATTTGTTTATCTCGAGCTAGTGAGGTTAAGTTGGTAGCACTAAGGTTTAGGCCCGTCAAGATGGCAGCACTGCCGATGACAGGTGACGAAAGAGGGCAGCACGGTGCTCTGTAGTTTAAAGATGGCGGATGACAGCTGTCAAAAAAGCACGTGGCTGTCAAAAAGCGCGTGGCTTTGTTTATCTCGCGCTAGTTAGGTTAAGTTGGTACTACTGAGGTTTAGGCCCGTCAAGATGGCAGTACTGAGGTTAGCGATGCGTTGTTGTCGATGATAGCTGTCAAAACGCACGTGGCTTTGTTTACAAATCTGTCAAAAAGCACGTGGCTGTCAAAAAACACGCGGCTTTGTTTACCTCACGCTAGTTAGGTTAAGTTGGTACCACTAAGGTTTAGGCCCGTCAAGATGGTAGTACTGAGGTTTGCGATGCGTTGTTGTCTGTCAAAAAGCACGTGGCTTTGTTTACAAATCTGTCAAAAAGCACGTGGCTGTCAAAAAGCACGTGGCTTTGTTTACCTCGCGCTAGTTAGGTTAAGTTGGCACTACTGAGGTTTAGGCCCGTCAAGATGGCAGTACTGAGGTTAGCGATGCGTTGTTGTCTGTCAAAAAGCACGTGGCTGTCAAAAAACACGTGGGTTTGTTTACCTCTCGCTAGTTAGGTTAAGTTGGCACTAGTGAGGTTTAGGCCCGTCAAGACGGCAGCAGTGAGGTTAGCGATGCGTTGTTGTCGATGACAGCTGTCAAAAAGCACGTGGCTTTGTTTACAAATTCAAATCTCCCGCCAAAATTCAAATTTCCCGCCAAAATTCAAATTTCCCGCGGGCGGCGGCGGAGGAGGCGGCGGGAGGAGGAGGAGGCGGCCGAACTGTCCAATTATACTACTAAGGTACAGACCCAGCATTTGCCTGGTGTGAAAATTGGAAACCACGGAAAACCATTTCTAGCGTTCCCGACAGTGGGGTTCGAACCCACTATCTCCCGAATGCAAGCTCACAGCTGCGCGACCCTAACCGCACGGCCAACTCGCTCGGTAGGAGATCTGTGTTGGTGATGGAGAAGTGTGGAGAAGGTGAGGGAGTTGACGGAACTCTTCCGGCATACACTTTAGTGCAGGAGAATGGAAAACCACTGAAAACCATTCTCAGGACAGCGAACGGTGGACTCCAGCCCCTCTCCGTCTCCCCAATACTGAGACGTAGAGCCACAGTAGAGCCCTGCTCGGTTGGCCAGTTGGAGTGCAGAGCTATCGCCCCTTTGTAAGCCGAGACCCACTCTGCATCCTGGGAATTACTATTGCAGTTCAATACTTCTCTCTCCATCACTCTCTTGCTATTTGACGCAGTTTCCTGTTGGCTTATGCTTTCAGTAGCATCATCATCATCGATTGTCCGACTCGTTGGCTGAACGGTCAGCGTACTGGCCTTCGGTTCAAAGGGTCCCGGGTTCGATTCCCGGCCGGGTCGGCGATTTTACCTTAATTGGTTAATTCCAATGGCACGGGGGCTGGGTGTATGTGTTGTCTTCGTCATCACTTCGTCCTCATCACGACGCGCAGGTCGCCTACGGGAGTCAAATAGAAAGACCTGCACCTGGCGAGCCGAACCCGTCTTGGGATATCCTGGCACTAAAAGCCATACGACAGTTCACAGTTCATCATCGGTTTCTTCAGCGATTTCGTTCTCACTCATACAGTACACGTCTCACGAGGTTTGAGTTATTTGACGTACAATCTTTTTTGCCCAGAAGTGAATCTAGAAGCTACGTCTTGTGAATCAGTGGTAGAACGCCCGAATACGAGATTGTGGGTTCAAATCTGATAGGGGTAGTCGGATTTATGAAGTGTGGAAAAAACTATCCAGTACTCCATGTCTACGTTGTGGGCATGTAAAAGTTCTCTGGCGCAAGTTTACGAACTCTCTTTAGCGTAATCAGCGTTTCGGATTATTATTATTTAAATCGCTGATTATGTTAGGTTGAAATTAAACAGTCAGGCCCGAGCGATTAGCAGTGAATGTAAAATGGCTGCCAGATTTTAAGATGATTTTGAAGATGAACTGCTTTATCTGGAACAGAATGCTCCGAAAACCTTCATAAAGTAGACAGAATGGAAATGAACGCAAATGTATAATAGTGGAGGATTGCGGACCTTTTGAAGAACTTAGTCATAGTAAATTCGCTTAACAGGGGCCGATGACCTGCGATGTTAGGCCCCTTAAAACAACAAACATCATCATCAGCATCAAATTCGCTTAACTAAGCTACACAATCTACAATTTCCAAAGCAGAGGAATTATCCTGTTTCTGCTATAAATCTGCGAGTTTACTCGAAGTCTCTTCTTCCCGTGTTATGGTGGCTCAGTGTTATCAGGTCTCCTGAAATTTCAGGAGATCTCCCGATTTTTTGCAACACAACAGAAAACCGGAAGAAACAATCTCATGAAATTTCTTCTAATCCATATTTAAGGAAAATTAATAAGAATGATTAATGGTGCATAATATATTTGTGTATATTTGTTTTATTGATAACATCACTAGTTAGGTACTTCCCCGCATACATTTTAGGCTCAAATTACATCATTTCTCCCCTCTTATTGAAATCAAAAGTCACGCTTGACTGGATCATTCGAAGGGAAATCATTGACCCGTATACAGAATACACAATCTGCATCCTGCTACGACTTCAATATTGGCATACAATTTCTACGCCAAAGCAATAGATTGGGAAGAAGAAGAAGAATATCCAGAGAGTGCGGGGGAGTTAAATTATATATTTTTCTCATAATAACTTCAAATGATTATTACATTCTGCAATTTAGTTACATTATAACACTTCAGTGTTCGAAAAACTCCCGAAATTGTCATTAAAACTCCCGAAATGTTTACGCATAATCTATTGATTTTTAATTGTAGACCTGGTAACACTGTGGTGACTCCATCTGTCTTTTTATTTTCAATGATGTCTTTGTGTCTGATAAGTAATTCTGCTACAATATCGGTTTCAAAGCGGAAAAAATTAGACGACTTTTCTCTTTTGTTCTTCCATGCCACTAACAAGTATATAGGCTACAGCAATGTTGAATTGAATACTCTTCCGACTAACAAAGGAAACGCATTATCACCTTAGCGCGTTCATAATTCTCAGTTCGCAAGCAAGACGTCATGGAAGTGTTTCATTTCACTGCCAACTAAACATGCTTAAGTAATCATTGATTAAAAAATGATACTCCACGATTCGTTGTAACCAATCATAATATTTAAAACATGTTTACGTACACACTGGTTAGCCCAATCTTTAACAAGGTTGTCGCACTTGGTCCTTATTGTTTACTGGACAAACTTAATTAAAACTCGCCATAGGTCTATGGGCCGTAACTGACAATCAGGCAGCTTAAGAGGCGTCAAATTAGAATACCTCCACACAACAGCTGAGGCAAGGTAGCCCGCACATTAGTATCGGTAAAAATTAAAACTCTGTGTATCTTAAGTAGAAGGTCATCATGGTTTGAATTTAAAACAAAAGAAAATTCAGGGCATTTTCCATAAACATTATTATTAAAACATTAATAAATCACACGCGACTTTCTTTTCTGCGGTACTGCGCTTTACCATGTACTTTGTTACATATTTCGTAAAATGTAGACTGTCTTGCTCTTGTGAAGCTTCTCCCTGTGGGTGGGAGAACACACACGGTATATACTGCCTGTCGTAAGAGGTAACTGAAAGGGACCCCAGAGGCTCTTAATTTGGGAGCGTGGGTTGGCGTCCACGGGGCCCTTAGCTGAGTCGTAGCATTGCTTCCACTTACTATTGCCAGGATCCTGACTTTCGTCTATCGTATCCCACCTCTCTTGGTCAACTATTGTTCTTTTCCGACCCCGATGGAGGCCTACGGAGTCTTTCATTTTCACGCCCTTCCTTCGTGGCCCTTGTCTTTCTTTGGCCGATATCTTCATTTTTCGAAGTGTCGGACCCTTTCTATTTTTTCCCTTCTGATTAGTGTTAATAGAGAATGGATGCCTAGTTTTACTTCCTCTTAAAACAATAATCACCACCACCACCTATTGTGAAGTTGTTTGCTTTAGTTTTGTTAATCGATTCTCGAAATGACGATAAGCAAGATTTAATAGGACATATCCAAAATGTCTTAATTATTCGTACTTTTGACAGGGCTCTTGTTATATTTTCGATAATTATTGTAATGTGATGTACAGTATATAAACACCTGTGTTGCTTACGACTTCTTTCTGAAATCTGCATCACTAAGATATTCAGACTTCACAGACATAACACTCGACATTGTTTTCTGTCAGCCCTGGACCTCAAGCGCAGCGGCATTGAAGAAAGCCGCGTGTGCAGCAAAATAGTCCTGGGTGTATATTTTTGTAAGATAACATCATTTTTTGTTTTACTTTTTAGAATTTGCTTTACGTCGCACCGACACAGATAGGTCTTAGGGCCACGATGAGACAGGAAAGGGCTAGGAGTGGGAAGGAAGCGGCCGTGGCCTTAATTTAGGTACGGCCTGGTGTGAAAATGGAAAACCACAGAAAACCATCTTCACGGCTGCCGACAGTGAGGTTCGAACCCACTATCTCCGGATGCAAGTTCACAGCTGCGCGCCCCTAACCGCACGGCTAACTCGCCCGGTACCACCATTTTACTCAAGCTTCAAATCATTATCATTTAATTTGTGATAGACAGAAATTATTATTATTATTATTATTATTATTATTATTATTATTATTATTATTATTATTATTATTATTATTATTATTATTATTATTATTATTATTATTGCTAGTTGCTTTATGTCGCACCGACACAGATAGGTCTTATGGCGACGATGGAACAGGAAAGGGCTAGGAGTGGGAAGGAAGGGCCGTGGCCTTAATTAAGGTACAGCCCCAGCATTAGCCTATTTGTCTGGTGTGAAAATGGGAAACCACGGAAAACGATTTTCAGGCCTGCCAACTGTGGGTTTCGAACCTATTATTATTATTATTATTATTATTATTATTATTATTATTATTATTATTATTATTATTATTATTATTATTATTATTATTATCGTGTTTTTGTCTGAACCAGAATGCTGGGGTGAATGCGTCGACAGTGAAAAGATCAGAGTATAAGTTAAATCAGTAATAATGTTGAAATTTATTTCTTTCTTTTTTCTCATTGAGTTTAAAATTGATAGGTAATCTGACGAAGCAACAACAAATATAAAGATGACCTCGTCAGCTCCTACAATAACAATGACTTAAAGTCAAAAATAAGGTAAAAATGACCAGATCACAGACACAATAGTTTACAAGAATTGAACATTAGTTCGAAAGGTGGACTACTTTGCAGGAGCATACTTGCTCCACTCACTCACATTCAAGCAGACTGAGCTCCAACATTTACTTAAGTTCAGCCTCTCAGAGGCACAAGCTTCTTGTCAAACTTACACTAGATAGACTTCAAAAACTGCGTTCACTGTCATTTCTGCTCAACAGTATGTTACACACTCGTCTATAAATAATTACAATTTAAACAGGGCCCATTCTAAATGTACAAAAGAAAAGGTTTAAGACGATCGGCCATGAACAAAATTCTAGAAGGCGAAACAATTGCACTCCTTTTAAAAGACACTTAAAATTCTACATGGCCAGAAGTTGAAGAGGGGAAGCCTATACTCCTGATGGGTGACTAGATGGGAAATCTTAAGTTCCAAAACAATTTGAAGAATTTAGAGTTTTACAAAATCTTAGTCACCCTATACCAAGTTGAGTGGGAACTATTAGAGGGTCAACACTCTTTATTCCTTAAATTTACTGTACATATTTCACCGCAGGGATTTAAATAGAGTCCTTAGACTTGCCGAAAATATAAATTTAAAAGGTGATATTGAATTTTAGATATTTACATTAAGAAAGAAGTTTGAAACCTTTCTCTCAAGTTAACTGCCTGGAGCTATCACATGTTAAAAGATGGCTTCCATTACCTTGAGTTGTTGGGCCTTCCGACGACGACAGCAAGGCTGCCTCTGCCTCCTATACCGCCGTACATACACTAGACCGGAACGATGAAGATGCCCATACGGCCCTAAAGCACCCCGCTTTTACATTAACTCAGAGGGAAAAGTTCCAGAACTCTCTTGAAGTAGGCAGAATGCCTGTACACACCCTCAATTTTAATTGGCTAGAGAAAAATACACCAAAATTCCTGATTGGTTAATAATTTAAGGAAAAAGGAAGCTGTAGGAGTGTTGACAACGCTAGCACATAAACAAACAATCTACAAACACTTAAAGTTTACAAACACTAACATTTGAAAATTCCCTTAAAAATTAATTGTCCGTACACCCGCCAGTGGGGGAACATACCGATAGTAGAGACATCTGACGATTACATGTCCAAGTTTGTTTTTTCTTTCTTTCTACGTTAGGGTCTTCTAGGAACCACATGACCATTTCAAAGCTTCATCCCTTGTTGTTCCTTCTTCTTCCTCCAATACTCCTTCATCTGCTCACTATGTCTCCTTTTCCTCTCCTCAGACGATTTTGAACCCTATTTTCCTTCCTCCCAACCTTGGAATCCTTCCATTTTTAACACTCTCTTTCTAAAAAACTCTCTCTCTTTCTCTCTCTGTTCCTGCTTCCTATCTTTCCCTATCTTTCTTGACTTTATGAAATCAGGTTGTCGTTGACTTCTTGTTCCAAAGATATTTGAAGATCTGTTTGGTTTTGTCATCCATTCTGTACAAATATTCAAAAAACATATCGCCTCTTCCGCATTGTTTCTCTTTTGTCTTCAATGTCCCGGTATATCTCATCATTACTTCTTGATTTCCCGAGTTCTGTAGTTCTTAGCAGGCCGAGTATTTTCAGTATATTTTTTTCCAGTACTTTTAATTTATTCAGCTTGTAATTCAGTGCTAGACATTCACTCGCGTAAAGGCATTCCGGTTTGAACATTGTGTTGTAGTGTTGTATTTTGAGGTTTTTAGATAAACACTTTTTGTTGCAGATATTCCCAGTTATGCAGTATTCTCTTTCCATCTTGTGTATCCTTTCTTCTATAGCGGAGTTTTTCAAACCATATTCTTGAATTGTTTTTCCCAAATATTGGAATTTCTTTACCTTCCTAATTCGACCAATTTCTGTTATTAGAAATTCTGGAGCATGTTTTATAGGCCTATTGGTCATAAATTCAGTTTTCTCTACAGAAATTCTTAAACCTGTTCTTTTGGCTATTTCTTCCAAGAGACTGACTTGTATTGCTGCATTTTTAAGGTTTTCTGAAAGTGTGGCCATATCATCTGCAAATTCTAGACAGTTTATTTCCACACCTCTGTTCTTTCTTCCCAGTGTTATTGGTGATCACTTGTGTTCTTTCAGTTTTTCATTCTCAATTCTTAATATTTTCTCCAGGACGCCGTTTAATAGGAGTGGAAATATAAACCATCACCTTGCCTTACACCTGTATTTATTCTGACTGGTTTAGTTATTAATAATAATAATAATAATAATAATAATAATAATAATAATAATAATAATAATTGTACCGGGCGGTACACCTCCACGCCGCTAATTTAAAATGTGCGCCAATTGAAACTCCTCTGCTGGAGGAAGTCTGAACTTTATTGACGGTATTAATTTTCAAGTTTCTCAGAAGATGTCACTACCTGGAAATTTTAGAGTTTTTGAACTGTGTCATTTTCGACATATTTTTGTTTTGCTTGTAGAAAGAAGTGTGAACTTTCTCTTCTAGAGGACACTACTGAAGATCAACAATAGTGCACCCTAGTGCGGAGTGAAAGAACTATTTTTTTTGGAGAAATTTTTATTTCAAAAGTTTGTTTCTTGTTAAATTTCTTTCTGTTATTGTTTAAGTTGGCTGTATACCCCTCTCTTTCCCCTTGTTTTGTATTTAGCCAATCCCGAATTTCTTTTATTAATTTCTGACCAATCAGAGGTATCTTCCCCCAACTTGAATGTGTTGCTGTATCCTACCCAATAAAGAGTTTGTGGGAGGGTGTTTTCATTCCCCTAACGCCTCGAACCTTCCGCGAGAGGATATAAACTGCTGATTTTAGGGTCTCCGGGCCACTTCTCTTCCATCTTTCAGTGTGTAAAGTACATAGCAGGGGGCGGGAAGCGCCTCTTTCTCCGGCAGCGGTCAACAACCAGGTAATGGCCGATTAATTACTTCTTTTCTTGCTTGCTCAGCAGTTTAACTCTCGGGGCGGGTCCGAAGTTTTTCCATTATGTAACCTTCCTTAAAAATGTAAAGAAACTGGTATCTATTCTATCTTTTAAACTACATATTGGGATAGAGAGTGCTTAACCCTCTCGAGCTCCCACTCATATTGTTTTGAGGTGAACTTATTTTCTCAACCTATTCTTCCTTAACATTATGTAAATTTGTTTCTTTTCTAAAGTCACCTCCGTAGTATGGGATTAGCCCTTGCATCAGTGGCCTAGAGCCAAATTAGGTTTTGAAACAAATACATTAGGAGTGCAGTTCGCCTCCTCTCAAATTGTTATTTTAGAGGTCATGTAATTACCCCTTTTCATTAATAGACCTCAGTAGGTTGGGTATTTTACCCCTGTGTCTATGTCCTGAGAGGACAACTTGAATGTGGAGTTTGGTGTGGCCTTTGAGTGGCTTAAAGTTGAGAGCGAGTGGCTCTTTTTCGAAAATTGAGTGTTGTATGCCTCGTGGAGGCTTTTCGGTGTAATTTGGAGCAAGTGCTCCTGAGCATGAATGGGGTTTTCTGCCCCTCTGTTAATACTTATTTTGAAGTAAGGTTGGGCTGATTGCCCAAGCATTGTGAAGTCAAGGCTCGAAGCCCAAATTCTGTAAATATTGTAACTACCCTTTTGACTTGCTACTCTGTACCTGCCATGTTTGTTATTCCTTTATTTTGAAAAGAAAATATAACCTTGTTAAATTTTACATTAACTTTGATTCCGTAGTTTGAGACCCGTTCACGCCCGCACCTTCTTTCACCTCTACCTATCACTAAAACACGGTAACAAGTGGTAGCAGAGCGTGGTTGAATGGGTCTCAATTTAGCCCCTTTTGACGGCTAAGCATTGTTTTGTTCCGAACTCTAACAATTTTCTCAGTTGCTGGAATTTTTTGATTTTTTTTCAAAATTGTTCTGTCATCATGCCTGGCCCTCGCGATGTTCTCCATCTTAACTATTTGCGCAAGGAGGAGTTAATCTACGAATTAACTATTAGAAATGTGCAATCTGGAGGCACGGTTGCAGTAGACACAAATAAGCTTAGAGAATCCCTTGATTTGCCCATTTCCATCCCCACCTTGGGAGAGAAAGAAGTTGACGACTCTCTTTCCACGATCGTCGAGAATATTACTGGGCTAGCTTCTGTAGTTAGTTTTTTTGATGAAAATGATCCTTCTCCTAATCAAATTAAGCGTGTGCAAGCCAGGCTACATCACTTTTCAAATAGAGTTAACGATCTGTTGTCTCTGAAGTTGAATGACGTTCAGAAGAAGGAAGCTAGTACGCTGCTTGAAAATATTTCTGAATTATCTAGCAAGGTCACTCAATTGTTAACTGGGGAGGTTCCTCCCAAAAGCGATCTACCCACCACAGTGAATGCAGGTAGTGAGGAAGCGCCTCCTAAGGGAGAAGCGAATAGGAAAACCATTGCTGCTCAAACAACCTCTGCCCCATTGGACGAGTCTGAACGCCGTAACTCATTAAATAATGTACGTTCTGAATTAACTTCCTTGCCATTGAAACCTTTACCTACTATGTCACCCGGGTTTAGTAGCTTGCCTCATCCATTGGCAATGTTGCTCAGAGGTATCTCTAAGTTTTCCGTTAATACCACCAGTGACGTAATTTCATTTTTAAGATTTCTAGTTGAATTTCAGGATCATGCCCTTGTGTTTTCTCTTTCTCCATGTCAAATTTTGCAAATTATCTATCCTTATGCAATTGGTATTCTCTCTGACAAAATAGTAAGAGCCATAGCTGAACAGTCATCTATTGAAGATTTTCATGCACACTTGCTTGCAAATTTTATTCCCGCCCGCGCGAGGTCATCTCTGATTCAGAAGTACTATTACCGTGTACAACGCTTGGATGAAAACTTGGCTGATTTCATACGGGACATCAAGTTTTATACTAGGGTGTTTGCTCTTCACTTCCCCGAGGATCAGATTGTACAAGCCATTGTGGAAGGTATCTCACCATCCTATAGGTCATATTTGTGTTTCGCGGCGTGCCCGCAAACTTTCTCTGAACTTGAAGCATTGGCCGTCTCAGCGGAAGGAGTTAGATACGCCGATTCTTTGCGTGTCGCGAAAGAACCCCCTCCTTCTTTTAGTAATCCTCGGCCTCCACCTCGCCGACCTGTCAATTCCCGTAAATGTTATGCTTGCGGGTCGCCTGACCATCTTCGCAATAAGTGTCCACTGATCAAGTCGAGTGGGACAAGGAATGGGGCTGGTTCATCACAAGGATGTTTTAAATGTGGGGCTTTCTCACATATCGCCAAGAATTGCCCAAACTCAAATAGCACCCCCTCCTGCTCAACTTCTGGTGCAAATTCCACCAATGCCAATAATAAAATGTTACTAGCGGCTTCGGCTGAGTCGACTAATTCTGCTTCCCAAGGCTCAGCCCCTGGCAAAAAGGTCGTGAATTCAGGGAACGTTCAATTTGTAAATCCATCTTTCGAATGCCCCAAAGAATGTCTTAGGATTGCGGCGGATACCCCCGCACCTGTTCCTTTTCTTAAGATTGAGTTAAATAACGAGCCTATAACCGCTCTATTAGATTCAGGCAGTGTTTGTTCAATTATTTCGGACCAATGGTATTCAAAATTGAAGTCTGTTTGTAAATTACCTGACTATGATTCATCTCCTGTTCAATATGTTTCGGCTAATTCATCTCCATTAGAAATTCTAGGTTCTGTACAGGTCAAAATTCGTATTTTTAAATTTACATGGAAAACCAAACTGTTTGTGGCTAAGCACTTGTCTTGCCCCATCATACTGGGAGCGGACTTCATTTCTCACACTGGTCTTGTGCTCGATCTCCAGAGTAAGTCGTGCACATTCAAGTTTGCGTCCAATTGTAAAATTCCCTTGTTAAAGTGTAATTCTGTATCATGTTCATCTATTTCGCCTACCCAGGATGAGATGTTGTTAGACCTTAGACATCTACCTGAGGAGCAGGCTGATAGTATTCGTAAATTATGTCAGTCATTTCCAGAGGTGTTCTCTGATACTCTTGGTGTTACTGACCTTATTGAATATAAAATTGAGGTCACGGATTCGATTCCTGTCCGTTTTCCACCATATAGGCTATCTCCACCTAAAATGAAGGCATTGAAAGAAATCATCGATCAAATGTTGAAGGATGGTATTATTAGGCCCTCTAAGTCGGCGTATTCTTCGCCTATTTTTCTAGTCCCGAAACCCCAAGGAGGCTTCAGGCCTGTCATTGATTATAGGGCTCTCAATCGGAAGGTGGTGTTACAATCTGTGCCCCTTCCCGACCTTCATTCTTGTTTTTCATGGTTTCGTAAGGCCAAGTTCTTTACTATCTTGGACTTGAATCAGGCCTATAATCAAATTCCCCTTGCCAAAGAGTCTAAACACCTTACAGCGTTTGCCACGGACTGGAACTTATACGAATACAACCGCGTGCCTTTCGGGCTCCCCACGGGAGCAGCTGTACTCACTAGGCTGCTAGATAGGGTCTTCTCCGACATCAAATTTGAGTACTTATATCACTACTTTGATGATGTCGTCGTATTTTCAGAGACTTTTGAAGAACATCTAGATCATCTGCGAGAAGTTCTCGATCGCCTTCGTAAGGCTGGGTTAACTGTCAAATTGTCCAAGGTCGCCTTTGCTAAGCCCTCTATGTCGTTCCTAGGGCATATTGTGTCCCCTGATGGTGTAGCAGTCGATCATTCTAGAACACAGGCCATCCGTGATTTTAAACCTCCCAAGGACATTAAAGGTATCGCCAGGTTCATTGGTATGGTGAATTTCTTCAGGAAGTTTATTCCTAACTTCGCTAATAGAGCGGCGCCCTTAAACCTTCTCGTAGGAAAGGCATCAAATTCGAGTGGGGACCTTCTCAACAAGCCGCTTTAAAAGATCTTAAATTAGCTCTCTGTAATGCCCCTGTACTTGCTATGCCTGATTTCTCGAAGAATTTCATCGTCCAAACCGACGCGTCGTCGTCAGCAGTAGCTGCAGTCCTTCTTCAAGAGACTGAACTAGGGAGGCGACCCATCGCCTATGCATCTAGGACTCTATCGGCTCAAGAAGCCAAGTATTCTATCTATGAGCTCGAAGGGTTGGCAGTCTTATTTGCCTTAGAGAAGTTCCGTCTCTATCTGGAACATGTCAAATTCGACCTGGAGACAGATAATCAAGCCTTAAGCTGGGTCTTAGGTAGGCCGCGTCGTACTGGTCGTATAGCCCGTTGGGCCATCCGTATTTCTGCCTTCCAATTTGATGTCAGGCATATCAGAGGTACCGAAAATGTTGTTGCTGATGGACTCAGCCGGATGTTTTCTAACGACTTCGAGACCCATGAACCGGTCGGCAGTTCATCACCTTCCGAGTTCATACTATCTGATGTTAATGCCATCTTAACAGATGCTCCCATGCTCTTTAGGGATATCGAGAAATACCAACGTGAAGATCCGACGCTGGCTCCGATTATGGAAACCCTTTCTTCTGGGGAACATGTCGTCCCTTATGTTCTGAGGAATGGTGTTCTATGTTGCCCTTCGAGGCATGATAAGATGATGAAAGTTGTCGTTCCAGCTGTTCTTGTACCTATGATCTTCAAGTATTATCATGAGACCCCATTAGGAGGGCATCTTGGAATCTTTAAAACTCGTGAAAAGATTCGTGAAAGGTTCATCTGGAAGGGTATGGACGGTGAAATCCGTGAACTTGTAAAAGCTTGTAAATCTTGTTTGCTCAGTAAACCCACCATGTCCACCAAGGTAGGCCTGTTGTCTTCTCATCAAGCGTCGCGCCCCATGGAACGCCTGTATATTGATTATGTAGGACCCTTCCCCCAGTCTAAGGGAAATGCCAACAAGTTTATCTTTGTATGCGTAGATGGCTTTACTAGATTTTCCTGGTTATTCCCGACTAAGCTGGCTACCGCTCAGTCTACCATTACTTGCTTAAATTCTATTTTTGCCTCTTTTGGTCCGTGCCAATATATTGTGTCTGATAATGCTAAGGCGTTCACATCTAATCTTTTTCGTAAATTCTGTTTCAACTTGTCCATCTCTCATGTAACTACTTCTGCTTATTACCCTCAACCATCTCTGGCTGAACGGGTTAACCGTAATCTCAGGTCCGCACTTATTGCCTATCATCATGAAGATCATTCCAGGTGGGACACGTCCCTGCATTGGTTAGCTTTTGCTTTGAATTCGGCGGTTCATGAATCACATAAATTTACTCCAGCCTCTTTGATGTTCAAGTTTGTTCCCAACACGCCGCTCTCTAACCTCTGGTCTCTGAGTGACATTCTACCCGAGACAATAGATCCGAACAACATTAAAGATCTTTGGAAGAAGGCTAAAGCCAATCTTAAAGTGTCTCATGAAAAGGTTAGGGAAAGGTATGATCGTGGACGGAGACCCACCCCTTTGAAGGTAGGTGACCAAGTTATGGTCAAGAACTTTGTTCCCGCGGGCAAGCTTGCCCCCAGATTTCATGGGCCTTGTATCATTCTCGATTTTCTTACGCCGGTTACGTTGTTATTAAGTAATCCAGCCACCGAGAGGATATTTAGGGTTCACCTGTCACAGGTGAAACCAGTGTAAATTTTGTGTCAACTTGCTTCATATAATTTGAAAGGAATATGAAGGTTATATTTTTTTGAGTTTCACTTTTAAGGCTTTCTGCCTCTTCTATAAAATTTAGTTTCATATGTAAGTATTTTTGTAAACCCTGCCCGCACCGTTAAACTGCCATCCTGTCCTTGTCACGGCCATTACCACGCTCCCGTCTCCTGCTATACACACTGTGGCTTGCTTATATTAAATGCCATGGATATCTGCACGCTGCTGGCCCCTCAACCTCTCCACCAAGCCTGTGCCCTCAAAAAATGATGATGGTCCAACATTCTGCCGCCAAGTTTTAATGTTTCAGTGCCCCCGCAGCCGCGTGGCGCCGTGCCGCGACTGGGCTAGAGGAAGGGCCCCCTCGGCCCCAGCGAGGACGACATGTGCACGGCGAGCCGGAGCTCTCCTCACGGCCAAGGCTGATGTGCGGCGCACGACCTGCTACTTGCCCGCAGCCTGTATATGTTCACCGCGGGCGCGGCGTGCTTCAACACCACTGCTCCCCTCATAGTGCGGGCGAGCGTTATCTCAGGGTACTTGAGGGGTCCGAGCGGCCTCCTTTGGACGGCAGCTGCAACGGCCGGTCTTGCCATCCAACTTAATCAACATCAACTACATGGACAGTTACTATAAGCAATGACTACACTTGGGAATTCAACAACAAATTCTGGTGGACTTAGAAAATTTTTCCTCGACTTTAAAACTAAAGTTTTCCTTCTCAATTCAACCTTCTACAAACATTAAAACAGTACTTCCGCTGTTACTACAAAATTTTTTGAACCTGAATCAAACCAAATTAAGAAAATCTTATAAATGCTTCTGCAATCAATCTTCATATCCACATCATAAGTTGGACCTTGTCTCAAACACATTTCATGTGTCACCCCTGGAGGAACTTTTGGGGGGGGAGGTCTGTACCGGGCGGTACACCTCCACGCCGCTAATTTAAAATGTGCGCCAATTGAAACTCCTCTGCTGGAGGAAGTCTAAACTTTATTGACGGTATTAATTTTCAAGTTTCTGGAAATTTTAGAGTTTTTGAACTGTGTCATTTTCGACATATTTTTGTTTTGCTTGTAGAAAGAAGTGTGAACTTTCTCTTCTAGAGGACACTACTGAAGATCAACAATAGTGCACCCTAGTGCGGAGTGAAAGAACTATTTTTTTTGGAGAAATTTTTATTTCAAAAGTTTGTTTCTTGTTAAATTTCTTTCTGTTATTGTTTAAGTTGGCTGTATACCCCTCTCTTTCCCCTTGTTTTGTATTTAGCCAATCCCGAATTTCTTTTATTAATTTCTGGCCAATCAGAGGTATCTTCCCCCAACTTGAATATGTTGCTGTATCCTACCCAATAAAGAGTTTGTGGGAGGGTGTTTTCATTCCCCTAACGCCTCGAACCTTCCGCGAGAGGATATAAACTGCTGATTTTAGGGTCTCCGGGCCACTTCTCTTCCATCTTTCAGTGTGTAAAGTACATAGCAGGGGGCGGGAAGCGCCTCTTTCTCCGGCAGCGGTCAACAACCAGGTAATGGCCGATTAATTACTTCTTTTCTTGCTTGCTCAGCAGTTTAACTCTCGGGGCGGGTCCGAAGTTTTTCCATTATGTAACCTTCCTTAAAAATGTAAAGAAACTGGTATCTATTCTATCTTTTAAACTACATATTGGGATAGAGAGTGCTTAGCCCTCTCGAGCTCCCACTCATATTGTTTTGAGGTGAACTTATTTTCTCAACCTATTCTTCCTTAACATTATGTAAATTTGTTTCTTTTCTAAAGTCACATCCGTAGTATGGGATTAGCCCTTGCATCAGTGGCCTAGAGCCAAATTAGGTTTTGAAACAAATACATTAGGAGTGCAGTTCGCCTCCTCTCAAATTGTTATTTTAGAGGTCATGTAATTACCCCTTTTCATTTAATAGACCTCAGTAGGTTGGGTATTTTACCCCTGTGTCTATGTCCTGAGAGGACAACTTGAAGGTGGAGTTTGGTGTGGCCTTTGAGTGGCTTAAAGTTGAGAGCGAGTGGCTCTTTTTCGAAAATTGAGTGTTGTATGCCTCGTGGAGGCTTTTCGGTGTAATTTGGAGCAAGTGCTCCTGAGCATGAATGGGGTTTTCTGCCCCTCTGTTAATACTTATTTTGAAGTAAGGTTGGCAGTGTGAAGTCAGGGCTCGAAGCCCAAATTCTGTAAATATTGTAACTACCCTTTTGACTTGCTACTCTGTACCTGCCATGTTTGTTATTCCTTTATTTTGAAAAGAAAATATAACCTTGTTAAATTTTACATTAACTTTGATTCCGTAGTTTGAGACCCGTTCACGCCCGCACCTTCTTTCACCTCTACCTATCACTAAAACACGGTAACAATAATAATAATAATAATAATAATAATAATAATAATAATAATAATAATAATAATAATAATAATAATAATAATAATAATAATAATAATAATAATAATAATATGTATTAACGAATTTGGGGAGTACGTTAGTTCAGTCGAAGAGAGAATTAAGTAATGAATAGTTTTCTTGAGTACCTCATACGTCACGGGTGAAAACAGATGCCAGGAAGAGAAGTCGTCAAGTCATCCTCGTTGATTCAGGGAATGCTTGGTTCCTTGTTTTTTCTCTCTCTCTTGAAGAGAACGTATTAACAATGAAAGTATTACAGCTTTTAGACTTTCGATGTTATGTAGAAATTAACATATAAAGCCGTTTAACATTTCTCAGTGAGCGATACAAGAACATTTTACAGTGTAATTATGTTTAGTAGATAGAATGAGTTTATGGGGCGATATTTTATTAGATAACACCATACGTTAGTGAAATTACACTTTCAAAATAGACATCTCCGCAGGATAGGCCCCGGCTTCGAATGGTTATTTTGCTTTCTCTCTCGTTCTCCTCAACCTGATGGTTGGTGGGGAGCATGACTGCCCTCGTCCAACGACCCTCTATCCTGAGCCAGCTACTTGATTAGTTGATATGGACGTCCTTTTCACACCTCTCATCAGATGTAATGATGCTTCCCAAATAACTGAACTGATTTACTTGAGTCAGTTTTTCTCCTTCCAACTAAACATTAACATCCTGTTTACCATCCGGAGTGCATTTCATTATCTTGGTTTTTGTTTTGTTAACATTCATGTTACATTTTAGTATTAGTAGACCATTCAATTTCTTTAGTGAGGTCTCTATCTCTTTTTCAGTTTCGGCTTTGAGGGCAATATCATCCGCGAAACGTATTGTTTTACGTCCCACCAACTACTTTTGCGGTCCTCGGTGATCCGGATTAAATTTCCGGCCAGTACAGAGATTTAAATTCTGAACTAAAGGCTGAAACGGGGTTTGCTGAGCCTCGTGAGGTTAACTGTGGTGGTGTCTGATACGAGAGGCAGAGGACCAGGTCACAAAATATGGCTGACGATGTTATGTTGACCACTTTTTCAAAGTTGTTGAACTATACAGAAGACGCACACACTAAGTTAGTATATTGTTAACCATTTGAAAGTATAGTACTCTCCAGACTTTCCACACATGTTGGATGTCTCATACTTGTGTTAATAATACCCTGCAAGCTCGAAACCTTTCTTTTTAATACTGAAAAAAAATGACCACGCGGTGGAGCCGCGAATAGTAAATAAATAAATAAAATCTACCACCGATCGGGTTGGCTTCGGAAGATGTCGGGTTCAACTAGAGTCGTGCACCGAGTTTTAATAACACTAATGATTTATTTGCTGAACATTACAAGCTTCCGCCCAAATACATGTTCCCATACAAACCAAATAATAAAATAAAATAAAAAATCTAAATCTACTATGTGGGCACTCACATAGGCGGGAGACCGAATCACATGTAAGCGCCACCCCTATAACTCCAAATATGTTAACTTAACCTTGTGACCCCTCACACAGGCGGTAACCAATCAACATGTGAGACGCTACGCCTATAACTACTGACCGGGCGTGCTATCCCACCCTGGTGAGGTAAAAAAGGAATCACCCTTCCTGGAACAACACGTCCGGTCCTCTATACAGTTGACAAAATTAGATCCTCACCATGCACCGAGTTTTAAGACCATAGAGAGAAATAATCTGACGCCCAGCTGTATAGGCATACCACCACACACTTGTGTTCAGCAGTGCTGTAGGCATGGCAGACGAGTCTGTTTATCGTCGGTCTTTTCTGCCTATGTAAGTCTCTCCCTTCAAGTAATTCCTTTGTTTCCCATAGAATCGTATCACCACCACCACCACCACCACTACCACCACAACTACCACCACCACCACGACCAACAACCAAAACAGCATAATCGTGGGATATGGTGTTTTCTTGTATTTCAATTCCTGTTATGGATGCAAAAAATGTTGTCCAAATGATTATAGCCTACAAACAAAAAACAACCAAAAGAAAGCCCCGTGGCGCTAAAGTCCTGCTGGCCTTGGCCTACCAAGCGACCGTTGCTCAGCCCGAAGGCCTGCAGATTAGGAGGTGACGTATAGTCAGTGCAACGAATCTTCTCTCGGCCGTTATTCTTGGCTTTCTACGCAGTCACGTACGTTGACTGGAACTCGAATCAGCCCTGAGAGGCAGGTAACAATCCCTGACCTAGCCGGGAATCGAACCCAGCACGCTAATCGTAGATCGGGAGGCCGGCACATAGTCATAAATACATTTTTTCACACAGTGAGAGTACAAGAAGTACGTAGACACTAATGGAACACCCTCCCCCATCCCCCCTACTATAACTCCCGCTTATAACAGTGATCTAAGGCCCTCCGTTCACCGGTGCAACGCAACGCAACAAAACTTAAACCCAACTTGTTTCGAACAGTTGTATGAAAGTTGCTTCGCATGTTCTTCGTCTACTGACGCAACTCTTCTGTGGCAGTCAAAATCAAAGTTTGCCAGTCTGCTCCAGAATGGCAAGCCGTACGGTACGTAATCGGAATGTTGTCACTGCGTACTGGTACTCGAGAAGGCCTCAAAGAAGGCGGAAATTTCGAGTTCATCCTTCCATTCTTGAAAATCGATCACGTTCAATGGCGTTAGCCCGAGAACTTGAAGAAAACGAATAAAAATCCAAAGGATTTTACAGGATGTCGGGGGAACTGTTCGAGGAGCTGGTTGGAAGACGTGGCCCAATAATCAGGAAGGACACAAACCAGAGGAGACGTATCTCAGTGGACCAAAGTGTACTGATTACTTTGAGGTAAGTTGTATTCATTGTAATTATTATATTTTACACAATCTTTTTAACGTAAAGTTTCAAAGATTCAAAAGATCGATGAAGATGAAAACTTACAACATGTTTTTTCCACTCAGAAACCGGATCAGGGATGGAATGAATGAAGCCCCCATATAGCGGCAAGGATAGGGATTGTGCCGGCTGCCGAGGTCTGTCGCACTCCTCTCGGGCAATGACTGACAGATGAAATGATAGTGGAGAGTGTTGCTGGAATGAAATTTGACAGGGAAAACCGGAGTACCCGGAGAAAAACCTGTCCTGCTTCCGCTTTGTTCAGCTCAAATCCCACATGGAGTGACCGGGATTTGAACCACGGAACCCAGCGGTGAGAGGCCGACGCGCTGCCACCGGAGCCACGGAGGCTTCCTCAAAAGATCGATATATAGGAAAAATATTATGAAAAATGTTTGAAATTGATTATAAAAAGAGAAAAAACATGAAATAGCTGTTATTTAAATACCCATTACAAAGCATAAAACAAAAGTAATTTTCACTACAAGTGTTCGGACAGAAGCAGTTTTGTAACAAACTTTAACTGAATAAACGACGGTGTTTCACCACTGCTACTACGAGTTGTATACACAACTCCTGATTACGATCTGACAAAATACAATTGAATTATACAAATGGTGATTTATGAAAAACAGCAAGAGCGTTTGACTCGAGTTGGGCCACGCAACTGACAAGCCACTCGTTTGTGAGTTGGTCGTTCGCGAGTTGATCGACGAGTGCGTTGCAGTGTTGCAGCTGGACGAGAACTGTGCAGTTCACAGGGGTCCGACTGTGAAACGACTCCCGTCCAATGCTCATGTGACTTTTTTGAGTCGGATCGTAGTTGCATTGCACCTGTGTACGAAGGGCCTTGCGGTAACGAGTTAGTAACGGCAAATTTCTATGCACACAATGTCACTAAAGAACCAACACTACGTAAGGACAAAATTCTAATTTTACGCATATAGAAGAAGCCTTACGAATTGGTCCCTTATAATGAAATAGCTGAACTAATCTCTAAGTAAGAGAAAACATCGCATCAGTTCTGTACGTATTTGGGCATGTTAGTTATGCCACACTGAATCACCACATTTGGCTATATTCTCTTAGCTACGCCGTGCTGTATCGCACGGGAAAGACCAGCCTTTTGTCGGAGCACAACCGTTACATTACGCTCGTACTCGTATCGAGTCTGCACCAGTTTATTCAGGCCTGTAGTCCAAACCTCACTGTAGCGTCGGCAGCCCTCAAGATGGTTATCCGTGGTTTAGCATTTTTCACACCAGGAGAAAACTTCGGTTGCACCTTAATTAAGGCCATGGCCTCTCCCTTCCCAGACCTAAACATTCCCCGTCCTAAAGTCGTCGCCAGAAACACAGGTATTCCCTGCCTGTCGGATAACCTATCGATCCCTTGCTACTTAGAGCATTAATACTATAGAGTGCGCTTAGCGCCACCTCGTCCATGTTGCGGCTTGAAGCCAACATCTCGATCAGCTGACTGGGGGGTAGTTCGAAGCAGAGTCTGCCAGGATACAAGGAGATTGGCAAACAGTGACATTCGAAAAGGCGGCGAAATCGGAATATGAGATGTACCCTGCTTAGCTGTTGTGGGTAAGCGTAAATTACAATAAAAACCGCGGACATAAATGCGTAATTACGACGGAAATCCTTAAAACCAAAAGAGACCTACGATAGGATTCACCCTCATTATGATCGTATTTTTTGCAAGTATTACATCCCCGTGTGTAACACTAATTGTTTAATGTTAATTGTTTATTATAATGTGAGAGACAAGTATGTTTTTTCTAATTACCGCATCATGTTGGGATTAATAGCTGAAAGGTAACCTCTGAAAGTTCTCCGTAAGGAAGTGTAGCCTAATTTTAAATATTAATGAGACTGACATCTACAATAAACAGTTCATAACTTCCAAAAACAACTTTAAAATACTGTACTTACCGTGTTCGGTGTACTTTTGACTGAAATAGGCCTACTTCAAACCAATGCCCAAGCACAAGGCACAAAGGGTGACACAGCCTACAGGACCATTATGGAAAGAAAAGAACACAAGTATCATACTTAACTGAACCATATACCACCAATAGATGGCAACAAAAATGAACTCTCCAGGGTAAACGATAAACAGGAACCATAACAAGAAATATTCACTTATCATTAGTTATAAAAATTCACAAAACAGTAGGGTCAACTGCATATCAATTGGCACTGGTTGTAGTACCTATTTATGCCTATGAAGCAGGTATCTGTTATAATATGCTGCTTCAACAGCAACAACAACAACAACATAATAATAATAATAATAATAATAATAATAATAATAATAATAATAATAATAATAATAATAATAATAATAATAAAGGGATACATGAAATGCTACACAGATAAAATTTCACTCCACCGCCACCTACTAAATTAAGCTTAGTTTAAAGCCCAACATAAACTAATGCACATGCCACATTTGAAATAGGCCTAAAATAGGAGGTACCATCTGAAGAAAAGAAAACATCCTGCAGCATTCAGTAATGTTGTTCCCAAAGTACAGAAATAAGACATACCAATATAAAGGTAATTTAAGAATGAATTTCTATAAAAATCAACCTGACTCATAAATAGAATGATTAAAGGGAATATGCCTAAGGCAGAACACTAATAAAAAATCAGTGAAACTAGCATACCACAGCAGCATCCTCTGACATAAGCAACTTGAGTCTATATAAATATTCCAGTCACAGGTAGCATAGAAATCCTCATATAGGACTGTAACTGTAACAAGTTTATATAGCAAATGCAATAATTATATTATAAAGCAGCCTACCTTACCTTACTGGTTCTTGAATAGAACAGTATTTGTGTGAAAGCTTCGTACCCTCACACTGTGAAGTTTTCTGTTTCAAGCTGTGCTTTATGGCGGAACCTGACTTTAAAACATTCCGTCAAAACTGCCCGCTTCAGCTGATGAATGTGGTTGTCAAGGGGCTGAGAATTAAATGTATGCTCCTGAAGTTCATCAAACACTTCTCGCTTAACATGGTTCAGTACTGCCATTACAAGTACATTTAAAGGGTCCTTCATCTTTGTCATTTTGTGCCGGAATTGTCGCATCATCTTTTCACCTTCCCTGCAGAGGTAAATCACATCTAATGATGGGATAGAAAAGCCACCTCTGTTTTTTCTCTTCAAGAGTGCTGATTGTGAAACTGCAGTTTGGAGAACCACCTTACAAACATCAAATTTAACTGCTTTGTGTACTCTTTTCACATCAAAACCTGCTATATATTCCACTACATCCTCAACATACAGTGTCATGTTGGCTGGGTGTGGAATGTAGTCATGATCAGTCGACTAACAAAAAGTACATCAGTACTGTTGGCAGGCAGGTGAATAGGATCACCAGTTATTTGACTGCGGTCTCTACAATTTATAAGTACAGTAGGGTCAACTGCAGAGCAATTGGCACTGGTTGTAGTACCTGTCTGTATATGGAGCAAAAGTCTTTTATATGCTGCTTCAAACTGCCTAGCCCGTGGCGTTGTTGTTATGACCACCATGACTCCTAATGGCACTAAAAATACTTCCAGGTGATCCTGATTAAGTTTGTAGGTGAGCAGAAAATACATCTTCAGCTGTGGCGTGTTCAAAATTGAGTCATACACTCCTAAGATAGACTTTAGACACACAATCAAACCTATGAAACCAGTTTTCCTAGAGCACATCGCTAGACAAACGCCACCATCCATCTCCTGCAGTGATTGTATATATTAATAGCCTCCTGAATGTAGGCCCTCGTACTGTGGATATTCTCTGCTTTCAGTGGTTTCTGCCATCCCTTTGAACAAAGATTACGGCTGTTCAAGATATCAAATATATTGTTCATGAGCCTAACAAATTTCACAGTCTTTTCACACCCTTGAAAGTGAGGAACATTTAAGTCTCTGTCACAATATGTCATTGCACTTGCAACACTTTCACTGAATGTTTGTGTGGCGAGCTTTACTTTCATGGGTTCCTTCTCCCAGTGAATGTGCCTTTTGGTAAGTTTTGTTCCTAGATGGAGGCGCTCGAGACTCTGAAGTTTCTCTAACTCTCTAACCTCCAATCTATGACATTATCACCCCTGGCAAAAGTTCTCTTAGCTCCTAAAGTATTCCTCACTAATTTTATAGCATGGCAAGCATCTAGGAGAATAAACACTTTAGAATCATTTGAGGGATTTTCAAACCAATTCACCATATTATTTCCATCAAAAGAAGCTCTCAGACAACGGCCCATGGATAAATTAGAAGCAGCACCATCAAAAGTAAGTGACACTACAATTACATTTAGGTCATTTAAAAACTGAAGGCACTCAATCACTAGGTTTGCTCTCTCCGAGCCACTTAAACCGTTAATAAAAAAAATAACCCACTGAAATTTTCCAGTTTATATTTAGTAAGACTACCATAAACACTAAAGCCTCCTTGGCTTCTGGTAAACCCTGATCCTCGATTTAAGTACCACAATTCACAAAACCAAGAAATTGTTCTCCATCAAATTCAATGTGCTTTCGGATGCACATTTCATCCATCATCAGTGCACACACTAGGGGCTTTCCATTGATAGCCATCTCCTTCCCTTTCGAAATGAGAGCAGTTACGGCCTCTGAACTGAATCCTGGCTTACCATCCACCGACTGATACCACTTCCGCAGTGTACTTGGATGAGACAAACCATGAGGAAATACATCCCTCAAGTAGCTGTATGCACGACTTGAATAGAAATTCCATGTAAGTGCAAAGCAGCGCAGTTCAGAAGGATACTCTGCTCTTGTATCGCCATCCTTTGTTCGCATCAGAAGTTGGGCAGCAGCAGGAGAAAGACATTTCTGGAACAATGGAAGTTAAAAGGTGCATTATGCTTTTTCACAAGTTAATTTATGGTATTACATTATTTTTGAAATATTTGTTTAACAGAGATTGTGATACAATAAAAACAAATTACAGACTTCTAAAGGCTCCAAATTTTATGTATGTATGTATGTATGTATGTATGTATGTATGTATGTGTGTATGTCTGTTAGGTCATCAACCCAGAGACTGGTTGGATCCTTAAATAGCACCACCTAAGGCTAGCGGATATAGAGAAACCGAAAATAATTATTTAAGCTGTTGTTTTCTTAACTCAAGCGTGCAAACAGCATCTTCAGTTATCATCATTTTCTCCTTCAGATGGTTTACTAAGACTTTCCCATTCTGCAACTAATAGCTCGCCGATACTTCTGCCTTTCCAATTTTAGCTTCTTATGGGATTTATGAATAACTTCCCTGGCAACCTGCATGAAGGTCTGGGCTTTCCTTGGTGACTTTACCATTTCCTCAGTATAATCACCAACATAAAATTTTCTGAACACCTTTGTTTTAGGAAGAGACTAATTCTCCTCTTCCTGAAGAACACTGAAAAAATATGAAAATTATAAGGGTCAACTACAAAAATGTCTTACCTATGTGTAATATAGTAACCTAATATGCTGCAATAGATGTTGCAGTTTAACAGTATGTTAAATGTCTTAAACACAAATATTTCACATAAGGATGACATAAGGATGGAAAATAATAAATAAAAAAAGAAAATCTGCTCACACACAACTTGTTGATGCAACAGGATCCACTGAAGTTTCCTCTTCACAGGAGGTTTTCTCCTCTTCTTAGCTAGTAAATGGTAGGGTGGAAAATTAAAAATTGTTGGTACTGCATTTGGCTTCAGTTTAACTCCCACACCAAATGCTTCATTATCAAAACATTCTGGTGAAAAGTGCTTAGAGCATAATCTTGAATGCTTTCCAGGCAAGAAATTCTCTCTTCTTAATGCAACTACCCATTGTTTTTTTCTTGTCTCATCAGCAGGAAAACTGAAATCAATAAAAGCACAGTATTCAAAATTGCTGTAACCGGGAAATTGGAACTGTAACCAATAAAATAAATTACATGTAATTGTACGTATTCTACAGACACCTGACAGGCAACAACTGTATGAAACCCCTTACATCGTCATAATATTTAGGTAAATATTTACTTACCCGAGAAAGGAAATGCTAGATCCTCTTTTGAAGGTCTCCTTGCATCCATACGCTACGCAATAGTGCACCATCGCTTCATTAACAGTAGCTAAAAGTCATTTTTAAGTACGCTGATCACTATTCTCGCCTATAACACAATGTTCAAAACTCTCGCACTACCCAGCTGATTGAGATCTTTGCTTCAAGAATGTGATGTCATCAGTCATCTATTGGATATATGATCGAAACCTTGCTAGGATTGAAATTGTCCCCACTTACTTGCGCCAGGTATCACATTATCGTCTTTCCTATTAGATCTCCCTTCGTCAACTCTCGTTCTTTTTATTTTTTCTTACAAGTTGCTTTACGTCGCTCCGACACAGATAGGTCTTATGGCGGCGATGGCACAGGGAAGGGCTAGGAGTGAGAAGGAAGCGGCTGTGGCCTTAATAAGGTATACCCCCAGCATATGCGTGATGTGAAAATGGGGAAACAACGGAAAAACCATCTTCAGCGCTGCCGAGAGTGGGGTTCGAATCCACTATCTCCCGGATGCAAGCTCACATCATAACCGCACGGCCAACTCGCTCAGTCAACCCCTGTTCCCTTCCTATACCGGCGGCGCTAGCTTTGTGAGACCAAGCACACCTTTCATGTCCACGCCTTTCGTAGCCCCTCCCTTTCGTAGGCCGATACCTTCATTTTCGAAGGTTTGGACGTTTTCCTAAATATGGGATAGGAAAGGGCTGGATCAGGGAAGGGAGCGACCATGATCTTAAATTTTCTCTTGTGGGGGGAGGGGGATTGAAAACCACGGGAAAAATTTTCAAAGTTGCCGATAGTAAAGTTTGGACGCTCCAAATCGTGGAGCCAAATAGCTCGGCAAGTATTCTCTTTGTATGGACGGTTGTTATTGTTACCGCTTTTTTGTGGTAGGTAGAGGTGAAAGAAGGTGCGGGTGTGAACGGGTCTCAAACTACGAAATTAAAGTTAATGTAAAATTTAACAAGGTTATATTCTCTTTCCAAAATTCAGAAATAACACGAAAGACAGGTATAGAGTAGCAAGGCAATAAAAGTACAATTACAGTATTTACAGGATTTGGGCTTCGAGCCCCAACCTCATAATTCTTGGGCAATTAGCCCAGTTTTACCCCAAACACAAGTTTCAACAGAGGGGCAGAAAACCCCATTCATGCCTAGGAGCACTTGCTCCAAATTACACAATAAGGCCTCCTTGAGGCGCGCAGAAAACAAAATTTTCAAGAAAGAGCAACTTGCTCTCAAATTTTTAGGCCTGTCAAAGGCCACACCTAATTCCACCTTCAAGCTGTCCTCTAAGGACATATACACAGGGGTAAAATACCCAACCTACTGAGGTCTATTAAATGAGAAGAAGGTTAATTACATGACCTCTAAAATAACAATTTGAGAGGAGGCGATCTGCACTCCTAATGCATTTGTTTTAAAAACTAATCTGGCTCTAGGCCACTAATGCAAGGGCTAATCCCATACTACTGAGGTGACTTTAGAAAAGAACAATTTACATTACATTAAGGAAGAATCGATTGTGAAAAATAAGTTCACCTCAAAACAAAATGAGTGGGAGCTCGAGAGGGTTAAGCACTCTCTATCCCAATATGTAGCTTTAAAAGATAATAGATGCTAAGAGTAGTTACATTTTAGGAAAAGGTTACATGGTAGAAACGCTTCGGACCCGCCCCGAGAGTTAAACTGCTGAGCTAGCAAGAAAAGAAGTTATTAAAAGGCCATTACCTTGGAGTAGAAGTGCTCCCCGAAGAAAGAGGCGCTTCCCGCCCCCTGCTATGTACTTAACACACTGAAAGATGGTACTGAAGTGGCGCAGAGACCCTAAAATCAGCAGTTTATATACTCTCGCGGAAAGTTCGAGGCGTTTCAGGAAGGAAAACACCCGCCCACAATCATTTTATTGGTGGATAAAGAAAACCCCTACACAATATGAAGAAGAAACACATTATTGGTGGAAAATTAATTAAAGAAATTCGGGATTGGCTAGATTCAAAACAAGGGGAAAGAAAGGGTTAATGTTGCCAACTTAAACAATGACTGAAAGAAATTTAGCAAAGAACAAACTTTTGAAATTAAATTTTCTCCAAAAAAACAGTTCTTTCACTTCGCACTAGGGTGCACCGTTGTAGTTCTTCAATAGTGTCCTCTAGAAGAGAAGGTTCAAACTTCTTACTACAAGCAAAACAAAATTACATCGAAAACAACACAGTTCAGAAACTTCAAAATTTCCAAGTAGTGGCATCTTCAGGGTAACTTGAAAATTAACACATAAGACAAAGTTCAGACTTCTTTCAGTAGGGGAGTTTCAACTGGCGCAAAGTTTAAATAAGCAGCGTGAAGGTGTACCGCCCGGTACAGTTATAATGAAGGTGTTTGAGTTTAATAAATTATCTATAATGATGCCTTAAAGTAATAAAATTACGTTATGTATTTCACTGGTCTTTGAACGTGTATGCCAGTGACAAATTCTGCACTTGACAGGGGGCAATGCGTATGGTTATCGCTCAGTAACCAGAATTCGCCTGTGACATCGACAGCGAGAGCTACGCCTACGGGTGCAGAAAGAGTTGTCCTCCACAGTGCGCTAGCAACACTTAAGGAATATGCTAGGTTTCTGCAGCGTGAACCGGTGATCTCATTTCTATTAAAAAATTCACAGTTCTAGCCCTTCCGGCAAGCAACCCAATGTCGAAAACATCCTAGGATATGAGCTACGAATTTTAGGGAAGTAAAATATAATAAAGTATGGGAATATATTCTTTACTTATTCCTAAAAATTACAATACTTTATCACCGTTATCCGGTCGATTAGATCACGGCCGACTTGATGCGTAGCTCTAGCTAGCTCCTACCTAGCTCAGCGAGGGATCCAGTCGGCCGTGGTTAGATTTGCAGTTTTCCTTTTTCTACCACTACGAGCGCTAATATGAGTCAATGCGTTGTTTCACTTAAGCACCGCTACGAGCGTTAATGTGAGAAAATACAGAGTTTCACCTAAGCATCACTATGAGCGTTAATCAACGAGCCAGACGCCCTACGGCGTGCATTCCACTTACACCAAACCACCGCCGTCTGCGACTTGAGTGGTATCAAGCGAGAGCTCATTGGAGGAGGTCTGTTGAGGTCTGTTGTGTTTTCCGATGAAAGCGGGTTCTGCCGAAGTGCTAGTAATGCCCGTGTATTGGTTAGAAGGAGGCCAGGTGAGCGCCTGCATGCTATCTGTCTGCGGCGTCGACATACTGGATCTACACCGGGAGTTCTGGTCTGGTGAGCATTTTCCTGTAACAGCAGGATACACTCGTGGTTATTCCACGCACCCGGATTGCAGGTGTGTACGTCCATCTGGAGATTCGACCTGTTGTGCTGCCATTCATGAACAGCATTCCCGGCGGTGTTGTCCAACAGGATAATGCACGCCCCCATGCCACTGTTGTAACCCAACGTGCTCTACAGAGTGTCGACATGTTGCCTCGGCCTCCACGAATCCCAGGTCTGTTCCCAATCGAGCACGTATGGGACATCATTGGACGACAACTCCAGCGTCATCCACAAGCGGCATTAACCGTCCCTGTATTGACCGACCAAGTGCAACAGGCATGGAACTCCATTCCACAAGCTGACATCCGGCACCTGTACGACACAATGCACGCACGTTTGCATGCCTGCATTCAACAGTCAGGCGACTACACCGGTTATTAATGGACTTGCATGGCAGATTTGCGATGGTTTTCCTCGCGCGGATATTAAACTATAGTCTTGTACCTTTAATTTATCAAACATGTTACCTCGACAAATATATTGCCAATATTTCCGTGTTCTGCATTCCTTATTTGTTCTTCTTCTCCTTATTCATTTTGAATCACCCATCTTTGGGGTACGTCAGATCAATCACTTCTTAGATGCTGGTGTTCTTTTCTTCTCCCAATAGTTCTTCATTCTAACTGATCTCCTCCTCCTTTTCTCCTCTGATATCTGAATCGGTTTTTCTGGAGTTGTTCTTAACTTGGAACCTCTTAGTTTTGTCTTTGGTCACGGTTTGGGCTGTACCATTCTTTAACATGAGTTCGGTAATCTTGAGATCTCTCAGATCATTTTCAACTTCCTTAAACAAATTTGGTTTATCCTTTTTTTTATAAAAGAAGTCAAAGATCTGTTTAGTTAATCTGTAAGGATTCATTCGGAATATGTGTCCATAGAAATTAATCCTCCTTTCCTCATGGTATCCGAGAGTCTCTTCGACTTTACGTAGAGGGATTCGTTTCTATAAAAAAACTTGTTTGTTATTTTGGAATTTGGGACCCATGCATGATCTTCCTCACTATTTTCCTCTCCTTGATTTCCAATTTCTCCATTTGCCCTTTCCTCCCCATGACTAGTGTCTCTGTTGCATAGAGTGCTTCCGGCTGAATTACTGTGTTATGCCTTATTTTGGTGTCCCAAGAGAGTGCTTTCTTATTGTATGTGTTTTTGGTTTTCTGGAAAGCTAGTTCCGTTTTGTTCCTTCTCGCTTCCATTGCTTTCCCTTCAAGGTTGTTCCATTCAATCCATTCCCCTAGGTACCTGAAACTCTTCACCACCTCTATTTTTTGAGTTCCTACTTTGTCTTAGAAGTGTCAAGTATATTCGTCATGATCTTCGTCTTTTCGAAAGAAATCTTAAGTCATATCTTCCCCGCCTGCTCTTGTAATTCGACGATTTGTTCTTTTGCTTCCTCCCGCGTTTTTGCGAGCAGTGTCAAGTCGTCAGAATGGTGTTTGGATAATTTTTTCTGCCAGTGTATGTGAATATAATACCTACCTCTTGGTTGATCATTTCCTCCTTTAGTCGCTTTAATAGTGCTAGAAGGTCTTCATCTTTATGTTGACCGTAATCTTTACTATGATAAACTACATGATGTCGTTTTAGATTGAATTTCTTCAGTTGGTTCAAGGTCTTATGACAAATTAAACATTTTGCCAACCCTTGAACGAAAAATAAATAAGTGCAATACTTCCCATTCATGTCGATACGAACAGGAAGTCGGTAGTCTCCGCTTTGAACCTTCCGCAGTAAGCTCCATTGTGTTAACTGAGGCCAACTGCGAATGTACGAGAGCACAGCTGACTGTGACGGCACTCACCTGTGCCAATGCAATGTGCTCGCTGCCAGTTTTCGAGTATCTGCACATAACTGGTGTAACGTTTTACCTTTGTATTATTTTGTTTCGCGTGGAACTTTGTCCTTGTCGCAGCAGGAATGTCTTATGTCATATGTGTACCAACTTTGATTGAAATGGCAGGTTTGCCTGTAATAGTAGCCGCCATTTTTAATCGTTTAGCGTCGCCGATATCTTTACCAGGAGCACATGAGCTCGTGAACACCCAGTTCTAACGCATATTCACGGATTCATGGATACCGGTAATTCAAAATTGTTTCATTTTTTCGACCTTATTTAGTCAATCGATCGAAAGCATTCGACTTATATCAAGGCTCCGTTACACTGACAGCTGTCGTTTCGACTCACAATGTCAGGGAGCACACTGGAGATTTTGCTACGAGCCTTAAGACTATACGCATGCGCGTGGGAGTTGACGTCATGTTTTATGCACAGATATCTCCATAAGCGTGGAGCACGGTAAGGTATGTGCCTTTCGTCTACAACCACCCTCAAACAAGAGATAGTATTACAGTTGACCACAAGGGTCCGCCACCTCCCCTGTTACTGTTGGCCACAGCTCCCAGAAGTTACTATTGCTAGTAGCTAATTCTGAACAGATGTTCGTAATCACGGGATCAGAAAGCCAGAACTTCAGCCACAGCCAAAGCCTGAGCGACTCAGCCCGGCAGTCGTACTGTTCTTGTACACTCACAGATTAGTCTCCGAAAAATACATCCTCGGTTACGAGGGTTATACCATATTATGAGTAGAGAAGCAATCATACAAGGAATGTTTAGTGAAATGATTTTGTACTTATTTGCATTCTACTTTGGTATATTTGAGAAGTGAACACAAATTTTGTTGTGAACCCCCTGAAAATTTGGTCACGAGCCACCACTGACCTTTACTTAAATATAATGCTCCTTAAGTGTGTGCAACCTGCTAAGTACAGAATACATTGCGGGCTAGGGTAAGCCTTCCCCTGCAATTATTCGAGTGGTTATTTAGAGACTTTGTTTTAGGAACACTGAAAGTTGACTGAACTTAGAGACTTGCCAATGCCTGATGATTCACAGGTAGGTAATTCCGGGGAGAATAAAACAAAAATGAAGTAAATCGGTCCAGTAGAACGGACAGCCAAATTGGTTTTAGTAACGTTCTTTAAGGGAACCGGGTAATGTAAACGTTAGTACCCAATAAATCTTTAATCTCCGAAACTACTTGAGCTATATTTATGAGATTTTGATTAATTTTACAATAACTTAAGGGTATACATCACTTGAATTTCGTGATGAATGAAAAAACTACGAGCAGTGGCGTAAGGTAAATGTTTTTAAAAGGCGCTGCTTTGTTTTTGTACCATTTTCTTGTAATCTAGAAGACTCAGAACCTTGAGTATTAGAGTATGTAATTGCAAATGTGTGGCTAATACCCTATAGCAGGTTTATATTGATGGGCTTGATGGTTGATTTTTAAACAAAAATCTAATCGAGCAAACTTTTTGAGCATTTTGTAATGGCATTTTTTGGTTATACTTCATAACTTATCTCAATAACTACTAATGGTTTGAAAGCGATTCTGCTACAGACTATGTACTGGTACTTGCACAGTATGTGGTAGAAATTTCAGGATTGTACAGTTTTTAGTTCCCGAGAAAAGGGTACATAACCCATCAACAATTGTGTTATGAGAAAAATGAGGTTGAAGTTTGAATACCAGCACAATCACAATGTAAACATCAGGTTAACATAAACATTAGAAAGGCGGTAAAACGACTGACAATCGTTAATGCGTGCTCAGGCTAGCCAATATGACGAACAGACGAATCTCCCAAGATAACAAACTTTCCCGATTTCAATTACACGATGTAGAACAAGAAATTTTGCCGGAAAACAAAAAGAGGACGTGTTGTTACACGTAATTGACGTATGCATGATTATATTAAAATATCAATACTTACCTCAAATATGGTTTCTATACCCATGTGTTATATATTGTTGTAATCGGGAAAGAATGGATAATTTTTTGAACCTGAAAACAAGAAATTCTATTTTTGGTCATTCCACACTGCCCGGTTCCCTTAATATATAGATATGTGTTTCAATGAACTGTGAGACGCGATGTTACTTAGCAACAGTCAAGCTGTGATGTGAAATATTGATGGATGGCCTTGACATACAGATCGAGGACATGCGCAGCGCTCTTCGTATAGATCCGCGTCCTGTGCAGCTCTCAAGGTACTGTTGCTAGTTGCTAGGTAACATCACGTCACGCATGTTGTTGCATAAATAAATAAAATAAATAAATAAATAAAAAGAGATGCAATTCAGTTCTTTTCTATTCTTCTAACCTGTCAGTCTTTCGTTACTCTCTTTGCTTGATTCGCCTGATGCGCTTGCAGTTTACTTCTCACGCACATTTATTGGAACTAGAAACATCTTTAATAGGAGCTAAGATCGTATCGTCACCTCCCACTCGGGAGGCTAGCGCACAGTGAGCCATCTAATGACGGCCGAGCGTACCACTTACAATCGACCACGGCCGACTTGATGCGTCGCTCTAGCTAGCTCAGAGCGCAGCGAGGGATCCAGTCGGCCTGAATCGACCAACGGTTTTTGTTTTGTTTGTTTGTTTGTTTGCCCAACACTTATCCCGTTTCTCTACGGGGTCGGGTATGAGATGAGATGAGTCTGCCGTGGCGGGTTTTTACTACCAGATGCCCTTCCTGACGTCAACCTCATCAGAGGAGTTAATGAGATGAAGGACATGATATATTCCTGTCGAATAGGTGGTGATTATTGTTTTAAGAGGAAGTACAACTAGGCAACCATCCTCTATATAACACTAATCAGAGGGAAAAATGGAAGGGGTCCGACACTTCGAAAAATGAAGATATCGGCCAAAGGAAGACAAGGGCCACGAAGGGCATGAAAATGAAAGACTCCCTAGCCCTCGCAAACCTAATAGCGTCGGGGTCTGAAAAGAACAAGAGTTGACCAAGAGAGGTCGGATAGGATAGATGAAAGTGAGGAGCCTGGCACAAGTAAGTGGAAGCAATGCCAGGACTCAGCTAAGGGCCCCGTGGTCGCCAACACACGCTCCAAAGTTCAGAGCCCCTGGGGCCCCTTTTAGTCGCCTCTTACGACAGGCAGAGGATACCGTGGGTGTTATTCTACCGCCCCCACCCACAGGGGGATCCTGTCGAATAGCACCAAGAGGTCTGCTCAAGGCTTAATGTCTCCATCCGACGTGAGGAATCACTATCGACAGCCTTGCGGAGAGGAATGGCTTCTGGCACGCAATCTAGTGATTGTGCACCACCACCTTCCCTACCCTGCCAGCCAACATTCTGATGGTGAATTTTTTTTCGACCAACGGGACTCGAACCAGCTAACCACGGTGCCAGACCGTTTAGACTTCAACGCCTTAACGATCATGGCCACCAGGCGGGCAATAGACCAATGGGAAATCATTCTTAAATTCAAACCTTCATTACTGTAAAAATCGTCCACCGAGTTCGATAGCTGCAGTCGCTTAAGTGCGGACACTATCCAGTACTCGGTAGATAGTGGGTTCGAACCGCACTGTCGGCAGCCCTGAAGTTGGGTTTTCGTGGTTTTCCATTTTCACACAAGGCAAATGCTGGGGCTGTTCCTTAATTAAGGCTTGCTTCCCACTCCTAGGCCGTTCCTGTCCGACCGTCGCTATAAGACCTATCTGTGTCAGTGCAACGTAAAGCAACTTGTTCACAAATGTTCCTCGTGAATTTCTTCTGAAGACGCTGAGCAAAGTTCTCTGCGAAACGTAAAGAATTTCACCTTGTTTTCTTGCCACGACAAAAGTAAAAAAAAATATTATGTCTACAACTACGGGCCGTGAAAGTATCAATGCTAATATTCTTAATACTCATATTTTAATTTTTCTGGTGGATTCTATTAGATGTCGTCAAGCCGAATCAAACTACACCTCACTCGTCTCTGTGTGACATGTACACGCCAAAGCCAGTGCGACTTGGTGGCCAGGGGTGACTTGAATGACTTCCAGGGACGTCGTGGGGTTTCCCGTATTAGCGATGAAGAAAACAGTTTGTCAACCAACAAATAAATTTGAAAAGAAAAAGGTTTTTTCATCTTTGTGAAATTGTAAATTTTGTATTTTGTATTTCCTCCTTCAGTTTGCTTTTCTTTAGTCTCCTGCTCTCAAGGAATCGTGTGTTTGTGAGAAATGGATCGCGCTCGAGCTTGCATCGCAAACCTGCGCAGTGTGTTGATTGGAATGAAATCCTGAAAACTGTCATAAATGTGGTGAACTTTATTAAAACTTGACCTCTTTTAACTAGATATTTCAGTAAAATGTGGCAAGATATGGGAGCTAAGCATACGTCTCTCATATTTTATAGCACCGAGCTCGATAGCTACAGTCGCTTAAGTGCGGCCAGTATCCAGTAATCGGGAGATAGTGGGTTCGAGCCTCACTGTCGGCAGCCCTGAAGATGGTTTTCCGTGGTTTCCCATTTTCACACCAGGCAAATGCCGGGGCTGTACCTTAATTAAGGCCACGGCCGCTTCCTTTCACTTTCTAGGCCTTTCGTATCCCATCGTCGCCGAAAGACCTATCTGTGTCGGTGCGACGTAAAACAAATAGCAAAAATAAATATATATATATAGCAGCACTCGATGGCTTTCCAGGGGAATGTTATCGTGCGTTTGTAACTTCGGCATGAAATATATTCTTATCTAGAAGAAGAAAACCATATTAGTGCCGAGTGATTTCCGGACACTGACTTTCTGTTGGAAGTTGATTATTTAGGTTATATTTTTTGTAAAATTGAACTCGTTGAATAAGTCTCTGCAAAGAAGTTCAACCCACTTGATTAACCTTATTACAAAGTTGCGGCCTTCAAAAAGAAGAAGCTTTTCCTTTAAAAGGGATGTTTTTAAGAATTTGCTTTACGTCGCACCGACACATGCAGATGTCATGGCGACGATGGTTTGCGAAAGGCCTAGGACTGGGAAAGAGGCGACCGTGGCCTAAATTATGGAAGAGCCTGGTGTGAAAACGGGAGACCACGGAAAACCATCTTCAGCGCTGCCGACAGTGGGGTTCGAACCGGATGCAAGCTCACAGCTGCGCGTCCTTAACGGCAGGGCCAACTTGCCCGGTCTTTGAAAGACAAAAATCAATGAAGGGAGAAATGGAGTACTCTTCATGCTTGCAGCATTTCATAACAGAAGATGAAATAGACTTTACTGCAGATCTTGTAAACTTATCTCAGATGTTTATTTTGAAACGTACTTTCGTGAAAATTGTGACAAGTGTCAAAGCAAAGTCATCTTCGTACAGGCCATGAAGGCCCTTGGAGGAGTGGAAGGCAAAAACTTCCACTATCCGTAAACTCGGCACTTGATGGGGTAGAGTGGTTAGCTCTACGCCCGGCCGCCTTTGCCCCCAGGAATTAACCTGGTACTCATTTTTAGTGTGGGCTGAGTGAACCTCAGGACCATGTGCACCTCCGGAAGTGGACATCCTGTTTCTTAAATTTTACGACTTCCTGACGGGGAATCGAACCCACGTCCTTCCGGCCGAGCCGAGCACGCCTTTACCGCCTCGGCAAGTGACAAGTGTTGGTGGGTTCAAAATCCTTCCACTAGTTATGCTCCTTCGGACTTCAGTATTGGAGTAGAGGAACACCTGAAAGAACTTTCATCAGATTCTTCACTAAAAGTGAATTTCTATGCATGGCGTTGCCAAAATTTTGGTATTATTTAAGACATGAGTTCCCAAGCTTGAGCACCAGAGCATGCAACCTCTTATCTCTTGGAGTGTGGGTTTTCAACAGTGGCTCTTGTCCTCGGACACTCCCGGCACTAAAAGCCATACGCCATTTTTTTTTTTTTCAACAGTGGCTCTCATATAAACCAAGTATAGATCAAGACTGTGTCTAGAGAAGAAAATCTCAATTAGTAGCTGTATCTCAATTAATGCCAAGATGTGAGAAACTGTGAAACAACAAACAAGTTCAAGTTTCAAACTGATAAACGTTTCTGAGGTGATATGTCCTACTTTATTGTTAATATTTTCTTTTTATGATTTGCCTTCTTTTCATAGTTTTTAATTTTCAAAAAAATTAAAGATATAACATTACCTGTTCTATTTTTCATAACTTAGTAAAGGTTTTTCATTCTGCACTTTGTGTGGAAGTTCTTTCTTGTGCGTTGGTTAGTGTATTTTTTAACAGATCCACAGGGGAGCCTCGGGAAGAATGTTGTTCTTCAGGGGAGCCATGGGTTCAAACAAGTTGAAAACGACTGCTCGATAAGTGAATTTCGACCCCCCCCCCTGCCCCTTGAAAGGGGCCTCAAGGAACTCTTAAATTGAAAGTGATGGTTGGCGACCATGGGGCCCTTTGCGGAGTCCTGGTATTACTTCCACTTTCTTGTGCCAGGCTCCTCACTTTCATCTATCCTATCCGACCTCCTTTGGCCAACTATTGTTCTTTTCCGACCTAGACATTCGAGGTCTAGGGAGTCTTTCATTTTCACGCTCTTTGTGGCTCTCAGACAAGAGAGTTTTGTAATAAAGTCATCTTCCGTGTGATTGAGTGTAGCCTTCTATCATGTATAGCTTGCTGAATTTTATGGGTTTTTTTTTCCTTAAACAAAACCGGTTTTTTTGTTACTTGTTTAACGTCCCGCTAACACATCGACGGTTTTCGGCGACGTAAGGGATGGGGAAGGGCTAGTATTGGGAAGGCAGGGGCCGTGACCTTAATTAAGGTACAGCCCCCAACATTTGCCTGGTGTGTAAATTGGAAACCACGGCAAACCATCTTCAGGGCTGCCGACAGTGCAATTCGAACCCACCATCTTCCAAATGCAAGCTCACAGCTGCGCGACCCTAATCGCACGGCGATCGCGCTCATAGTGCAACAGCCCCGATGGACCATGCGACCACTGCTCGAATCCTCTCGGCCGTCATTCTTGGATTTCTAGACCGCTTCTCTTTTCCTTGAAAAGCTTATTAATACTGGTATGTACTGTCTGGGAAATGTTTGATCCATGACTGCATGTTAGTTGTCATCTGCCGGACTAGTTGGCCGTGAGGGTAGGGGCGCGCAGCTGTGAGTTGGAACCCCACTGTCACCAGCCCTAAAGATGATTTTCCCTGGTTTCCCATTTTCACACCAGACAAATGCCGGGGCTGTACCTTAATTAAGACCACGGCCGCTTACTTCCCACTCTTCGGCCTTTCCTATTCCATCGTCGCAATAAAACGTACCTGTGTCGGTGCGTCGTAAAGAAAGTAAAAAAAAAAAAAGTTGTGATGTGACAATGAACTTGCTCATGTGGACTCGGCAAGTTTCATGAGTGAAGAAAATTGTTATGTCTGTTCAAACATACATTACATTTAAGCAGCTCTTGCCTGACGTCACACAAAACAAAGGGCTTGTACTCGCTTCACAAACGTCACAACTCATTGAATATTATCTTGCGGTGAGGCAGACGATAATGTTCTCACAAAGAAACTGTGAAATACACTAAGAATAGCCGAGCACGCTGACTGGTCCTGCTTGCGCAAAGGAATGTGCATGCTTTAGTGTTATGTCACTCCATATGACTCGTCAACATGTTCTTTGTGTCTAGGGGAGATACCAGCAGTTTACTGTAGTTTCTCACCTTACGTTCCGCGGATGTGAATGTCCTCTCAAACTTACCGCACCTTGTACCATCCTTAGACTCGCAATCAACTTCAAAATGAGGCTGCTATGAAATGGTAGCGGTCATAAACTAGGGATGAGATTTTCCCTATTTGCCTATTTTATTCCTGCTTATTGAAACATAGGATTTTAAGAAATAAATCCGTTTCAGGCTCCTTTTAGCAAGGATTGGTTGGATTTCTTCTTCTTCTTCTTCTTCTTCTTCTTCTTCTTCTTCTTCTTCTTCTTCTTCTTGTCCACCCTATTTGAGGTACGCTGAATCAATCATGTCCCTGTGTGTTGTTCTTTTCTTAGTGACCAGTATTTCATCATTGTTTCTGATCTTAGTATCCTCTCGTTTTCCGAGATAATAGGTTTGGCTTTCATTGTAGATTTATCTTGGAACCGTATATTTTAGTCTTTAATTATTACTTCATCTGTTCAATCGAATAATTAATTTTCTTTCATTTTTAATTCTACTAGGTCTTTTTAAATTTCTTTAAACTAGTTGGATTTTGTTTTGCGGTTACGGAAGAAGTCAAGGATTTCTTTCTTTCTTTCTTTCTTTCTTTCTTTCTTTCTTTCTTTCTTTCTTTCTTTCTTTCTTTCTTTCCTAATCTGCTTACCCACCAGGGTTGGTTTTTCCCTTGGACTCAGTGAGGGATCCCACCTCTACCGCCTCAAGGGCAGTATCCTGGAGCTTCAGACTTTGGGTCGAGGATACAACTGGGGATGATGACCAGTACCTTGCCCAGGCGGCCTCACCTGCTATGCTGAATAGGGGCCTTGCGGGGGGATGGGAAGGTGGGATGGGATAGCCAAGGAAGAGGAAAGGAAGCGGCCGTGGCCTTATGTTAGGTACCATCCCGGCATTTGCCTGGAGGAAAAGTGGGAAACCACGGAAAAACACTTCGAGGATGGCTGAGGTGGGAATCGAACCCCCCTTTATTCAGTAGACCTCCCGAGGCTGAGTGGACCCGTTCCAGCCCTCGTACCACTTTTCAAATTTCGTGGCAGAGCCGGGAATCGAACCCGGGCCTCCGGAGGTGGCAGCTAATCACATTAACAACTACACCACAGAGGCGGACGTCAAGGATATGATTGGTTAATATCTCAGATGACCGTAAAAATTATCCTTCTTTTTTGCATAGCATCTGAGAGTTTTTCAGTTCTCTTGAGAACTGTTTCATTCTTGATGTATTGTAATTTCAATTTCTCTTTGTGCTCAGTAATAGCCTGTTGTAATTAGGATGCGTCTGAACGTAGTTTATAATTATTGTAGTGTATTATAGTATCTTATTAGATATTAGTGTGTTTATTCTATTACTGTGAAATATTTGTGTAGTATAGTATCTGTAGTATCTGCAATATCTCTCTTACTAGAATTCTGTTGTAGTAATTAGGCTAGAGTTAACTGCAGTTTAGAATTGTGTCATTCTTGTGTATTATTTTCTGTTTTCAGTAATTAAAAGCTATTTTCATCGTGTTAGGGTGTTGTAGGAAAAAACGTACAACTAAGTAGTATAGTACTGTAGTAGTAGCCTATATAATTACCTTACTGTCGTGTGATCTTTGTGAACTATCCTATACAATATTTCTTTCCTTTCATTTTTATTTTGCACAGAATAAGTTACCTTATTTTTCCTTTTATTTTCATTATTCAGCAAAGAATGGCTAAGGAGTGCAAGTGAAGGAACTGTGGGTGTGGGCAGGCATTAAGGAGTATTAGAGAAGAGTTGGAGAGTTTGAAGGAGATAATTAGGATTCTCTCAAAGGACAGGAAGGAAAGTAGGCCTCCCTCAAACAATGTGCAGGATACAGCAGGTGTAAAAGAGGGATGAGAAGCAAAGGGGGGAATTGTGGAAGACAGGTGGTCTAATGTTTTAAGGGGAAGGAAATTGCATGCTAAGGGCTCCATTCAGAATCAGAATTCAGGACAGGTGTCTGTGAGAAAACGCTACGAGTCACTGCAAGTAGAACAACCGAGAGAAGATGAGGAACAGGGAACTGTTGCTGAGAAGTGTGGAAATAGGAGGAAAGGAAAAGACAGGAAAGGGAAATGTGGAGTAGTGGATAGGAAAATACAAGTGGAACAGGGTCATGGGATGGAGAAAAGGGAGGTGCAAGTAGTTTCTGCAGCTGTCACGAAAGATAGGACTGATCTGGATGGGAGGGGATGAAATGAGCTGGGTAGGGTTGAGGCTCTAGTCATGGGGGACTCCATTGTTAGACATGTGGGGAAAGTGTGGGGAGGAAAGGGTACCAGGGTAGAGTGTTATCCAGGAATTAGGTTAAGGTAGACGTTGAGAAAAGTAGAAGAGAAGGAGGAGGGAAAGGAGAAGGTGGTAGTGTTTCACGTTGGTACTAACAACGTCAGACAAGCTGGTATAAGTACCAACAGAGATGGGGATATGTGGGATCTGGTAAATGCAGTAGGGGTGTAGCTTAAGGACGCGGAGATTGTTATCAGTGGAATACTGTGTTGGGAAAATGGGTTGGGATATAGTACTGAACCCTTGATTTATCGTTCCATCGTTGGTCGGCCACAGCTGCTACAGTAGAGCAATATTGAGCTCTTAAATCTTGGTGTCGTTGCGGGAATGTTTCGGTCACGATCTTAACCAAACGATGGGGTTCATCAGCTGTCACGAAAGATAGGACTGATCTGGATGGGAGGGGATGAAATGAGCTGGGTAGGGTTGAGGCTCTAGTCATGGGGGACTCCATTGTTAGACATGTGGGGAAAGTGTGGGGAGGAAAGGGTACCAGGGTAGAGTGTTATCCAGGAATAACACTAATTCCTAATTAGGGGAACGAAATTAGGTGCATTACTATTAAAGAATAAGTAATTTTATCATGCCTATTTGGTTATATATATAAAACACAATGATGTATATTTACGTGCCTATTTTAACTGTTTTTAGTGCCCATAAATCCTGATCCTACTCGTAACAGAGCTATGCTCCAACCACAGATCTCGGTACGAACACTAGCACAGCACCGGAGGACTAATCTTTCATTTGCTTAGCCTAGCACCTGATATTGTTGGAAGCTTGTGCTCCGGCATTAAATTTCAATTTCAATTTCAAAAACTTAATTTAAATGAAGAGGTGTTTCCCTTCTTACGAAGGCCAAAGACTGCCTCTCAGCCAGATCGATTTTCCCCCGCCAGTGCAGTAAACAGATTTTTCCGACTCATCGGGTATTCTCGGAAACGGATGAGTAGTAGGGCACAGTTTTCGCCCAGGGACTCTCATGTACTCGCCCTCAAAGTAAACATTCAAGTGTTGAATAACAGTGAAACAATCTGTGGTATCCGAATCCCTAGCAGTATGCCTGAGCCTTGTGGTCGGGTACATGAGCACCGTTCAAGGGAAAATTAAAGAATGAAAAGACATGTATGAGAATCTCAGTAGAAAAACTTATTTATTTCAAACAAAAGAACCGCTCTACAATTTCTGACGACAGATAAGAAATTCAAATACCTGGGAGAAATAATCCAAGAAAAAGGCGTAGAAAATCTGCTGCAGGAGAAATTGTACACTAGATGGAAAGAGCGTATGTCATCACAAAAATTTTCGCAACAAGAAATGCCTATATACAAATATAAGGCACAATACAGTGGTGAAACTGGAATGTCTTTACGCAAGTGAATGCCCAGTTTTGAACTACAGTTTAGAGAAACTTGAGTAATAGAAAGAAGAATCATGAGAAAAATCTTTGACAAAATTTGACAACTTGTCTTGTGGAAGTATTGAACTGAACTTTATGAGCCAGTCCCTGCGACGAAAGGTGCGAAGATGTCGCTGCTACGACCGGTTGGGGTGTGTAGGCTATTTCAGACAGACAGGTAATAGCTGCTTTTTGCCTCAGGTGAGGAAAGCAATGGGAAACTGTCTCACGTCTCATTTGAGGCCTCCTCAGTGACACCTAGGCTATCTGTGACACTTCATGGTGGAAGTGTTGAGGATACAGTCAGCCTTCGGTTTGAAAACTCAGCCTATTTGGATTTACGTGTCCCACTAACTACCTTTAAACTTTAGAGACGACAAGGTGCGGAATTTTTGTTCCCCGGCAGCTCTTTTACGTGCCAGTATATCTACCGGCACGAGACTAACGTACTTGAGCACTTTGAAGTACCATCGGTCTGAGTCAGGATCAAACCCGTCAATTTGGCACAGAAAGACTGCGTCACTCAAACTGAAAATTTTCGAAAACTTCCCTTGACTAATCTGAGTTGGATATGAACTCATGGACAAAATTTCAAAGTTTCCACGCAAAACAAAACATGCATGTTCCGATAATAATAATAATAATAATAATAATAATAATAATAATAATAATAATAATAATAATAATAATAATAATAATAATAATAATAATAATAATAATAATAATAATAATAATAATAATATCCGCATCTGTGGTGTAGTGGTTAGTTGCCATCCCCAGAGGCCCGGGTTCGATTCTCGGCTCTGCCGTGAAATGTTTTGAAAAGTGGTGCGAGGATTGGAACCTGGTCCACTCAGCCTCGGGAGGTCAACTGAGTAGAGAGGGTTACATTCCCGCCTCAGTCATCCTCGAAGTGGTTTTCTATGGTTTCCCACTTCTCCTCCAGGAAAATGCCGGGGTGGTACCTAACTTAAGGCCACGGCCGCTTCCTTCCCTCTTCCTTGTCTATCCCTTCCAAACTTCCCATTCTCCCACACCGAGCTCGATAGCTGCAGTCGCTTTAAGTGCGGCCAGTATCCAGTATTCGGGAGATAGTAGGTTCGAACCCCACTGTCAGCAGCCCTGAAAATGGTTTTCCGTGGTTTCCCATTTTCACGCCAGGCAAATGCTGGGGCTGTACCTTAATTAAGGCCACGGCCGCTTCCTTCCCACTCCCAGCCCTTCCCTGTCCCATCGTCGCCATAAGACCTGTCTGTGTCGGCGCGACGTAAAGCAACTAGCAAAAAAAAAAAAACCAAACAAACATTCTCCCACAAGGCCTCGCTTCAGCATAGCAGTTGAGGCCGCCTGTGCGAGGTACTGGTCCTTTTCCACAGTTTTACATACATTATCATTATATACAGTTATGTCTTTCAGCGTTCATTCTGCAAGCCTCTGTGAATTTATTAAACGTCGCCACAATCCTCGATTTGCAACTAGTGCTGTGACCTCATTTAGTTCTATACCTCTTATCTTTATATCGTTAGAAACCGAGTCTAACCATCGTCGTCTTGGTCTCCCTCTACTTCTCTTACCCTCCATAACAGTGTCCATTATTCTCCTAGGTAACCTATCCTCCTCTTTTCGACTCACATGACCCCACCACCGAAGCCGGTTTATGCGTACAGGTTCATCCATCGAGTTCATTCCTAAATTGGCCTTTATCTCCTCATTTCGAGTACCCTCCTGCCATTGTTCCCACCTGTTTGTACCAGCAATCATTCTTGCTACTTTCATGTCTGTTACTTCTAACTTATGAATAAGATATCCTGAGTCCACCCAGCTTTCGCTCCCGTAAAGTAAAGTTGGTCTGAAAACAGACCGATGTAAAGATAGTATCGTCCGGGGGCTGACTTCCTTCTTACAGAACACTGTTTTGCTCATTGTAGTAGCTTAACTACACCTTGATTCAATCTCATTTACTATATTACCATCGTGGGAGAACACACAACCTAAATACTTGAAATGATCTACCTGTTCCAGCTTTTAATCACCAATCTGACATTCAATTCTGTTGAATTTCTTACCTACTGGCATCAATTTAGTCTTTACGAAAGGCTCATTTTCATATACTCATTCCACCTATTTCCAAGTTCCGAGATATTAGACTGCAGGCTTTCGGCACAATCTGCCATTAAGACCAAGTCGTCAGCATAGACCAGACTGCTTATTACATTTCCACCTAACTGAATCACTCCCTGCCGCTTTATACCTTTCAGCAGATGTTCCATGTAGACTACGAACAGCAAAGGTTGCAGCCTTGTCTAACCCCTGTAAGTACCCTGAACCAAGAACTCATTCTACCATCAATTCTCACTGAAGCCCAATTGTCAGCATAAATGCCTTTGATTGATTTTAATAATCCACCTTTAATTCCATAGTCCTTCAGTATGGCGAACATCTTTTCTCTCGGTACCCTGTCATATGCTTTCTCTGGATCTACGAAACAAGCGCAACTGTCTATTCCTCTCGTAGTATTTTTATTTTTCAATTACCTGGCGCATACTGAAAATCTGATCCTGACAGCCCCTCTGTGGTCTGAAACCACACAGGTTTTCATCCAACTTCCTCAGTTGTATCCCCGATTAAATGTCTCACGGTGCAGGACACTGCCCTTGATGTGGTAGAGGTGGGATCGTTCGCTGAGTCCGAGGAAAAGACCAACCCTGGACGGAAAACGGACTAAATAATAATAATAATAATAATAATAATAATAATAATAATAATAATAATAATAATAATAATAATAATAATAATAATAATAATAATAATAATAATAATAATAATAACCTTTTCTGCGTCCCACTAACTACTTTTGATGGTTTTCGGAAACGCAGAGGTGCCGGCATTTTGTGCCGCAGGAGTTCTTTTAGGTGCCGGTGAACTACCGACACGAGACTGACGTATTTGAACTACTACTACTACTAAAACTTTTATTCCTCCCGTGATGGGGGAGGCGGTCCTCGTAGACGGTAATGCCGTCTCTCAGGCCAAGAGATTTGTTACGGTGAAGGAGATGCTCGGACAAGGTGAGCGAGTTGTCGGTCGTGGCCTATACTAGGAACTGCGGCATTCGCGTTAGTGCAAAAGAAAGGAAAAACGCGTAAAACCATTCTCAAATCTGCGTCTCCCGAATACAGAGGGGTAGAGCCAAGGTAGAACCGTGGCCACGCCTGTTCTGCTCGGTTCGCCGGTTGGAGTGCAGAGCTGTCGGATCGTGGACCAGCTGTGGCCACTTGTACACCGAATCCTACCCTGTAACCGGCGACTCGTGTATTTGAGCACCTTCAAAAACCACAGGTCTGAGTCAGGATCGAGCCCTCCAAGTTGGGGTCAGAAGGCCAGCGCTTCTCAGCCCCGGCTGCATATTCTGTTATTTATCTTGCATATCCATCTGCAAGTAGGTTTACATATTCAGTCTTCCTGGCACGTTGAAGACACTGGCCTTTAAAGTTGCTAATATTCAGCTCATAACATGACATCACCTGCTGCAGCATGTCGTCCAAGAGTGGTCCATTGATCATGCGTGTCCTTGACGGATATTCAAATGAGCACATAGAGTGCACCCGTCGTCCTTGACTCTTCCTTGTTATGTAAACTGCACCTTCTAATGCCAGTTACGTCACTGGCTCAACACCAACTTCACTTTTCTTGTTCTACCAGCGATCGGTCAGCGACCACCAGCTCAGCGCACTATTACGTGTTTTTCTTTTAATACACAGTTAAAATCTCGGACCCGGCCAGGATTCAAACCATTCAGCCAGGAGCCGGGCGTCTACAGTAATTAGGGCTCGAATGTTTATGAAAAATAATATTTTGTTCTCTAGCTCTATTTGGATGTCTAACTGGTTTTCAATTTCCTTTTTGTTTTTGTTTTTGTTTTCTTTTCTTTACGTCGCTCCGACACAGATATGTCTTACGGCGACGATGGGATAGGAAAGGCCTAGGAATTGGAAGGAAGCGGCCGTGGCCTTAGTTAAGGTACAGCCCCGGCATTTGCCTGGTGTGAAAATGGGAAAACACGGAAAACCATCTTCAGGGCTGCCGACAGTGGGACTCGAACCCACTATCTCCCGACTACTGGATTCTGGCCGCACTTAAGCGACTGCAGCTAGGTTTTCAATTATTAAATTATTCTTGCCACAAATAAGTGATTTCTATTTGTCAAAAATAATAATTATAATAATAATAAGAGGAATGGTATCGATTTTACGTCACACTAACGACTTTGTTCGCCTCTGTGGTGTAGTGGATAGTGTGATTAGCTGCCAACCCCGGGTTCGATTCCCGGCTCTGCCACGAAATTTGAAAAGTGGTACGAGGACTGGAACGGAGTCAACTCAGCCTCGCGAGGTCAACTGAGTAGAGGTGGTTTGGATTCTCATCTCAGGCATCCTCGAAGTGGGTTCCCACTTCCAGGAAATGGCGGGATGCTACCTAACTTAAGGCCACGGCCGCTTGCTTCCCTCTTCCTTGTCTATCCCTTCCAATCATCCCATCCCTCCACAAGGCCCCTGTTCAACATAGCAGGTGAGGCCGCCTGGGCGAGGTACTGGTCCTCCCCTAGTTGTATATCCCTACCCAAAGTCAGAAACTCCTGGACACTGCCCTTGAGGTGATAGATGTGGGATCCGTCGCTGAGTCCGAGGGAGACATGGGCGCCTGCAGGATCTTTTCCAGGAGGGGAGAGCACATTAACAATTTTCTTGAATATAAAAACCAATATCACGTCAGCAACATTAAATTATTTACAGAAATTTCCGGTTATAACAGATGCTAGATGACTGTCAGCAAGTTCAGTTTATGAAATAATCCGGTATGATATTAAACAATCGAACATCAACATTTTTAGAATTCCAGGGAGGGACAAGGGGTTCCGTGCCCCCCCCCCCCCCTTGCAGGCGCCCATGGAGAGAGAAACCAACCCTGGAGGGTAAACGGATTAAGAAAGAAAGAAAGAAAGAATGTTTATGAAAAATTATATTTTGTTCTCTGGCTGTATTTTGATGTCCATCTGGTTTTCAATTATCCAGCGTCGCTAAAAGACCTGTCTGTGTCGGTGCGACGTAAAGCAAATAGCAAAAAGTAAAAAGCAATTATTCAGATATTCTTGCCATAAATAAGTGATTTCTATTTGTCAATAATAATAAGAAGAAGAAGAAGAAGAAGAAGAATGATTTTATTGATTTTACGTCCCACTAACTACTTTTACGGTTTTCGCAGTCGCCGAGCTGCCGGAATATTGTCCTGAAAGAGTTCTTTATTACGCCAGTAAATCTACCGACACGAAACTGACGTATCTGAGCACCTTCAATTACCACCGGACTGAGCCAGGGTCGAACCTGCGAAGCTGGGGTCAGAAGACCAGCGCCTCAACCGTCTGAGCTATTCAGCCGGATATTTGTAGTATAAATGCACGGTTTGGTGGTATTTTTACATTAGGTCATATTTTGAGGAATGTCTTGGTAAAAGCATCGCATTTTGTAATAGCTGCGCTAGGAAAAGAAGAAACCCCTCTCGCTTTGGCGCTGTGTCAAGTGATGCATAATACCATCCACTTTGGATCAAAAACCCTTCACGTTAAGCCAAGTCTTTATGAGAAAAAGTAATCTTATTCCTTCATGACAGTGTTTTCTGTGACAAATCGGGGCAAAATCGGGACATTTTCTCAAACGGAATATTTGTTCGTCCCGCCATACGTTTCAGGGACGACGGGACATTGGGTCAAAAATCTTGACTGTCCCACCAAAAGCGCGTCGTATTACCGAACCGAAGCCCAACACATTCATCATTCACTCAAGGAGCTGGCCGTGTACTATCCTTAAATCACTACAGACATTCTGTATTCACACCGGAGCTTGATGATCGTTAGACCATGAAGAAAGCAACAAAACTAGTTAAATATTGGTGTCTTACATGTAATTAAGCTAGAAATGTTTTGTCGACACAGTTGTACAGTAGCTGTCGCTACGGACAGACCTTGACACGGTGAAGCCAACTCGCCTCACAACCGCGCCTTCTTTCTGCAATCCTCGCACTCCTACATTTGTTATTGTTGTTGTTCATTTGTTTTATAGTGGCCTCGGCGGGTCAGTTGTAGACTGTCTGACTCATAATTCCAAGTTCGACTCCCGCTAAAGCTGTCGAGGATTTTTTGGACAATTGGCTTTACGTCGCAGCGACACAGATAGGTCTTATGGCGACGATGGGATAGGAAAGTCCTACGAATTGGAAGGAAGCGGCCGTAGCCCAGCATTTGCATGGTGTGAAAATAGGAAACCTCGTAAAATCATCTTCAGGGCTGCCGACAGTAGGGTTAGAACCCACTATCTCCCGGATGCAAGCTCACAGATGGGCGCCCCTAACCGCACGGTCAACTCGCCCAGTAGTGTCGAGTTTTGAAGGACCATCAAAAATGTTCATGTCACTATTGTTGTCATGTTAAAGATCTCTGTTGGCGCTTTGTGCTTCAAACACCCGCCCACCTATCTACACACACACACAAATTAACACAGCCGAGGAAGTGTGCGGCAGATTTACGCTTTAGTTGGTACATAGCAGCACAGATGGAATGTTGACATTACTACAGTACGCAAGCCGCTTAGATGGCACCACTTCAGAAGATCTGCAACACGTTAGCTGAGGCCCATTAGCCTATTAGTCAAGGAAGGTCATCAGACAGATTTCATTCGGCTATGTTGAGTTCCTTATGGTCTAAACCGAAGCTTTTAATAAGGAAGAGTTTAAGGATAATTTTAATTTCGTGTGGCTATTTCTTGTTTTTTTTTTTTTTTTTTTTTTTTTTGCTTTACGTCGCACTGACACAGATAGGTCTTATGGCGACGATGGGATAGGAAAGGCCTAGGAGTTGGAAGGAATCGGCCGTGGCCTTAATTATGGTACAGCCCCGGCATTTGCCTGGTGTGAAAATGGGAAACCACGGAAAACCATCTTCAAGGCTGCCGACAGTGGGACTCGAACCCACGATCTCCTGATTACTGGATACTGGCCGCACTTAAGCGACTGCAGCTATCGAGCTCGGTGTGGCTATTTCTAGCCGAGTGTAGCCCTTGTAAGGCAGACCCTCCGATGAGGGTGGGCGGCATCTGCCATGTGTAGGTAACTGCGTGTTATTGTGGTGGAGGATAGTGTTATGTGTGGTGTGTGAGTTGCAGGGACGTTGGGAACAGCACAAATACCCAGCCCCCGGGCCATTGGAATTAACCAATTAAGGTTAAAATCCCCGACCCGGCCTGGAATCGAACCCGGGACCCTCTGTACCGAAGGCTAGTACGCTGACCATTCAGCCAACGAGTCGGACAGTTTAAGGATATTGGATCTATTCATTCGCAGTGGACGATAAATTATAACTATGCGTATTATTTCAAAAGTTGTATTCATTAGTTTCTTATATGCAACTGTTAAACGATCTTTAGCTAGGTACTCATATGTTACCATACCGCAAACTTGTGAAATTGTACTTGGTTTTTTAAAAGATATTTAAAGAAAACCATAAGCCTTTATCATTCACGAAGTTGTGAGGAGACAGGAATCTTTCATGTAGTGTATAATGGTAATGTTTTCCTACTTTTTAACGTCGTACTAAATCAATGAAGGCTTTCGGTGAGGGAGGGATAGGAAAGATGATGTTCCGCGGTTTCCTATTTTCAAACCAAGCAAATGCTGGAGCAGTACATTCCTTAATGAAGGCCACGGTGGCTTCCTTCCCACTCGTACCTCTTTCCTATCCCATCGTTGCCATATTACCTCTTTCCTATCCCATCGTCGCCATATTACCTACATGTACTGTACAGGCATGAATTTTTCGCATTAGTTTGTGTTCGATTTCGCGAAAAGGAAAGAATTGTTCACGTTATTTCGCGAAATAGGGCTGACCCCCTCGCTTTAATTTCACTTTAACCCTTTCCTAAAGTTATTCATAAAAATTAAATCGTCAGAGTTGTGAATTATTTATATGAAAGATGGATAAATAAAGAGAAGCAATATTGATAATTAATCACCCATTGTTCATTATGCAACCTTTATTAGAACTATAATGTAGCCCTCATCAAGATTGCATAACAAATTACCGTTTCACACTACATGGCCGTAGCGTTCACCCTATATGGCCATACCATTAAGGGATTTTATAGAATATTAATACCAAGGGATGCTTCTGTCGAAATGAGAAATCCTTATCTCGTCTTCTGTTTCCCTTCACACGCGTGATATTCTAATACAATGTCAAGATCGTTATTTTCGACGAATTTCGCTGCATTTTCGCACTAATCACAAAATAAGTACATTTCACTTAAAACTAGCATTGTCGCGTTAATTCGCTGCAATTCGTGAAACCAAAATCACTGATTTCTTAACCAGAATCATATGAATCCCTAAGATATTTTAAAATCGCTTCAAAAATATTTTTTGTCGCTTTTATCGTTAATACGAAAAAATCATACCTCTATCTATCTGTGTTGGTGCGACGTAAAGCAAATTAAACAAAAACAATTTTCCACCTCTTCTAAATATGATAATGATGACCATAATGACACGCTGTATCAGTGGTCAATGGTGACTCATTATTACGTCGCTTGCAGGTTATTCTCTTTCTATCGACGCAGTTTTAACATGGATATGTTTTTTGGGGAGGTGGTCTATCTGCAGTTAGCGTCATCAACTTGCCGACACCATTGTAACCATGGCAACCAGTGTTCGTCAGTAGCGCCATCTTCTCACTCTGCGCTTTCTTCCTGTAACTAAGAGCATGAGAAAATCTCGTATCAAGTGAACATCCTTCTATAACAAAGTCAAAATCAATCACTACTGATCTGCATTTAGGGAAGTCGCCCAGGTGGCAGATTCCCTAGCGGCTTTATTCTAGCCTTTACTTAAATGATTGCAAAGAAATTGGAAATTTATTGAACATCTCCCTTGGTAAGTTATTCCAGTCCCTAAACGAATATTTGCCCCAATTTGTCATCTTGAATTTCAACTTTATCTTCATATTATGATCTTTCCTACTTTTAAAGGCACCACTCAAACTTATTCGTCTACTAATATCATCTCACGCCATCTCTCCACTGGCAGCTCAGGACATACCACTTAGTCGAGCAGCTCGTCTCTTTTCTCCCAAGTCTCTCCAGCCCAAACTTTCCAATATTTTTGTAACGCTACCCTTTTGTCGGAAATCACCCAGAACAAATCGAGCTGTTTTTCTTTGGATTTTCCGGTTCTTGAATCAAGTAATCCTGGTGAGGGTCCCATACACTGGAAGCATACTCTAGTTGGGGTCTTACCAGAGACTTATATGACCTCTCCTTTACATCCTTACTACAACCTTTAAAATACCCTCATAACCATGTGCAGACACAGCGGAAATCCACTCTACTGGCTACTAGCTACTCTACCTGGTAATATCTCAGTTGTTTATACGATGCTAGTAGCTCTACTATCTACTCTACTCGCCTTGCTACTCTACCCGTGTAAACCAGCCCTCAAACTACTTTTCAAATTTCGTGTAGAACCGGGAATCGAATCCGAGCCTTCGGACTTTTTGCTGAACTATGATATTTTATGTAATGCAATGGTGTAATGGTTGTATGTTATAATATTTTTCTAAAGATAACTTGTACAAAGTATTTTACTTCAGATCTTTGACACATTTCTTTGATAGTGTAAGGCCAGGCAGAGTTGTGACATATTGGCAGGGACAGACGGAGCGCTCCTCTGCGGCCGCCGCGCCGTGGCTCGCAGTGTAAGTCAGTGTGCCAGTGTCGTTCGGGCCGTGCAGACGTGTTGTGCCGATGGCTTGGTAACGTAGTGAAAGTGCTGTTCTGGCCGGATTACACAACATTTACATGGCTGCGACCAGCAGCTAGCATTTAAGTAAGTCACGACCATCCTTGAGATAACCTCTGTGTTACCTTCGCAAATATCTATTGACTCGCCTCCTGTGTTTGATGACCGGACAGAAAACACCTTGTGTTTTTACTTCAGTGTGTGCGCAATGTGCTTGTTTTATTTTTTGAGTTTTGCGGTATTTATGTCGTTAGTGCCATTTAATTTAGCATAGGGCCTTGAATACTGCACGTTGCGGAACTAAAGGGTGAAACCGAACTCCATCGACAAACTTTGGAACGTTGTTTAGCCATTCCTTCTGAGTATATTGGTATAAGGGAACCGTACTCTCCGATGGCTCATTACACAGTAATTGCATTTATTTATTTATTTATTTATTTATTTATTTATTTATTTATTTATTTATTTATTTATTTATTTATTTATTTCAGCATTGCCTTTTACTAGGGTTGTCATACGTCCTGAAAAAGCGGGATTGTCCTGAATTTGACCACGTGTCCCGACGTCCTGACTGAATTTTTAAAAATACCTAAATGTCCTGAATTTTAAAAATCGGAGCAAATAATTTAAAATTTTGCTCAAATGCTTTTGAAAGGGAATGTCCCATCTGTTGCTTAAAAATCTATGCAAATAACACTTAATATTTTTTTAAATCTTGGAGTGGTCTGTAAAGTAGGTATTTTACTTGAAGTATCATTTCTTGTTATTTTTTTTATTTCATCTTTAACATTAATATATAACAAGTGTGTGTTTTGGTCATGGATGGGACAGTTCACTTGGAATTACCCAAATACACTTGTTGGAACCACAGGCGCCAACTTTTGGTCTTGAGCACGGGGGGCAAGGATGAATAAAGCAAATATTTTTGCGGGAGCAAAAACACGTTTGTGTCCCCGTACCACTATAAGCAAGGGGGCAAGTGCTACTGTGGAGTCGGCACCTATGTTTGGAACTTCTCGATGTTGGTGTCCTGAATTTCATCACTCCTGAACCTTATGGCAACCCTGCTTTTACAGAGGTTACCTCCAGTTACAAAATGCAGTACATAAACCATACATAGAAATGTAAAACATAACATAACAAGTTTGAAGAAAGAGAAAAGAACAAAACAAAATAAAATGAGTCTGTCTCTCCCGCCTCCGTAGTGTAGTGGCTAGTGTGAGTAGCTGCCACCCCCGGAGGCCCGGGTCCCATTCCCGACTCTGCCACGAAATTCGAAACATGGTACGAGGGGTCCACTCAGCCATCCTCGAATTGATTTTCCGTGGTTTCCTACTTCTTTTCCAGGCAAATGCCGCGATGGTACCTAACTTAAGGTCACAGCTTCTTCCTTCCAATCTCCCCATCCTCTACAAGGTCCCTGTCCAGCATAGCAGGTGAGGCAGCCTGGGTGAGTTAGTGGTCCTGCTTCTCAGTTGTATCCCCGACCCAAAGTCTGATGGTCCAGGACACTGACTTTGACGCGGTAGAGGTGGGATCCCTCACCGAATCCGAGGGAAGAGCCAACCTGGAAGGGTGGAGGGATTGAGAAGGAAAGAAAAATCTGTCTCGAAGGCAAACAAATCATATTCATGAACAGCCATAATTTATATTTAACTTCTAAAAATTGCATTACATTATCATTATCTGTGAAAAAACTACAGTAATAAGAAACACTCCATTCGTAAGACAAAGTGTACAATGACGCGTTTTATAAAGCAATATGTTGGAATATTTAGTAAAGACAGCGTAATACTAACCTTAAAAAACTTCACGAATCAGACAGTGTAAACCACCGTGAAACATAAATTCGCAAATTGGCATTGCAAAATCAGTATTATTTGATTTGTTCCTCCAATTAGCTTTGTACCTGTATTGCACCGAAAATAATAAATGGTAGTTCTTGACAAACGCCGGTGCGTCCGAATTTTGTCCCGGAGGATATCGTTAACATCCCAGAAGCCAACGATGCCGTGATCATGGTGGTGAACATTTTGAACATACTGTACCTGTAAGGGAACAGTTCTGCATTTGTTAACCTACTGTACTGTACAGTACAGTGACAGAACACACTGCGACAAAAGTGTACGTGTTTCGTCTGAGGGTTGTTGCATTACTCTGTGTTTGTGTAGTACGTTTTGGTTATTGCATATTACAGGCTAGAGCCTCCGTGGCTCAGGGCAGCGCGCCGGCCTCTAACCGTTGGGTTCCGTGGTTCAAATCCCGGTCACTCAATCTGAGATTTGTGCTGGACAAAGCGGAGGAGAGGCAGGATTTTGTCCGGGTACTCCGGTGTTCCCTCTCATCTTTCATTCTAGCAACACTCTCCATTATCATATCATTTCATCTGTCATTCATTAATGATTGCCCCAGAGGAGTGCGGCAGGCCTCGCCGCTAGATGGGGGCTTCATTCATTCCATTCCTGACCTGGCGAATGACGGGAAACAGGCTGTGGATTTTCATTTTCATATTCCAGGCTTTTTTTAATACTGAAATGAAGGTATTTTCACAGAAACCAGGATGATTGGGATAACAAACTCAATAAATCGTAATTACATTATTACAAGCCACCGAATTCTACGGGTTTCTTATACCAATATACTCAGAAGGCATCCCTGAATAACCTCCGAGAGTTTGTCGGTGGAGGTGGGCTTCACCCTTTATATTCTGCCACAGTGTAGTTATATTTTTACTAGTGTTATAACACTACAGCTTTCCCGGTACGCTGTAATGGAAGTATGCTAGGACTTGGAAGCTAGCGACCATGACATTGCCATACTTTTGCTTGGTGTGTACACGGAAAACCATATTTAAGGCTGAATGTTCGAACCCACGATCTCTTAAGTGCAATGCCCAATAGTTGGCATGTACAGTCGCTAAAAAATGAATGAGCGGATGGTATTGTCTCTTCCTCAAATTTAATATTTTATCACTCTTTCTTTCTTTCTTAATCTGTTTACTACCGAGCTCGATAGCTGAAGTCGCTTAAGTGCGGCCAGTCTCCAGTATTCGGGAGATAGTAGGTTCGAACCCCACTGTCGGCAGCCCTGAAAATGGTTTTCCGCGGTTTCCCATTTTCACACCAGGCAAATGCTGGGGCTGTACCTTATATTAAGGCCACGGCCGCTTCCTTCCCACTCCTAGCCCTTTCCCGTCCCATCGTCGCCATAAGACCTTTCTGCGTCGGTGCGACGTAAAGCAACTAGAAAAAAAAAATCTGTTTACCGTTCAGGTTTGGTTTTTCCCTCGGACTCAGGGAAGGATCCCACCTTTTTTTTTTTTAATACCTAGGAAGTGGAAGGAAGCGGCCGTGGCCTTAATTAAGGTACAGCCCCGGCATTTGCCTGGTGTGAAAGTGGGAAACCACGGGAAACCATGTTCAGGGCTGCCGACAGTGGGGCTTGAACCCACTATCTCCCGATTACTGGATACTGGTCGCACTTAAGCGACTGCAGCTATCGATCTCGGTGAACCCACCTCTGCCGCCTCAAGGGCAGTGTCCTGGAACGTGAGACTTTTGGTTGGGGGTAAAACTGGGGATGAGGACCAGTACCTCGCCCAGGTGGCCTCACCTGCTATACTGAATAGGCGAAATATAGGGAGGGGGATGGGAAGATTGGAGGAAATGGAGAGAATGCACAAGAAAGAGGGAAGGAATTCGCCGTGATCTTAAGTTAGATACCATCCCGACCATTGCCTGGAGGATAACTGGGAAACCACGGAAAACCACTTCGAGGATGGCTGAGGTGGGAATCGAAGCCTTGACCTCCCGAGGCTGAGAAGACCCCTTTCCAGTCCACGTAACACGTTTTAAATTTCTTGGCACAGCCGGGAATGGAACCCGAGCCTCTGGGGGTGGCAGCTAATCACATTAACCACTATACCACAGACGCGGACTCAGGCTATATTTAATTATCAAAATATAACTCTCCTCTCATATAGATACAAACCCGGCGAATACCCACAACACGTTTTGTAGGTTAAATTGTTTGTGAGAAAAGTGTACTTAATAGAAGCTTGTACAATACCATACGTTCATTGTTTTAAGCATCTCTACATCATCTTACGTAGACTGTTACTCCTGAATATGGTTTCCATGGAGCTGTACCTTAATTAAGGCCAGGGTCTCTCTCATCATCCGGGGCGTACGCAAAAATTATTTTCGGGGGAGGATATTAAATATTAAAATTTTAGGACTTCTATAAAATAATGTTTGGTGCATATTGTGAAACTAAAAGCACTAAATTAAAACTTTCAAAATAACACAGTTACTTAATTAAGCACATGTTGATGTTTACAATAGCAGACCTCTCCTAGGATCTTCAGCCAGCTCATAGATTATATTTTCTACGGTCACATGTTCGTCTTTGTGTACATAAAAAAAAATTTAAAAAAAAGCTAACACATTCAATCTTTCCTGTGCAGTCATATTCTGCAAATAAGCTTTTAAATATTGCAGGGATGAAAAAGAGCAGAGGCAGTGGTTACTGGTAAGACAGCGAACAGTTTCAGTGCTCAATGTATTGTCGCTAAATGTTAAGTGCAGAAATGAAGTCCATTGGTTCAGGATGATTGCTTTAGAAGAAAAGCGTATTTATATTTATAAATGGAAGCATCAACACATTGTTGGCAAATACCTAGCTCAAACTAACATCAAAACAATGACTTACCTAAAATCTTCATTTTCATGTTTGCCAAAATTCATCACAAATTCTAAACTTCAAATTTTCGGGGGGGGGGGGGGATTTATCCCCCAATCACCCCCTCTGAGTAAGCCCCTGGCCATCGTCTTTTTTAGTGGGACATAAAACTAACAGGAAAAGAGTGAAACCAGCTACTATGTTAATACGATCGAAAGGAAGATGACGGTCATTTTGAGGTGCAAACACAGCTGCTGCCTGTCAGAGGGTCTGTAAATATTCGGGTGTCACGTGGTCAGGGCTCACATATCTTCAGTATATTGCTCGAGTGGGTTCCCTGTCTAGATAACGCCTATGTTGAATTAAAGAGGTTGAGTGAATCCCATTCGAACGTTCAGACCGGGACTGAAGTGGAAACGCCGGGCTGAGTGGCTCAGTCCGGTGGTATTTGAAGGTGCTCAAATATGTCAGCCTCGTGTCGGTAGATTTACTGGCAGGTAAAAGAATCCTGCGGGACTAAATTCCGGCACCTCAGCGTCTCCGAAAGCCGTAAAAGTAGTTAGTGGGAGGTAAAGCAATAACATTACTTTTTGAAGTGGAAACACCGAACAGGTAACTGCGCGGTTTGTGTCACATAGCTGTTAGCTTGCATTCATGAGGTAGTGTGTTTCAACCCCACTGTTGGTCAGTGGCGGAGATTAGGAGCGGCGGCCGGGTGATTCGCACTCCGTACTTTGTGGAGAAAACATTACATTTTTATTCCATTTTATCCGCTTGAATCTAGGAATTATTAAAGAAAAGCAATTTGTACAAGCCCTGTTGTCTTATCAGCTAATTCGTTCCTTTATTTTCTTTAATTATTAATAAAGCCGGGTAGTTTTTGTTCTCTGTAAAAAAATTTGCCTCTCACCCATACTTCTAATGCAGGCCTCCGTGGCAACGCATCGGCCTCTCACCGCTGGGTTCTGTGGTTCAAATCCCGGTCATGCCATGTGAGATTTGTGCTGGACAAAACGGAGGCAGGACAGGTTTTTCTACGGGTACTCCGGTTTTCCATGTCATATTTCATTCCAGCAACACTCTCCAATATCATTTCATTTCATCTGTCATTCATTAATCATTGCCCCAGAGGTGTGCGACAGACTTCGGCAGCCGGCACAATTCCTATCCTCGCCGCTAGGAGGGGGCTTTATTCCATTCCTGACCCGATCCAATGGCTGGAAACAGGCTGTGGATTTTCATTTTCCATACTTTTAGTTGTCAGTTGCCACTCATGCTGTCGGTAGCCCTGAAGATGGATTTCCGTGGTTTCCCGTTTTCACATTAGGGAAATGTAGGGCTGTACCTTAATTAAGACCAGGCCGCTTCCTTCCCACGTTTATCCCTTCCCTATCCCACCGTCGCCATAAGACCTGTCTGTGTCGGTGCGATGTAAAGCAATCTGTTAGAAGTGAAAACATTACGCAAAACACCACGGATATGACTGTTTGGCCATCCTTCATCTGATTTTCTGTGACCTCCGATTTCAAGTCCTAGCAGACCAGGGTACTTCCATGCCCTTCGCAATATCCCTACCAATTAATAACATACATACGAGGAGAAATATCACGATAAATAAACTTGCAACTTATTAAGTCGTGTTTAGTACGTATAGAACATAGTGAAGAGATGCTAATCGGAGGGTTGTAGGCTAGTTACTTAACAACTCTTCGCTATGTTCTACACGTACTGAATATAATACGTTAAAAATTTATTTTTTTGAATGCAATGACATCGCGAAAATTAAATATTTATGATGATAATACACGTTGTGAGACAGAATGCACAGAAATAATAATAATAATAATAATAATAATAATAATAATAATAATAATAATAATAATGAAAAATGAAAATCCACAGCCTGTTTTCAGTCATTCGACCGGGTCAGGAATGGAATGAATGAAGCCCCCCTCTAGCGGCGAGCATAGGAATTGCGCCGGCTGCCGAAGCCTGTCGCACTTCTCTGGGGCAATGATTAATGATTGACAAATGACATGAAAAGACATTGGAGAGTGTTGCTCGAATTAAATATGACAGGGAAAACCGCAGTACCTGGAGAAAAATCTGTTGCGCCTCCGCTTTGTCCAGCACAAATCTCACATGGAGTCACCGGGATTTGAACCTCGGAACCCAGCGGTGAGAGGCCGGTGCGCTGCCGCCTGAGCCACGGAGGCCCCAGAAAATAATAATAATAATAATAATAATAATAATAATAATAATAATAATAATAATAATACAAAAGCTGGGCTGAGTGGCTCAGATGGTTGAGGCGCTGGCCTTCTGACCCCCACTTGGCAGGTTTGAACCTGGCTCAGTCCGAAGGTATTTGAAGGTGCACAAGTACGTCAGCCTCATGTCGGTAGATTTACTGGCACGTAAAAGAATTCCTGCGGGATAAACTCCCAAAACCTCATAATCTCCAAAAACCGTAAAAGTAGTTAGTGGGACGTAAAGCAAAATTATTATTATTATTATTATTATTATTATTATTATTATTATTATTATTATTATTATTATTATTATTATTATTTTGCTAGTTGTTTTACGTCGCACTGACACAGATAGGTCTTATGGCGACGATGGGATAGGAAAGGGCCAGGAGTGGGAAGGAAGCGGCCGTGGCCTTAATTAAGGTACAGCCCCAGCATTTGCCTGGTGTGAAAATGGGAAACCACGGAAAACCATCTTCAGGGCTGCCGACAGTGGGGTTCGAACCTACTATCTCCCGAATACTGGATACTGGCCGCACTTAAGCGACTGCAGCTATCGAGCTCGGTTATTATTATTATTATTATTATTATTATTATTATTATTATTATTATTATTATTATTATTATTATTATTATTATTATTCATACAAAACAAGATGAATATGCAAATATATATATATATTACCATTTGCTTTACGTCGCACCGACACAAATAGGTTTTATGACGACGATAGGATAGGAAAGGGCTATGAGTGGGAAAGAAGCGACTGTCGCTTTAATTAGGTACAGTCCCCGTATTTACCTGGTAAAATGAAATGAAATGTCGTATGGCTTTTAGTGCCGGGATATTCCAGGACGGGTTCGGCTCGCCAGGTGCAGGTCTTTCGAGTTGACACCTGATAGGCGACCTGCGTGTCTGTGAGACTGTTGAGGATGGCACAAATACCCAGCCGCCGAACCAGAAGGATTAACCAGTGAAGGTTAAAATCCACGACTCGGCACGGAATCGAACCAAAGGCCAACATGCTAACCACTTAGGCATGGCGCCGGACACTTCACTTCCAATGAATAAAGAGATTAGACATTCACCCGAACACTTGACTCATACTTGCCACCGGTGCTGTAGACGTATGGACAAACAAGTGTTACAGGTAACCTGAAGATCCATGTCAGTTGGTTACTCGATACTGGTCGCTGAGGTGCGCTCAAGAGGAGGAGGCTGAATGGTCAGCTCAGTGGCCATCCATCTTCGATTCCCAGCCGTGTAGGAGGATTTGATACTTAAATAGTTAATTCCCTTAGGTCGGGGACTGGGTTTTTGTCCTGACCCCCACATCCCTGCAACTCACACACCACACACAACACTACCCTCTACTGCAATAACAAACAGTTTCCCACACACAGCAGATGCCACCTCCTCGGAGGGTCTTCCTTTCAAGGGCTGCATATTCTTCAGAAGCGATTAAAATCCCCGACCCGGCCGGAAATCGAACCCGTAACCCTCTGAACCGAAGGCCAGTACGCTGACCATTCAGCCAACGAGTCGGATCAAGGGCTGCATGTTATTATCATTCTTATTATTATTATTATTAACAAACAATCTCGACGGCGCTACAGCCCTAATGGTGCTTGGCCTATCAAGCAACCTCTGCCCAGCCCAAAGGTCTGCACATTACGAGATGAAACGTGGTCATCGCGACGAATCCTCTCGCCCGTTATTTTTAGCTTTTTAGACCGGGCTGCCGTAACACCGTCAGAAATACCTCCTCAGTTGTAAGCTAATCACGTAGGCAGAGTGGACGTCGAACCAGCCCTCATATACAGGTAAAAATCCTTGAGTTGGACCACGTAAAAATACTTCATGTTTTTGTCCCCTTTCTTGATTTTCTGTCTCTTCAGTATTTCTTCAGCCTTTCACTGTGCCCCTTTTTACTTTCATCCCACCAGACAGTTGCACGCTTTCTGTCTTTGTTCCTGCAAATCTCCGAACTTTCTAATTCTCTTACGAAAACATTTTTTTACAACCTATTTTACGTCGCACCGACACAGATAGGTTTTATGGCGACGATGGGACAGAAAAGGCCCAGGAGTGGGAAGGAAGCGACTGTGTCGTGGCCCGAGTTAAGGTACAACCCCAGCATTTGCCTGGTGTGAGAATGGGAAACCACGGAAAACCATCATCAGGGCTGTTCCAACCTACTGTCTTCCGGATGCAAGCTCACAGCTGCGCGCTCCAAACCGCACGGCTAATTCACACGATATTACGAAATATCCTCGAAATCCACAGAAAAATTATCTAATATTGTGGAAGACCTCAAGAAAAGAAGGCTAAAATTTTACGGACTTGTTAAGAGGCTTCCAGAAACCAGAATAACCCACCAAATTCCTGAAAGAGTTGATAAACTGAAGAATTTCCCTTGGACACAAGAAACAAAAGCGGACATGAAAAACGCACAGATTTAACCTGAAGAAATTTAGAATCGAAATATATATAGAAAGAAAATTTACAAGTGGGAAGTTAGTCTAGACTCTAGAGAATGAAGTACCAAAAAGAGCAGGTACCAAGTGGACGAAAGAGAGGAGGATCTTTAGTGAACAGATGAAAGCATCCTGGATCCTTCGTAAAGGAAATCGCAAATAAAAGTTTCCTGTGTTCCGAAAGGGACCATTCACGCATAATAATAATAATAATAATAATAATAATAATAATAATAATAATAATAATAATAATAATAATAATAATAATAATAATAAATTTACGAGTTTTAGAACATCATTTTCTTACAAGTCAAGAGCCTTAACATTCCTCTGTGGATGGACTCACCCCCCCTGCATGTTGTAAAAGGCTACTAAGAGGGGGAACAACCATACACTGTGTACTCGCTCTCCGGTCTTCTCAGCTCAAAGGCATATTTATGAACTAATAGAAAATTGGGTACAATTTTTTTTCTTCCGAGCAGTTCAAGGATTTTAATTCTGGACTGAGGAGTAGCACAGGGCTCACTTGATACGAGATATCCTCAAGCTCTTAGTTACAGGAAGAAAGCGCACAGTGAGAAGATGACGCCGCTAGCCTAGTACACATGTCGGGAAGACCACAGTCGTCTCCTTTTCAGGCTTAGCTCTTTCTTATACAATCGTCACGAAAACCTGAATGAGGCAATGCGACATTAAAGCAATAGGAAGCTCTTTGTAAACCGAACGAGAAAAGTTTCGTTTTAGGATGGGGTGGGCAGTTCTCATCAGTCTCTATAGATCACCGCCTCAAAGTGCGTTGCTTTGTTCTACGACGCTTGAAACTGTGTCATGTGTTGTACACGTTCGTCATTAATGGGCACTAGGAAGATAGCAGTCGCAGCGTATAAGTACGGTCCTCCCAATTTATTAATTGATAATCCATGAAAAACTTCTAAAATGATCAAATGTGGTATTTTCTCAGATCTCTTGTTCACCAATTCTGGTCCATCTAATTGTGACGATGGCGCCTGTTCTTCTCCGTGTGTATGTAAACAGCTGGGGCTCGCTCTTGTTGAGAGCAGCCAGAGCATTGTCTGCTGACTGCACTGTACAGGGTGGTCCATATGTTTTATTACCCCACCCCTCAATTATATCTTGTTATCCCTAATTCAGTATCCGGCTCCATGGCTAAACGGTTAGCGTGCTGACCTTTGGTCACAGGGTTCGATTCCCGGCAAGGTCGGGAATTTTAACCATAATTGGTTAATTCCCCTGGCACGGGGACTGGGTGTATGTGCCGTCTTCATCATTATTTCATCCTCATCACGACGCGCAGGTCGCCTACGGGAGTCAAATGAAAAGACCTGATTCAGGCTTCTCCGGAGGCCACACATCATTATTATCCCTAAAATTTCAATTTTTAATTCAGTGTGTCTTTTGCAGAGATGGCTGACACAAGCTCCTATAGTGAGGGAATATTTCAATGAAGTGTTTCCCAGTAAGTGGATAGGACGCGGAGCGGTAGGCCTACATCTTCCGGCGCCTCTGGATTGGCCCCCCAGAAGCACTGTCGCTCCTCTTGTCACAATGCCCACTGGGGCATTATTAAGGCGAAGGTATCACAAAAGAACAATTGAAGGATGCTGTTAGGGCTGCCTTTGATACAATCAACAAAGGTTTGCTAGTGAAATATCACACAGGTCATGACGCTGCGTCATTTTGTGCCACGAAAATAAACGGAAGCCTGGTTGACGTTGAATCCATGCTACCTCATGTTATACTATATTATTATAAAGCCAAGCCAAGTTAAGTTATGGGGGTAAGAAGACGTATGGGCTACCGTATACATTTCCACATCAAGAGGCTGCACAAACCTCGTAGTGGTGAGAGGAATTATTTTATTGTTTACAATAACTTTTATTTATGGGTCGTTTGAAACGTTTTTAAACGCCTGCTATAGGCGGAATTGCGAAATATAAAGGCCTACATTGTAAATTTACATCGTTAATCGAGGGCTATGAAAAAGAAGCAGCAGTCCAGAAAGGGGCGAGGCAAGGCTGCAGTTTGTCCCCCTCCCTCATTTTCAATGTTTATATATAGAACAGACAGTAAAGGAAATCAAAGAAGAATTTGGAAAGAGAATCATATTCTAAGAAGAGGAAATCTAAAACCTGAGATTTGCCTATGATATTATTTTATCTGAGACTGCAGAAGATCTGGAGAAGTTGCTCAATGGTATGAACAGAGTCTTCGGTGATGAGTACAAGATCAAAATAAATAAGTGTAAAACTAAAGTAATGAAGTGCAGTCGTACGAAATCAGGTGATGCAGAAAATATTAGATTAGGAAATGAAGTCTTAAAGGAAGTAGATGAATATTGTTACTTGGGTAGTAAAATAACTAACGATGGCAGAAGTAGGAGGACATAAAATGCAGACTAGCACAAGCAAGGAAGAGCTTTCTTAAGAAAAGAAATTGGCTCGCTTCAAATATTGATATATATCACCGAGATCGATAGCTGCAGTGGCTTAAGTGCAGCCAGTGTCGGCAGCCCCGAGGATGGTTTTCTATGGTTTCCCATTTTCACACCAGGTAAATGCTGGGGTTATGCCTTAATTAAGGCCACGGCCGCTTCCTCTTTACTCCTAGCCTCTTCCTGTCCCATCGCCGCCATAAGACCTATCTGTGTCGGTGCGACGTAAAGCAACTTGCAAAAAAAAAAAAAAAAAAAAAAAAAAAAAGTATATAGGAACTAGAATGCTGTTTTTGAAGACTTTCGTCTGGGGCGTGGTATTGTATGGAAGTGAATCATGGATGATAACTCGCTTAGAAAGAAAGAAAATAGAAGCTTTCGAAATGTGGTGTTACAAAGGAATGCTGAAGGTGAGATGGATACATCGAATCACGAATGAAGAGATACTGAATCGGATTGCTGAGAGGAGATCGGTGTAGCTAAGTTTGACGAGAAGAAGAGACAGAATGATAGGACACATATCAAGACACCCAGGACTTGTTCATTTGGTTTGTGAAGAAAGTGTAGGTGGTAAGAATGGTAGAGGTAGACCAAAGTATGAATATAACAAGCAGGTTAGAGCAGATGTAGGATGCAATAGTTATGTAGAAATGAAAAGGTTATCACAGGATAGGGTGGCATGGAGGGCTGCATCAAACCAGTCTATGGACTGATGACTCAAACAACAACAACAACAACATCGTTAATAAGGAAAAGCGTCATAAACGGCCACGCTTTTTACCATACATTGGCCTACTTGACGGTAGGCTGTCACTATAGTAACGCCCGCAGGTTTCTAAGGGTTTCGTAGACTTACGTATTAGAAATAAAAGACAAATATTATGTGGATAATAAAATTTATTTAGTAGACTGTGGTGCACTTGGAATGTGGGTAAAAAATCTGTGATATGAAAAATAAGATACACAATTTAAGAGTTCCCGAGTAACATTACGAGTAAAAGTAAGATTTCATTATTAAGTTTGTTATTCTATACAACTGACCACGATGTATTCACAACGACAGCTGACCTCCAATTGAGCACGCGAGTCAACACAGCGCCATCTTGTAACAGAGTATGTGTGTGACAAATGTTGCATTAATTTGAAGCGCTATTTCATGAAAACTACCATTCAGATTTTCATTTATTCTTTTTTTCTTTCAAGAGGTAGTGTGTCAATTCAGACATTAAAACATAATTGTAAGTTCTATCCAAACACTAAAAGGGCCTTAAAATTTATCTTTTCATGTGACCAATGTCTAGGAACGATAAGTCTGCGTTAAAAATTAGCTTCTATATTTTTCAAACACAGTCAGACACCACTGATCTGCGTTCACGGCAGTGGCCCATGTGACAGATTCCCTATCTGTTGTTTACCTAGTCTTTTCTTAAATAATTTCAGAGAATTTCAAAATTAATCGTACATTTTCCTGGATAAAATATTCCAATCCCTAACTCCTCTTCCTATAAACCAATATTTGCCCCAGTTTTTCCACTGACAGGTCATAACATTCGGCCTACTCGAACAGCTAGTCTCCTTTCTCCCAAGCCTTCCCAGCCCAAATTTGGCAACATTTTCTTAGCGGTACTCTTTGTCAGAAATCGCCCGAAACGTATCGAGCTGCTTTTCTTTGCCGTTTTTCCAGTTCTCGAATCAAGTAATCTTGGTGCGGGTTCCAAACGTCTTTTTTTTTTCTAGTTGCTTTACGTCGCACCGACACAGATAGGTCTTATGGCGACGATGGGACAGGGAAGGGCTAGGAGTGGGAAGGAAGCGGCCGTGGCCTTAATTAAGGTACAGCCCCAGCATTTGCCTGGTGTGATAATGGGAAACCATGGAAAACCATTTTCAGGGCTGCCGACAGTGGGGTTCGAACCTATTATCTCCCGAATACTGGATACTGGCCACACTTAAGCGACTGCAGCTATCGAGCTCCATACGTCCTTAATACAACACCTAAATACCCTCATACCCATGTGAAGACCTCGTGAATGTGATTACAGCAATGAAGATCTTTCTTTATATTAACACCTAGGTGCTTACAGTGATCCCCGTAAGGAACTTTCACCCCATCAACGCAGTAATTAAAACTGAAAGGACTTGTCCTCCTTGATTAACTCAAAACGTGACTTTTAACCCCGTTTATCATCATACCATTTGTCTGCTGTCCATCTCACAACATTGTGGAGGTCTTTTTGCAGTCTCTCACAATCTCGTAACTTGTTTACTACTCTGCACAGTATAACGTCGTCCGCAAATAGCCTTATCTCTGATTCCAATTCTTTACTTATATAGTATGTATAAGAAAACGAAGGCCCAATAGTAGTGCCTTGAGGAACTCTTCTCTATGGGAGGATCCAGGTAGGACGGTATGTTACCATCCTGACAGAACATACAATTAATCAATTTGTTCCATATTCGTCCTCCGAGGTGTCAGTGAAAGTAACGTTACTTTGCTTTTTGAAGTGTCATAGTGGGGAGTCGTAGACCTTGGAGCTAACGATACTTTGTTTTGACAATAACGCAGATATTCTAACGCTCAGAGTTGCCAACCGTAGAGACTTAGCCATACGCGTAAGGACTTTCGGCTCCTTTTTTTTTTTTCATGATGTGGGGACGTATTTCTGAATCAACCTCAAAGCATAGGGGCACTTTGTAAATTATAATTCACCGAGCTCGATAGCTGCAGTCGCTTAAGTGCGGCCAGTATCCAGTATTCGGGAGATAGTAGGTTCGAACCCCACTGTCGGCAGCCCTGAAGATGGTTTTCCGTGGTTTCCCATTTTCACACCAGGCAAATGCTGGGGCTGTACCTTAATTAAGGCCACGGCTGCTTCCTTCCCACTCCTAGACCTTTCCTCTCCCATCGTCGCCATAAGACCTATCTGTGTCGGCGCGGCGTAAAACAAATAGCAAAAATTATAATTCCCAACTGGGTCAGCATTTCTTTACTCAAAATAAGGTCTTTAGGACCTACAAAATTACTGACCAAATTCTTGCTATAATTTTGTTCTTCGACTGCCTCTGTCATGGGTGTAAACTGTGCGGCATATGTGGAATTAGCCCTGTTTTACGAACGGATGCCCTTCCTGACGCCAACCCTATATTGCATGTTTGTATGGCAGTGGTTAGTAGTGTGGTGTGTTGCATGAATATGAAGAGTAGAGTGTTGGGACAAACACACACACCGAGTCCCCGAGCCAGAAGAATTAATCAGACGCGATTAAAAACCCAGATCCGGCCGGAAATCGAACCCAGGACCTTCTGACACACACGCCGAGTCCCCGAGCCAGAAGAATTAATCAGACGCGATTAAAAACCCAGATCCGGTCGGAAATCGAACCCAGGACCTTCTGAACCGAAGGCCTCAACCCTGACCATTCAGCCAAGGAGTGGAACAGATTTTAGGTCTAATAATATTATACTGCTTTTAAGTAATCTTTGGGAACTTCAGGCTCTAACAGATGACTGAAGATAAAATTGGTGGATGTAAGTATTTATTCACATTTTGGTCACTTACATTTCTTTAATGAATCACTTCACGTGTTCCATTTTCTTAAGAGGGCTATTTTTTTATCTCTATCAATATCCATTGGGTAAGTTTCCGTTGTTGTTGTTGTTGTTGTTATTGCTGTTGTTGTTCATTTTTCTTTCTTTCTTTCTTTCTTTCTTTCTTTCTTTCTTTCTTTCTTTCTTTCTTTCTTTCTTTCTTTCTTCATGAACACACCTTTCTCACTAGGTAGTCAACGGCCGTAGCTGTGTTGAAACACCGGATCCCGTAAGACCTCCGAAGTTAAGTAACATTGGGCATGGTCAAGATTTAGACGGGTTGCCACGCGTTGTTGGTGGGGGTAAGGGAATGGAGGATCGGAAAGGAACTGGCCACCCTACCGCACGTAAACTCCGGCTCAGGCACACCTCTTCGGAGGTTCGGACCTGCCTTCGGGCATAATGTACCCCTTCAATAGGTATGGACTTTAGGGTGACTGCAGGGATATTTCGAGTGGTTGGTAGGGAGACAGTGAAAAACAAGTGAGATGGATCACTGTATGAAAGCTGAGTGGGGAGTTGTTAGGGATCCAACCTGCTCTCGGGTTAAGGATTCAATATAAGAAAGCGTTTCAGTTACCCTTGAGGATGCAGTGCCACGTGACGTTAGTTGGAGCCTCGTAATGTCATATTTGTGCTAAGTTCTGGGCCTCTGGGTGATGAGTGTGTTTCAGAATGCACTCCTAGCAGAAATGATCATGAAAATTAAATTACATGTTGATAAATGCACGCAGCAGGCTCCACGTGCGGCGAGGTGATCCATCACAGAGGACGACAGGTCGTCGAGGAAACTCCCCTGGTCTTTGGATATCGAGAGAAGGGTGCAAAGGTGCGGGAAGATCAGTGTAGCCTCGCGCTTGAAGGCAAGCCGTGCAAGCACACGTGAGTTACTCTATTGTCGAGCATTCTCCTCTAGAAAAACTGCAGCCGAATTTCTGAACTTTTACTTCTGCAGAAAAAAGCATTACGTATTAGAACAAAATCTCACATTGTTTTGCTCGTGTGGTCTCTCCATGCTCTACTGCATGAATTATTTTTCGTTTTCGTTTGGTGAAGAAAATTTCAAGCTTTAATGTTCAACATACGTTCAGTGTTTTAGATGTAGCAGCAATTCTTAACTGGGGCTAATAGCTTAACACTCGTATGTGATGTGGATTGCCATAGTGGAATATGTATACGATTTTTCACGATTTTACGCTAAGCTCAAAGACTGAACATTACTGCCTACTGTACAACTTGCACTGACCGTAGGTCGGTAATGTCTTTGAGGTTGAGCCAGAGGTACTCCTGAAGCCTGTGGTAAAATCATGGGCAGGGCCCACGTAAAATAAACGGTGGTTGGTACGCGTGGATGTTGACGGGGTGGAAGGAGTACCTTTGGTTGTAGGGCTGTTTTGTTTTATGTTATGTATAATATATAGGATATGTGTTTAATTGACTGTACATGAATACATGAATAACACAGAATTTAAAAACTCTTAATCTGCTTACCCACCAGGATTGGCTTTTCCCTCGGACTCAGCGAGGGATCCCACCACTACCGCCTCAAGGGCAGTGTGCTGGAGCTTCTGACTCTGGGTCGAGGGGATACAACTGGGGAGGATGACCAGTACCTCGCCCAAGCTACCTCACCTGCTATGCTGAACAGGGGCCTTGCGGAGGGATGGGGAGATTGGAAGGGATAGACAAGGAAGAGTGAAAAAAGTGGCCGTGGCCTTAAGTTAGGTACCATCCCGGCATTTGCCCGGAGGAGAAGTGGGAAACCAAGGAAATCCACTTCCAGGATGGCTGAGGTGGGAATCGAACCCACCTCTACTCAGTTGACCTCCCGCCGCTGAATGGACCCCGTTCCAGCCCTCGTACTACTTTTCAAATTTCGTGGCAGAGCCGGGAATCGAACCCGGACCTCCGGGGGTGGCAGCTAATCACACTAACCACTACACCACACAGCCGGACTACTGTGCTATCTTACTGTTCACAATCTATCTATAATATACTACACAATCTAAAGTACTGGATATTACGCTTCCTAAGCTAAGAAATTAAAATGCAATAAATTAATAATAACAAATCTAGATAACCGTACTGTTATAACAGTAAATAATTATTTACAATTTGATGTTGAATTCCAGAAATTTATAGCATTGAGAAACGCTTTAGTAATCATATTAAAACTGTGGGAGTAAAGTGTTACAAGTCGTCGGTTGCAGTGTTATGTTTGGCCTACAAGTGCCCATGGCTGGTCCGTGACCCGACAGCTCTGCACTCCAACCGACCAATCGAGCAGAGGAGGGGTGGCCACAGTTTTACTGTGGCTCTGTGCCTTTGTATTCGGGTTCGAACCCCACTGTCGGCAGTCCTGAAGATGGTTTTCCGTGGTCTCCCATTTTCACACCAGGCAAATGCTGGGGCTGTACCTTAATTAAGGCCGCGGCCGCATCCTTCCCATTCCTACGCCTTTCCGATCCCATCGTCACCATAAGACCTATCTGTGTCGGTGCGACGAAAAGCAAATAGCAAGAAAAAAACCTTTGTATTCGGGAGACGGAGAGGGGCTGGTCTCCGCTGCCGGCTGTTCTGAGAGACACCCTGTCACATCTTCTGTTCTGAGAGACACCCTGTCACATCTTCTGTTCTGAGAGACACTCTGTCACATCTTCTGTTCTGAGAGACACCCTGTCACATCTTCTGTTCTGAGAGACACCCTGTCACATCTTCTGTTCTGAGAGACACTCTGTCACATCTTCTGTTCTGAGAGACACTCTGTCACATCTTCTGTTCTGAGAGACACTCTGTCACATCTTCTGTTCTGAGAGACACCCTGTCACATCTTCTGTTCTGAGAGACACCCTGTCACATCTTCTGTTCTGAGAGACACCCTGTCACATCTTCTGTTCTGAGAGACACTCTGTCACATCTTCTGTTCTGAGAGACACCCTGTCACATCTTCTGTTCTGAGAGACACCCTGTCACATCTTCTGTTCTGAGAGACACTCTGTCACATCTTCTGTTCTGAGAGACACTCTGTCACATCTTCTGTTCTGAGAGACACCCTGTCACATCTTCTGTTCTGAGAGACACTGTCACATCTTCTGTTCTGAGAATGGTTTCCCGTGGTTTTCCATTCTCCTTCATTAAGCATCTCTGAGCATCTCCTTCACCCTGTCACATCTTCTGTTCTGAGAGACGACGTTACCGTGTTGTAGTAGTAGTAGTACAAAATAGGGGTCAAGAATTTAAACTGGGAACAACCGTTGAGTATTTTTTTTAAATGCTATTTGTTCGGGGCGTCGACCTACTTGACCCATAAGTTATATGAGGAACCTGCGTGTATTTTGTAAATGGCGGAAATGTAAAGTGTTGAATGTGAGGAAAGGAACGTTAAGGACGACACAAACACCAAAACCCTAGGCCAGGGATATTAATCATTCACTATTAAAACCCCTTGACCCGGCCCGGAATCGAACCCTGGGCCGCTGGGTGACAGGCCCCCTACACCACTACTGCTTACTATTAATAACAGTGACGATGATGACATGATAATTATTATAAAAAGACGAAGAAGAAGAATTGTTGTCGTCCTACGAGCTCATTCCATTTTGGGCACACTTCTTTTAAATCTTCCGTGGTTTGAATCCCTCTGACCTCCTGCAGAAGGAGATTCAATTCACGGCTGGCCACAAAAGTGAACGAATTGTTGTAGGTTGAGGATTTATGCATAGCGAGCATTGTCGTGTTAAGCACTGGTATTTTTCTCGTGGTGTTCGGGAAGGGTGAGAAATCGTTCAAAGAGTAGGTCACGGCTTGTATGGTAAGGATTCGGTGCAGTGAAGTGATTTTTTCAGCATGCATCTGCCTTCGAGGCGTAGCCATCCGAGGTCAACTGGGTAACATGATATGAAATTTCAAATGACAGATAAATCTTAAACAAGCATCCTGTGCAGGTTGTAGTTTACCTCGGAGTTCGGTTTTCGCGTCTTTGTAAACTACCTCACAATAGTCGGATATTGGAAGAGCAAGAGTTTCGACTAATTTCTTCTTTACGCTGAACGGAAAAGTAAATTTGAAATTGTTTAGCCTAAAGTGTGCAACGTGGCAAAAAGAGTTGTCTGTTCACAGATATTGTCTGTTCCGACCACGAGAGGTGTTCTTGAATAAGGGAAAAACTTGGTTTTGAAGTCGTACGTCAGGGATGAAAAGGAATGCTGGGTGGGCAGTTGATATAGTTTGGGATATTCTCGAGTTTAAAAGGAGTCCGATACGGAGTCGGGACTGAGGTAATGACATGTTTTCACGGCATGATGCCCTTCCGTATGCGAACCTCAGTTGAGGATCTAATGGAGATTAAACGAACGAGCTGAAAGGAATCGGCTGTGAACTCTTCCGGTATTTGCCTAGAAGTGGAAGTGGGAAACCACAGAAAACCATTCTTAGGACAGCCGACAGCGGAGAGGAAAAGTCCACTCAGTTTTAATTAATGTGTTTATGGGGTGATAGTACCTCATGGGGAACACTGTAAATACCTAATGATCTTCATTGCGGTCATCGTATTAACATGGTTATGATGGTATTTAGGGATTGTAATAAGGTTGTAAAGGGGAGGGCGCATAAGTCTCTGGTAAGACCCCAGCTGGAGTATGGGACCCTCACCAGAACTACTTCATACAAGAATGGGAAACGATTCAAAGGAAAGGAAAACGAATTGTTCTGGGTGATTTCCGACAAAGTCCGCCTCTGTGGCGTAGTGGTTAGTGTGATTAGCTACCACCCCCAGAGGCCCGGGTTCGATTCCAGGCTCTGCCACGAAGTTTGAAAAGTGGTACGAGCGCTGGCACGGGGTCCACTCAGTCTCGGGTGGTCAACTGAGTAGAGGAGGGTTCGATTCCCACCTCAGCCATCTGGAAGTGGTTTTCCGTGGTTTCCCACTTCTCCAGGCAAATGCCGGGATGGTACCTAACTTAAGGCCACGGCCGCTTCCTTCCCTCTTCCTTGTCTATCCCTTCCAAACTTCCCATTCCCCACCAAGGCCCCTGTTCAGCATAGCAGGTGAGGCCGCCGGGGCGAGGTACTGGTCATCCTTCCCAATTGTATCCCCAGACCCAGAGTCTGAAGCTCCAGGATACTACCTTGAGGCGGTAGAGGTGGTATCTCTCGCTGCGTCCGAGGGAAAAACCAACCCTGGAGGGTAAGCAGATTAAGAAAAAGAAGAGAAAAGAGATTTCCGACAAACGAATAGCATTAAGAAAATGTTGCAAAGTTTGGACTGGGAAGACTTGGGAGTAAGGAGACGAGATGATCGAGTATGTGGTATGTTCCGAGCTGTCACTGGAGAGATGGCGTGGAATGACATCAGTAGACGAATAAGCTTGAGTTGTGTTTTTAAAAGTTCGAAGGTAAAGTTAGAATTCAAGAGGACAAATTCGGATAAATATTCCTTTATAGGAAGACGAGTTAGGGATTGGAATAATTTATCAAGGGAAATGTTCGATAAATTTCTTTCTTTGGAACTCTTTAAGAAAACGTTAGGTATACAGCTGATAGGGAATCTGCCACCTGGGCGAACCCACTCGATAACAGTTAGCTCAGTTAATTTTTTCAGCGTTTCTAATCTATTTCTGGGGTGGCTGGAACCAGCCAGCTCTGATCGAGCTTTAAGGCCGGATGTCCGCCCTTCCTGATGCCACGTGATCTACCGGGATTCGAAGCTCAGCCTTCTGTGAAGAAGCTACTGTGCTAAACCAGCCTGGTCTCTCTCACTCCCAGGGGGCGTGATAGTTGACTGACGTTATCGCTGGCCTCTCTCCAATGTGGCTGGGATTTGAATGGCGGCCAATGTTGGATTTTTAAAATGAAAAATCACGTGGCTATGGTTTCGATTTCACGCAAAACTGGGAGTATAAAGCTATCTGGTGTCACGTGACACTACAAGTGTTAATGAACACGGAGTTTAACTCAAGCACTTGTCTGTTTACCCCGGAGAGAGATAAGCAGTCCTCACATTCTGATGGCTGTCACTGATCTGCTTGACCTACTCGAGCTCATTGCCCAACACTTCACCTGTACGTGCTAAATGGAGCAGCTCGCTATTATAGTTGCGTGCGTAAGCTAAGACAATTCGTGTTATCTTCGTTTGTTTTGTTAGAGCTCACAGAAGAATGCTGATTAAATTATGTATCACGACAGCGCTCAAAACATTACTTTCCTCAAACATTTGAAGAAATCATAGTGCCCGCCTCCATAGATTAACGGTTAGCTACTGGCTGCCGTCCTTGTGGTCTCTGGTTCGATTCCAGTCAGTCACCATTGATCTGCATTTAGGACAGTCGTCCACGTAGCAGATTCCCTACCTGTGGTTCACCTAGTCTTTTCTTAAATAATTGCAAATAATTTGTAAATTTTTTGAACAGAGCCTCCGTGGTTGAGGCGGTAGTGCGCCGGCCTCTTACCGCTGGGTTCCGTGGTTCAAATCCCGGCCACTCCATGTAAGATTTGTGCTGGACAAAGCAGACGCGGGACAGTTTTTTCTCCGGGTTCCCTGGTTTTCCCTGTCATCTTTCATTCCGGCAACACATCATTTCATTTCATCTGTCAGTCATTACTTATTGCTCCAGAGGAATGCGACAGGCTTCGGCAGCCGGTACAGTTCCTATATTCGCCGCTGGAGGGAGGTCGAATGACTGGATGGAGGCTGAGGATGTTCATTTTCATTGAACATCTCACTTGCAGGGGCGTGCGCTGAAATTATTTTCGATGAGGAGAGGGGATTTTAAATATTAAAAGTTGAGGACTTCTGTAACATAATGTTGGGTGCATATTGTGAAATTAGAAACACTAAATTAAAACTTTCAAAAATAATACAATTATTCAATTAAGACACATTTGTATTCATGTTTATTATTACAATAGCAGACGTCTCCTGGGTTTTTTGGTCAGCTCATGGATTATATTTTCGACGGTAACACGTTTTTCTTTGTGTATATAGAAAAGAGCTAACATTCAATCTTTTCTTGCAGTCATATTCTGAAAATAACCTTTTAAATATTTCAGGGATGAAAAAGAGTGTTCTGGTGGACAGTGGTTACTGATCATCATCATCATCATCATCATCATCTGTTTACCCTCCAGTTTCGGCTTTTCCCACGGACTCAGCGAGGGATCCCACCTCTACCGCCTCTAGGGCAGTGTCCTGGAGCTTCAGACTCTTGGTCGGGGATACAGCTGGGGAGAATGACCAGTACCTCGCCCAGGCGGCCTCACCTGCTATGCCGAACAGGGGCCTAGTGGAGGGATGGGAAGATTGGAAGGGATAGACAAGGAAGAGGGAAGGAAGCGTCCGTGGCCTTAAGTTAGGTACCATCCCGGCGTACGCCCGGAGGAGAAGTGGGGAACCACGGAAAACCACTTCCAGGATGGCTGAGGTGGAAATCGAACCCACCTCTACTCAGTTGATCTCCCGAGGCTGAGTGGACCCCGTTCCAGCCCTCATACCACTTTTCAAATTTCGTGGCAGAGCCGGGAATCGAACCTGGACCTCCGGGGGTGGCAGCTAATCACACTAACCACTACACCACAGAGGCGGACTGTTGGGAAAATATCACTGCCGCAAAATGTTAAGTGAAGAAATGAAGTCCAATGGTTCAGGATAATTGCTTTTAGAAGAAATATGTATTTATTAATGGAAGTATTAACACATTGCTGGCAAATGCGTAGTTCAATATTTTCTTTGCACTGACACAGAGAGGTGTTGTGGCGACGATGAGATCTGAAAAGCCTAGGAGTGAGAAGGAAGGGGTCGTGGCCTTAATTAAGGTACATCCCCAGCATTTTCCTGACGTGAAAATCGGAAACCTCGGAAAACATCTTTAGGGCTGTCGACAGTGGGGTTCAAACACACTATCTCCCGAATACTGGCCACACTTAAGCGACTGCAGCTATCGAGCTCGGTCTTCCTACTTAAAAAATAAAACACCACTCAGACTTCTTCGTCTACTGTCCGGTCCACGGTTAAATGGTTAGGAAGCTCTCCTTTGGTCACAGTGGTCCCGGGTTCGATCCCCGGAAGGGTCGGGAATTTTAACCGTAAATGGTTAACTCCCCTGGCACGGGGACTGGGTGTTTGTGCCGTATTCACCATCATTTCATCCTCATCACGACGCGCAGGTCACCTACGGGCGTACAATCAAAATAACGGCACCAGGCCTCTCCAGGGGCCACACACCATTATTATTATTATTATTATTATTATTATTATTATTATTATTATTATTATTATTATTATTATTATTATTCGTCTACTAATGTCATTCCACGCCAATGACACCTCCTCTCCTTACTTCCAATACTTCTCAGCTCAAAATTTGCAACATGTTGGTAAAACTACTTTTTGTCGGTAGTCATCCTTAACCTCGGCACTGGGTGGGGTATTGTGGCTAGTTCTACGCCCGGCCGCCTTTTCCCCCAGGAATTAACCTGGTACTCATTTTTCGTGAAGGCTGAGTGAACCTCAGGGCCAAGGATAAAACAAAAATGTTTTTATTGCAGCCAGTGGCCATGCACGGTTAATTCATATACCTGTATTTTTAAAACTCAGTTCACCAGGTGGGGCGGGGGGGGGGGGAGGTTAGGGGAGTTCAACCTCCCTCCGAAATAAAAATGAACTTGACAAATTGAAACAGCCTGCAATAAATTAGAAATAATGTAAAAACAAGCCCCCCCCCCCTCCCATGGCACTACAGTCCTGAAGGGGCTTGGCCTACCAGCTATGTGACAAAAATTGACGGGTGAAATACTAACCCGCAACACATGTATCACAAGGAAAATTTGTTGATCTACACTAGTGTCCAAAAGTTAAACATAATCATTAGACGAGGCCATACCGCCTGATAGTAATATCAGACGGATTGCTGAACAAACGGAAGCTGACTCACACACCATATGTCACACAACTTGTCCCAAAAAAACAGTGTCAGAAAGGTTCTGATAGCTAAGGTACCCCTTGGACAACAACTAACAAAACTTGACAACGTTTTCCACAAGAAAATATTCTGTTAATAGGGTGTATGGTTACCCCAAACGGCCACACCTGCTTCGCAGCGACGTGGCATGCTCTCTATCTGATGGTCCAAGAGCTCTTGTGGCAGTCGATCCCATTCCTCCGAAAGGGCAATGCGAAGGTCTTGGAGGGTCTTTGGTGAAGGCTGATGGGATGCAATTCGCCTCCCCAATGCATCCCAGGCATGTTCTATAGGATTCAGATCCGCAAACCTCGCTGGCCAGTCCATGCGATGAATGTCTTCCCCAGCCAGAACTTCATCCACCAGAGCAGCGCGGTGTGGTCGGGCGTTATCGTCCATTAAGAGGAGGTCTGGACCAATCGCATCTCTGAAGAGTCGAACAGAGTCAGTACCTCATCCTTGTATCTCCGAGCGATAACAGTGTTCCTCGGACCACCCATGAAGATGTGCAGGTCCGTACGGCCATTCAACATGATACCGCTCCACACCATGACACCACCACCACCACCACCACCACCACCACCACCATACTGGTCCCGTTTCATGATGTTCCTTTGGTTGTATGGGCTACCCGGTTCTCTCCAGATTAATGTGCGACGGGAATCGTTCTGCAAACTGAAGCGGGATTCATCTGTGGTCCAGTTTTGATCTTTACGACTCCACAGTAAACGGGTCCGTCTCTGTGCTGGAGTGAGCGGGACGCACACCGCTGGACGTCGGGCAAACAGCCCTGCTGTTCTGAGCCTGCGGTACACAGTTTGCCGGGAAACGGTAACCCCTGAGACGGCTGCAAGCTCCGCCGACAATTGTGTTGCAGGTGTACTCCGATTTCGTCGGGCGGTTAAAGCCAGATATTGGTCTTGCTGTGCGGTGGTTACCCTTGGTTGACCTGGTACTGGCCTACGACTAACATCTTCTGTGTCTCGAAATCGTCTGCAAAGCCTGGAAATGACACTTTCAATCAATCAATCAATACTGATCTGATCTGATCTGTGGCACATTCAAGGATACGGTGACTTTGGTCTGTGTCTGGCCTGCTTCCAGGCGGCCGAGTATTCTACCCTGCAAAATGGGGTTCAAATGGCGTCGTTGTGCCATTATGTTGTCACGTTCACCACGAGGCTACACTCCGCACACTATAACAAGGCAAGCACGACTGAGAGAATATGGGACGCAGGCACTGGCTGTGTTTACCTTGCGGTTACGCCACTAGTCAAAGCAGGGAACACTCCTTTCCTACACAGAGCGAACACGTAAGGTTGGTAGGTGCGTATGTCGTGCGATTTGCGGTCTATTTCCTGTTGCCCTGCTTACTCGTAACTTATGCTTAACTTTTGGACACTAGTGTAGTTCATGCAATACTGAACCTTAGATGACGGTACTTTTCTGGTCAGAGTTCTAAGTTGAAATCAGGCGCAAATCGGGTAAATGTCTTGGGGGTGGGGGGTGGGGGGGCTGATTAACATTAGCAAGGATGTGTGGAATGATGGACAACTATTAATGCAGACATTCCTATATGTTAACAATATTCACAATCAAACGGTAAAACAGAACAATAATAGAACTCGTTCCTCAAATACATTTCCTGAATTAATGTCCTGTTACTGTGCATTGTTCATTTCATGATGTGAAATGTGAAAGGCTCTACTACCAGATGTATCGCCTTAACATTCTTCATTACAAAATGTAGTTCTCTGAAGGAATGTCCGCTTTCTAATCTCACATCTTGTCTTGATATAAAATCATCTGCCACCTTGTCCAGATCTAACGCATTAGCTGTCTTTTTGTGTGTATATAACGAACTCCACATTTCATTGTAAAGGGCCTTAACATGTAGGAGTATTATTTTTGTTGTTGGGGAAGGGGGGTAAAATGACACTCTGCGCCCCTTAAGATCATTTTCGGGGGGACAGAAAACGGCTTGCGCCCCTCTCCCCAAGTCGGCACCACTGGCTGAAATATTATCACAAAGCTGTTTTTTTCTAGGCTCAGCCGCGATATGCACTTTGTATCTGTTTTGTGGAAATCTTTCTTTCTTTCTTGCTACGAAGTTTACGGTGGAAGCCGTGCACTGTCGTAGTTCGTATCCCGGCGTCTGTGACATAAAACTATCCGCAGCTTGATGACTGCAGAACATCGATTGCGTGACGCTGTTCCGTGTACAGATTGTCGTTACATAACGGATGACCATCGGTGGGAAAACTGAAGGTTCTATTTCTTCATACCCTTTGGCCTTGTCCAGTAGACCATATGGTAGAGTCTTGTCATGTTTACCAGCCCGTGCACGACTGATAACATCTCATCGCCATCACGAGTTGCAATTGTCTCACAACTCGCTGTCTCTTTCTGGTGCCCTAAGACAGTATCTCTTAGGGAGACGTGCCAGCGTTATCTTAATAATAATAATAATAATAATAATAATAATAATAATAATAATAATAATAATAATAATAATAATGGAGAGCCTCCGTGGAACAGACGACAGCGCGTCGGCCTCTCACCGCTGGATACCGTGGTTCAAATCCCGGTCACTCCATGGGAGATTTGTGTTGGACAAAGCGGAGGCGGGACAGGATTTTCTCCGGATACTCCGGTTTTCCCTGTCATCTTTCATTCCAGCAACACTCTCCATTCTCATTTCATAGCATCTATCACTCATTAATATAAATCACTTTGGGAGTGGCGACCCCATCGTACTAACAGCCTAAATCTGCCTCATTCATTACATCCCTGACTCGGCCAATGACTGGAAAAATAGGTTGTAGGTCTTCATTTTCAATAATAATAATAATAATAATAATAATAATAATAATAATAATAATAATAATAATAATAATAATAATAATAATAATAGTACTTTACACACACATACATAAGCTACATCTTCATTATAGACTCTCATGCCTTTTATTTTTCAGTCTGCAAGTCTCCATGAATTTAATAAACGCCTCCACAATCCTTTATTTAACTACCTCTGCGACCTCGTGCAGTTCCATATCTACGAGGGTTGTAAATAAAGTACTGGCAATATTTAATGAACTAACAAGTACAATTGCATCACATTCCTTGAGTGTAGTCACTCGCAAATTCTATTACCTTTTTTCCAAATCTCGGGAAGCCGTTGGGGACCGTTTTCAAGGCTTTCTCTGTTGATGACAGCGACGGAGCGCGGAGTACAGATGCCACGTCAGGAAATCGGCGGCCTCGGAAGGGTTCGTTCAACTTCGGAAACAGGTCGAAGTCACAAGGACTCATGTCTGGTGAGTACGGAGGGTGTTTGATATGACAAGGTGAGTTGCCATGCAACACGATAGGATAATCGTCTCACAATACACGTGGACGTTTGCGCCGAATAGACGGACACAGACGTCGCTCCAGTAGTCACTGTGTGACGGGTTGTCCTTCAAGCACAGGATGCATAAGGATAACAACCTCATAGTTGTATGCAATGCTGAGCATGAGCTTCACCCGACTGGGTTTCTGTCGAAATTTCTGTGGACCTGGCGAATCTGGGGGAAACCATTCATTCGATTGACGCTTTAATTCAGGTTCGTAGGCTCATGCCCACGTCTCATCAATGGCGACAATACGCTGCATAAATGCGTCTCTTTGGTTGCGCTATCTGTCCAGGTGGATGCCAACCAGTGCATACCGGTGCCATTTCTGTACGTCGATGAGTTGATGTGAAACCCAGAGGGACGCAATTCTCCTCATGTTAAGACATTTCGTCAGTATGCGCCACACCGTTTGATGACTGAGACCATGTTATACGGATAATTCCAGGACAGTACATCGATGGCCTACTGAAAAGAGACCACTCACGATGTCAACCTGATCTTGAGGAATGGACGGCCGACTTGTGCGGTGCAAATCCACAGTCTATTCCGACCCGCACGGAACGCCTTGACCCATCGTGCCGGTATTGCATTCTCACCACGGGCTTCACGTAATGCTCGATAATATTCTGATGCATTTTAAGATTGAAAATATTTCTTAGCAAAGTAGGGGTCCCCCATACTACGAACAACGTAAAATTAAGCAATTTCCTCAATTGTACCCAAAGTTGAAGTGCTAAAGGGCCCGGAAAAGGTTTTTTTTTTTTTTTTTTTTTTTGCTTTAACGTCGCACCGACACAGATAGGTCTTATGGCGACGATGGAACAGGAAAGGGCTAGGAGTGGGAAGGAAGTGGCCGTGGCCTTAATTAAGGTATAGCCCCAGCATTTGCCTGGTGTAAAAATGGGAAACCACGGAAAACCATTTTCAGGGCTGCCGACAGTGGGGTTCGAACCTACTATCTCCCGAATACTGGATACTGGCCGCACTTAAGCGACTGCAGCTATCGAGCTCGGTGGAAAAGTTTCGAATTGTGAGTCTATGATAGCTCTCTCAAAATATAAAAACAAATTTCGGAACTAAATTCCGGCCTAAATGTTGTTCGAAAAAACAGCCTGAAATCGCTTGTTTCTTTACTCATTTTCTTTTTTATTCGAATCGTAGCCAAGTTATTCTTTCTGTAATATGATCCTTGGTTCAATACCCTCAGGCGTTTTTTAATTTTTGTCCACATCGAATGTAGTTATAAGGACGTAAGTGAAACTCTGCATTGACTCACATTAGCGCTCTTAGTGGCTGTTAAGTGAAACAAGACATTGTCTCACATTAGCGCTCGTAGTGGTAGAAAAAGGAAAACTGCTTATCTAATCGACCGGATAACGATGATTAAGAAAAGGATTGTAATTTTTAGGAATAAATAAAGAATTATTCTCATATTTTATTACATCCTATTTACGTAAAATTCGTAGCTCATATCCCTGGGATGTTTTCAACATGAGTTGCTTGCCTTACAACTGTGGATTTTTGCTACGGGCAACTTCGATTTTAATCTACGAACACTGATCACCTTTTGAAAACATGCCTTAGAGCGGTGAAATCGACATTTTTCACGTCAACGGCACACAGCAACAATACTCCCAACTGGATGCCCGTCAAATGCACACTACACCTGACCGCTCCCATATCCTATTTGCGCATGCCCGATCTCCTGCGAGCGTCTGTACTATGTTGCCTATATTTTATGTACAGCCTTCGTATTATCTTTAAGTAATTAGAAACTGAGTCTGACTGTCGTCGTCTTGGCCTCCCTGTAGTTGTCCAACCCTCCGTGACAGAGTCCATTATTCTCCTTGATAACCTATCCTCCTCCATTCGCCTCACATGATCCCACCACCGAATTGGACTTAAGCATACAGCTTTATCAATCGAGTTCATTCCTAACTTAGCCTTTACATCCTCATTCCAGGTACCCTGTGCAATTGTTCCCACCAGTTTGTATGAACAATCACTCTCAATATTTTCATGTCTGTTATTACCTAGTCATGAATAAGATATCCTGAGTCTACCCCAGCGACAAGGCCTTGCCTTTAGGATATGAATGAAATGACTCCACCCAGCTTTCACTCCCGGACAACAAAGATGGTCTGAAAACAGATCGGTATATAGATAGTTTCATAGGATATCTCCCTGGTTCAGGCGGCAGCACGCCAGCCTCTCACCGCTAGGTTCCGTGGTTCAAATCCCGGTCAGTCAGATTTGTGCTGGACAAAGAGGAGGCGGGGCAGGATTTTCTCCGGGTACTCCGGTTTTCCCTGTCATATTTCATTCCAGCAACACTCTCCAATATCATTTCATTTCATTTGTCATTCATTAATCATTGCCCCAGAGGAGTGCAACAGGCTTCGGCAACCGGCCGCTAAATGAGGGATTCACTCCATTCCTGACCCGGTCCAATGACTGAAAACAGGCTGTGGATTTTCGTTTTCATAAAGATAGTTTCATCCGGGAGTCGTCCGACTCGTTGGCTGAATGGTCAGCGTAGTGGTCTTCGGTTCAGAGGGTCCCGGGTTCGATTCCCAGCCGGGTCGGGGATTTTAACCTTAATTGGTTAATTCCAATGGCACGGGGGCTGGGTGTATGTGTTGTCTTCATCATCATTTCATCCTCATCACGTAGCGCAGGTCGCCTCCAGGAGTCAAATAGAAAGACTTGCACCTGGCGAGCCGAACCCGTCCTGGGATATTCCAGCACTAAAAGCCATACGACATTTAATTTCATTTCATCCGGGAGTCGACCAGAATACTGGTGCAGAGCAAGTGGCCGCGCGGTTTGGGTCACGTACCTATCAGCTAGTGTGTTCGAACGCCACGTCAGTAGCGCTGAAGACCATTTACCGTGGTTTCTCATTTTCACACCATGCTTTGTCGTAATTAAGGCCGCGGCCGCTTCCTTCCCACTCCTAGCCGTTTCCTGTCCCATAAGACACCTGTGTCGGTGCGACATGAACCAAATTGTAAACAAAATATATAAATATACTAGCTATATTACCCGCCACTGCCCGGGCATTTTATTGTTTCCTTTAGGTATTTCATTACCTGTTAATTATGTGTGAAAATAATTTTTATAGATTTCGTTATTGTGGCGTTGACTGATTAAGAATTACTGTATTTTGTAGTTTAGAAGTTATTGCTGTGTTAGATTATTTTATTTCTTGTTAATCCCACTAATCTCGGTGTCCAGCTCCATGGCTAAATGGTTAGCGTGCTGGCCTTTGGTCACAGGGGTCCCGGCTTCGATTCCCGACAGGGTCGGGAATTTTAATCATCATTGGTTAATTTCTCTGGCACGGGGGCTGGGTGTATGTGTTGTCTTCATCATCATTTCATCCTCATCACGACGCGCAGGTCGTCTACGGGAGTCAAATCAAAAGACCTGCACCTGGCGAGCCGAACATGTCCTCGGACTCTCCCGGCACTAAAAGCCATCTGCCATTTCATTTCACACTAATCTCGATAAGTTTCGACATTTTCTTCATCACCACATTTGGCCAATGCCTACGTAGATGAACTGGTACTAAACGGCATCCAGAGTGCCCCATTATAACTCAGCGACCGCGGAAACTATGCATTCGACGCTATTATAGGTCGTTTTCGATTGATCTTGTACGTCATTCGCTCCCTTAGGTTTGCTAGAAAGTGTTTTACTCCTCGAGTATCTTTTCGAGACAGTAATTCGTATTTATGCCTTTGCTGGCAAGAAGTAGTGTTTACAGTGCACGATGTCTTCTGGTATAGGATAGAATAAAATTGTTACTTTCATTGATCTGTCTCTTTGACAATATGAAAGTGGCTGAGGTATTAGTGACGCTAGTAATGCCATTCCTTATGCAGCCAGTCCCTGCTATGAATGGTGTGAAAATGTCGCTCATAGGGTCGGTTGGTGCACGCATTTCAGTGGGCTTGGCAGACTGATGTGCAGTAGAAACTTCTGACTCAGTGAGGAAAGCAACGGGAAACTTCCTCACTCCTCATTTCCCTAGTACGCCTCTTCAGTGACACACAGGCCGTCTATGACAGCTGATGGCGGAGCTGTTGAGGATCCAACCAACCTTCCGGCCGAATACCCAACAAACAAACAAACAAACAAACACAATTCGTATTTGTACGAAATTTGGTTGAGGACTGATCTGGAAGATATTGTACACAGTACATCTACAATTTTGGTAATTTTCTCTTTCACACCTTTTGCTTTTAGGATTTGTATTACTTGTTTCAAGTTTTTTTAAGCTTTCTTAATTGTGATGTTGATTGATTGTTTATGAACTCTTTGTAAATTTGCAAATTCAGAAATATTGTTATGTGTATAATTTTACGTTTTAGCTTGAAATTATTTTGTTTTGCCTTAAAGTATTTCCTTGTGGCTGCCCAGATTGTCTGGTGAGTGGTTGATCATTTGAAACAATAATAAAAATAAGTTATATCGTAATGTATTTACCCGTCGCATAATGGATATGATATACACGATTCCAACTGTCAATGGGACTGTCACCAATCAGCCGAGCGACACCGAAAACTGTGTAAACAACATTAATCTCGAAGGGTTTTGACATTTTCTTTATCACACCTTCTACATCACCATGCCGATGGGTGCTGAACTTGGATTAAAATGACATCCGGAGTGTCAGTATTCATCTATCTAAGCTGCCCCGAAAACTATGGATTCGACCGTATTAATCGTCGTTTTCGATTATTTTTTGTATTACCCCTCCGCCAGGGGTGCTAGGGTGTCTTACCCAACGTAATTATTTTTCCACATAGTAGTCTATAGTAAGTCATGTGTGCACCAATTTTAGTTGAGAGCTATGTTGGAATATAACACATACTTCCATAATCTCGGTCATTTTGGACATTTTTTCACCCCTTCCCAACCTCCAATCCGACTGGGCCTGAACTATAACTTTTTTTTTTTTGCTAGTTGCTTTACGTCGCACCGACACAGATAGGTCTTATGGCGACGATGGGAGAAGGAAGGGCTAGGAGTGGGAAGGAAGCGGCCGTGGCCTTAATTAAGGTACAGCCCCAGCATTTGCCTGGTGTGAAAATGGGAAACCATGGAAAACCATTTTCAGGGACGCCGACAGTGGGGTTCGAACCTACTATCTCCCGAATTCTGGATACTGGCCGCACTTAAGCGACTGCAGCTATCGAGCTCGTTGAACTATAACTTAAACGGCATCCAAAGAGTCACGGTGTTAGGGGAGTCCTGCCCCACAGTAATTTTTTCTTTGTTTGAAAGCTATGCCGGAACATAAACTAGTGTCCAAAAGTTAAGCATAATCACTAAACGAGGCCATACCGCCCGATAGGAATGTCAGACGGATTGCTGAACAAACGGAAGCTGACTCACACACCATATGTCGCACAACTTGTCCAAAAAACAGTGTCAGAAAGGTTCTGATAGCTAAGGTACACCTTTGACAACAACTAACAAAACTTGGCAATGTCTTCCACAACAAAATATTCTGTTAATAGGGTGTATGGTTACCCCTAACGGCCACACATGCTTCGCAGCGACGTGGCATGCTCTCTATCAGATGGTCCAAGAGCTCTTGTGGCTGTCGATCCCATTCCTCCGAAAGGGCAATGTGAAGGTCTTGGAGGGTCCTTGGTGGAGGCTGACGGGATGAAATTCGCCTCCCCAATGCATCCCAGACATGTTCTATAGGATTCAGATGCGCAGACCTCACTGGCCAGTCCATGCAATGAATGTCTTTCCCAGCCAGAAATTCATCCACCAGAGCAGCGTGGTGTGGTCGAGCATTATCGTCCATTAAGAGGAAGTCTGGACCAACCGCACCTCTGAAGAGTCGAACATGTGGTCTTAGTACCTCATCCCTGTATATCCGAGCGTTAACAGTGTTCCTCGGACCACGCATGAAGATGTGCAGGTCCGTAGGGCCATTCAACATACGGTCCCGTTCCACGACCTTCCTGTGGTTGTATCGGCTACCCGGTTCTCTCCAGATTAATGTGCGACGGGAATCGTTCTGCAAACTGAAGCGGGATTCATCTGTGAAGAGCAAATGCCTCCATTCATCCATAGTCCAGTGTCGATGTTGAGTACTCCAAAGTAAACGGGCCCGTCTCTGTGCTGGAGTGAGCGGGACGCACACCGCTGGACGTCGGGCAAACAGCCCTGCTATTCTGAGCCTCCGGTACATAGTTTGCCGGGAAGCGGCAATCCCTGAGGCGGCTGCAAGCTCCGGCAACAATTGTGTTGCAGGTGCACTCCGATTTCGTCGGGCGGTTAAGGCCAGTTGTCGGTCCTGCTGTTTGGTGGTTACCCTTGGTCGACCTGGTACTGGCCTATGACTAACATCTCCTATGTCTCGAAATCGTCTCCAAAGCCTGGATATGACACTTTGTGGCACATTCAAGGATATGGCGACTTCGGTCTGTGTCTGATCTGTTTCCAGGCGGCCAAGTATTCTACCCTGTAAAACAGGGTCCAAATGGCGTCGTTGTGCCTTTATGTTGTGTCGTTCACCACGAGGCTACACTCCGCACACTGTAACAGGGCAAACACGACTGAGGGAATATGGGGCGCAGGCACTGGCTGTGTTGACTTCGCGGTTACACTGCTTGTCAAAGCAGGGAACATTCCTTTCCTATACAGAGCGAACACGTACAGGTTGTTAGGTGTATATGTCGTGCGATTTGTGGTCTATTTCCTGTTGCCCTGCTTACTCGTAACTTATGCTTAACATTTGGACACTAGCGTACATTGATCCATAATCTCGGTTACTCTGGATATTTTCTTTTTTTTTACCCTTTCTCACCCCCATGCCGAATGGGGACTGAACTTGGACTTAAACGACATGCGGAGTGTCACTGTTCATCTCAGCGGCTTCGAAACCTATGTTTTCGACACTATTTTCGATTATATTTATACATGCCACCCTCTCCGGACCACAGCCCCTAGGCGTAACTTAACCCCACAGAGCTTCTTTCGAGACAGTCATATGTGTAGCAGAATCTCTCCTTGGCCTAGCCTACATTTACGCACGTGCCTACTTCGAACACCAGGCCTGCATTCTACTGCAGAATCCTTGAGCTGACGTTGCCATGGTAAAAATGAAATGGCGTATGGCTTTTAGTGCCTGGAGTGCCCAAGTTGCCATGGTTGCGGCTGGTCAGTTCTTCATTCAATTCCTAGAGCGGGGTAGTGTAATGCCAATATCTCCAAAACGGTCGGTTTTAGGCTCTTAAAACTTGGTTTACGGGGCCTGTAGGGCCTTACCGAGTTTTGTTCTCCCCTTCGTAAGGCTTAAAATGAGCTTTGTCTTGTCCTTGTACGACAAATTGAATACTAGCCTATATTCGCCGATGTTAATGTGCCGAAGGGCCTAAATCTAGGGAATGGACAGGGGTGTTAAAATTTCTTGTAGAGGGTCCTAAAAGTTAAGTATACAAAATTTGTTTCAAATTGGTGGAACTGTATTGATTTGTATAAGGTACAGACAGACAGACAGACAGACAGACAGACAGACAGACAGACAGACAGACAGACAGACAGACAGACAGACATTCTGCTTTATATATATATATAATTTTGCGTAGTTTTCTTTTTGCCGAATAATTAACCTTACAGGTGAAAGCAGAAACAGACGTGGAAGGTGAGCATACACCTAAATTCGCATCCTGTTCTTTATTAGATATTTTCCTTGGAATACAGGCACTCGACGAAACTCTTTCCTTCTGTTTGTTTCACCATCGTGGGGAAACAGTTTCTGTACCACTGCGAAGATTGCCGAAGCGACCTGATTACCAAATAATGCGCACAGTGTTTCGTAAACTTGTGCATTGAGAACTTGTTGCTGGGACACGGTACTTATGAAGAAGATACTTGAAGCACGAAGTGTTACTATGTTAAGTCCTTTAATGGATAGGAACACAGGCTCTCTGGGACGTGTAGTAGGTTATGAATGTCTAGCCCTTGGTCCCGTTTCCCGATACGAGGTCGGGGATGAGGCGAGATGGGATATGAAATTACATGACATGCATTTACGGCCGGATGCCCTTTCTGAAACCGACCTCACCTGAGGAGTTAATGAAGATGAAATTGTATATATAAGTAAGAAGTACATAAAATGCAGACTAGTATAAGCAAGAAAGACATTTCTTAAGAAAAGAAATTTGATCAGTTGAAATTTGACATGGAAATTAGAAAGATGTTTCTGAAGACTTTCGTCTGTAGCGTTGCATTGCATGGGAGTGAAATATGGACGATAAGTAGCTCACGAAGAAAGAGAATAGAAGCGTTTGAGATGTGGTGTTACAGAAGAAAACTGAAGGTGAGATAGTTAGAAAGAATCACGAATGAAGAGAATTGGTGAGAGGGGAACAATTTGGCGAAATTTGACCAGAACAAGAGAGAATGATAGGACACACTGTAAGCTATCCAGGACTTGTTCAGTTGGTTTTTGAGGGAAGTGTAGGCTGTAAAAACTGAAATATCGAGAAGATTAGAGTAGATGTAGGATGTAGTAGTAACGTAGAACTGAAAATATACCACAGGATAGGGTGGCATGGAGAGCTGCATCAAGCGAATTTGTGGACAGATGACTCAAACACAACATAATAGCTTGTTGCAATTTCTAGCCTGGTGCAGCCCTTGTAAGGCAGACCCTCCAACGAGGGCTCTGTTATACTATGACACTAGTGTGGCCACCAGAAATCATGTATAGATCCATTTCAAAAGATGTCAACAAGTGAGGACCTACTTTTGTTGGTAAGGATGCTGTTTGCGAAATTAAATATTCCTAAAATGTTCTTGTCAGCAACATTCTCAAAATCGGGTACGAAATACACCATAATTTCGTTCCGCGCATTTATTTTGGCATATATGTCACTGTACTCGTCGGTTGCATTGTTCCATTGTTGCACTGGGCATTTTTCAACTTGGGCTATTAAGTCCTCTGTATTCACTTGCTTATTATTAATTAGTGAACTCTTTAATCTTATGCCCAGCACTACACGTCTTCATAACGTTTCCCTCAGCCATCATGATCACAATATTGAAAAGAGGAAAATGCTGAGGCTGTACCTTAATTAAGGCCATGGCCACTGCGTTCTCAGTCCTAACCCTTTCCCATCCTTCCTTCGCCTAAAACCTTCGATGTGTTAGTGCGACGTTTAAACAAGTAGCAAAAATATAGCAGCCGTGAGTCTACATATCTGCTAAGGTTGTGAGGTCCTCTAATTTTGGTGAAGGTCAGTCTAGAATTTGTCCGTACAAGGAAAGACGACCTCCACGTAGTTACTATGAGATTAATTCGATAATTAATTTCCTTCAAATTCACTGGAAGATATTGCAATTGTGTGCAAAATGTATTTGAGGAAACATTGTGTCCAGGACTTTATTTGCAAGAAAACATTTACAGAAGCCACCAACTGCTTCTCCTTCATGTAATCATCACTAGGGCCCGGATGTTTATGACATTTTATTTTTTATGATTTTATCTACGGTGTCTAAAATTATGCCGTCAAAGGGGCTTAATTGAGACCCATTCAACCACGCTCTGCTACCACTTGCAATTTCATATAAAGTCTTATTTTTGCTTTTTTTTAACTTTTTTGTCATTTTCCGGTAATTTTTCATATTCTGTTCATATTTCCCCGTGAATTTTCGTATTTTTATCATAATTTATTTTTGATTCCATTTTCGCATGCTTGCTTGCCGTCGTCTCAAAGACGGATTTTTCACATCTCCTAATTGCCTGTAATTTCCTATAATTATATTTCTTAGAAATATATTTTATGTGAATGAGGAGGGTAAACTGTATAGAAAGAGGCAGATGCGTAGAAAGCGACAGAAAGGTGAGCCTCAACTGAACTCTGATGATTTGACGTGTTTCAAATATGCCCCTATAACATCCTACGATGTTGAGCGGTTTTTCTCCCCATTACAAGTCAATGTTGTGTGAAAATAGAAAATCGTTCCTATTTGAAAACTTTAAAATTAATGTAATTTGCTGTTGTAATTCTTTCTGATCGCTCATCAAAATGTGACATTTATTTCATTCTTGACAGAGTCGAGAGTTACCCCTGGATTGAGTAAATAAATAAATTCAAAATACCGCATAATAGTAAGAATTAATACTGTTAATTATTTAATGTGCTGGATTTTAAAAGTGTATTTTAATTATAATGTTAATTTAAACAGCGGCGAGATTTTGAAGATTCCAAAAATATTACCAAAAATGTTGAAGTTACATTTATTGTCATATTTTAATACTTTTTAGGTCATAAATGCTTACATATTTCTAACACTTTTAGGTCATTAACATCCGGGTCCTAATCAACACGTATCTGTGTGCTCGCATTCAGGAAATATCAGGTTCGAACCGCACTGTCGGTAGCCCTAAAGACGGTTTCCCGTTATTTCGCATTTATCACACCGGGAAAATGCTGGGGCTGTACCGTAATTCAGGCTGTGGTCGCATCCATTCCACTCCCATCTCTTTCCTACGGTATCGTCGCCGTTAGACTGGTCAGTGTAGTTGCTACGTAAACCAGACTGTAAAAAGAAAAATGTATCTTTTAAGCGGAATTTGTGAGCTAACGTTCGAATTTCAGCTTCGCCAAACGTGATATGCTTCCCAGAGTTATCTGGTCTAAGCTTGGAATTTAAAAACTTGACACATTCAAGCAAATCGCCATACTGGCCTCAATGTACTTTATATGGATCCATTACATAATCAGTGATTGGAAAAGTTTAAAATAAAAGTAATTGGGTGAATTGCAGTTACCAGAGGAATAGTTTACTCAGTTATAATTAGAAATTATATTTTCAACGAGTAATCCGTAAAATTACAATTACTTCACCGAAGGAAATAGGGTCATGTAATAAAATGTGTGACGCAATGTTACCTAGCAACAGTACCTTGAGAGCTCACAGGCCATTACTGTATAAAGATAATACCCGTCTCCCATAAACTCGGAAACCACAGATAGTGGATATTGTTTATCGTAATATTTTCTTATTTTTGATACATGAGGTATACAAAAGGTGATATCCTACAGCGCATAAAGGAGGCACAAATAAAGAAGTGTCCGGAAAATATTATAAACCAATTTTAACACTTAAATGATTTAGGAATTGAACGGAGAGAGAGAATGGTGTGAGATGAATATTAGAAACATTTTGTTAATAAATGGAACTTTACAAAAACAAGAAGAAAACACGAGACTTGTCGGACGTGCTATAGAGGTTTGTGGGATACCCTGGAAGCGTGACCCCGCAAAGCGAGGGTCACCACAGTCCCTGCATACCACGTCCGATATCTCAAATGAATATTTATATTATATTATCAAAACATGCAGTTTAAATAGAACATGGCGGTTCATTATTTATACGCTATGAAGTATAACCTACTAGCTCTACATCTCAACAAAGTTATATTATCTAGGTTACCTTAGACTCAATTCCGTCACTAACTAGCATACATCAATTCTTACCTCTTACCAGTTTACTTCTCCACATTCACTTAATAATGTTGAATAATTTAGCAATTCTTCCCAGGTGCACACACTCTCTATGGAATAACTTTACAACGATATACAACTGAGTTCCGTTATCAACTTTCCTCCCATCCTCCTCATCCATAAATTTCTCTCTTTTTCCCCTTGTCTGTAAACAATATTTTATAAGATGTGTCATGGCCATCCATTAGTATTTCACATCACAACGTACACGGTTGCTAGGTAACATGACATCACACTTTTTTTGAAAGACATATTTGTTTTAGAATAGAGACATGAAGTGGTTGTCAATACTAAAAGAGACCAAACAAACTTTCAAAATGATCGCTTCCAAGCAAAGTTTATATGTCACATTCGTGTTTTCATTATTTTCAAAGTCAAATAATTCAAAATATTTATTCAAATAGAGGAATTGAAATTCCTTAGCACCTTCGCCGTCACATGTTTATTCCCGTTCCATGCACGATTATTTAAATCTCGGCAAGTACCTACAACAAACTGCGAGTAGAATGAACGCGTGAGTCTTGTGTCCTTGGCAGGGTTGGCAAGTTTAAAACAAAATGTTTTATACAGCGTGTTTGAAATTGTTTAAGATAATACACATTGATTAAAATTAGTTTTAAACTCAATGTTTCAAACAACTGTATAAAACATGTTTTTTAAAATATATGTTTTGGAGATTTTTCGGTTTTCGTATTTTTTATTCACCATTTTCAATATAGTAGAGTACCGCGGTCTTCTCTGCCTTCTACTGAAGGATTTGCATAATTGTATGAAGTTTATACAGTGATATTCTGTAATGGTTTGATGTCCTTGTTTAAATTTTGCCAAAGAACATCCATAGAAATCTATAGGTATGTTTTAAAATTATAATTCCAAATGTCACTGCCACTGCCACTTTGTCATTATTCAGTGGGTTTCTTGTTGAGTTCACAGAAAACACAAACTAGTTTGGCAGCCTTCTCAGTCCCTAACCTATTCCTGACTGCTATGCACAAACCGAAAAGTGGCCAAAGACATTATATCCCAGCTGATGAAACAACTACACTATTAGCTGATGTGCCAGGCCCGAAGTTGTGTGATGAATGTTGTTCTGCAGTGTCACCCACCAAGTGAGGCTTTTAACTTCATTTAGTACTGCAGGACTAAACAGGTATTCCTTGAAAGGTGAACATTTTGCTTTGTACTTAAGTAGCTCAGGCATTGCTTCAACAGACTCCACAGCAGAATGATATTGTTCATCACTCAGTCTCTTTCCTCGACAGCGTGGATCCGTGGGATTGGCTAGGAGATGAGCATCAGTTATAGCAGTATCAAATTGTTTTATGAATTTGTTTAAGTCGCTGGGATCGTTTTCAGGTCAAGCCAAACCTCAACTGCTTCTCCAATGGTACAGTCATCACGCTGCAATGAGACTATTACAGTTTTAATTTTTTTGAGATAGTCTTGAACATTTTGTTTCAAACAGATATCGTTTACCTTTGCACTTGTAATTGGTTCAATGGAACTTCGGTTTTCAGTGCAGGCTTTGACAATAATACGCCAGTTTCCCAAATAGGACCAGCAGTGTGTTTCCTTGAGCAGCCAACCATAAGTTGCAGGGAAAGAAATCCCAGCTGATAACCAAATTTCCTTGCTGGCTGACTCTGATCAAAATTATCTCTAAATTATTTATATTTAGGCCTTAAAAATACAGCATTTTATTATACGGTTTAAAACATGTTCAGAATGAAGAACTGTTGAAAACAAAAACATGTTTAATGATTTTTATTACATGGTTTAAAACATATTTAGAATGAAGTAAGGTAAGGGTTATACTGCCCGAAGGCAGGTCCGAACCTCCGCAGAGGTGTTCCTGAGCCGGAGTTTGCGTGCGGTAGGGTGGCCAGTTCCTTTCCGCTCCTCCATTCCCTTACCCCCACCAACAGCGCGTGGCAACCCATCCAACTCCTGACCACGCCAAATGTTGCTTAACTTCGGAGATCTCACGGGATCCGGTGTTTCAACACAGCTACGGCCGTTGGCTTTAGAATGAAAAGGCTGTTTAAAACAAAACAAAAAAACACGTTTTAATGATTTTTTTAAAGACTGTTATTTTTCCCACCCTGATCCTTGGATTTATGCATTTGGCGAGTCACCTTGCGAATGCTAGAGCATCAGAGTTACCAAACACTGGATGAGATTAAGTGGATTACTGGAATATAACGCTTACAATTTTATTTCAAGAAGAAAATTACGAGTGAAAAAAATACATTTAGTATACTATAAAACCGTGTTTACTATAAAACTTGTCGTTATAAGCACAATAATTCGATTACTTCCCAATTCTGAACATAGGATGTAAAATTCATCTTTTTTAGATTAAGAAGAAAAGATGTCAGTAATGCGTACCGATGCTAACTCTCAGAAAAGAAAAGCACTGCAAGAATGTATTCATTTGTTGAGAGTAGGTCACGCACTGTTTCAGCATCAGATTTTTGTGAAGAAAAAGAGTGCTTTCGTGAGACCGTGGGTTCGAATCCCACTGTCGGCAGCCCGGAGGATGATCTTCAGTGGTTTCCCATTTTTACAACAGACAAATGCTGGTGTTATCCCTAATCAAGGCCACGGTCGCTTCTTTCCCACTCCCCGCCCTTTCCTGTCCCGTCGTCGCCATAAGACCTATCTGTGTCGGTGCGAAGTAAAGTAAAAAAGAAAAATTTCTCAAAAATCAGCTGTTTCACTTTGTATATTATTATTTAATTAGTTCCCTTCTGAAATAAAATAAGAATGCAGGGCATATGACGTACAATCTAAACATATCCAGTTGTATCCACTGTTCCATTTTTGACACACTTATTTCCGTAATAATACAGACCGAATACCAAACCAATTCGTTCGTGCTCAAAGGAGTGGGTATCCAGACTAAACTTTTCGAGAGGATCAACCAGGCTTGCCTCCGATACTTCGGACACATGGCCAGAAGAACAGACACGCTGGAGAAGCTTATGATGCAGGAAAGTTAATGGCTAGAGATCCCGAGGTAGACACCCAATCAGATTTGTGGACCACCTGCATATCCCGTGGTGGGCGACAGACCACCAGACTTGGCAACTCCTAGCTCCTTCGTATAACAAACACTTCCTCTTTCATTGAACTACTTGTCCATTCCCATACGAATCCCGAACATTTCGTACTATTGGACCGGCGAAGTGTCAGCTAATGACTTCAAAATATTTAGGCCCGGTTTCTTCAACTCTGTGTTAAATTTCACTTAACAAAAGTTAACTATCAATTGTTATTAACTTAACACTACGGTTAAAAGTATTCTGTTTCACGTACACATTTCCAACATTTATTACGAAACAATAATTGTTGAAGACAAATTAACACTTTTCCGTAAGATTTCTGAATGCATTTGACAGCGAGTGTCTTGTGTTTCTTTACATAAAGCGCTCCTAGCGGTATGTTGGAATAGTATTCTGTCACACATGGCTGACATTATTATAGGTTATGGTTACCGGGGACCGATAACACGTAAACATGCCAACTGTGAGGCAACATGCGAGACAAATGTTGTTATAGATTTCATTTGAAAATACGTGAGTGTGCTTGAAGAATGAAAGCACGGACTGTTATATCACCGCATTCAATATGTTCTTATATGAGTGCAATCTAAGGCTCCTGAATCACCGGAAAAATGTGATAATTGATATGTTTTGAATGATTTTCGGGCATTCTTTTACGGCGAGGTAAATAATGTAATGCCTTGTTAATGCTGCCATGGCAGCAGGAATTCTTTGCAGAATTCTTCACACTCTTATCTTGCACTCATGAACATAGTCGCCTATAATTACATGAAAATAGTCTGAAACATAATCATAATATCTAAGAGCTGTAAGCAACTGTTGCATTGGAGGTACTGATAAGTTTCAATCTGTGAGAAACTCTAACCTATTTTCAATTTCTTCTAGTACCTTGTGTATTATGTCTTTGGTAATTAGGTATCCTTCTTCTGGTGACTGTAAAAAGTCGTTTTTCTTAGTATTGTTCATCCTCTGATTTCTTCAGTTTATAAGTAGTCTTCAAACAGCAGTAAAGCTTCCAAATGCTACCATTTTTAAATGTTAACAGCTGTTAAGAGGTTTAACACAAGTGCACAAGAACCTCGTTTATCCGGCCCTCATTAATCCGGATCTCCGGTTTATCCGAATCGAAAATAATACAAGTTTATTTTCACTTGTACAGTATTTCTTTTACGGGGTCGATTCTTCTTGAATGTCTTTCCGCCAAGGATCGTTAAGGACAGGAATTGGAAGTAAGTCGGCCGTGGTCTATCAAAGGTACAGTCCTGGCATTCGCCTGGAAGTGAGAATGGGAAACCGTGGACTTTTCTGAGTTCCTTGACACATTTGCACGCATTCCCGGATACTTGGACGTAGAAGTGAACGACGTAAATGACTGGTTCAAAAACGACTGTAATTCAAGCTACGGCATAATGACAGATGAATAAATTATTGCCTCTTGTTCCTCGGCACACAAACGCTATACAAATGTAAAACAGAAAACGCTCAGACATTATTTTAGTGTATAAACCAGAGTCGTAAGTGTAAGAAAAGTGTTATTATATTTATTGTATAATTGAAGAAAGGTACTGGACAACTTATGTACACTGACTGACAGAGCAAATGCAACACCAAGAAAGAGTGGTTCGAAAGGGATGAAAGTTGGGGAAAAAACAGAGACGGCACGGATGAATAATTGATGTTTATTTCAAACCGATATGCAGGTTACACAATGCGCACGGCATCGACTCAGTAGGATGTAGGACCACCGCGAGCGGCGATGCACGCAGAAACACGTCGAGGTATACAGAGTCAATAAGAGTGCGGATGGTGTCCTGAGGGATGGTTCTCCATTCTCTGTCAACCATTTGCCACCGTTGGTCGTCCGTACGAGGCTGGGGCAGAGTTTGCAAACGGCGTCCAATGAGATCCCACACGTGTTCGATTGGTGAGAGATCCGGAGAATACGCTGGCCACGGAAGCATCTGTACACCTCGTAGAGCCTGTTGGGAGATGCGAGCAGTGTGTGGGCGGGCATTATCCTGCTGAAACAGAGCATTGGGCAGCCCCTGAAGGTACGGGAGTGCCACCGGCCGCAGCACATGCTGCACGTAGCGGTGGGCATTTAACGTGCCTTGAATACGCACTAGAGGTGACGTGGAATCATACGCAATAGCGCCCCAAACCATGATGCCGCGTTGTCTAGCAGTAGGGCGCTCCACAGTTACTGCCGGATTTGAGCTTTCTCCACGCCGACGCCACACTCGTCTGCGGTGACTATCACTGACAGAACAGAAGCGTGACTCATCGGAGAACACGACGTTCCGCCATTCCCTCATCCAAGTCGCTCTAGCCCGGCACCATGCCAGGCGTGCACGTCTATGCTGTGGAGTCAACGGTAGTCTTCTGAGCGGACGCCGGGACTGCAGGCCTCCTTCAACCAATCGACGGGAAATTGTTCTGGTCGATATTGGAACAGCCAGGGTGTCTTGCACATGCTGAAGAATGGCGGTTGACGAGGCGTGCGGGGCTGCCACCGCTTGGCGGCGGATGCGCCGATCCTCGCGTGCTGACGTCACTCGGGCTGCGCCTGGACCCCTCGCACGTGCCACATGTCCCTGCGCCAACCATCTTCGCCACAGGCGCTGCACCGTGGACACATCCCTATGGGTATCGGCTGCGATTTGACGAAGCGACCAACCTGCCCTTCTCAGCCCGATCACCATACCCCTCGTAAAGTCGTCTGTCTGCTGGAAATGCCTCCGTTGACGGCGGCCTGGCATTCTTAGCTATACACGTGTCCTGTGGCACACGACAACACGTTCTACAATGACTGTCGGCTGAGAAATCACGGTACGAAGTGGGCCATTCGCCAACGCCGTGTCTCATTTATCGTTCGCTACGTGCGCAGCACATCGGCGCATTTCACATCATGAGCATACCTCAGTGACGTCAGTCTACCCTGCAATTGGCATAAAGTTCTGACCACTCCTTCTTGGTGTTGCATTTGCTCTGTCAGTCAGTGTAAATATATTATATAACATGTACCGTATTTTTTAGTTTTTCCGGATTATCCGGATTTACGATAATCCGGATCAGTTCCGGTCCCACTTAATCCGGATAAACGAGGTTCTTGTGTATTATTAACAATTTGTTAGAGTTAACACTTCTTGATGAGACGGCCAGTTTGTTAAATTACATGTTAAGTCTCATTAACAGCAGTGTTAAAACTTAACATTCGTTGAATAAACTGGGACTTAGGAGAGGACATTCCGTACCACTTGAAAGAGTGGGAAGTATTTTGGGTGCATTACGGCAGTATTGCTCTTTGTCCATCCTTACGATTGTACGCACTTCAGATCCTGGAGGTCCATACCATAATTTGACGTCTAACCTCGGAAGCATCTTTCGACGCACAATACACTCGAACACATTGCACTCGTTTCTCCAAAGAGAGTCTCGTTTCCACCGTTATCTCTAAAAATGTACATCGACAAAAAATGGATGCAGAAGCAAAACAGAAAACTCACGAAATACAAGCGAACATACTTCACGCTCACAATCACATACTAAAACATACTCAAATATTTGCCCCTTACTGCGTGGCCACCTTCTGTGTATTAAACAGTGGTTACAAGAGTTTGCCCTTTTCACATCGGGTGATTAAATTGAGGACCAAAGATGAAGAAGGCTGAAAGTGTCGAAGTATGAAAAATGGTTTTTTTTTTAATAAGGGTATGTATTAGCCATTGCCGCATATGGTCGTAATTTGTGCGTGTGCCTGAAGTCATTAGTTTAGTTGGTAAGAGGTTCGACAGGTAGAGCCACAGTCTAATGTGCCCAGCTGAGTTTGGTGGGGAAGGGTGAATGTGCCAGCGTCTCGCGCTGCAATTCTTCTGTGCTGTCCATCGTGTCAGTGTGCTATCACTCATGTATTTTATAATTTCTGAGCCACTTAATTAAAGAAATACAATTTATAGAAGCTAAAAAGTGTTATGTAATTATATAAAATATATCGGATGTAGTATACTTGCACTTCAAAGGCTATAGGTAATTATTAATACCTGATCTCTTTTGGTAGAGAAGGGTGAAAGCGCCAGAAACATGTTTTCAAATGAACGCCAATAATAGAGTTCCCGAGCGCATGTTTCTCATGTTGCTGGCGCCTTAATTCTTTTCCATCTTTGGTCCTCAATTATATTCTGTGATGTTTGAAGCGAAGAGGTGACCGAAATTTGTTCAATATGTTGTAACCACAAAGACTCACACACGCGATGCTATCAGTTGCGTACACTATTTTAGTTATAAATTATATACATATTATACAGACACACACACTAATAAACTGCCATTTTGACAAAACACTGCTACTAAGAAGAAGAACAAGACTGCTCTATTAGAATATCAGTCGATTACCAACACAATAGAATCACATCATGGGTTCACACACTCGGCTAACGACTGCCACTACAAGTCTCGCTAAACAACTCTCACTTCAACTCCCTAGACTGCCTCTTTATATACATTACCTGGCCAGGCTTCTAGAAGAATATGACACAACATGTTTTCTCGTAATTTCGAGTCTCCAATAACCTATTTACAATGAAAAGAATTTTCTGTACAATTCTAGTGACAAGATGCGTTGTTCTGGACTATTACCGTGTGTTGCACAACACTGCATTGGATTTAAACATCATATATACAGGTAATAATAAATTAGATACTATTAATTATGTGTTCTTACATTAAATAAACTCTTATTAATATACATACAGCAGACCTGTCATAACATAACCTCACACACAACACACAAATAATAAGACCACGATTTATACCAAATAAAGTCCGTACATAAGTACGTAACTCATAGACGTAAACAACTTCATAGCCACACCTCACAAGTAATAATAATAATAATAATAATAATAATAATAATAATAATAATAATAATAATAATAATAATAATAATAATAATAATCGGACTCGATATTTTCACTATTTATCCATGAGTTAGAGAATTGTTTCCAAGTTATACTAGTCCATTACTTCTTCTTTTTTCTTCTTATTCTTCTTCTTCATCTGTTTATCCTCCAGGGTCGGTTTTTCCCACGGATTCAGCGAGGGATCCCACCTCTACCAACTCAAGGGCAGTGTCCTGGAGCGTCAGACTTTGGATTGGGGGATACATCTGGGGAGAATGACCAGTACGCCGCCCAGGTGTCCTCACCTGCTACGCTGAACAGGGGCCCTGTGGGGGATGGGAAGATTGGAAGGGTTATACAAGGAACAGGGAAGGAAGCGGCCGTGGCCTTAAGTTAGGTACCATTCCAGCATTTTCCTGGAGGAGAAGTGGGAAACCAGGGAAAACCAGTTCCAGGAGGGCTGATGTGGGAATCGAACCCACCTCTACTCATTGTACCTCCCGGGGCTGAGATGACCCCGTTCCAGCCCTCGTACCACTTTAAAAAAAAAAGTCATGGCACATTCGGAAATCAAACCCGGGCCTCCGGGGGTGGCAGCCAATCACACTAACCACTACACCACAGAGGCGGACGTCCATTACACTTGCATAAAATATTTCCCCTTAACGAATTAGTCTTCTTCTTCTTCTAGTGCGTGTCCCATATCTGTTGGATCGCTTGTGCGAACTGTCGCCCCACATGTGTATTTGGCCCTGTTTTACAGCCGGATGCCCTTCCTGATGCCAACACTATGTGAAGGGATGTGCACTCACTGTTGAGTGTTTTTGTGGTAGTTGGTAGTGTAGAATATGAAGAGGAAAGTGTTGGGACGAACACGAACACCCAGTGTTCGAGCCAGAAGAATTAATCAGACTCGATTAAAATCCCCGACCCGGGAACCTCTGAACCGAAGGCAACGCTGACTAACGAGTTATTATCAGTTTAACAAAAGAAAGAGGGTATTTTAATTTACGTCTATTAAAATACCTTAAAGTGAAGCTAACAAAAATATATTTCTGGAACCTGTTTTTTTCATTTTTGTGAGCCTATTTTAGGCACGTAAAATGTCATTTTTAGCACTTAAAAATCCGAGATCTAATCGTAACTCATTTGCATAAGCATAATTAAGTACATGCCCGCCACTGTGGTGTAGTGGTTAGTGTGATTAGCTGCCACCCCCTGAGGCCTGGGTTTGATTCCCGAATGTGCCACGATTTTAATAAAAAGTGGTATGAGGGCTGAAAAGGGGTCCACTCAGCCTCGGGAGGTCAGCTGAGTAGAGGGGGTTCGGTTCCCTCCTGAGCCATTCTCGAAGGGGGTTTGCTGTGGTTTCTCGCTTCTCCTCCAGGCAAATGCCGGGCCACGACCGCTCCTGCCCTCTTCCTTGTCTGTTCCTTCTTATCTTCCCATCCTCCCACATGGCCACTATTCAGAATAGCATATGAGGTCGCCTTGGAATAGGTACTGGTCCTCCTCCCCTGTTGTATCCCCTAAACCTAAAATCTCGCGCTCCAGGACACTGCCCTTGAGGCGGTAGAGGTGGGAACCCTCACTGAGTCTAATGGAAAGTCCAGCCCTAGAGGGTAAACGGATTAAGAAGGAAAGAAGTAACAGTACATTATGAAAGAAGACACGAGTACGTTTTTAAAACGAGCGAAACGAGATTTATAATTTCCAGACGAGTGTCGTAATTACCATTATAGGAGAATTGCATACGACTGTTTATCATCATCATCATCATCTGTTTACCCTCCAGGTTCGGTTTTTCCCTCGGACTTAGCGAGGGATCCCACCTCTACCGCCTCAGGGGCAGTGTCCTGGAGCTTCAGACTCTTGGTCGGGGGATACAACTGGGGAGTATGACCAGTACCTCGCCCAGGCGGCCTCACCTGCTATGCTAAACAGGGGCCTTGTGGAGGGATGGGAAGATTGGAAGGGATAGGCAAGGAAGAGGGAAGGAAGCGGCCGTGGCCTTAAGTTAGGTACCATCCCGGCATTCGCCTGGAGGAGAAGTGGGAAACCACGGAAAACCACTTCCAGGATGGCTGAGGTGGGAATCGAACCCACCTCTACTCAGTTGACCTCCCGAGGCTGAGTGGACCCCGTTCCAGCCCTCGTACCACGTTTCAAATTTCGTGGCAGAGCCGGGAATCGAACCCGGACCTCCGGGGGTGGCAGCTAATCACGCTAACCACTACACCACAGAGGCGGACAGGACTGTTTATGCTAGACGATAATTATAAGTCTACTTTTTTAATATTCATAACTTTCTGTCGAGATGCCGCTTGAAAGTTGAGTTTACTGAACAGAGCGCAGAGCGCATGCGCTGGGTTATTGATTTTCCGTGAGTGGATCAGGAGCTTGACAATGTCATGTGTTTTCAAAGCTTTGATAGAAAGTTATCATAACCTAGCTTTATTTCAAATACAAGTTGTTTACTGTACGGTTGGTGAAGTGAATTTGCGGGAATGTGGAGTGTGCTTGTGGAATATTGGAAGTAGAAGGTGCATTTGTGCCCGACATGTTTGATTTTGCTGTCCTTACCTAATGGGTCAAACAGTTGTCTCATAATGAAAATCTGAACTCTGATTGGTGGAGAACCTGTATCATAATGAAACTTGAACAATAATGAGCCTCTGGCATATAATATCTATATTTCTGCGCCATCGAGCATAAATATATTTATTAATAATGCATACCTTATTTTATGAATATAATATAGACGAAAGCCCGTTGTTAATTTATTGAATTACTTCAGTATATTTATCGATATTTAGAGTATTTGGAATATCCAGAGCATGTTTCTTCTTCTTCTTCTTCTTCTTCTTCTTTTTTTTTTTTTGCTAGGGGCTTTACGTCGCACCGACACAGATAGGTCTTATGGCGACGATGTGATAGGAAAGGCCCAGGAGTAGGAAGGAAGCGGCCGTGGCCTTAATTAAGGTACAGCCCCAGCATTTGCCTGGTGTGAAAATGGGAAACCACGGAAAACCATCTTCAGGGCTGCCGATAGTGGGATTCGAACCTACTATCTCCCGGATGCAAGCTCACAGCCGCGCGCCTCTACGCGCACGGCCAACTCGCCCGGTCTTCTTCTTCTTCTTCTTCTTCTTCTTCTTATTATTATTATCATCATCTTCATCATCACAACGTTGTGCATAGGTAAGGAGCGCGATTGAATTTATTTAGCAGATGAATTTGCTTGCTTCTCTTCCCAGAATCTGTTCACCCTCTCGCTATGATTTTTCTTCAGTTCTTCCGACCATGTAGTGGTGGTTCTCATCTTGGATTTTTCAGCAAAATTATGTTTGTTCACCAGAGTTCTGCCCCTTATAATACCGGGCGAGTTGGCCGTGCGCGTAGAGGCGTGCGGCTGTGAGCTTGCATCCGGGAGATAGTAGGTTCGAATCCCACTATCGGCAGCCCTGAAAATGGTTTTCCGTGGTTTCCCATTTTCACACCAGGCAAATGCTGGGGCTGTACCTTAATTAAGGCCACGGCCGCTTCCTTCCAACTCCTAGGCCTTTCCTATCCCATCGTCGCCATAAGACCTATCTGTGTCGGTGCGACGTAAAGCCCATAGCAAAAAAAAAAAAATAGCCCCTTATAATTGCGTCTGTTTCTTAAACTTCTTTTTGCATTTCGATTATCTAATTATTCTTGTTTTGTAGTGAGGAGGCATGGTAAGACTTTATTATTATTTTCACGCCCTTCCCTTTCTCTTCCCAATACCTCCATTTTTACCGAGTGTCAAGAGGAGATGGCACCGGGCGAGTTGGCCGTGCGATAAGAGGCGCGCGGCTGTGAACTTGCATCCGGGAGATAATGAGTTCGAATCCCACTGTCGGCAGCCCTGAAGATGGTTTTCTGTGGTTTCCCATTTTCACACCAGGCGAATGCTGGGGCTGTACCTTAATTAAGGCCACGGCCGCTTTCTTCCAACTCCTAGGCCTCTCATATCCCATTGCCGCCATAAGACCTATCTGTGTCAGTGCGACGTAAAGCCACTAGCAAAAAAAAAAGGAGGGGATGGTTACTCTGGTGTAATAATAATAATAATAATAATAATAATAATAATAATATTGCTTTCATTCATGCTGTTATTATACTCACCCATTCAAGCCGACCTATGCAATTTGTAAGATAAATAAAGTGTTCTGTGTAGATGTACTGTAAATGGGAAGGTTTATGCCCTGTTGTATCCCACATTAATTAAATTCAAGCAAAATAAATTAATGTTTGTTGATCCGAACACAACGTCCAGTGTATCAAGTTTGCAGTGGACACGAAGTACCATTTTCAGATGATCTGCAACACATTAAATTCCAGACTGAACATTTAAGGGGATGATTTATCGATATCACGATATTAAAAACCCCAGCTTCAAGTAACACGCTACGTAATTTGGTGAAGTCCAACCCCATTATTTTTTAGAGTCATGTGGCCTGACACATTCATACTGTGCACTATTGAACCATATATTTTTCCTCTAATTACCCAGTTATGATCAGAGCGGCGCCTAATTTGACTCCAGCAACCCACAGAGAGTCAAGCCGGCGCCGCGCGCTGTCTCCGCAGTAAAATACCCTCGCAGGCAACACACTGCGCCGTGTTTCCTGTCCATTGTCCTGCAGCTCGTTAGTGCGGAGCCCCTGGCAGAAAGAGAAATACTTGTCACTTGAAAGTGCGTTTGTGTACCTTTGATAGATCACAGAGCCCGCTTATAGCACTCCAGCCGGCAGCGGAACAGTGCTCTTGTCCCTAAATACTCTTATGAGAGACATTAATGGCGCGTGCCTGGCCTTGCCAAGCTGGCCCTTGACTGCTAACTTTCTGTACATTTATATTCTAAATACTCCACAGCAGACTTACTCTTGTTGTACACGATTAAATGTTTGTCAAATTGAAGACTTTTCAGTATCTGCTTGTCAAATCGATTGTAATACTTGAGAAGTCTTCAGCAGTGGCCAGCCCTTAAGGACTTCCTGACGGTGTCCTCCCTAGAAATCGAAAAAAGTTATTTAATTTTCTCTCAACATTTGAAGTCCAATATTGGACTGGAATAATGCTAAGATAATTACATTTTATTGTAAAGCTGTAAATTCTCATCGGTAAGGAAGACTTTTCGGCAATATCAAACTTAGGTGACTGACTTTCAGCGCGCAGTTCAGTGGTGAATGTTTTTATTTTGAAGATAAGGCACGGACTCTCGGGCTTCCGTCCGAGGATATAGTGTGGGTGAGGGGGTTGAGATGTAAGGGGGAAGCGCGCAAGTGGACGGTTTCGGGAAGAGGAAGGGAGCGGGAAGAGGCTTTAAGCTCGGCAGAGTCCTTACCAGTGAAGATGTTCTCACAAACCCCTATACGAGCATGCGCCAGCCAAATCTCCACGGTCAAATGCAATAACATTAAATAATAATTTATGACCTTGTTTGCCCCATTATTTATATTTTAAGAAGAAGAATAATAAATAATTATATTGATACGTAACGGCTCAGGAGGAAGCGCGCCGGTCTCTTACCGCTGGGCCCCGTGGTTCAACTCCCAGTCACTCCATGTGAGATTTGTGCTGGACAAAGCGGAGGCGGACAGGTTTTCTCCGGGTACTCCGGTTATCCCTGTCATGTTTCATTCCAGCAACACTCTCCAATATCATTTCATTTCATCTGTTAAGGAAATAATGATGGTAAAACCAAAAATTACTTCCGGAACATTCATCAGTACAATGATACACTTGCATTTGCTTCCCTTCAAGTGGACACCACAATGTTAAAAAATCGAAGATTACATTAAGTGGTAAAAGAAATTAAATGTCGTATGGGTTTTAGTGCCGGGATATCCCAGGACGGGTTCGGCTCGCCAGGTGCAGGTCTTTCTATTTGACTTCCGTAGGCGACCTGCGCGTCGTGATGAGGATGAAATTATGATGATGTCAACACATACACCCAGCCCCCGTGCCTTTGGAATTAACCAATTAAGGTTAAAATCCCCGACCCGGCAGGGAATCGAACCCAGGACCCTCTGAACCGAAGGCCAGTACGCTGACCGTTCAGCCAACGAGTCGGACACATTAAGTGGTAAGCAAGACTGTCTAATATTGTACTGATTTGTGTATTTCTTAGTTCACCAGGGGGCCTCTCCACCACATACTTTATGAACATGCGAGATTTCTCACACGGGTCCGCTAGTCATTATATTCATTGTATTGTAGAAACCTCTTTGTGCGACTCTTTTCCTCAGTTATCAACGTTGTGGCCTTTGGTGTAGAGAGTGCCGGGCTCGATTCCCCGCTGGGTGGGGGATTTTAATCGCTTTAATTCTTCTGGCTCCGGGACTGGGTGCTTGTGTTTGTCTCAACACTTTCCTCTTCATATTCAGACAACACACCACACTACTAATCACCACCGAAGCAGGCAAAGACATCCCTCCATATAGGGTTGGCGTCAGGAAGGCCATCCGGGCGTAAAATAGGGCCTAATCCACAAGTGCAACATGGTTCGCACCCGCCACCCCACAGGTGTGGGAAAAGCGGTAGGAAGAGTAGAAGATTTTAGCAAAGTGTTTGTAAGGATAATGTTTTGGTAACACAGTGTATGTGAAACATATTCTGTTATTGCTAAGCAGTTACAACTGTTCCTTCCTGAGCGCCCGAGCCGAAACAAGAATTCTTATTACTCATACGTCATAAATACGGTAACTTAAACGGCTTATTTCATTACATTCTCCATAGTTGATTGTGTGACTAACTGACACCACCTGCGGAGCGATGAAGTGTGATAAGCCGCAGGTGAAAGTAGCCTACGTATTGTTACGAAATAGACGCTGTTTATCAATCTTATTTAATTTAGCATGAGCCAATTAGTACACACAGATGTTATGACCGAGCTCGATAGCTGCAGTCGCTTAAGTCCGGCCAGTATCGAGTATTCGGGAGATAGTAGGTTCGAACCCCACTGTCGACAGCCCTGAAAGTGGTTTTCCATGGTTTCCCATTTTCAAACCAGGCAAATGCTTGGGCTGTACCTTAATTAAGGCCACGGTCGCTTCCTTCCCACTCCTAGCCCTTCCCTGTCCCATCGTCGCCATAAGACCTATCTGTGTCAGTGCGACGTAAAGCAGCTAGAAAAAAAATCTGTTATGACCTCTGAAGGGCCACGGGCAGCTTTGTCATGATTTGGTTTTTTTTTCTCCTCAAAGAACCTCTTCATCCTCTCTCTCTCTCTCTTTCTTTCGCGTTCTTCAGTTTATATTTTCAGTATCCTCTTCTCGTGTCTCCCCCATTGGTGCTTCCCTTCCTATTCCCCTACCTTTCCCTGTCATTGAGCTCTGGTATATTGGTTGGTATATATTTATTTCTCCAGTTCTCACTCCTTTCCACCTTGATCCCTACCTCAGTCCACTTAGTTCCCGTCTTTCCTCTCATCTTACCCCTTGTCATTCTCTCCATGTCCATCCTGATCACATGTCCAGCAGATCTTGATCTTTTGACTCTTATTTCTTCGGAGATTGTCCGCATGTTTTTGTACAGTTCGTGCCTTGGTCGTCATTCCCATCTTTCACCTCCCCTTTTTGGTGCAAGTATCTTTTCAGAATTTTTATTTTTTTCTTTATTCTTCCTTCTTTCTGCAGTTGGTCTGCCCCATGCTTTCCTAGAGTACCACGTTCCTCACTGTTGACTTAGGCTTTGACAATATGAATGTCGCTGAGTTATGAGTGATGCTAGTAATGCCATCCCTTATGCAGCCAGTCCCTGTTCTGAATGGTGTGAAAATGTTGCTCATAGGGTCGGTTGGTGAATACATTTCACTGAACTGAACTGAGATTTGCGTCTGATGACATGTTTCTTTTATTGCACACTTTTCCGGTCGCAAGGTAAGTAGTCGCTTATCTTTTTCACCCTTTCATCCCATCGTTGCTCCTATTCCTTCCTGTTACATTTTCTCCAAGGTACTTAAACTTTTCTACCTTCTGCACGGTGCCTTCTGGTGTTTGCCAATCCTCGGTGGTATTCAGAGTCTTATTATTTTCGTAGGCGATCCGTAACCCTACGCTTCTGGCTATCGTGCTCATGTTGTCGAGTTGTTTCTTTACATCTTCTGCCGTCACGCTTACTATGGCTATGGCGTTATGTTATACGCACACAATTATGCTTGGGAGCTGGCGAGACCTAATGTCGCCGGGCTGAGTGGCTCTGGTCTTCTGACCCCAACTTGGTAGGTACGGTCCTGGCTCAGTCCGGTGGCATTTGAAGTGCTCAAATACATCAGCTTCGTGTCGGTAGATTTACTGGCACGTAAAAGAACTCCTGCGGGACTACATTCCGGCACCTCGGCATCTCCGAAAACCGTAAAAGAGTTAGTGAGGTGTAAATCCATTATTATTATTATTATTATTATTATTATTATTATTATTATTATTATTATTATTATTAGACCTGGTGTCTACAGTTCACTATGTCTTCTGGTATGGGCTAGAGCAATTTTGTTACTTTCATTGATCTCTCTCACTCTCAGCTTAGGCTTTGACAATATGAATGTCGCTGAGTTATGAGTGATGCTAGTAATGCCATCCCTTATGCAGCCAGTCCCTGTTCTGAATGGTGTGAAAATGTTGCTCATAGGGTCGGTTGGTGAATACATTTCACTGAACTTCTGGCTAACTGAGGAAAGGAACGGGAAGCTACCTCATTCCTCATTTCCCTTGTACGCCTCTTCAGTGATGCCTGGGCCATCTGTGGCAACTAATGATGGAACTGTTGAGGATCCAACCTGCCTTTGGGCCATACACGTACATCTATGACATCAGTTCCTTATTTAGTAGCTAGTTAACGAAGTCTCTGTCCTTCCCACAGTAAGTAGCCGGGCTCGCTGTTATTACCTGGACGACGATAATCCTGATTGACAGCTCACCTTTCACTCTCACTTCGCTTTTCTTTTCAAATAATTATTTTATTTTCTAGAGCAAAGTAAAGGATACATAATTAATTACAGTGCTGCGTAAATTAGACATACTGTTACAGATAAACATCAAATAAAAAATAAAAAAAAACCACCAAACAAATCTTGAGAGATATCACGACCATTAAGATATCTCGGTTCTTTTTTATAATTAACACACGTGATCCATCACTTTAATGAGGAACGGAAAGGCGATCCACTTTCGTCGATGACAGATACACTATACAATTACATCGTTAATTTAGATTATTAAATAGAGAAACAAATAAATGCAAACAGAAGCAAAGTATTATTTACACAATCTGTATCATCACAAGTTAAGAACATAAAGTTCATTGAATTTCTCCTGCCCTCCAGAAGCACTATACACTTTCAGTTTTTGTCTCGCTGTCTTGAGAAACTGCCTAAAACCTTGTACAGAGCATTTCTCGTTGGTCTGCGCATAATGAAGGAAGCCCATTGCTAGCCATACTAGGGCAAACTGGTTGTTCCTGTTGGGTATGTCCAAAGCTAGTAAGATACGATATATATCGTTAGGGTTATTGGAAGATGTTAACTGCTGCACCAGAGTCAGTGTCCATCGCCAAACGTCCATCATACCATCACATCGTGTTAGTCTGTGGAGTTGTGTGTCAATAGTTGGAAGCTCACATTTTTGGCACAAGGGAGACTGGACCAAGTTGTGGCGAAATTTTTTCTCCTCGGTTGGTATGGCATCTTGGATGGCTATGTATGCTGAACTTTTCCAGTCTGTTGGGATTTCTTGTGTTGTGAACTGCTTCCAGATATTTTTCCAATTTCTGTTGGGGAATTTTTCCATGATCTGTGGGGTAACAAGTTGACGGTTTAAAAGACGACGGTAGATGATTTGCGTGGGTGGAATGCACTGTTGATTCACATTAGGATAGAAAGATTCAATAGTATGCAGTACTCGTTTAAAGCTTCCAGTTCGAGGCGATGTCCAAAAATGCATATCATTAATATCTCCGAGTCCGTTCTTTGCCAGTAGAATTGACCTCAGAAGCAGAGCCTGGCATTTAGCGGAGACGGCGATGAGGCATAGACCCCCTTGATCAACTGGCCTTCTGAGCTGATTTCTTGATATGCGATAGATGTATCCTCTCCATAGATAGTAATTCATTCCAAGTTCCAAGTTCCAAGTTCCACTCTTTGTGCATGTTTCTCTGAAATGGGGAGGACCTGAGCCGCGTACCATATCTTGGTCAGAGCGAATGAGTTAATGTGCCATACTTTCTGTATTAGATTAAGATTTCTGCTGAGATCCTTCGTCATTGTGTTCCGGACAGTGTTGATGACTGCAGTCCAATTCTTTTCGACTGTCTCCTGAAATTTGCCTGTAAATTTCAAACCGAGAATTGTTATTTCTTCTTTGACAGGGATTCCCGCAATTGCGATGTGGTTTGGCCAGGTACCGAGAGGTAACAAGACAGATTTATGATAATTCACTTTCGCGTTGGCGGCTCTTTCGTACACAGATATTATTCCAATCAGCTGATCCGCTTGGGCTCGGTTCCGTCATAAAAGTATTACGTCGTCAGCATACGCTCGGACGGTAAACATCTTGTGCGGATTTGGTACATCCTGTAGGAGGTGATGGACAGCTCGAATGAAGGGTTCTATACTTAATGCGAAGAGGATCATAGATAGAGGACATCCTTGTCGCACTGAATTTCGTATTGGAATAGGTTTGGAGAAATGACCATTGAGGAGAATTCGGGAATGAGCATGAGTGTATAGAGATCTAATGATACTACTTGACTGTGGAATGCCAAACTTATCGAGAATCGTAAACAAATAACCATGGTGAACTCGATCAAAAGCCTTTTCAAAGTCAAGATTAAGTATTGCTGCGTCATTGTAGGGATAGTGTTCACATAATAATATAGCATCTCTAATTGCTTGGAGATTAAAAGTGATTTTCTTGTTCGGAATGCCACACGTCTGCCCTAGCTGAATGATGGTTTCCAGAAACGGCCGTAACCTGTTGGCCAGAATGTTCATAAATAATTTGTAGTCTGCATTTAGTAAGGTTATAGGACGATAGTCTGATAAAGTTCGGGGCATTGACACTTTTGGAATAAGAATGATTATGTCTTCGCTGAATCCAGTTGATACTTCGGAGTTGTTTAATAGAATGTTCATCAATTCTACGAGCGTATGTTTAATGACTGGCCAGTACTTTTTATAGAAGGTGAAGCTGAGACCGTCTGGGCCAGGAGCTGATCTGTCACTGGCAGTGCGCAGGGCCTTTAGAACTTCCTCCTCGGTGATCTCACGGGTCAGCTGCTGTTTTCCTTCCTCAGGCAAACGTTGATCTAAGTAGGATAGTATTTTGTTTTGGTCGGGTATCGATATCTCACTTTCACTACATGTTCTCTGGAAGAATTTTTCGGCTTCAGTAATGCAGTCTCTTGTAGTGGTAAGACTCCTATTGTCATCTGTAATGAACGAGTGAATGTATTTATTTTTCGCTTTATTCTTTTCGGAGGCAAGGTGGTACAACTGTGCTTTCTCTTCGTGTATGACTGATGTTGCACGGGAGCGAATGATTGCTCCTCGGAGAATAGTTTCCTGTATTGAGTTGATTCGGCGTTTAACAACGGTCAAATGATTGGATAGGTCATTTCCGGCTTGCTGACGGGTGACAAGATCGTGAAGAATCACGTAATAAGAATGCAGCGTACGGCGTCTGTTGATGGCCTTTTCTACTCCCTTTCGTTTGAAAAAGCTCTGAATAGCTGGCTTAAACTTGTATAGCCAAGATTTGATCGAAAGTTGTCTACCTCTTTGCACTCGAGTTTCCAGATCATTCCACAGGGGTGAAAATTCATTTTGTATATCGTCGTCAGACAGTAAGGAGCTGTTTATTTTCCAGTTTATTTCCCCTTCCCATCTGTGCCGCCGGTCTATGCCCCGCAGTCTTCATCACTACTGCATGATGATCGCTGAATGGTGCAACATTAACAGTTACTGCTCGGATATTATTCTCTGATTCTTTATTTACATAAAAGCGGTCGATACGTGAAGCAGCCGTACCTCGGAAGAAAGTATATTCGACTTTGTTACCATGAAGAACTTCGCGATATACTCTCACTAATGCCAGGGAGGAATGGAATTCACCTGTCTGATCTTTTGCATTTAATACACAGTTGAAACCACCTCCGAGAATAATGTTATTATAATTGTGACGCAGAAAATAAGGCAGTTCCTTCTGAATGAAATCTTCCCGTTCTTGGCGTCTGTGTGTTCCTGAGTATCATCAGTGTATTATCTTCGGTAAGTATGCATGAAATTCTTCCACTCGGGTGACGTTCACTGAGTTTGATATTTATCCCTGTTCTATAGACTATGGCAGTTCCTCTTAAATTTTCTCCGGCATTGATTATATAACTGTATTGAGATCCAAGGAAAGCTAAGTTCGTGACGTTAACCTCTTGCAAGAAAACTACGTCTAAATCATAATCTTTAATAAATTATTTTAGCAAGACCTGCTTGCTCTGACTTCGGAGGCAGTTCACATTCAGAGTACCGTAGCAGCTAACTACTGACGTCACAGCTAAGATTACCACGAAAAAAACATTAGCAGCTTCCATACTCGTTTGGCGTTACCCAACAGCACGTAAATATTCTTCAGATTAGGTTTGTGAAGGACATTTACTTAATTTTATTACTTTCTTCCTATCATTCCCCTCAACCGATCTTTTTAATCTTGGATCCCTGTGACTAACTGCTTGGTTGGATTTTGAATTGGTAGTTTCCGTTTCCATTAAACTACCTTCGTCACCGCCTACTTTGTTTGTGCACTGTGCGGAATGCGTCTGCACAGACTGTGTGGTGGTGTCATTTTTTAAGCCATTCATGTCACTGGTAGGTGTCGGGAACGGTTCGCTGACAGGTTCACAAAGTTGTGTCTGGTGCTGTGAGGGTGGTTCTGATAGTACCGGTACATCATTTAACAGGGTATTATTTTGGTAGGTTGATGAGCTGAGCGACTGTTCCACTGGGGAATTTCTATCGCAAACAGGTTCTGTTGTCTCCTCAGGGTGGTTGTGTGCTGGCTGCACTACGTGTGTCTCTTCCTCTTCTGTGGTTATTTCTGCCTGTTGTGCGGACGGTGTGTTTACATGCGAGTCTGATGTATCAGCTGATCGTGTATCCACCTCTGGAAAATCTGGGGTGAGTTGTGTTGTTGTGAGAGGTATACGTTGCGTCGGTAGCTTCCCCAAGGCTGAAGTCAAGGTCGCCCAGGTTGGCTTGTCGGGTGTAGCAGGTGTTTGAACTGGTAAACGGCGCGTTGGGCACTCACTACGGTAATGGCCTATCTTACTGCAGCTGGCACAGGTTGGTGGTTGGTTATCATAACTTACTGAAGCCTTATTTCCTGCTATGTCTACGTAGGAAGGAATATGATTTTTAAGCATGATGCGTACTGCACGTATGCCATTGTGCACCTTATATCGAAAATTGGAGCTCCACGTTTCATCACTTACTGAAAGTACAGTCCCGTACTGACGCAAAACGTCTGAAATGTGTCCATGAGATGTTTCGGTGGGGAGGTTAAAAACTCTCACAAGTTTAATCCCTAGGCCGGCCGAATCAACAGTTATTTTAATACGATAGCCATTGCTATTAACAAAATATTGCTCACCTGCGTAGTGCTTGAGAATATGATCAACTGTCTCTTGCCTCCTGCACTTAATGAAGACTTGTCGGGAAATTCCGTTGAGCTGTAATGTTTCGATGTCGGCTTCATCAAGTTTCAAATTTTCAAATATCCACTCGTGGATTTCGCAGGGGGCTGGTCTTGGTATATCTCGTTCTGTGAATGTGATGACGATGGTATTTTTCCTTTCAACTATCATCGTTCCGTAATGTCGTTAGTTCCCTAAGCGTATAATACGCAAAATACTTAAACCAAACGGCTTTCCCCACTTCACTGTACGGCTCCACACTTGTACACACTTGCTCGAGATACGTGTTGCTCGTGCTAAGGCTAAAGCGGAACTGTGCTTTGCACAGCAGTTGCAAGCGGAGAGGTTCTAATATAGGGCTGTTGACTATCATAACACACGGCTGCTGTTTTACTTGGTTCCACTCCCGAGTAATCACATGACTCACACGCTAAACACAGTCTCAGTTAACTCTCAGACAAAGTAACCGCTCCATACAGTAAACTACTAAACACCGACAACTTAAATGCGGTCAACAGTGCTAATGAGCACTACACTACTCCTCAACTACTTGTTCAATAAAACAACCAAGCTCCACCCTGCCAAGCTAAATCGCCCTGCAAATCTTCCCTTTCTTACTAAAATTGCTTCTTCTTCTTCCACTACCACCGATGCATATTTGTCTTTACACTCAAAACCAGGCCTTGCCCACTAGCACTAGCTTATTAGATTTTTATCAGTGAAGCGAAGAGGGGGTTTCATCTCTGACGTGGCGAACGTGTTTCGTCACGACAGATCGTTTCTCCCCCGCTAGGGCATCGTCGTGCTGGTGCTGTTGCGTTTTTACGCAGATTCTCTGAAACAGATGAGTAGAGAGGCCGCTCTGCGCCCCGTGACTCCCAACTACTTGACCACAACAAAAAAAAAATCATAACGAAGACAATTAACACTGCTCCAACTGTATTCAGACCAATTGTTGCACATATACATACTGATTCCACATCGGTACACTTACATATTGAACCCTTTGGTCCGGGCACAAAGGTCATGGGTTCAATATACAGTACTCCACTTAGTACTCTAAGGCAGTACCCAACAGTACTACACTCAGTACTCCAAGGCAGTACACACACAGTACTCCACTCAGTACCCAAGGCAGTACATGCACAGTACGCCACTTAGTAGTCCAAGGCAGTACCCAACAGTACTACACTCAGTACTCCAAGGCAGCACACATACAGTACTCCATTCGGTACTCCACGGCAGTACACACACAGTACTCCACTCAGTACCCAAGGCAGTGCACACACATTACTCCACTTAGTACTCCAAGGCAGTACCCAACAGTACTACACTCAGTATTCCAAGGCAGTACATATACAGTACTCCACTCAGTACCCAAGGTAGTACACACACAGTACTTCATTCGGTACTCCACGGCAGTACACACACAGTACTCCATTCAGTACTCCAAGGCAGCACACACACAGTACTCCACTCGTACCCAAGGTAGTACACACACAGTACTTCATTCAGTACTCCACGGCAGTACACACACAGTACTCCAAGCCAGCACACACACACAGTACTCCACTTGTTATTCCTGCCCGTTACCAGGATCGTTGAAACGGGGCTGGCAAAGAATCAGTTTGCCGGGCGAGTTGGCCGTGCGGTCAGGGGCGGGCAGCTGTGAGCTCGCATCCGGGAGATAGTGGGTTCAAATCCCACTGTCGGCAGCCCTGAAGATGGTTTTTCGTGGTTTCCCATTTACACGCCAGACAAAGGCTGGGGCTGTAACTTGATTAAGGGCACGGCCACTTCCTTCCCATTCCTAGGCCTTTCCTGTCCCATCGTCGCCATAAGACCTATCTGTGTCGGTGCGACGTAAAGCAAGTAGCAAAAAAAAAGTTTAGAGAATACTATAGAACTGATAGTTAACTTATTGAATACACTATGGTACGTTCTAACACTAATTACTGCACAACATCTGCTGCTCTAGTACTTGTAGCAAGCTTAAGTGCCATCTGATTCAAGATTAATTATGGGATTCACCAGACTTCCATCGTACCGTTAATGTTATCCGGGCACCTTCGTGGAAATCCAGGAGTGTATGTTTGACGAGACAGATAAACATCAAGTGGAGTACAGTATATTGTTACGGGCCAGCCCTGTGGTAGCTCCTTTCGGTACTTCCTGGAAGGGGCTGGTGAGTCACTCGACGAGCGAGGAGCTGTCAGCTGGCCTAGAGGGCGTGGCCGTCCTTCCCCTTGCATTGTTTTCTTCCTCTGGTTTTCCCGTGCATTTCTGCGAGATGCAACCGGAATGCTCCTTCTCCAGCCACATCGTGAGCATTCTGATACACATTTCCCGAGCTATAAAAAGGAGGCTAGCCGCGGACAGTCAGTTAGTGTTGGACTCAGAGTTGCAGTCAGTGTGTCGTATCGTCGGTACGGAACGGAATACTGTGTGTGTGCGCGCGCACTTCTGTGGGCTGAGGACCGTCGTAGAATCAGCGACTGGAGCAGCTATTGTGAGTGTTAATGGTCGTTATTGTGAGGAGTATTCTCCCGCTCTGCAACACTCTTGAGTTCTTGCTGTTTAATTGTTCATTGTGCCTGACTGTCTGAATTACAGGACTGCTTCTGGAGTCGGACCAAGGAACAGTCATTGTATGTTGTGTGGCCATTAGCGCTGTGTCCAAACCTAGCGGTCTGCACGCAGCTACTGTGTGGGGTGACTGGACTTGAGAGCCCAAGGGAAAGGCCTATCAATCAGAATTACCGTCTCCCCAGATAATACCAAAGAGCCGGACTCCCTGTTGCGTGAAAAGAACAGAGACTTTTAAATAGGCAGCAATTAGTAACCGTGACCGTTCGTGGTTGAACAGAATTGTGTGAGTGTGTTTGTACATATGTGTGTGCATTAATTGGGTTATCCTGAAATAAATGAAAAGGATAAAAAGTACGGTAATTTAATCGTAGCAGTATTATACATTCGGAAAACGATTCTAGTGAACGAAACGGTATTCTGGAAAATCTGTGACTACACTCGTGGTAAGAGTAGTGAAAGGGGCTGGGCCTAAGACAGAGCCGAGAATCAGACTATTGGAATACCAAAATAATGGTGTTGACTAGAGACACGATTTATTCCCATTAATGTATGTGCGATATTGTCCGACTCGTTGGCTGAATGGTCAGCGTACTGGCCTTCGGTTCAGAGGGTCCCGGGTTCGATTCCCGGCCGGGTCGGGGATTTTAATCGCTTCTGATTAATTCTTCTGGCTCGGGGACTGGGTGTATATGTCCGTCCCAACACTCTCCTCATCATATTCAGACAACATACTACACTACCAACCACCACAGAAACACGCAATAGTGCTTACATCCCTCCATAGAGGGTTGGCGTCAGGAAGGGCATCCGGCCGTAAAACAGGGCCAAATCCACATGTGCGACGCAGTTCGCACCCGCGACCCCACAGGTGTGAGAAAAGCGGCAGGAAAAGAAGAAGAAGAAGAATGTATGTGCGATATTGGGGAAAGTAAACCATTTTTCGCGTTATTTCATGAAATAGGACTTCCATGATCGCTTGAATTTTGCTTTAATAATTTCATCATTTTCCAAAATTATTATTTATCTGGTGATAGATTTGTTGTTGTTGTTGTTGTTGTCATCATTCCATAGACTGGTTTGATGGAGCTCTCCATACCACCCTATCCTGTGCTAACCGTGTTATTTCTGCATAACTACTTCACCCTACATCTACTCTAATCTAGTTGTATTCATACCTTGGTCTACCCCTTACCGCCTACACTTCCTTCAAAAACCAACTGAACAAGTCTTGGGTGTCTTAAGATGTGTCCTATCATTTTATCCAAATCGATCTGCTCTCACCAATTCGATTCAGTACCTCATCAATCGTGGTTCGATCTACCCATCTCACATTCAATATTCTTGTGTAACACCATATTTCAAAAGCTTCTATTCTCTTTATTTCTGAGCTAGTTATCGTTCATGTTTCACTTCTATACAATGCCACGCTCCAGACGAAAGACTTCAAAAGCATATATGGCGTATATATATTTTATTTTTATTCGAAGTGAGCACATTTGTTTTCTTAAGAAAGACGTTCCTTGCCATTGTTGGTTATTTTACTACCCAAGTAACAATACTCATCTACTGCCATTTTCTAATCTAATATTTCCTGCATCACCTGACTTCGTTCGACTGCACTCCATTACTTTTGTTTTGGACTTATTGGACTATAATATAGCCCTAATCAAGATCGCATAATAAATTACCCTCTCAACCTATACGATAAGGATTTCTTAGAATATTAAAAGCCATAAGACGTATCTGAGTCGGTGCGATGTAAAGCCACTAGCAAAAAGAAAAGAATATTAAAACGAAGGAAGTGGCTGCGCGGTAGCTATCCGCTTGCATTGGGGAGATGGTGGGTTCGAACTCCACTGTCGGTAGCCCTGAAGATGGTTTTCCATGGTTTCCCATTTTCACACCACTGAGATGCTGAGGCTGTACCTTAATTATGGCTACGGCGCTTCCTTCGCTGTAAGACCTATTTGTGTCGGTGCGGCGTTAAGGAAATTGTAAAAAATGAAAACGAACAGGTGTCCGCCTCTGTGGTGTAGTGGTGAGTATGATTAGCTGCCATCCACGGACACCTGGGTTCGATTGCCGGCTATGTCACGAAATTTGAAAAGTGGCACGAGGACTGAAACGGGTTCAACTTAGCGTCGAGAGGTGAAATGAGTACAGAGAGTTCGATTCCCAGCTCACCCCTCTTCGAAATATTTATCTGTGTTTTCCCACTTCTCCTCCAGGCAAATTCCGGGGTGGCATCTGACTTAAGGGCACGGACGCTTCCTTCCTCTTCCTTGTCTATCCCTTCCAATCTTCCCATTCCCCACAAGGACCCTGTTCAGCATAGCAGGTGAAGCAGCCGGGCGAAGTACTGGTCCTCCTCCCCAGTTGTATACCCTACGAAATGTCTCACGCTACAAGACACTGCCCTTGAGGCGGTGGAGGTGGGATCCCTCGCTGAGTCGGAGGAAAAACCAACATTGTAAGGTAAAAGGATTAAACAATAATAATATAAAAAGGAACCTGTATTTCTGTAGAAATGAGAAATCCTTAATATCAAATACAAGCTCCTTATGTTCCATGAATTTCGCTGCAGTTTCACACTTAAAGAATAAGTAAATTTTGCTTTAAACTTGCTTTATCGCTTTAATTCGCTGTAATTGGCAAAACCGAAATCCCTGTCTTCTTCTTTCTTTTTTTTTTTTTTTTTTTTTGCTAGTTCTTTTACGTCGCATCGACACAGATAGGTCTTACGGCGACGATGGGACAGGGAAGGGCTAGGAGTGGGAAGGAAGCGGCCGTTGCCTTGATTAAGGTACAGCCCCAATATTTGCCTGGTATGAAAATGGGAAACCACGGAAAACCATTTTCAGGGCTGCCGACAGCGGGGTTCGAACCTACTATCTCCCGAATACTGGAGACTGGCCGTACTTAAGCGACTGCAGCTATCGAGCTCGATGCGCTGTCTTAACGAGAATAGTATGATTAGTTAAGAGAGCTCGAAATTGCTTCAAAATATGTTTTTCTAGCGTTTGTTGTTAATGCGAACAGAAAACATCCCTTTGGTGATAGCGGTGCAGTTTCTAGAATTGAACATGAAGGCGACGATACAAGACAGAAATAGTAAATGTCATGAAGCTCTTTATGTGGATGGTATTGTAAAGGTCAGATAGAAACTACTAATGGAAATGACAATATGACGCTACTTTAATTGAATGACCTTGGTTTAACGACTCGTATTCTTCAATTTGACCTTCAACAAATAGAATGAAATGTATCACACCGCTTCACGTTATCCATAACCACAGCAGAACGTCCAGCAGTCAGAGATGGAAAGTAGAGGAGTACCTGCTATGTCCTTTCCCGCCCACATTCTCAATCCACTTATCCCCAGGTTTCAACCCATTGATTAGGAAAAACTGAAGCAGAACACATTGTTTAAGAAAGTTAAATATAAGAAAAATATTGACCGCAATATATTCAAATTTTCAATAATCTTAGAAAACATACCATCGCATCCATATTTCTATTCATGGAGCCATAAAGTTATTGGTTCAAACCTCCAACCCCCTCTCTTGATGATACTGGAGGAAGCATTCTACTCGACACAGAGGTAGTCTGCATTTGTCACATTCCCATGTTGTCTGACCCCTTCTTCCAGATGCTGCTTTTCTTCCAACAGATGCACAATATCAACATACCTTCTTCTATTTCCTCTGAGCAAGTGTCTTCCCATTCTGTATATATTTTGAATGCTGAGTTGATATTCGTGCAGTTGGCTATGTCACTGAATACCGTGTCTCCTCCTAACACATGTAAAAAGTAATCTATTTCTCTGAACCACATTCCAAATTATGGACATGTCAAACATCACCCGCATAAAATCATTCGAAGTAACAAAACGAAATGTTTGTGTTCCTTGAATTGGCGGGACATCGCCATCAGGTCCGATTTCTTGATATCTCTTTTCACTTATATCACTGTTATCGCCAAATGATCTTCGCTGATATGTTCTTCACTCACTAAAAATTCACTTCCACCACTACTCAGCGATTCTGTGTCACTTTCTTCGCCTATATTTAGCTCAGTTTCAATATTCGCGGTACTAAATCCCGCCATGTTTAAGGAACTAAACAGCTGAACCGCGCTCGCTGTAGTTGAAGACATTATCGCTCTTCATTTTTATTTAATGTTACGGAGCTTTCCGTGGTAGGTAGAGGTGAAAGAAGGTGCGGGTGTGAACGGGTCTCAAGCTACGAAAGTAAAATTAATTTAAAATTTAACAAGGTTATATTTTCTTTTCAAAATAAGGAAATAACAAGCATGGCAGGTACAAAGTAGCAAGCCAAAAGGGTAGTTACAATATTTACAGGATTTGGGCTTCGCGCCCTGACTTCACAATGCTTGGGCAATCAGCTCAGTTTTACCCCAAACACAAGTTTTAACAGAGGGGCAGAAAACCCCATTCATGCCTAGGAGCCCTTGCTCCAAATTACACTGAAAAGCCTCCACGAGGCATACAACACTCAATTTTCAAAAAGAGCCACTCGCTCTCAACTTTAAGCCTCTCAAAGGCCACACCAAACTCCACCTTCGAGGTGTCCTCACTGGACATAGACACAGGGGTAAAATACCCAACCTACTGAGGTCTATTAAATGAAAAGAAGGTTGATTACATGACCTCCAAAATAACAATTTGAGAGGAGGCGATCGGCACTCCTAATACACTTTGTTTTTAAAACCTAATTTGGCTCTTAGGCCACTGATGCAAGGGCTAATCCCATACTACGGAGGTGACATTAGAAAAGAAACAAATTTACATAATATTGAGGAAGAATAGGTTGAGAAAAAAGTTCACCTCAAAACAATATGAGTGGGAGATCGAGAGGGTTAAGCACTCTCTATCCCAATACGTAGTTTAAAAGGTAAAATAGATACCAGATTCTTTACATTTTTAAGGAAGGTTACATAACGGAAAAACTTCGGACCCGCCCCGAGAGTTAAACTGCTGAGCTAGCAAAGAAAGAAGTTATTAATTGGCCATTACCTTGTTGTTGACCGCTGCCGAAGAAAGAGGCGCTTCCCGCCCCCTGCTATGTACTTTACACACTGAAAGATGGAACAGAAGTGGCGCAGAGACCCTAAAATCAGCAGTTTATATACTCTCGCGGAAGGTTCTAGGCGTTAGGGGAATGAGAACACCCGCCCACAATCACTTTATTGGAGAATAAGGAGAAACCCCTACACAAGATGAAGAAGAAACACATTATTGGTGGAAAATTAAGTTAAGAAATTCGGGATTGGTTGAATACAAAACAAGGAGAAAGAGAGGGGTATACAGCCAACTTAAACCATAACAGAAGGAAATTCAACAAGAAACAAACTTTTGAAATAAAAATTTCTCCAAAGAACAGTTCTTTTTCTTCGCACTAGGGTGCACTATTGTAGTTCTTCAGTAGTGTCCTCTAGAAGAGAAAGTTCACACTTCTTACTTCAAGCAAAACAAAAACACATCAAAAATGACACAGTTCTAAAACTCCGAAATTTACAGGTAGTGACATCTTCTGAGAAAGTAGAAAATTAATACCGTCAATAAAGTTCAGGTTTCCTCCAGCAGAGGAGTTTCAACTGGCGCACCTTTTGAATTAGCGGCGTGGAGGTGTACCGCCCGGTACAGACCTCCCCCCCAAATGTTCCTCCAGGGGTGACACATGAAATTTGTTTGAAAACTAGGTCCAAGTTTTGATCTAGATGTGGAGATTAATTGCCGAAAAATGTATAAGATTTTCTTAATGTGGTTTGATTCAGTTTCAAAATTTTTGTTGTAACTGGAGAAGTAAAGTTTTTATGTTTGTAGAAGTTGAATTGAGAAGGAAAACTTTAGTTTTAAAATCGAGGAAAAAATTTTCTAAGTCCACCAGATTTTGTTGTTGAATTCCCAAGTGTAGTCATCTCTTATAGTAACTGTCCATGTAGTTGATGTTGATTAAGTTGGATGGCCAGACCGGCCGTTGCAGCTTGCGTCCAGAGGAGGCCGCTCGGACCCCTCAAGTACCCTGAGATACCGCTCGCCCGCACTATGAGGGGAGCAGTGGTGTTGAAACACGCCGCGCCCGCGGTGAACATATACAGGCTGCGGGCAAGTAGCAGGTCGTGCGCCGCACATCAGCCTTGGCCGGGAGGAGAGCTCCGGCTCGCCGTGCACATGTCGTCCTCGCTGGGGTCGAGGGGGCCCTTCCTCAAGCCCAGTCGCGGCACAGCGCCGCGCGGCTGCGGGGGCACTGAAACATTAAAGCTAGGCGGCAGAATATTGTTGGACCATCATCATTTTTTGAGGGCACAGGCTTGGTGGAGAGGTTGAGGGGCCAGCGGCGTGCAGATATCCATGGCATTTAATATAATCAAGCCACAGTGTGTATAGCAGGAGACGGGAGCGTGGTAATGGCCGTGGTAAGGACAGAATGGCAGTTTAACGGTGCGGGGAGGGTTTACAAAAATACTTACATATGAAACTAAATTTTATAGAAGGGGCAGAAAGCCTTAAAGGTGAAACTCAAAAAAATATATATAACCTTCATATTCCTTTCACGATTATATGAATCAAGTTGACACAAAATTTACACTGGTTTCACCTGTGACACGTGAACCCTAAATATCCCCTCGGTGGCTGGATTACTTAATAACAACGTAACCGGCGTAAGAAAATCGAGAATGACACATGGCCCATGAAATCTGGGGGCAAGCTTGCCCGCGGGAACAAAATTCTTGACCATAACCTGGTCACCTACTTTCAAAGGGGTGGGTCTCCGTCCACGATCATACCTTTCCCTAACCTTTTCATGAGAGACTTTAAGATTGGCTTTAGCCTTCTTCCAAAGATCTTTAATGATGTCCGGATCTATTGTCTCGGGTAGAATGTCACTCAGAGACCAGAGGTTAGAGAGCGGCGTGTTGGGAACAAACTTGAACATCAAAGAGGCTGGAGTAAATTTATGTGATTCGTGAACCGCCGAATTCAAAGCAAAAGCTAACCAATGCAGGGACGTATCCCACCTGGAATGATCTTCATGATGATAGGCAATAAGCGCGGACCTGAGATTACGGTTAACCCGTTCAGCCAGAGATGGTTGAGGGTAATAAGCAGAAGTAGTTACATGAGAGATGGACAAGTCGAAACAGAATTTACGAAAAAGATTAGATGTGAACGCCTTAGCATTATCAGACACAATATATTGGCACGGACCAAAAGAGGCAAAAATAGAATTTAAGCAAGTAATGGTAGACTGAGCGGTAGCCAGCTTAGTCGGAAATAACCAGGAAAATCTTGTAAAGCCGTCTACGCATACCAGGATAAACTTGTTAGCATTTCCCTTAGACTGGGGGAAGGGTCCTACATAATCAATATACAGGCGTTCCATGGGGCGCGACGCTTGATGAGAAGACAAAAGGCCTACCTTGGTGGACATGGTTGGTTTACTGAGCAAACAGGGTTTGCAAGCCTTCACTAGTTCACGGATTTCACCGTCCATACCTTTCCAGATGAACATTTCACGAATCTTCTCACGAGTTTTAAAGATTCCAAGATGCCCTCCTAATGGGGTCTCAGGATAATACTTGAAGATCATAGGTACAAGAACAGCTGGAACGACAACTTTCATCGTCTTATCATGCCTCGAGGGGCAACATAGAACACCATTCCTCAGAACATAAGGAACGACATGTTCCCCAGAAGAAAGGGTTTCCATTATCGGAGCCAGCGTCGGATCTTCACGTTGGTATTTCTCGATATCTCTAAAGAGCATGGGAACATCTGTTAAGATGGCATTAACATCAGATAGTATGGACTCGGAAGGTGATGAACTATCGACCGGTTCATGGGTCTCGACGTCGTTGGAAAACATACGGCTGAGTCCATCAGCAACAATATTTTCGGTACCTCTGATATGCCTGACATCGAATTGGAAGGCAGAAATACGGATGGCCCAACGGGCTATACGACCAGTACGACGCGGCCTACCTAAGACCCAGCTTAAGGCTTGATTATCTGTCTCCAGGTCAAATTTGACGTGTTCCAGATAGAGACGGAACTTCTCTAAGGCGAATAAGACTGCCAAACCTTCGAGCTCATAGATGGAATACTTGGCTTCTTGAGCCGATAGAGTCCTAGATGCATAGGCGATGGGTCGCCTCCCTAGTTCAGTCTCTTGAAGAAGGACTGCAGCTACTGCTGACGACGACGCGTCGGTTTGGACGATGAATTTCTTCGAGAAATCAGGCATAGCAAGTACAGGGGCATTAGAGAGAGCTAATTTAAGATCTTCAAAAGCGGGTTGTTGAGAAGGTCCCCACTCGAATTTGATGCCTTTCCTACGAAGAAGGTTTAAGGGCGCCGCTCTATTAGCGAAGTTAGGAATAAACTTCCTGAAAAAATTCACCATACCAATGAACCTGGCGATACCTTTAATGTCCTTGGGAGGTTTAAAATCACGGATGGCCTGTGTTCTAGAATGATCGACTGCTACCCCATCAGGTGATACAATATGCCCTAGGAATGACATAGAGGGCTTAGCAAAGGCAACCTTGGACAACTTAACAGTTAACCCAGCCTTACGAAGGCGATTGAGAACTTCTCGCAGATGATCTAGATGTTCTTCAAAAGTCTCTGAAAATACGACGACATCATCCAAGTAGTGATATAAGTACTCAAATTTGATGTCGGAGAAGACCCTATCTAGTAGCCTAGTGAGTACAGCTGCTCCCGTGGGGAGCCCGAAAGGCACGCGGTTGTATTCGTATAAGTTCCAGTCCGTGGCAAACGCTGTGAGGTGTTTAGACTCTTCGGCAAGGGGAATTTGATTATAGGCCTGATTCAGGTCCAAGATAGTAAAGAACTTGGCCTTACGGAACCATGAAAAACAAGAATGAAGGTCGGGAAGGGGCACAGATTGTAACACCACCTTCCGATTGAGAGCCCTATAATCAATGACAGGCCTGAAGCCTCCTTGGGGTTTCGGGACTAGAAAAATAGGTGAAGAATACGCCGACTTAGAGGGCCTAATAATACCATCCTTCAACATTTGATCGATGATTTCTTTCAATGCCTTCATTTTAGGTGGAGATAGCCTATATGGTGGAAAACGGACAGGAATCGAATCCGTGACCTCAATTTTGTATTCAATAAGGTCAGTAACACCAAGAGTATCAGAGAACACCTCTGGAAATGACTGACATAATTTACGAATACTATCAGCCTGCTCCTCAGGTAGATGTCTAAGGTCTAACAACATCTCATCCTGGGTAGGCAAAATAGATGAACATGACACAGAATTACACTTTAACAAGGGAATTTTACATTTGGACGCAAATTTGAATGTGCACGACTTACTCTGAAGATCGAGCACAAGACCAGTGTGAGAAATGAAGTCCGCTCCCAGTATGATGGGGCAAGACAAGTGCTTAGCCACAAACAGTTTGGTTTTCCATGTAAATTTAAAAATACGAATTTTGACCAGTAAGGAACCTAGAATTTCTAATGGGGATGAATTAGCCGAAACATATTGAACAGGAGAGGAGACATAGTCAGGTAGTTTACAAACAGACTTAAATTTTGAATACCATTGGTCCGAAATAATTGAACAAACACTACCTGAATCTAATAGAGCGGTTATAGGCTCGTTATTTAACTCAATCTTAAGAAAAGGAATAGGTGCGGGGGTATCCGCCGCAATCCTAAGACATTCTTTAGGGCATTCAAAAGATGAATTTGAAGACTGCTCGTTCCCTGAATTTACAACCTGTTTACCAGGGGCTGAGTCCCGGGAAGATGGATTAGTCGACTCAGCCGAAGCCACTAGTCACTTTTTATTATTGGCATAGGTGGAATTTGCACCCGAAGTTGAGCAGGAGGGGGTGCTATTTGAGTTTGGGCAATTCTTGGCGATATGTGAGAAAGCCCCACATTTAAAACAGCCTTGTGATGAACCAGCCCCATTCCTTGTCCCACTCGACTTGATCAGTGGACACTTATTGCGCAGGTGGTCAGGCGACCCACAAGCATAACATTTACGAGGGGTGACTGATCGGCGAGGTGGAGGCCGAGTATTACTAAAGGAAGGCGGGGGTTCTTTCGCTACACGCAAAGAATCGGCGTATCTAACTCCTTCTGCTGAGACGGCCAATGCTTCAAGTTCAGAGAAAGTTTGCGGGCACGCCGCGAAACACAAATATGGCCTATAGGGAGGTGAAATTCCCTCTACAATAGCCTGTACAATCTGATCCTCCGGAAAGTGAAGAGCAAACACCCTAGTATAGAATTTAATATCTTGGATGAAGTCAGCCAGGTTTTCATCCAAACGCTGTACACGATAATAGTACTTCTGAATCAGAGATGACCTCGCGCGGGCAGGAATAAAATTTGCAAGCAGGTGTGCATGAAAATCTTCAATAGATGACTGTTCGGCTATGGCTCTTACTATTTTGTCAGAGATCATACCAATTGCATAAGGATAGATAATTTGCAAAATTTGACATGGAGAAAGAGAAAACACAAGGGCATGATCCTGAAATTCAACTAGAAATCTTAAAAATGAAATTATTTCACTGGTGGTATTAACGGAAAACTTAGAGATACCTCTGAGCAACATTGCCAACGGATGAGGCAAGCTGCTAAACCCGGGTGACATAATCGGTAAAGGTTTAAGTGGCAAAGAAGTTAATTCAGAACGTACATTAGTCAATGAGTTACGACGTTCAGACTCGTTGTCTAATGGGGCAGAGATAGTTTGAGCAGCAACGGTTATCCTTTTGACTTCTCCCTTAGGGGGCTCTTCCTCGCTCCCAGCATTCATCGTGGCGGGTTGATCAGTTTTGGGAGGAACTTCCCCAGTTAACAATTGAGTGACCTTGCTAGATAATTCAGACATATTTTCAAGCAGCGTACTAGCTTCCTTCTTCTGAACGTCATTCAACCTTAGAGACAACAGATCGTTAACTCTATTTGAAAAATGAAACAGCCTAGCTTGCACACGTTTAATTTGATTAGGAGAAGGATCATTTTCATAAAAAAAAAACTAACTACAGAAGCTAGCCCAGTAATATTCTCCGTGATCGTGGAAAGAGAGTCGTCAATTTCTTTCTCTCCCAAATTGGGTATGGAAATGGGCAAATCTAGGGACTCTCTAAGCTTGTTTGTGTCTACTGCAACCGTGCCTCCAGATTGTACATTTCTGATAGTTAACTCATAAATCAACTCCTCCTTGCGCAAATAGTTAAGATGGAGAACATCGCGAGGGCCGGGCATGGTGACAGATCAATTTTGAAAACCTCAAAAAATTCCAGCAACTGAGAAAATGGTTAGAGTTCGGAACAGAACAGTATTTAGCCGTCAAAAGGGGCTAAAATGAGACCCATTCAACCACGCTCTGCTACCACTTGTTACGGAGCTTTCCGTGGTAGGTAGAGGTGAAAGAAGGTGCGGGTGTGAACGGGTCTCAAGCTACGAAAGTAAAATTAATTTAAAATTTAACAAGGTTATATTTTCTTTTCAAAATAAGGAAATAACAAGCATGGCAGGTACAAAGTAGCAAGCCAAAAGGGTAGTTACAATATTTACAGGATTTGGGCTTCGCGCCCTGACTTCACAATGCTTGGGCAATCAGCTCAGTTTTACCCCAAACACATGTTTCAACAGAGGGGCAGAAAACCCCATTCATGCCTAGGAGCCCTTGCTCCAAATTACACTGAAAAGCCTCCACGAGGCATACAACACTCAATTTTCAAAAAGAGCCACTCGCTCTCAACTTTAAGCCTCTCAAAGGCCACACCAAACTCCACCTTCGAGTTGTCCTCACTGGACATAGACACAGGGTAAAATACCCAACCTACTGAGGTCTATTAAATGAAAAGAAGGTTGATTACATGACCTCCAAAATAACAATTTGAGAGGAGGCGATCGGCACTCCTAATACACTTTGTTTTTAAAACCTAATTTGGCTCTTAGGCCACTGATGCAAGGGCTAATCCCATACTACGGAGGTGACTTTAGAAAAGAAACAAATTTACATAATATTAAGGAAGAATAGGTTGAGAAAAAAGTTCACCTCAAAACAATATGAGTGGGAGATCGAGAGGGTTAAGCACTCTCTATCCCAATACGTAGTTTAAAAGGTAAAATAGATACCGGATTCTTTACATTTTTAAGGAAAGTTACATAACGGAAAAACTTCGGACCCGCCCCGAGAGTTAAACTGCTGAGCTAGCAAAGAAAGAAGTTATTAATTGGCCATTACCTTGTTGTTGACCGCTGCCGAAGAAAGAGGCGCTTCCCGCCCCCTGCTATGTACTTTACACACTGAAAGATGGAACAGAAGTGGCGCAGAGACCCTAAAATCAGCAGTTTATATACTCTCGCGGAAGGTTCTAGGCGTTAGGGGAATGAGAACACCCGCCCACAATCACTTTATTGGAGAATAAGGAGAAACCCCTACACAAGATGAAGAAGAAACACATTATTGGTGGAAAATTAAGTTAAGAAATTCGGGATTGGTTGAATACAAAACAAGGAGAAAGAGAGGGGTATACAGCCAACTTAAACCATAACAGAAGGAAATTCAACAAGAAACAAACTTTTGAAATAAAAATTTCTCCAAAGAACAGTTCTTTTTCTTCGCACTAGGGTGCACTATTGTAGTTCTTCAGTAGTGTCCTCTAGAAGAGAAAGTTCACACTTCTTACTTCAAGCAAAACAAAAACACATCAAAAATGACACCGTTCTAAAACTCCGAAATTTACAGGTAGTGACATCTTCTGAGAAAGTAGAAAATTAATACCGTCAATAAAGTTCAGGTTTCCTCCAGCAGAGGAGTTTCAACTGGCGCACCTTTTGAATTAGCGGCGTGGAGGTGTACCGCCCGGTACATTTCCTAAGCCTTGTAGATTGTGCTGCATGTTTATAGATGCCTTATAACACTTCACTTCCGAAAAAAAAACACTATCTTATAGATCGCAGACTTGTGCAGATAATGCAGCCGAACACTAACGGCGGGAAGTATCACCCTAGCTGTTAACGTGTGTGAAAGTGGGAAACACAAAACCATTTTCCCGACTGCCAATAATGGGGTTCGAGCCCACTATTCCCCGAATGCAAGCTAATAGTTATAAATCACCACTTTTAATAGCGTGTGACCTCCGGAGAGGCCTAGTGCAGGTCTTCCGAGTTGACGCCGTACGGACGACCTGCGTGTCTACGTGAATGAGGCCATATCTAAGATGGAATCTAATGCTGACGACTTCGCAAAAACCCACTCCCCGAGCCATAGCAATTAACTAATGAAAATTAAAATCACCGATCCGACCGGAAATCGAACCCGGGACCCTCTTAGACCAAATGCCAGCATGCTAACAATTTAGCCATGGAGCCGGACTAAATCACCACTAATCTTAATAGGCCGTCTACGAGAAAAAGACCCGCACCGGGCCTCTCCGGAGGCCATACGCCATTAAAATACCACTAATCTGCATTAGGACAGTCGCCCAGGTGGCAGGTTCCCTATCTGTGTGTTTAACCAGTCTTTGCTTAAATGAGTTCAAGGAAGTTCGAAATTTATGGAAAATTTCTTTCTTTCTTTTTTCTTTCTTTCTTTCTTTCTTTAGTAATCCGTTTACCCTCCGGGGTTGGATTTTCCCTCGGACTCAGCGAGGGATCCCACCTCTACCGCCTCAAGGGCAGTGTCCTGGAGCTTCAGACTCTGGGTCGGGAGATACAACTGGGGAGGGTGAACAGTACCTCGCCCAGGCGGCCTCACCTGCTATGCTGAACAAGGGCCTTGCGGGGGGATGGGAAGTTTGGAAAGGATAGACAAGGAAGAGGGAAGGAAGCGGCCGTGGCCTAAAGTTAGGTACCATCCCGGCATTTGCCTGGAGAAGTGGGAATCCACGGAAAACCACTTCCAGGATGGCTGAAGAGGGAATCGTACCCCCTTTACTCACTCGACCGCCCGAGGCTGAGTAGACCCCGTTCTAGCCCTCGTACCACTTTTCAAATTTCGTGGCAGAGCCGGGAATCGGACCCAGGCGTCTAGGGGTGGCAGCTGATCACACTAAGCACTACACCACAGCAGCACCTCAAAATCAGGCATTACACTACTGTAGTGAGACCGTCAGTACTATACGCCTCAGAATGCCTAAACATGGTAAGAAAAGGGCAACTTAGAAAACTGGAGCTGAAGGAAAGGAAGATCCTGAGAAAAATCATGGGCCCCATTAAAGAAGAAGGCAAGTACAGAATCAGGCACAACAACGAACTGTACCAACAATTGGAGAGCATTACAACATCTATGAGGAAGAGGAGATTGAACTTCTACGGTCATGTCATGAGAATGGACAATCAGAGGCTCACCTCCAGAATCTTCCACACCGTCTCTAGAGGGAAAGCGACTAATGCCAAGTGGGCAAGACTCGTCAGAAAAGACCTTCAAGAATTGGACATTGCTCCCAGTGAAATTTATGACAGGAATAGGTACAGAACGTTGATCAGGACATCAAACTCTCTCCAGTCACTAACAGAAAAAACAGTACGTCCAGGAGGAGGTGTGAAATGGACTCAGGAGCGAAAAGACATTCACTGTGCAAGAATGAAGGAGTACTGGTCAAAGAAGAAAGCTGCTAGAGATAAGAACCACGTGGTCCATAGCAGTTCCAAACGGAACTAATAATAATAATAATAATAATAATAATAATAATAATAATAATAATAATAATAATCATAATAATGGCTTTACGTCGCACCGACACAGATAGGTCTTATGGCGACGATTTTTGATAGGAAAGGCCTAGGAGTTGGAAGGAAGCGGCCGTGGCCTTAATTAAGGTACAGCCCCAACATTTGCCTGGTGTGAAAATGGAAAACCACGGAAAACCATCTTCAGGGCTGCCGACAGTGGGATTCGAACCCACTATCTCCCGGATGCAAGCTCACGGCCGCGCACGGCCAACTCGCCCAGTAGTAAATATATCGATACTTTCTAACACCACCAAACTGAGCTAGGATCGAGACTGCCTAGTTGGGGTCAGAAGGCCACCGCTCTACCGACTGAGCCTCACAGCCCGAACCCTGAAGATGGTTTTCTTTTTTTCCCATTTTCAGAAGAGGCTGTACCTTAATTAAGGCCACGGCAGCTTCCTTCCCACTCCTAGCCCTTTCCTTTCCCATCGTCCCCCATAAGACCTATCTCTGTCGGTGCGACGTAAAGCAGATTGTAAAAAAATCTTTCCTCCCGTGTACCATCATACCATTGTCTGCTGTCCATCTCACACATTGTCAGTGTATTTTTTCAGTCGCTCACAATCCTACAACATGTATTACTCCGTCCAGTATAAAATCATCCGCAAGAAGCCGTGTCTGTGATTCCAGTCCTTTATTCCTAATATGTACAGCAAGTGAATCAGCTGCCGCTACCATTACTGTCGTATGCAAACTACAGTTTTGATTACGTCCTTCCGGTAAGCACTGTAAACATTGTAAAACGAATATGTTTGTATCTACGGCCTGTATCTACTCCGTGGGTCAATATTTACTTCTGGCAGATCCTTTTGGATGTCTAGTAGCCAGCGTACTTTGGTTTGTTGCGTTCCATTGATGATAAGGAAGATTTCCTTGGTCAATTGCAAGTCACCATTTCGTGTGATTCAGCAGTCCCTCCCAATATAGTTTGCTGCAGCCCAACTAACGTGCACATGGTTATAGGGGCGCTATTCCTTTGCAGCCGTACTGTATGGTACTAACGTTCAGTGAGCACATCTTGCACACGATTCTGAATCCTAGCGAAATGTTATATTATCCGTTCGCAAAACATGACGCCTGGAAATCATGTTGCAACGTCCTTTTACAATGTAACTATGTTAGTGTATCGTGCCTCGTGACCGGATGTAACGAACAAGGGAATCGTCGCACGCTTTACGTCACACCGACACAGATAGGTCTTATGGCGACGATGGAATGGGAAAGGCCTAGGAGTTGGAAGGAAGCGGCCGTGGCCTTAATTAAGGTACAGCCCCAGCATTTGCCTGGTGTGAAAATGGGAAACCACGGAAAACCATCTTCAGGGCTGCCGATAGTGGGATTCGAACCTACTATCTCCCGGATGCAAGCTCAAACAAGGGAATCAATGCATAAAGTGCAGTAATTAATGTCTTAAACACCGAACCGAATGGCGTATGTACGCTGCTCTCGTCGTACTACTAGCATGTTTTCAGCAGTGTAGCATAGCCCATGTGGTTAGACGTTCGCATAGCAATAGACGTAATGTATCAGCAGCGGTTCGAATCCTGTATCGTTCAATTATTTTTGTAACGGTATGATATTTGAATACGTAAACATGCATTTTTTTTTGCTAGTTGCGTAACGTCGCACCGACACAGGTAGGTCTTATGGCGACGATGGGACAGGAAAGGTCTAGGAATGGGAAGGAAGCAGTCGTGGCCTTAATTAAGGTACAGCCCCAGCATTTGCCTGGTGTGAAAATGGGAAACCACGGAAAACCATCTTCAGAGCTGCCGACATTGGGGTTTGAACCCACTATTTTCCGGGTGCGAGCTCACAGCTGCGCGCTCCTAACCGCACGGCCAACTCGCCCGGTACGTAAACATTCAAACAGTAGAATGGCGTTGTTATTCATCTTGTGCCCTGCGCATACTCCGCTGGTTAGGGCCTGAATGTACTGTAATCTCTGCTGTCATTCGGCATATTTTACACAGAGGAATATACTGACATGCTCCTCATTTATGGGGAAGCAAGACAGAACGCGTGCGAGGCACTACGTCTGTACCAGGTGGCACCCGGCTTCTACGACATTCCGCCGTGTTCGAAGACGCCTAAGGACAACAGGCGTGATTTCTAACCAGCCATCAGTCCGCGATAGGCCCGTCACATCGGGTGAAACAGAAGAGGTCGTTCTGGAGGCAGCTCGTAATAATCCGCACATCAGTACAAGGGTGATAGCACGACAGGTGAACACCAACCAGCCGTCCGTCTGGCGAATACTGCATGAACATAAATTTCACCCATACCATCTTGAGCTACACCAAGATCTCCATGGGCGTGATTTCGAAGCTCGAATGGAGTTCTGTCGTTGGCTATTAGGCAGGCTGGACAATGATGTAGCATTCGTATCGCATATCTTGTTCTCGGACGAATCGCGCTTCCACCGTAATGGGAACGTCAATTGCCACAACATGCACTATTGGAGTTCGGACAATCCTCACTAGGTGCGACAGGCGGCCCATCAAGTACAATGGGGAGTGAATGTTCGGTGGGGAATCTTGAGGGATCGCCCGATTGGACCTTATTTCTTTGAGGGCCATTGGACGGGTCCACGCTACCAACACTTTGTGCGTCGGGAATTCCCACTGTTGCTGGAGGATGTGCCCCTGCACGATCGTTTGACGATGTGGTTGCAACGGGATGGAACTCCACCACATTCGACTTTGCCCATTCGTAACCATCTGAACGAGGAACTGCCAGGGAAATGGATAGGACGAGCAGGCTCTGCTTCTTGGCCCTCCAGATCACTGGGTTACACGCCGTTAGACTTCTTCTTGTGAGGACATTTGAAGAACGTCTTTAACACTCAAGTGCCGGAAAACCCCGACCAGCTCCGGCAACTCATCACGGATGCCTGCCGTGCAAATACCCCTGAAATGCTTCGGCATGCAAGACGATCTATTGGACACCGGGCCCGAATATGGATAAACCAAAACGGTCATCACATCGAGCATTTGCTGCGATAAAACATTGTCAGAGCAGTTGTGTTCCTATTATTTCCGGTCTGTATGTGTCCAGCCTGCTAAATAATCGGGCCTTTTTAGGACCATAAACACACTCATTCACACACAACTTGCATGGAAGCGGGTATTGAACTTACATTGCGTGCGGTACGTATTATACAAATATTTCAAAAAAATTTAATCTTCGCCCCGGACTCGAACCTCACACTTACATGCAATCCTGCTCCGCCACGCCTTTACCAACTACACTACGGTGTCGTATGACACACCGGGCAGCTTATAACAAGTATTAGGTTTACTGCAGTCACAATATCAAGTTAGTGTTTCGCCGGCGTGTCAGGTTCATATGGTCTAGGAGGCACACGCATGTCTTCCAATGTTTAATACGGGTATAACATTACGGCGTCCTATCATGGTGAGGCGATAAATACCAAGATATCTGGTGTGTATTCTGAGCATACCGGCAGGGCAGATATTTTCGAACGGAATTAATATTGTGGGTTGCATAAAACTACATTGGAAGGGGCGGCTGAATCACACTGTATGTCGTTAGAATTTCGTACGACATTTCCGTGCGACTAAAGTGAATCGTTCGGTCAGTGAATACAGTTCTTCCGATATTTTTAGCATTCAGATGCCATCTTTGACCTTGGGTCAGCATATCGTTGTGTGTCAGCCCTGTGGTAGCCCTTTTCTGTACTTTCTGGAAGAGATTAGTGAGTCACACGATCGGGGATCTCCCAGCCGACCTGTAGGGTGGCGCCGGCTTTTCCGTGTATTGTTCTCGTAGGCTGGTTTACTTGAGAATTTCTAGGAGATGCAGCGGGAATTTTCTGTCTCTGACCACATCGCAAGCATTCTAGTGCGCATCGCCCGGATATAAAAGGGGAGGCTAGCCGCGGACAGTCCGTGAGCGTTGGACTGCGTAGAGGAGTCAGTGTTGGACTCGGAATCAGTGTGGGACTCAGTGTTCGAATCAGTGTGAGACTCAAGTGTGTTGGTGTTCGGCGGCTGGCCTGAGGGTGACAGAGGAGTTGGCTGTCGCTAATGTCCCATAATTTGTTGTTGTTGTTGTTGTTGTTGCGTCGGGGTGTAGAGTATGTGGCTGGGCTGGGGTGTAGAGTATGTGGCTGGGCTGAAGACGGCGTACAGGGCAGAAGACTGTCTACTGCCTCAGAGTACTGTGTGTTTGTGTGTACTTCTGTGGACTAAGGATCGTCGTGAGTGAGCGATTAGGGCAACTGGCGTGATTGTAATTGTTAATAATCGTTTTATCAGAGGTGCTGTCTCACTATTTAGCACTGTTGAACTGTTGCTGTTTAGTTGTTCACTGCATGTGACTGTGTGAATTACTGGACTGTATGTGGAATCGAACCAAGGAACAGTCATCGTGTGTTGTGTGGAAAGTAGCCCTGTGTTCAAACCTAGCTGTCTGCACGCAGCTGTTGTGTGGCGTAACTTTACTTGGAGATGTGAAAGTAAGGCGAACTTGTGAATAGGTAGTCTGTCCGACTGGAGTCCTGCTGTGAGAGATTTGTAAATAGACAGCAGTTAGTGAGTGTGGCCGTTCATGGTTGACTAGAATGTGTGTGTGTGTTTATTGGGTCATCCTGAAATAAATCAGAGTAATAAAACAGAAGCTACTTTATTGGCCGTTCCATTTTCTGGACGTCTTTAATGTTGAAGATCAATGACGATGTTTCGGGCGCGTAGAGTGCTTCTTCGAGAACGAATGTGTGGTAGTGACGGAGTTTCTCTGTGGTGGAAAGTTATTTCTTGTTGTAGATATTCCAGGTGATTTTATAGGCTTGACGTAATTTTCTGCGCGGATTTTGGAAGCTACTCTTTCGCTGTCAGAGTTTCCAATAATTTTGCCCAAGTACTTGAAGTGGTTGACTTGTATGACGTTCCCGTTTTTCGTCGCAGGTGATCCCAGGTTTGGATTCTTGCAGTCCATGTACTGTGTTTTCTCTTGTAAGGAATAAGGAGATCAGTTTAAAGGGGTATCTTATGATTTTTTCTTTCTTCCTTTCTTAATCTGTTTACCCTCCGGGGTTGGGTTTTCCCTCGGACTCAGCGGGGGATTCCACCTCTACCGCCTCAAGGACAGTGTCCTGGAGCTTGAGACCTTGGGTCGGGGGATACAACCGGGCAGGAGGACCTGTATCTCGTCCAGGCGGCCTCGCCTGCTATGCTGAACAGGGGCCTTGTGAGGGGGATGGGAAGATTGGAAGGGGCAGGCAAGGAACAGGAAAGGAAGCGGTCATGGCCTTACGTTAGGTACCATCCCGGTATTTGCGTGGAGGAGTTGTGGAAAACCACGGAAAACTACTTCCAGGATGGCTGAGGTGGGAATCGAACCCACCTCTACTCAGTTGACCTCGCAAGGCTGAGTGGACACCATTGCAGCTCTCGTACCACTTTTAAAATTTCGTGGCAGAGCCGGGAACCGAAGCCGGGACTCCAGGTGTGGCAGCTAATCAGACTAACCACTACAGCACAGAGGAGGATATGATTTTTTATTCTTCTTCTTGTTTTCGAATGGGTCTACTATGGACCACGTTAAGCATCATTCATTTACGGTTCTTCCTCTTTCGATCGGCCCAGTACTTCTTCACCCTTTCGGAGTGGGCTTCTTTACGTTCTCGTGACCAGTTGTTGCCGGTCCGTTTTTTGCTACTTTGATCTTGGAATCCCTTAATTTTGTTGATGATTTTTCTGTATTCCTGTCTGTTGTATACTACCTGCTGTGATATATTATTTTCCTCCATATCCTCCTTGACCCCTTTAAGCCAGCTAGTTTGTGTCTTCCTGTTCTCCATGTATTCCAGAATTCGCTTGGCTGTTCTCTCTGGTGGCATTCTTTTAATGTGTCCGTAGAAGCAGAGTCTTCTCTTCTTGAAGGATGTTGTGATTTTTTCGGTCCTTTTGTATAGTTCCTCATTTGGCCGCAGTCTAAATTCTTGACCCACTTTCCTGGGCCCTAGTATCTTCCTCAAGATCTTCCTTTCTGTCTTTTCAATGTTTTCTAGTAAGCCCTTCCTGTTCAGTGGAATACATTCGATCGCATATAGATTTTTATTATTATTATTATTATTATTATTATTATTATTATTATTATTATTATTATTATTATTATTTATTAATAATATAATTATTATAATATAATTAATAAATTAATAAATAATAGTAATAATAATAGTAATAATAATAATAATAATAATAATAATAATAATAATAATAATAGGACTATAGAATTTTGCTAAAACGCAGTAGTTTACCTACAACTCAAAGATCGATACAGAATTGTGCATCTTGTGTGTCTTTCTTACTTACACGGCTTCCAGCTATGTCGTACACCATCCAGCCACTGTTCCCTTTGCGTTTTCCTGTTTCCTGTTACCCTCAACTTACCAACTTAGCATCGTCTTGAGTATTCTGTCACGTGTCATCATTTTCACTTAGTGTACATGAAACATGTTTGATGTTATACTGTGTAGGGTAATACACAGGTTACAGGATTGTGAGCGACAGCAAAAAGACCTCGATAATATTGTGAAATGAACAGCAGAGAACTCTGTATTTACCTTTGTGCTAATGTAAGGAATGATCTTTGATGTGTAGGGGTTGTAGTAAGGGTGTAAAGGAGAGGGCGTCTAAGTCCCTGGTAAGACCCCAATTACAGCTTGGTTCCAGTGTGTAAGACCATCACCAGAATTACATGGTTCGAGAACTGGAAAAAATCCAAAGAACACCAGTTCGATTTGTTCTGGGTGATTTCCGACAAGAGTAACGTTGCAAGAATGTTGCAAAGTTCAGTCTGGGAAGACTTGAGAGGAAGGAGAGGAGCTGCTCGAATAAGCGGTATGTTCCGAGCTGTCAGTGGAGAGAAGGCATGGAATGACATAAGTAGACGAATAAGTTTCAGTTGTATTTTTAAAAGGAAAGATCATAATATGAAGATCAAGTTGGAATTCGAGAAGACAAATTGGGCAAATATTTGTTTTGTACGAACAGGAGTTAGTGATTGGAATAATTTACCAGACGAGATGTTCGATACATTTCGAAATTCTTAAAAATTATTGAAGAAACACTTAGGTAAACAAGAAGTGAATCTGCCACCTCGGTGACAGCCCTAAATACAGATCAGTGATGACTGATTAACCTTCCTTCTTTAGTCATGTCCAACACATTCTTCTCTACCACCATAATTTATCTGCTTTTAGTATTCCTTACTTTATCCAATCCCCTAAAATGAGTGCCAGGTTAATTCCTGGCGGCCAGGCGTACAGTTGGCGACTCTAACCCACCAAGTGCCGAGGTTACGGACAGTGGAAGCCTTATTTACTAGGGGATCGAACCCCCCCCCCTTTTTCCTCCTCAAAAACACATCACGGGCTAGTATTTATTGTCTGTTAATTGTCCAAGTTTCTGCTCCATACAACAAAATATTCTGCACCATGATTTATTATCTCTTAAACCATATAGTGGCTAAATTGTAAATATTTTTATGGAATAAAATGTCAAAATGTACTGTTTTAGCGATCACAATAATAATAATAATAATAATAATAATAATAATAATAATATTAGGATGACCGCAGCTACCATATGTAAGCATTTTGATTTGAAATCAATCAATTAATTAATTAAATAATTAATCAATCAATCAATCATCTGCATTTAGGGCTATCGCCGAGGCGGCAGATTCCCTATCTATTGTTTACATAGCTTTTCTTAAACGTTTTCAAATAATTTTGAAAAATATCCAATATTTCCCTTGATAATATATTCCGATCTCCTATTCCTCGTCCTACGAATATTTGCCCTCTTAAATTCCAACTTTGTCTTCATGTTATGATCTTTCCTATTTCTAAAAGCTCCGCTCAAGCTTAATCTTATACTTATGTCATTCCACGCCAACTGACAGCTCGGAACATACCACGTAGTCGAGCATCTCGTCTCCTTACTCTCAAGTCCTCCCAGCCCAAACTTTGCAACACTTAAGTAACACTACTCCTTTGTCGTAAATCATCCAGAACAACTCGTGCTGCTTTCCTTTGAATCTTTTCCAGTCCTTGTATCAAGTAGTCCTGATGAAGGTCCCATACACTGCAGCCATACTCTAACTAGGGTCTTAGCAGAGACTTACATGCCCTCTCCTCGTCTGGGCTGTTTGCGTGGCGGTTTCCACGTACCGCATTGCAGAGCAAACCTGATCTCTGTTTCGTTTTTTTTTAAATGGTAAGTTGTTGTTAATTTTATCTGTTGAACGCCAAATGAGATACATGCCGACATCGTACAATTTGGAGAATATATCAGACTTTTTTCCTCCCTTCAAAAATCCGACATTTCATTCGGGAGATAGTAGATTCGAACCCCACTGAAGATACTTTTCCGTGCTTTCCTATTTCCACACCTGGCTGCACCTTAATTAAGGCCACAGCCCCTTCCTTCCCACTCCTAGCGCTTCCCTGTCCTATCATCGCCAGAAAACCTATCTGCCTCGGTGCGACGTAAAATAGATTGAGAAAAAATCCGACTACCACTGTCGGGTTTGAACCCGTGGTCTTGGGATCCAGAAGCTGATGCACAGAGGGAGTATTTTTAACGTTGAAACATGTTTACTACGTTAAGACGTCCAGCGTGGCCTAGTGACTGGTTACGTGATTGTATCACAGCTGTTGGATAACAAGCGACCTCTTTGTGCCACAAGATGTGGTACAGTGCCAGCCTGTGCGTAACTCGGGAGCACGCAGGCTTTCACCTTGACTGAGCGGCACTGGCTGACGTAAGTCTAGCTTTGGGAAACCCTCATGACCAGTCCGCGAGGTGCAGTTATTCTGGGAAAGTGTGAAGTCGCAGGAAGTCGTGGGTGTTAGGCTCTATTGTGTTTTATCCCTTGCTGCTGCATCCTGCTCGTTTCAGCTGGAGAACGTGTTCATGTTATATTTAGAAGTAATGGATTATTAAACGCTCGAAACCAGGTCCTTACAAATGCCAAAACATAATCTATAAACTGCGCTAAACATCCTCAGAACTGACCTAAATTAATAAGTGAAGAAAGACCCAAAATATGAAGGAAATAGTAAATATTTGCGCTGTCCACATTACGTTAAACTCCTAATGGAGTGAATACAATTAATAAGTGCCGTCAATATATCTGCATATAAAAAGCAGAATTTCCGTCTGTCTGCTCCTTATACAAATCCATTAAGTTCCACCGATCTGACCGAGTTCGACAGCTGTAGTCATTTAAGTGCGGCCAGTATCCAGTATTCGGGAGACAGTAGGTTCCAATCCCACTGTCGGCAGCCCTGAAGATAGTTTTCCGTGGTTTCCCATTTTCACACCAGGCAAATGCTGGGGCTGTAACTTGATTAAGGCGACGGCCGCTTCCTTCCCAATCCTAGCCCTTTCCTCTCCCATCGTCGTTGTAAGACCTATCTGTGTGTCGGTGCGACGTAAAGCCAATCATAAAATATTTAAAAATCCGCCAATCTGAACCAAATGTTGTTTATTTACCTTTTAGGACCCTGCGGATATCCCTGTCTACAAGAAATTTTAACATTACCTAGATTTAGGCTCTTTTGCACGTTAACATAGGCTAATATAGGCGAAATAACGCATTTTCGAACATGGAGGAAAAGCTCATTTAAGCCTCACAACGCGAAGAACAAAACTCAGTAGGGGCCCGAAAATAATGTTTTAAGGCCCTAAAACCAGCCGTTGGCGAGATATTGGCACCACACTACCCGCACTCTGGAAACCGGATGACGAAACGAGCAGCCGTAACCATGGCAACGACAATACCGAAATTATGGATGCAGGTTACAGCGTAGCTGTCAACCAAAATTGGTACACATATGAGTTACTACCTGGAAAAAAAATTACAGTGAGTGTAAGACACCCATAGCACCCCTATCGGCGGTGATGGAAAGGGGTTGAAGTATAAAAATAATAGAAAATGACGAATATGAATGTAGAAAAAGTGTGTCTGCGAGCAACATGTACACTACCATGTGCTCGTTCTTTTTAATTTCTTGAGTGACTGTACAACTTTAGTACCGGTAGTTAAAACTTCGTGCACGTGGGCAGCTCTCAATTTCGCTACTTACATACGATATTGTATGTCAAGATCGCATATTATCCCTATAACATATTCGGAGTAATGGACACAATCCATGGCAGAAATAACCGATATACCAAATCAACACTTCATATTCTGTTAAGTTCTAAAAAGCTTCCCTTTGTACAGCATCACGATTTTTTAACACTTTTGGTCTCCATCGATTTATGAATCACGTCTCTCAAAAATTCCTTAATAACCTGCTTCCTACATGAATACAACTGAACAGTTCTTGTGCATACTGATCTTGTTTTCTATAAGGTAGCAATTCCTTTTTGCAGATTTTAAGATAATTAAATTATATTGACTAAACCTGATGCAAGTGTGTAATAACTTGGAAGCAATTCTCTAAACTCATGGGTAAATATTGAAAATATTGAGCTCGATTATTATATTATGCTAGGGGCTTTACGTCGCACCGACACAGATAGGTCTTATGGCGACGATGGGATAGGAAAGGCTTAAGAGTAGGAAGGAAGCGGCCGTGGCCTTAATTAAGGTATAGCCCCAGCATTTGCCTGGTGTGAAAACGGGAAACCACGGAAAACCATATCCAGGGCTGCCGATAGTGGGATTCGAACCTACTATCTCCCGGATGCAAGCTCTCAGCCGCGCGCCTCTACGCGCACGGCCAACTCGCCCGGTGAGCTCGATTATTAGTAGGTGCTATAATTGTTATTACTATTATTATTATCTACGTAGTTATGTACGACAGGTTGTCAGTACGGACTTTATCTGGTATAAATAGTGGTCATATCATTTATTAATTGTATGTTGTATGATCTGTCTTGTGTAACAGAACATGTGAGGTTATGTCGCGATACTTCTGCTGTATGTGTATTTATACTACTTTATTTAATGTAAGAACACGTAAGTAATAGTATATAATTTATTAATCACAAATTATTTACAAACAACTAACGCAAGTAATGGCACAGGTAGAATGGCTTTTTCACGTGAAATGTTCAGTAGATACACACAACCTGTTCCAAATGATCTACAAACAATGACGCAAGTTATGACACAAGTAGAATGGTTTTTGCACATGGAATGTCTAGAGGATACACAAACTCTTAAATATGATTTAAATAACAATTAACGCAAGTTGACACAATTTGAATTGCGTCTTTAAAATACCCCTGCTTGGACCCGACCCATTAGAAACAATACACAAAGTATTGCAGGAAATAACCACAGTTATATGTGAATAATGAGTACAACTTCCGGCTCCGTAGCTAAATGTTTAACATGCTGGACTTTGGTCACAGGAGTCCCGGGTTCGAATCCTGGCAGGGTCGGGAATTTTAACCATAATTGGTTAATTTCGCTGGTACGGGGCTGGGTGTATATGTCATCTTCATCATCGTTTCAACCTCATCACGACGCGCAGGTAGCCTACGAGTGTCAAATCAAAAGACCTGCATGTGGCGAGCCAAACTTGTCCTCGGACACTCCCGGCACTAAAAGCCATACGCCATTTCAATTATTACAACAATAACCAAATATTTTTAACAGTAAACATTCACACTGAGTTATAAAAGAAGAAGGTGAAGCAAATAGTATATGGCTAGGCGCGCGCGAACAGAGTTCAACACACAATGTGCATGTTCAGATGAAGACTATGGTCGTAATATTGAAAGCCAATGAATGTCTGACAGTTCTTAGAGGGAGGTCCGCTTACTGCGTGCCTGGGTGGGTGGCGAGAAGGGAGTGGGGGTATGGTTGCCATGGAAACGTGGACGGACCCATTGCGGTTGCCATGGAGATAAGCCTGCTGGCCGGTTTGTGTTGATTGGAGTTGCCAAACCTCTCACTTCTGAGTTACGTACAACAGAACACAGCTGTCTGAACGAACAAGTGTGATGGAAGCGAAGGGAAAGAAAAAAGAATGCAGGAATGTGGCAACACCGTGCAATGGCACGTGCAAATCTTCTCCCTCCAGCCCTATCTGTCCATTTTTTATTTTTTTATTTTTTTGCTATTTGCTTTACGTCGCACCGACGCAGATAGGTCTTATGGCGACGATGGGACAGGAAAGGGCTAGGAGTGGGAAGGAAGCGGCCGTGGCCTTAATTAAGGTACAGCCCCAGCATTTGCCTGGTGTGAAAATGGGAAACCACGGAAAACCATTCTCAGGGCTGCCGACAGTGGGGTTCGAATCTACTATCTCCCGAATACTGGATACTTGCCGCGCTTAAGCGACTGTAGCCATCGAGCTCGGTGCCCTATCTGTCAAAACGCTTCTTTAAGTATTACGGGTATAGTATTATGCCTGGTGCGACAAAGTTTATGGAACTACGGACGTCATGTGGACAATCTCTTATGCCAGGGTATCGGAAACTTTTTGTCTCTGAGGCCCCCTGGGCCTGCATGTCCAAGGACACCTTAGCCACTGCATTCGCCAAGCAAAAACAATTTTGTAATGATACTATGTTTGATTTTAATATTATAATATTTAAGACTAATATTTAAATCGCTTCATGCAGAAAGGTCCTCAGTCCACTTTTTACGAAAATGATATTTTATATCGGCGTTTTGAGCAATCCTACATGCATGCTTCATGGTAGTCAGTAAATGAGGAGTCGACCAACGCTACTCAAGGTAAAAGGCCCTCAGTCACAGACTCTGGCCTCTCCCCCATAAAGCCAAGGTTCTGTTATCTATAAGTAGTTTTTGCATAAGACTACTTTTGTTTACCCCCTGTGGGTGGGGGACGCAGACGAAGAATACACCCACGGTATCCCCTGCCTATCGTAAGAGGCGACTAAAAGGGGCGACCAAGGGATGATTATATTAGAACCATGAAACTCCTTGTGATTAGTACCACCACGCGGGAACTCCATTGGTCGTTTTTCCTTACGCGTAGTACCAGTATGTTAGGTACTAAATAGGTTTGTGATTAGTAGCACTGTATGAGCGATACCATGGGAAGAGGGAACCCATGATTCTGGATTGCCTATGATTAGTACCCGCTATATGAGGAACACCACGGGATTTTGCGAGTCCCTGTGGTTAGTACACTTATGTGATGAACACCCTAGGTTCGCGTTGCCTGTCAATGGCGCCGTAATGTGCGAAACACAGTAGGTCTGTAATACATGTGCGAATTTCATTACATGTGAGTAGTACCATAATATGTGGAATACCGTGAGTCTACGCTACTTTTGATTAGTACCGCAACATGACAAATAATATGATTCTACTTTCCTAGCGATAAGTACCATTATGAGGGGTCGATGGCTTGGATTTTGGACTCCTTTCGACTACAAGCATCATCGATTCAGTATCGTGCTATAGAAGCAGTCCCTTGGTCAGTAATACTACTGTTTTACGCCAGCTTCTGTGCATGTGAGGCGCTGTGGGTCGGTTCCACTGATCGTTTTAAATTCATATCCATCCATCCATTCATTCTTCGTCCTCACGTTTTGAATTGTGGTCAGTGGAGGATTTTAGATTTCTAATCTGTCATTTCATTTCGTCTCATTTCGTACCATTAGGGGCCAATGACCTAGATGTTAGGCCCAACATCATTATCATCATCATCATCATCATCATCATCACTTTTGTTTCTGATTTTGCAGAAGGGGCCTCAGTCCAGTGACTTTAACAGCATCTAAATGGAAAATGACGTAGCTGAACATCGGCATGTTCTTACACAATCCATAACTGAGCTGTAACCTACCAGATGCACTTGTTTTAAATGTGATTCGGGTGAAATATTATGTTTATGTTATCCAGTAAAAGTGTTTTTTTTTTTTTACTGCAACGATTCATTTATTTTCTTTGAAAGTTTTATTTAACTTTATTTATATAAAGCTACTTTATAAATGCACAGAAATGATAAAATAATATGACACTTGGCTAATAATTACAACAGTCTGGATCTGGATACTTACTTGAAAAAATTCGCTTGTTGCGGTTGCTGGATCAATGGGACGGATCGTGCGGTTTCCCAAAGACCAAGCGTTTTACAAGCGTAGTCACTTGAAATGAAGAGCACTCTACATTAGCTCTGTTTCTGTACTTCGTTTTCATTTGTGTGAGAGAAAAAAAGGTACATTCACACAGGTATGTTGTCATGAAAGGCATTAAATGCAGTATTTCCTTTCTAGAAATTGTCGGGTGTAGGAGATGTTATGGACCCCAAAGTCGATCAGAGACGTGGAGTTGTGATGCATCTCCATCTGATTCTCCACACATATCATACTTCATTTATTTTTCATTTTCTCTCTGCCAAGTTACTTCGGCTAGTTGATCTTCCTCAAGTCAGAAGGGATTTCTAATCCACGAGATTTTCTCAACCAGAGGGGAAAAATATGGTCTAGGTGTGGTCACTAGTAATTCCAAGTGTCTCACAATCACTGTCTTGTAGTATTTCTTCCTTTTTCCGCAGCTAACTTGTGCCATCTATCGGCGAAGTTAACAGTCACATATATTCCGTATGTAATTTATGCAACAGTGAAGACATAGTTACTAAATTTAGTATAATGGTCTACGAATTGTGTGTGCACAGTTTCCCCCTTCAAATACAACTTACATTATTATTGCGGACCACTTGGATTATCGTCGTGGCTTGCCAGAGCTTCGCGAATCACGGTTTGGGAATGGCTGTCTTAGGCTATACATATTATGACGGAAACACATTCACCTCCAATTATAACAAGACAAAATGCCTTTGCTGGCGATATGTAGTGTTTACAGTGCACTGTGTCTTCTGGTATGAACTAGAATAAATTTGTTACTTTCATTGACCTGTCTCAGTCTCATTCTTGGCTTTAACAATATGAAAGTGACTGAGGTATGAGCGATACTAGTAATACATTTCCTTATGCAGCCAGTCCCTGTTATGAATGGTGTGAAAATATCGCTCATAGGGTTGGTTGGTGCATGCATTTCAGTGGGCTTGGCAGAATGATATGTAATAGCTCGATGAGGAAAGTAACCGGAAACTACCTCACTCCTCATTTCCCTAGTACGCCTTTTCAGTGATGCCTAAACTATTTATGACAGCTTTTGGCGGAGCTGTGGAGGATAAAAACAGCCTTCGGGATGAATACCCAGCATACATACATATTATAAAAATGGTGATGCTGTTGCACATTATACCCATGCGGAGTGTTAATGTGGGGATTTATTGGTTGTTGGTTTGTTGCCTTCGAAAGATGCTCAGTTGACGTCGCATCTGGATATCGCACATTTACAATTTAGCGTAGACACCGGTTTTGCGGGTATTTTACAGAAATAAACGTATACCGTCAACTTGGTAAATGTCACATGAGGAGGAAAGTTTTATTATCGCAGGTAGGGGAAGGTCCCTCTTACTTCAAGTGTTCACGACGGACGTAAGAGACAAATATAAACCAGCATTTTTTATGAGGGAATTTGACGTCAGAACACTCACTCAGGGCGCTCTTGGCGTGAAATGGCTCCTTAGCGCTCTCGGACCTTATCGCGATCTGGAACTCCACGAGAGCGTTCACTTGTGAAGTACACAGCTCAAGGAACAGCTGAAATGTTGGCCGAGACCAGCAAATTTAACTTTTGCTACATAACAGTGCGTTGGTGGAAAGAACACAACGGTGTTGTTCTCATAAACTTGGAAGAAATCAGCTCTTTCCGTCACGTTCCAACCTTGTGCTCAGTCCATCGGGATCATATACACACACCTTTCAGTAGAATGTTATAATTGTCCGCCTCTGTGGTGTAGTGGTTAGTGTGATTAGCTGCCACCCTCGGAGGCCCGAGTTCGGTTTTCGCCTGATTCACAAAATTTGGAAAGTGGTGCGAGGGCTGGAACGGGGTCCAGTCAGCCTCCGGCGGTCATCTGAGTAGAGGGGTAGGGATTATCGATTTCCACCTCAGCCGGGATGGTACCTAATTTATGCCACGGCCGCTTCCTTCCCTCTTCCTTCCATATTCCTTCCAATCTCCCCATCTCCCACAAGGCCCCTGTTCAGTATAGCAGGTGAGGCCGTCTGGGCGAGGTACTTGTCGTCCTCCCGATCCAATGTCTCACGCTCCAGGACACTGCTCTTGAGGCGGTAGAGGTGGGATCCCTGGCTGAGTCCGGAGGAAAAAACAAGCCTGGAGGGTAAACGGATTAAATTAATTAATTACATAAATAAATGTTTGCCCAACCCATGTTCCGTTTCTCTATGGGGTCGGGTATGAGGTAAGATGAATCTGTCGTGGCGGATTTTTATGAACGGATGCCCTTCCTGACGTCAACCTCATCAGAAGTGTTAATGAGATTAAGTTAATGACGTGATTTATGATAGTGCGAAGGGAGAGGGTGAAAACCGTCACCGGCACATAGCCTACTCTTATCGAATAGCACCATGGGGTCTGCTCAAGGCTTAACGTCTCAATCCGACGGACGCCAACGGCGCCATATGCCCTCACTCCAAACGAGAGTTGTAATTCTCTATGACAGGTAGAAGAGCCACCAGAGCGTATTAGTGTTGTTCGTGTTTAGGGTAGTTACGAGGCCTGGTAGGGTTTATAAGTGGCGTAAGTTGAGTCGTCTCTGTGAAGAACATGGCGGCGACCTGGGAGAGGCACAGAGGTGTTACTCCTGGGGTCACGGTGTGACATCAGGTCATGGCTGGCAGTGACTGAGGAAACTATCGGCGCAACGGTACATCACAGACATCCTGCATCCTCATGTGTTACCTCTTGCGCGACAGTATCGTGGTGCAATTTTTCAACAGGACAGCATTTTCTTCAGGTAGCTTATTAAATAACATCATTTCTTTCATAATCGAAATAGTATGGAGTATACAATAGGCTGCCGAGAATAAAACACAGACTCGAACATGGAAGGTCGACAGAAACAGACGGAGACGAAGTACAGGCCAAAATTCTAGTTGCAAATAGAGGATTAAGGAGACTCATTGTTCATTTACTGATGATATTTAATGTAATGTGTGTATGTATGTTAAATATTAATGACGTTCTTTTCTTTCTAGGTAAGTACTGGTGCTACATGCCTCGAGGTTAAAGGACAGCATGCTGTAGTAAGTTGCGCTTATTATTATTATTATTATTATTATTATTATTATTATTATTATTATTATTATTATTATTATTATTATTAAGGGATTACCCGTGGAGCAGAAAGAGGTTAAAGAAGATGCTGGGGTGAATAGGTCTATCTACAAAATCAATTTAACTTGAACTGAAGGTTATATTTTTTCTTTTTCAGAAAACAACAACCTAACAATTTTCACTTGGTGAACATAAAACATATCAGGTACAAAGTAATCTTGAAACAAGACTAGGAAAGTCCGAGATTAGTGATTTTTACAGATCCTGGGCTTCAAGCCCGTAATTTTACAGTTTCCAGAGCTCCAAACTCAAATTTACAATTAAAAAATGAGAACAAATTTAGTCAAGGGCAGAAATCCCCTAATTCAAAGAGCACTTGCTCCTAAAATTACAATATCTAGCCTTCCAGAGGCACTCTTTACAATATTACAAAACTTGAAAAAGAGCTGACAGGCTCTCAGTTTCTCAAGCCTACTCAAGGCAACATTGCGTGAAAATCTGACTATCTCTGACCTTACAAGACACTATTTACAAATAGAAATATTATTACGCAGAGGTATCTCGTACCTAACCTACAGGGCCTTCGCGAAAAAGAATAGGTTAAATAAACGGCCCGAATACGAACAGAATGGAGGCGTCTACTGCGCTCCAGATAATGAAATATTAAAACATCTAGGGGTCTCGGCCGAAGAAACAGGGGCTAATCACAAGCTACTGAGGTGGCGCGGATAGAAATAACTTTAATACATTACAGAAACGAAAGGTTGCGAAAACGTCGCCATCTCAAACCAAAATGAAGGGGAGCTCGAGACGGAAGCTCACTCTCTATCCCCGATTTACAGTTAAAGCCTTATGAAGTTTACATTAGCCAGAGTCCGCCTCTGTGGTGTAGTGGTTAGCGTGATTAGCTGCCACCCCCGGAGGCCCGGGTTCGATTCCCGGCTCTGCCACGAAATTTGAAAAGTGGTATGAGGGCTGGAACGGGGTCCACTCAGCCTCGGGAGGTCAACTGAGTAGAGGTGGGTTCGATTCCCACCTCAGCCATCCTGGAAGTGGTTTTCCGTGGTTTCCCTCTTCTCCTCCAGGCGAATGCCGGGATGGTACCTACCATAAGGCCACGGCCGCTTCCTTCCCTCTTCCTTGCCTATCCCTTCCAATCTTCCCATCCCTCCACAAGGCCCCTGTTCAGCATAGCAGGTGTGGCCGCCTGGGCGATGTACTGGTCATTCTCCCCAGTTGTATCCCCGACCAAGAGTCTGAAGCTCCGGGACACTTCCCTTGAGGCGGTAGAGGTGGGATCCCTCGCTGTGTCCGAGGGAAAAGCCGACCCTGGAGGGTAAACAGATGATGATGATGATGATGACATTAGCCAGAATAAAATTTACATTTTAGAAAAGTCGGTTACATCGTTAAAAATTCGGACCTTTCCCCTCGGGTTAAGCTGCGGAGGTAGCTACGACAAGAAAGATATAATTTATGTGGCCATTACCTTGTAGATGTTCTAGCTGCCGATGAAAGAGGCCACCCGCCTCCTGATTAAACACACACACTCAGATAGACGACGATCAATTGGCCAAGGAACGTGAAAAGCCGCAGTTTATAAACCCTCAGGGAAGGTTCGAGGTCATTCAATACTAACACAGCCACACCCTCTCAATTTAATTGGTTAATCTCAAAGTTACACTCAGAATCGAACAAGAAGCCTGTGATAGGTTGAAAATTAATTACAGAAATTAGTGATTGGCTAGATTCAAAACTGGCGGAAAGAAAAAGGAAATATTGCCAACCCAAAAATAAATCAACGGCAATCAGTTACAAAAACCTAGAAATACAAAACTTCCTTAAATTAAAAGTTCTTTCACTTTGCACCAGAGGGCATGATCATAATTTTTTTGTGGTGTCATCTGTAGAAAAATGTCCAAACTTCTTGAGGAATGGCAAGCAAAACAAGGAGAAATTAATTCAGGTTAGGAAACTGCACAATAACAAAATTACATAATATTTCGGTGGTGACATCTTCTGATTAAAGTTCTAAGTTCTTGTTGTAGTAGTTTCCACTTTAGTTCGATAGAGGAGTTCGTTAAGGCGCTAATTTTGAATGCGCGGCGTTGAGGTGTACCTCCCGGTACAATTATTATTATTGTGCCGGGCGGTACACCCCTACGCCGCAGTTTTAAATCTTGCGCCAATAAATCCTCCTATACAGTAGAAAATCTGAACTTTAAAAATTGGATCAACTCATAAGTTTCTCAGAAGATGTCACTACCGTAAATTTTGTGATTACGAAGTTGTCAATACTGTGTGGATTTCAACTTGTTGTCCGGCTCCATGGCTAAATGGTTAGCGTGCTGGCCTTTGGTCACAGGGGTCCCGGGGTCGATTCCCGGCAGGGTCGGGAATTTTAACCATCATCGGTTAATTTCGCTGGCACGGGGGCTGGGTGTATGTGTCGTCTTCATCATTTCATCCTCATCACGACGCGCAGGTCGCCTACGGGAGTCAAATCAAAAGACCTGCACCTGGCGAGCCGAACATGTCCTCGGGCACTCCCGGCACTAAAAGCCATACGCCATTTCATTTCATTTTCAACTTGTTTTGTTTTCCATTGATCAAGAAGTGTGGGCATTCTCTTATAGATGTCTCTACTGAAAAACTATGATCATGCAGCCTGGTACGAAGTGAAGGAACTTTCTTGAAGAAATTTTGTCTTCATAAGTTGTCTACTAAATTTCGTTCATTCATTTGTGGGTTGGCAATATTAATCTTTTCTTTCCGCCATTTTTAATTGAGCCAATCCAGAATTTCTGTAATTAATTTTTGACCAATCATGTATTTCTTCTTCGACTTTACAATATAAACTATCTTTTCGACTTTGAGTGTATTTTCAAGACGGACCAATAAAGAAAGAGGGTGTGGCTTGATTATTCATGAAAGGTCTCGAATCTTGCCTGATGAAAGAGGCGCTTCCCGCCTCCTGCTACATATCCATACACTAGGTTGGAAGTTGATGAAGTGGCCGAGAGACAAGAAAATCAGCAGTTTTTATACCCTCGGGGAACTTCTTGCTCTAGTTGTTTCAAGTTTTAAGTTTTTCACAAGGCGATTGATTTAAATGAGCGGGACGATTGTACTCTCGCGGTACAATAATAATAATAATAATAATAATAATAATAATAATAATAATAATAATAATAATAATAATAATAATAATGCAATAGCTAGTAACTCACACTTAAATAATTCCAATCCGTAATTAAGATTTACAATGGAGTGAAATGTGCAATGACATACTACTGACTTATTATTGTATTTACAACACCGTCACATAGAAAACTAAACCAGTATATAGAATTCTTCACTTGCCATTTACTTTCTTTCTTTCTTTCTTTCTTTCTTCCTCCGTTTAATCACTTTTTTTTTCTTTCGGGCTTAGCAAGGCATCCCACCTCCACCGCCTCAAGGGCAGTGACCTGGAGCGTAAGATGTTTGCGTCTGGGGTATACAGCTGGGGAGGAGGACCAGTAACTCTCCCAGGCGATCTCATCTGCTTTGCTGAACAGAAGATCGGAAGGGATAGACAAGGAAGAGGGAAGGAAGCGGCCGTGGCCTTAAGTTAGGTACCATCCCAGCATTTGCCTGGAGAAGAAGTGGGGAAAACCACGGAAAACCACTTCCAGGATGGGTGAGGATGGAATCGAAATCCCTCTACTCAGTTGACCTCCCGAGGATGAGTGGACCCCGTTCCAGCCCTCGTACCACTTTTCAAATTTCGTAGCAGAGATTAGAATCGAACCCGGGCCTCCGGGGGTGGCAGCTAATCACACTAACCACTACACCACAGAGGCGGACCAATTTTGACTCCAAACGAAAAAACCTACAGTTCCCTGGTACGTAAATGTGAAGAAAGACCTCAAAGAAATGGGCCTTCGATAGGATGACGCGCACAAGCGTGAGCCTTTCAGAATAAGCGATGTGACTTTTGGGACTTTCCAGGATGTGAAGTGCTCGACGTAGCCAGGATCAATTGAAAACTAAGTAAAACTGCATAATGAAACTTATCGTGGGTTCAAGCCCTGAAAATGGTTTTCCGTGGTTTCCCATTTTCACACTAGGCAAACGCTGGGGCTGTACCTTAATTAAGGCCACGGCCGCTTCCTTCCCACTCCTAACCCCTTCCTGCCTCATCGTCGCCATCAGACCTATCTGTGTCGGTGCGACGTAAAGCAAATAACAAACAACAACAAAAAAGAAACTTATCGTGGTCCGTAGTTGACCGATTAGCGAATAATAAATAATTTCGTCACCTAGTGACACAGGTTCACCATAGTCATACAAGGAGGGTTTTGCCTGGAGGGAAACCACTTCGAGGAAGGCTGAGGTGGGAATCGAACGCCCCTCTACTCATTTGATCTCCGAAAGCTGAGTGGACCCCGTCCAGGCATCGTGCCGTTTTTAAAATTTCGTGGCAGAATCGGGAATCGAACCTGGGCCTCCGGGGGTGGCAGCTGATTACACTAACCACTACACGACAAAGGCTGACTAGGAACGTGTGTTGTTAACGCGGTGACGCCATGGAATTACTTCCATCATAAAGCCATGCCGCTTAGTTCATTTCCCGGTACATTCCCAATTACTCGCGGCTTGCTGAAGGCCAACACCTTCGTATCCGTCACAGGCTGGAAATTCTTTATCATATTTATTATAGGTTTTTCACGGTTTTCTTTATTCACCAGTTCAGCAATTACACGTAAGTTTTATTTTTTTAAAGACTCTCATTTCAACACTGGATGCTTGTTTAAGGATCTGTTCTCAAAGGTCAGGCTCAGAAGAGATTTTGTAATTCACGGACGTCGGCGATATAAAGCAAGTTGTGCTTCCCAGTGCCTGGCTTCGAAGGGTTAACAAGTGCGTTGAGATCTCTTATGATACTTCAAGCGCATTGGTGGACAGGTTACATCGAAACCATACTCACGGCTGTCGACAGTGGGATTCAAACCCACTATCTCCCGAATGTAATACACGTTAATTAAGGTCACAGTCGCTTCCTTCCCATTCCACTTCCATGGTCTCCATAAGATTTGTCTGTGTCGGTGCAAGACCGACTCCAATCCTCTCAACCTGATGCTACTTTCGATCGTTCCAAGAGGGCGAATCGAGTAGCCGGGCATGTTGGAAGCGTGGGTTTGTTGTTTTCTTATGCAGTCGGCGTAATTTCATGAAAGTTGACGATAAATGTTAGTTTATTTGTTGAATGTAAGTGTATTAGTTCATTTATAGGAGTCTGTAGACACGTAGGATCTGTAAAAACATGCAGTAATGTGAGAGTGTTTGTTTTGATCGTGTTGTGAACCGGGTCCATGTCTAACTATGTCAATGCCTCTCATACAACGATCGTCAAGTTTTCCTAGGATTAAAACATTAAGTTAGAAACAGATTAGGAATACACATCATGACTATTTGGAAGTTGATGACATATATTTAGTGTCTGAACGTTTCGTTAGTAAGTTGACCATCATTATGTCATATCTCAACATATGTTAGCATCACCAGGGCCGTTCACTGGTTAATATAATCAGTTTTTCGGGTAAACTTCCCTTTCATTGGGTGCTGAACATTAGAAACTGTCAACCACTTCGAAACTAATGTATGTGCAAGTATAAATGTACTGTGTAAGTTTATTTATTTATTTATTTATTTATTTATTTATTTATTTATTTATTTATTTATTTATTTATTTATTTATTTATTTATTTATTTATTTATTTATTTATTTATTTATTTATAATTCGCTGGGGCCATCAAGGACCACGTTAAGTCTTGTTGCATTTGACACTGAACTTGGCCTTCTTTAGAGCCCAAATTTCCCTCATTCTTTGTGAGTGGGCCTGCTTACGCTCTTTTGTCCAAGGGGCACCGTGTCTTCTCTTCGGTTGCTCGTCTCAGTTTAGCCCGTTCGTCAATATTTTCTTGCGGAAGAGATCTCTGTTAAAGGCGTCTTCAGCTGAGATATGTAGCATTTGCAGGTCTTCTTTGGTATTTCTAAACCAGGGAATTGTGGTTTTGGGGTTTGAATCAAAAAAGTGAAAGATTTCTTTAGTTAACTTTCTTCTGTCCATTCTTTTCAGATGACCGCAAAATCGTGCCCGTCTTTTTCTGCTTGTGTCGGTAATTTTCTCTATTTTGCTGTAGACTTCCTTGTTGTATCTCTTTTGATGGATTCCATTTCTGTACTTTGATCCCAAGATTCCTCTCACAATTTTGCGTTCTCTTTTCTCCAGTTCTTCAAGGAGTCCTTTGTTGGCATTTAGAGACAGGGTTTCGGCTGCATATAGAACTACTGGCTTCAGAACTGTTTCATAGTGACGTATCTTGGTGTTTTGGGAAAGGCATTTTTTGTTGTAGATTGTGCGGGATGTTTGGTAGGCTATTTCCAGTTTGCGTACTCGCTCCTGAAGTGCTTCTTTGTCCAGTCCATTTTTCATGATGATCTCACCCAGGTATTTGAATTTGTCTACTCGGGTGATGTCCCCGTATTTTGTATGGAGTTTTGGTGGAGCCTCTTTGATGTTAGTCATTACTTCTGTTTTCTCTATCGATATCTGCAAACCAGTTTGTTCGGCAATTTCCTTTAAAATTTCAACTTGAGCTCTAGTAGTTTCTATGTCAGTTGAGAGAACAGCAATATCATCGGCAAATGCTAAGCAGTCTGTTGCGATCCCCTTGGATTTGGTTCCTATTCTCAATGGACTGTAGTTGTATTTATTTATTTATTTATTTATTTATTTATTTATTTATTTATTTATTTATTTATTTATTTATTTATTTATTTATTTGATGATACGAAGGTACCCAGGCTGAGCCCAATTACGTTCCTTCATGACACATGGGATTTAAACTTTAAATATATCGAACAAACCAAAAAATAATAACAATAGTAACAATAATATCAAGAAGAAGGAAAATAAGAAAACTAATAAGCAGAACGGAATTTAAAATTATTACTACAAATGAAAAACGTAATAATAATAATAATAATAATAATAATAATAATAATAATAATAATAATAATAATAATAATAATAATTCAATTAGTACACAAGTTTATTTATTTGCTGGCTCTAGGTTGTTCAGTAAGCAAATAAAGGCTATTTTTAATAAATGTAATCATTATTAAAGGTTTTTTGTTTGTGGTTTTTTTTTTTTTTTTTGCTAGTTGCTTTACGTCGCACCGACACAGATAGGTCTTATGGCGACGATGGGACAGGGAAGGGCTAGGAGTGGGAATGAAGCGGCCGTGGCCTTAATTAAGGTACAGCCCCAGCATTTGCCTGGTGTGAAAATGGGAAACCACGGGAAACCATTTTCAGGGCTGCCGACAGTGGGGTTCGAACCTACTATCTCCTGAATACTGGACACTGGCCGCACTTAAGCGACTGCAGCTATCGAGCTCGGTCTTTTTTTCCTAACTTGTTCAGTAATTTTATATGGCTGATGTGTAGAACGTCACTGCATTTATATATGGTATTATATAACTTTACGTCGTCAGCAAATAACAGAGGAAGGAATCATTCCGGCAAATCATTAATCACAATTAGAAACAGAAGAGACCCAAGATTGGACCCTTGTGGCACACCACGAGTACTAACAAAATTATGTGAAATGTCACTTTTGAAACAAACAAATTGTTGCCTATATTTTAAATAGGAACTTAAAAATTGAAGTAATGGTTTATCAACTCCAAACTGATGTGGCTTTGTCAAAAGAATTTTATGGTACACTTTATCAAAGGCCTTTTCTAAATCCATGTACATTACACCGGTGCTTCTATCAGTTTCTAATGCATTGTAAATATTTTGAGTAAGACCCAACAAGTTAGTGTTGACAGATCTGCCGGGCATAAATCCATGCTGACATTATTTAATTTCATTTCCGGGTTGAACCGTGTTGTACTTGTCTGCACATCACTGAGGCAGAAATTTCTGCCTGGGAGACTGATTACCTCGGATCGAGTAGGGGTATTTCAGTCGCCTTGACAAAGAATACTGTAATGTATTCGAAACGTCGGCAAACTGTACGTGATGTGCAGACAAGTAAAACACGGTTCAACCCGGAAATTAAATTATATAATTCTTCACACCGTGGAAGCTTCACTTCTAAGACATGCTGACATTGTGATAGCTCTACCTTAATATTGTTGTAAATCCAGAAAACAGTATGTGCTCTTAAACCTTTGCTGTAGCATTAATTACAAACAGGGCGATAGTTTGTTACTTCGGCCGCCATGTTTGTTTTAATATTACGGTCCGTGTATTGGAGTAGGTCTGTGTCGGTGCGACGTAAAACAAATAGGGAAATGTATCTTCTGCTGCCATTCATATGTTTCATAGTTCTCATGAGAGTGAATAAACCGAGGAATTTCGCATCTTAATGTATTTTTAAACCTTCAAAATGATGTTATAAGTATAATTTTAACGTATTTAGGATTTATTTCAATGTATACATTATAGTCAAATCGAAGAGAAAACCTTATTAGATTAAGTTAAATTTCTAAATAATCAATTTGGTGTTCTCTTTTGCTGTGGGACTATCCAGCTCTTCTAGTAGAATATATGTGATTCTAGTTGATTATATGCGATAGGTAGTTGTTCGCGAAGCGTTTTCATGGGCGCAGCAGTGATTTTCTCTACGATGTTACATTTTTCACGTTAAATTAACGTCGCTGTGCGAGTATGTACGTGATATTTTCGTGTTCGCCAATACCAGCAGTCCGGCTACTTCGGCCGCCATGTTTCTTTTAATATTACGGTCTGAGTATTGGTGTCGGTCTGTGTCAGTGCGACGTAAAACGAATAGCGAAATGTATCTTATGCTGTCATTCATCTTCTCTGGATGGCACTATTATTGCAATTAGAAAACCTAACTGGTCAAAGAAGGCCACACAGCAGCTAGTCTAACATAAAGGTTCTACAGTCATACGATTTTGAGGTTTTCCATTGAAAAGCAGAAGGAAATAATTTCTTCCTCTTTTCGTTGCAATTTTTTAATAATGCATGTATTGAATATTTTTGTTTCTCACGTTTGTAAAAGGGCAACCAGGTTCTATCAATCAGTCACCTCTGATCTGCTCTCGGCGCCCCACAAGGCTCCCCTCTCTCTCCTTTTTCAACATACCATCTAGGAGGCCCGCCCTCATCTTCAGGGACGGAATAAAAACGTTTGAGTAGTAGTAGTAGTAGTAGTGGGGGTAGTAGTAGTATCCGTACTACTTCGCTTTATGTATGCTATGTGATCTCCATTTCGGGCAGACCATGGCCGTATCGGCTGGTGTAGTATGAACACCCTCCTGCAGCATCCACTTGTCTGCTTTTACCGGTGGCCACGACTCTACAGCTCTGCATCAGTGTTGCCAGATTGAGAGACATTTCCTATGAACGAGGGAAAAAGGGACGTGGTTGTGGAACCGTGGGAAAAGGGGGGAAATGTTAAGAATGTCCAGAAAACGTGGGAATTTTAACATCGTCTCTCCCTAGTTTCATAAAGCCTCCGTGGCTCAGGCGGCAGCGCGCCGGCCTCTCGTCACTGGGTTCCGTGGTTCAAATCCTGATCACTCCATGTGAGATTTGTGCTGAACAACGTGGAGTATTCAGTCAGATGGTACGAAGAAGGTATTCAGTCAGCAGTATGTAAAGATTGTTGGTTACAAAGATAATGTCCAGAAAGTGGTGGTGACTAATACTAAAGAAGTATTAATATGTACGTATGATAACAATGATATTTACAATACGATTCAAAAGTTCAAAACTAGAAAAGCAGCCGGAATCGATAAGGTTTCGGGGGATATACTAAAGACAATAGGTTGGGATATAGTACCATATCTGAAATACTTATTTGATTATTGTTTTCATGAAGGAACAATTCCAAATGAATGGAGAGTTGCTATAGTAGCCCCTGTGTATAAAGGAAAGGGTGATAGACATAAAGCTGAAAATTACAGGCCAGTCGGTTTGACATGCATTGCTGTAAGCATTGGGAAAGCATTCTTTCCGATTATATTAGACATGCTTGCGAAATTAATAACTGGTTTGATAGAAGGCAGTTTGGGTTTAGGAAAGGTTATTCGACTGAAGCTCAACTTGTAGGATTCCAGCAAGATATAGTAGATATCCTGGATTCAGGAGGTCAACTGGACTGTATGGTGAATGACCTATCTAAGGCATTTGATAGTGTAGCTCATGGGAGACTACTGGCAAAAATGAGTGCAATTGGACTTGACAAAAGAGCGACTGAATGGGTGGCTATGTTTCTAAATATCAGAACTCAGAAAATTAGAGTAGGCGAAGCTCTATCTGTTACTGTAATAATTATGAGGGGAATTCCTCAAGGCAGTATTATTGGACCTTTATGTTTTCTTATATATATCAATGATATGTGCAAAGAAGTGGTATCAGAGATAAGGCTGTTTGCAGATGATGTTATTCTGTACAGAGTAATAAATAAGTTACAAGATTGTGAGCAACTGCAAAATGACCTCGATAATGTTGTGGGATGATAAACGGGGTTAAAAATCAGGTTGTGAGTTTCACAAATAGGAAAAGTCCTCTCAGTTTTAATTAATGCGTTGATGGGGTGAAAGTTCCCTTTGGGGATAATTGTAAGTACCTAGGTGTTAATATAAGAAAAGACCTTCATTGGGGTAATCACATAAATATGATTGTTAATAAAGGGTACAGATCTCTGCACATGGTTATGAGGGTATTTAGGGGTTATAGTAAGGATGTAAAGGATAGGGCATATATGTTACTGGTAAGACCCCAACTAGAGTATGGTTCCAGTGTATGGGACCCTCACCAGGATTACCTGATTCAAGAACTGGAAAAAATCCAAAGAAAAGCAGCTCGATTTGTTCTGGGCGATTTCCGACAAAAGAGTACCGTTACAGAAATGTTGCAAAGTTTGGGCTGGGAAGACTTGAGAGAAAGGAGACGAGCTGCTTGACTAAGTGGTATGTTCCGAGCTGTCAGTGGAGAGATGGCATGGAATGACATCAGTAGACGGATACATTCGAGTGGTGTCTTTAAAAGTAGGAACGATCACAATATGAAGATAAAGTTGGAATTCAAGGGGACAAAATGGGGCAAATATTCGTTTGTAGGAAGGGGAGTCGGTATTGGAATAACTTACCAAGGGAGATTTTCAATAAATTTCCAATTTCTTTGCAATCATTTAAAAAGGCTAGGAAAACAACAGATAGGGAATCTGCCACCTGGGCTACTGCCCTAAATGCAGATCAGGATTGATTGATTGATTGATTGATTGATTGATTGATTGATTGATTGATTGATTGATTGATTGATTGATTGATTGATTGATTGATTGATTGATTGATTGATTGATTGATTGATTGATTGATTGATTGATTGATTGATTGATTGATTGATTGATGCGGGACAGGGTTTTCTCCGGGTACAGCTGTTTTCCCTGTTTATCTTCCATTCCAGCGACACACTCCAATATCATTTCAGTTCATCTCTGTCATTAATCATTGCCCCAGATGAGTGGTATAGGCTTCTGCAGCCGGCACAATTACTATCCTCCCCGCTAGATGGGGACTTCATTTATTCCATTGCTGACCCGGTCGAATGACTGGAAGCAGGGTGAGGTTTTTTCTGTCTAGTTTCATAAAATATTTTACTGTTCCTTTTTATTTTTGAACGAACGAACTGTCCTTTTAAAATGAGATTAGCGCAATGTATGTTGATCATTGTATTATTGCTCAAATCCTAAAACTGTCCGCGACAATGAGGTAGTCGTTCAACAATTGGCCATTATAATTAAATTGTTTAGGTTTTGAATGCATTTATCGATAATATTCTGAATGAATGTGTACAAGTGGCATGTTTATTTGCACAAGAGGTAGGCCTATGTACTAAATATGGACAATAATAAATCTTCCGTAACAAAAATATTTCACATTTCTGAATTTAATAATGCAATCTGCTGGTAAATTTGGATATTATGGTAGGTATCGTCAGGACTGCTGGTGTGCTCGTCCGGTTCAGCAAGTACTACATCTTAGTGCCCATTATAACAGCACAATTATTAAGAGTGATTATTATTATTATTATTGTTATTATTAGTATGTGTGAATAACATGACCCAACTAAAAGAAAAGATGAATTCTCAGGGAGAATTATCGGCTAAGGAAGTGAGAGAATATCTACTATATTAGATACAATATATTATAGCAGATCCTGTTTCGGTTTAGTTTTGTTATCGCAACCAGAAGCTCAGTATGATCATTATTTATGATTATTGTTCCGAAAATATTGTGGATCACAGAGGTGTAAGAAGGCGCTGGGGTAAATGGGCGGACAAGTAATTGACCAAAGCATAAGTTCATGCACTAAATTTCGAAATTTTATTTCTTTCCTTCTTCTTTTTTTTTAAATTTGGTAGATAGAAAATCTGAATAAACACTAACAATATATAATTTGGTAGATAGAAAATCTCATTAAACACTAACAATATTTAATTTGGTAGATAGACAATCTGAATAAACACTAACAATATTTAATTTGGTAGATAGACAATCTGATTAAACACTAACAATATTTAATTTGGTAGATAGAAAATCTCATTAAACACTAACAATATTTAATTTGGTAGATAGACAATCTGAATAAACACTAACAATATTTAATTTGGTAGATAGACAATCTGATTAAACACTAACAATATTTAATTTGGTAGATAGACAATCTGATTAAACACTAACAATATTTAATTTGGTAGATAGAAAATCTGAATAAACACTAACAATATATAATTTGGTAGATAGAAAATCTCATTAAACACTAACAATATTTAATTTGGTAGATAGACAATCTGAATAAACACTAACAATATTTAATTTGGTAGATAGACAATCTGATTAAACACTAACAATATTTAATTTGGTAGATAGACAATCTGAATAAACACTAACAATATTTAATTTGGTAGATAGACAATCTGATTAAACACTAACAATATTTAATTTGGTAGATAGACAATCTGAATAAACTATAACAATATTTCATTTGGTAGATAATAATTGATTTCGTGTGGCTATTTCTAGCCGAGTGCAGCCCTTGTAAGGCAGACCCTCCGATGAGGGTGGGCGGCATCTGCCATGTGTAGGTAACTGCGTGTTATTGTGGTGGAGGATAGTGTTATATGTGGTGTGTGAGTTGCAGGGATGTTGGGGACAGCACAAATACCCAGCCCCGAGCCATTGGAATTAACCAATGAAGGTTAAAATCCTAGACCCGGCCGGGAATCGAACCCGGGGCCCTCTGAATCGAAGGCCAGTACGCTGACCATTCACCCAACGAGTCGGACATTTGGTAGATAGAAAATCTGAATAAACACTAACAATATAATATTGAGCTCGGCAGCTCCAAGAACAATGACTTAAAGTCCAAAATCAGGTAATCAACGTGATAATATACGAACGGATGAGCGTTATAGTTCTGAAACAGGTATACTATTTTAAGAGCATGTTTGCTCCACTAACTTACATAGCCTAGGGGTCTGAGTTCCAAAATTAATAAGTCCAGCCACTCAGAAGCATAAATTTCTTACAGCACACAAGGTTATGCCTGACAATCTTCAAATGAGGTATTTATAGTCACTTCTGCTCAACAGTTTTACATTTTCTTTTCCAGACAGATAAACAGGGGCAATGAGTGCCCATACTGAATGGCCATATAAAAAGAAAAAGATTTAAAATGATCGGCCGTAAATAAAATGCAAGGGGACGAAAAACCTGCACTCCTTCTAGGAAATTCAAAAATCCCTAAGTGGGCGTATGGCCCAAAGATACAGAGGCTAAGGCTAGTCTACGCTGGGGTGACTAAATGAGAAACATCAAATACCAAAAGTGTGTTAAGAATTTTAGAGGATAAGAAACTTCAGTCACCCCATACCAAGTTGAATGGGAATCAACAGAGGGAAATCACTCTTAGTTCCCTTACATCACATATTTCCCAGTAGGGAATAAAACACAGTCCTTAGACTGACCAAAAATTTTACATTTCAACCACCAGGTTTAGATATTTACACAAAATAAAAGAGCTTTGAAACTATCTGCCGGAGCTATGACATGTTAAAAAAATTCTGCCATTACCTTGAATTGATGGGCCTTCCGAACGCCGACCTGTGGCCCCTGCCCCCTTAGTACACGCCACACACAATCAACCGGAGCGATAAAGATGACAATACGGCCTTAAAGCGCCCAGCTTTTATAGCATCTCGAGGGGAAGTTTCCAGAACTCTTTACCGATAGGCTAGATGCCTGTACACGCCCCCACTGGCTAGAGAAAATATTCACAAAATTTCTGATTGGTCGGTAGATACAGGAGATTGAGGGGGTCAGAAGTGTTGACAACCTTGACTCAAAAACAAAACAATATTCATAAACTAAGGTTATCCAACCGTGAAATTTAACTTTCCCTTAAGCATTAATTGTCCTTAATCCCGCCAGAGGGGGCACTTAGGCCGTTGGTAGAGACATCTAATAGTTGAAAATCCCCAGTATCTTGCATAACATTAGTTCATGTTCAATTACATAGATGGCGTTATGGAAGGTACGTAGTTTAACTGAACGGAGGTGTACCCCGGTTCAATTATACATATGAGACATGTGGGAAAAATCACGTATGTGAGGGGAATTTTAATATTGTCGTCGGAAATACAATTGTAAATATCTAGCAAGGCTGTTCTGCGTTCGGGAGAGGGAGAGGGACAGGTCCCCTACCGTCGGCTGTCCTGAGAATAGGTTTTCCATTCTCCTGCACTAAGGCGAATGCCGGAACAGTTCCTAGTTTAGGGCACGGCCGCCAACTCTCTCACCTTCTCCGAACATCTCCCTGGCCTGAGAGACTGCGTCACCGTCTGGGAGGCCCGCCGCAACCTGTCCGGGTACGGTCCTGATCTCTCTTAGGGCTATCACCTAGATGGCAGATTCCCTATTATTTGTTTACCTAATCTTAAATTATTTCAGAGAAGTTAGAGATCTATCTCTTGATGAATTATTATCTCTAATTCCTCTTTCTATAAATGAGTCGGCTATTTGTCCCAGTTTGTCGTCTTGAATTCCAACTTTATCTTCGTATTAACATCCTTCTTCGTTTTAAAAACTCCATTTAAGGTTTATATATCATTTTGAGGATGTTAAGTCGTGTAATACTTATAACATGCTAACGCGTTTCGAACCTGCAACGAGCAATAACAAAGGTTTTAGTTGGAACTGTCACTCCATAATAACCAGACTCAAGATAAAGAAACCCTTTTAGAAATGTAGTTCATTCCAGGGCCTCCAGAGTCAAAAAGAAACATGTTGAAGAGTTATGGTTATCCAAGGAAACAGATTGACGAAGTGCTACATCTTAAGCCAAAAGACTGATTGTCACGTGATTCTCGTCCTTTGAGTCTGGCCTTCTTGCCATGCTTACAATCCATCACGGGTAGGATTGGCAATATTCTCAGAAGGCATAATAGCAAGATCATGTTGAAGACTAATCTCATCATAGGCAAAATTGCATGCGATCTGTTCAATCCAGTTGGTTTAAACTATGCTGGAATATATATGATTCCTTGCTCTTGTGCGTCGGTTTATGTTGACCAATCATGTATGAAGATAGCAACGAGTGCTAAAGAACATCGCAGGCACTTACGTCTTTGCCAGCCAGAGATGCATGCTGTGGCAGAACATGCCATACATAATGACCATAATTTATTTCTGATGGAACTTCTGTCATTTGTAAAGAGAAATATTTTATACCTAGAATCATTCGTGAGGTGATAGAAATTGCTAAATACCCGAATAATTTTAACAAAGGGGACGGCTATACATATACTGAGTAGATCATGGCTACCCTCCAACATCCTTTTCCGTGACTCTGAAGGCTCTGGAATGAACTATATTTCTAACAGGATCTCTCTTTGCCTTAAGTCTAGTTGCTATGGATTGAAAGGTGCCACTAAATTATTTGTTATTGCTCTGAAGACGATCCCGGTTGCAGGTTCGAAAGGCGTCGACATATTATAAGTATTACACTACCTAACATTCCCAAAATTACATATTATAATGTCATTTATTGGTCGTGAAAGTCTACGTCTTAAGACTCCATTTAAGCCTATTCGCCTACTAATGCCATTTCACGCCACCTTTCCACTGATAGTTCGAAACATTCTGCTTAGTCGAACAACTCGTGTCCTAACTCCGAAGTCTCCCCAGCTTGAAGTTAGCAAACATTTACGAAAAGTTGTTTACGATCCATGTACGGATATGGATAGTGGAAAGCTGGGACTTTCACACCTCTGTACGCCTCCAAGGAGATGACTTTGACAATTTACCATGACGTATACACCTCAACAAGAATTTAGAATATTGCCGCCGGGTTCGTTTCTAAGATATAACATGACCCAAGACACAGTACAGTCAGACCCCACACTGCATATCGTCGTTGGACCTAGAGAAACCGCTATATAATAATATTTCAGCTCAGAACTCTGGCCAGACACGTTCTGTCATCTATGGTTCAGTATTGCATGAACTACGCAGTTCAAAAAAATTACGGGAACATGTTTTGTAACGTCTGGTATGTGAACGTTAATTTGGGGTTCCAATGGTCGTACAGTATACCTTGAGACCTTAGCTTCTCAGGGTATATCAAATAGAAGTTATACTCCATCTGTAGGCGTAGCCATGCATGAAACTGTCAGGTGACCCCTCAAAACTAAGTGAATACCGGTGCGTCCGTGTCTTGTTGTGAGATACAGAGACTGCTGCGGTCATTTGAGCACGTACGTAAACCAGCAATCCCACGAGACATCTTAACGAGGTTTAAGTCGCAAAGGCCGTCACTTTGATACAGGAAGGATGGACTTTTCATCGTGTTGCTGTGTATCTCAATGTGTCTCCATCAGTTATTCACCGCTTGTGGAATCGCTACAGTGAGACAGGTCAGTTCACAAGGAGTGTTGGACAAGGTCGTGGAAGCGTAACAACCCCACAGAATGGCCGATATCTGACCATATGTGCGTCGTTCAGCACTGCCAGAGAACTGCAACAAGACCTCAGGAGGGTCACTGGAGTCACGGTGTCTGACCAGAGAGTAAGGGACAGGTAAGTGTCCTTATAACCCAGACGTCCTGTTCGAGTGCCCCGTTTAACGCAGCAACATCGCGCAGCTCGCCTTCTGTTTGCCCGTACCCACGTCAACTGGCAACTTCGCCAATGGAGACCTGTGTTGTTCACAGACGAGTCCAGATTTCCCCTGACACAGCGTGATTGACGTCAACGTATATGGAGACGCCGTGGTGAGCAGTACATGCCAAATGTTGTCCAGGAAGGCGACCGATTCAGACAAGGTTCTGTGATGATGTGGGGTGACATCAGTATTGATGGCCGTACGGATCTTGTCGTCGTCCGTGGTAATCTTACCGCTGCGGGGTACAACGAGCAGATACTGCTACAGCATGTGTTGGTTGCTGCATACGGTACTGGCCCTCAATTCGTACTCAATGCACGACAATGCCAGAGCTCATGTAGCGCGCATTACCAGAGCTGTCTTGCGAGAACTGGACACTCAAGAGCTGGAATGGCCAGCAGTGAGTCCCGACCTCAATCCCATCGAGCATGTGTGGGATAGGCTTCACAGAAGTGTTCGTGGGCGTCCTGTTCCACCACAGACTCTCCAAGACCTCGAACAGGCTATCATTGAAGAATGGGACCTGATACCGCAACGTGACCTCCGTCGACTTATACGCAGCATGCCACGTAGGTGCCAAGTTGTGATAAATGCTCGTGGAAGACACACATCATACTGAAGGCTCTACAACTGTGATAAAAATCTACCCTGGAGGAATGTTACCACTTTGTTTTCGCCCCTATTTGGACATTTCCGTTTGTGTTCTGAAAACGAACGCAAATCCACCGATGTTCTTTTGTGTACTTCAGTTGTAAGGAATAAAGTTTCAGTTGGTAATATAGGCCTACCTGGATGTGAGATATTGTTTTGTGGAGCATGGCATACGTACAAAAAGATGTTCCCTATTTTTAACTGTGTATATCAGAGGTGCTCACGCGGGTACACAGCACTGTAAGCGGGCAGGCGACGAGTTTGTCATTCAGACACAGTGACGTTGCGGTTACGTCACACGCCCTGTAGGATGGGCGAAATTCTCCCAGTCACTCTCAGTCACTGTGGCGATACCCGAGTTTGAAATGGACGCAGAAAGTAATGAAAGAAAGAGGGCAGAAATCCACGCCATTTTCCATTTACGCTGTAAGAAATGTTATGTTCATTGCGGTTTATACATTTTGACCGGATACAATAAAGAGTTAGGCCAACAACCTCAATTATTTTTGTACGGTACGTAATGAATTACAATTTTCAATATTATATTTTAAGATTTGCTTTAGAAATACTTATAATATATATTTTTTGCTAGTGGTTTTACGTCGCACCGACACAGATAGGTCTTATGGCGACGATGGGATAGGGAAGTCCCAGGAGTTGGAAGGAAGCGGCCTTGGCCTTAATTAAGGTACAGCCCCAGCATTTGCCTGGTGTGGAAATGGGAAACCACGGAAAACTATCTTCAGGTCTGCCGACAGTGGGATTCGAACCCACTAATCTCCCGGATGCAAGCTCAAAATCGCGCGCCTCTAACCGCACGACCAACTCGCCCGGTCTTCTAACATAATACAAGGTGGAAAAGCTGTGGTGCGTGGTTGCTTGAGTTTAAATTATCTGGTAAACTCATCAACGTTGCAATCATGCTTACCGCGAATAACATCAGTTAGATTATTTATTTGAAGGCATATTCTATATCTATCCTACATTTTGCTGAATGAATAACAGGAATTTTACTTTTTAATGGAAATACTGTCATTCCCATCCAAGGAATTACAAATGGTAGCTTGTACGCTTAAATACTGTATCTTTGTAAATTGTAACACAAAAATTATAACGCATCAGTTTCCTTTGAATGTATAAATAAAATAAAATAAAATAAAATAAAATTGTCTGCTTATATCAAACGCGGTATAAGTAAAACCGGAATATGTTGTAAAGGTTGTTTTTCTGGCGATTATAGCTTTTTATTTTTTATATTTTTAAACCTTTACTCGAATCAACATTTCGCCGAAAACTGGAAGAGAGCTTCGTCGTCACAGTTGAACGACACTGCTTCACTTCCCTGCAAAGTGTGTCCGCACTCTCGCTTCACTGTGACACGTATACTTGCTACGTAAGCTGCCCGCATTTACGTTAGGCCAACCCGGCTCTACTGGGCTAACCTCAACGGGCGCCCAGCTGAGCACCTTTTGAACTATATCAACAAATTTTAGTTGTAAATGTCCGACTCCATGGCTACCTGGTTAGCGTGCTGAACTTTGGTCACAAGGGTCCTAGGTTCGATTCCCGGCAGGGTCGAGAATTTTAACCATCATTGGTTAATTTCGCTGGCACGAGGGATGCGTGTATGTGTTGTCTTCATCATCACTTCATCCTCATCACGACACGCAGGTTGCCTGCGGGAGTCAAATCAAAAGACCTGCACCTGGAGAGCCGAATATGTCCTCGGACACTCCCGGCACTAAACGCCATACGCCATTTCATTTCGTTGTTATTAAGTGATACTTGCTCTGCGGGACAGTATCTCTCCCCTGAACATGCTCACATAGCGGTACTTCGAGACGCAGCGCGGTATTGACGTCAGAAAAGTTGGATGGCGCAGCCACGCGGTAGAATGTTGAAGCTGCAACATAGTGACTGGTGAGGTATATTTACATGGCGAAGCATTGACGTCGTGATGGAAACAGAAAGAAAATTGTCAAATTTGAGGAGGTACTGCTCTGTATAAGGTTGCAAATCGTATAAAACGGATGCGAAATCTGTTCACTACTTTCCTGTACAAAAAGTTCAGAGAGAAAGATGGGTTTCCGCGTGAAGACGACTTCTTTCCACAGCGTAGGTACCGGTACTGTTTATTGTACTCATTGATAGTTATTATCTCTAATTTGTATTCACAAAGATTTAGCTACATCAAAAATACTGATAAACTTGTAGCCTAATACTTCTGTGCCGCACATAGAATGTAATCCGCTCTTTGTAAACTTCTTCATATGTGTAAAAGCAGACAGTAAATTAACTATCTACATGTAATATCTTTAACTGGTAGTAATTAAGCACTGAATTTAAATTGCCTATATGATACTTCTATCAATGAAAGAAAATATGTAGTATTTTGCCGTCATAAATTAGCTTTTTTTGCTATTTGTTTTACGTTACACCGACACAGATACGTCCTATGGCGACGATGTGACGGGAAAGGTCTAGGAATGGGAAGGAAGCGGCCGTGGCCTTAATTAAGGTACAGCCCCAGCATTTTCCTGGTGAGAAAATGGGATACCACGGAAAACCATCTTCAGGGCTGCCGACAGTGGGGTTCGCAGTATCTCCCGGATGCGAGCTCACAGCTGCACGCTCCTAACCGCACGGCCAACTCGCCCGGTCATCATAAATGAGAAGCCATAACCTAATTATTAGGTAGAATTGGACAAACCAAGTACCGTATTCTTCAACCCCAAACAGCTGTGACTGTAGAGGTTATAGTACTCTTACATTATAATTTTCCAACTTTGATCTGCATATTCTGTAAGTAGTTATAATTTTTTATAGTTATTATTGTCGGTTCTAAGTTATAACTTTTGTGCTGATGGTAAAAATGGAAGAACATTTAAGTTTATGTGGGCTGTTCCAACACAAGTCTGTATAAAGCCTAGGATGTATTTGCTTTACAACATTTACTTAGTAGAATTATTATTTTCTTTCTTCCCCAAGATTACAGTTTACAAAACAGGTAACTCCCCCGTCACCTGGCTAAGAAATTACTCCATAACCTCTAATAGTGGAAAATTACAGTAGCTTAACTGTTAAGGTGAATTAGCGTGTCAGCGGTAACATTTCTCTGACAAAACCGCTTTACATATACAGTTGCACTTCACATTTTCACCCCCTTGTTCAAGACAACATTAACTTTGTGCGGTTTTGAATCGATGTGGGATGATTGTAAACACAACCAGTTTCATCTTCTGTTTCAAACTTTTTACCTACACATATCAAGTAATTACGCTTGAATATTTCTTCCCCTTCCACTAATGGACGCATGAAATCTCCGACAACTCTCAACAGTTGCGCATACGACACCAAAGACATTTTGAACACTTAATAAATCCTACAGACGCACACCCGATCACTGTCGTGTTTACATCCCGTCACTATCTCGCCGCCATATTGGAAACAGCTGACGGTAAGCTCCTCCCCCGTTTCGGACGTCAATACAGTAGTGCTGTGTGTGTGTCTCTCCATAGGTACAGTTGCTCAAAAAGAAAAAGAGCATGCTCGCAGGTACACTTTTCTCAGAAACAACTTAACCTACGGATATAATGTTTGTAGTAGGTATCCACAGCGTGTGTATCCTAACATGGAAGGTGAATTATATCTTGAGAATATATTATTCTGATTCTCCGACTCCCTGGCTGAATGCTCAGCGTTAAGGGCCTTCGATTCAGAGGGTCTCGTGTTCGATTCCCGGCCGAGTCGGGAATTTTAATGCCGCCTAATTTATTTATTTATTTATCTTTTACAGTTTTCCTTTACGTCGCATCGACACAGATAGGTCTTATGGGGACGATGGGATAATTAATTAAATTAATTAATTAAGGTACAACCTCAGCATTTGCGTGGTGTATAAATGGGAAACGACGCAAAACCGTCTTCAGGGCTGCCGACAGTGGAGTTCGAAACCACTATCTCCCAGATGCAAGCTCAGAGCTGGGCACCTCTAACCGCACGGCCACCAACTCATCCGGTGTCCAACTTATTATTCTGGCTCGGTGACTGGGTGTTTGTATTTTTCCTAACACTCGCATCTTCACAACACACTACCAACCACATAAAACAAGCAATAGTGGTTACATCCCTGCAGATAGGGTTGGCATCAGGAAGGGCATCCGGCCGTAAAACAGGGTCACATCCACACGCCTCACCAAGGTGACGTAAAAGCTGTAGAAGAAAAAATTAAGACGATCGCAAACACCCAGACGCCGAACTGGAGAAATTGAACAAACTCCGTTAAAATCCTTTGGCCCAGTCTGGACTCGAATCCGTGGCCCTCTGCACCGAAGGTCAGTACGCCGACCATTCTTCCAAGGAGCTGGACTGAGTTGGAACCTGCCTCATGTTTATAAATACGTCACTGTGCCCACATTTCCTTTCCCATTTCCAGACTTAGGACAATCAGTGACTTAAACTTAGAACAACTACAATATAAAACTTAGGATGTGTTTAAAACATTACATCGTGGGTTCGAACCCCACTGTCGGCAGCCCTGGACATTGTTTTCCGTGGTTTCCCATTTTTACAACAGGCAAATGCTGCCGCTGTACCAGGCCAGGGCCGCTTCCTTCCCACTCCTAGCCGTTTCCCTTCCTTCCGTCGCCGTAAACCCTAGATGCGTTAGTCCTACGTTAAATCATTTTTTTTTAACAATATAAACTAACAGACCGTTCAAATTCGAGTCTAAAAATTAACCTGTTCTTGCCGAAATATAAATGTTTTATTTTGCACAAATACAGGGGTCGCTCTGTATAGGGAACCTACGATTCTAGCGACGAATTGAGAAACAACATAGAACCAAGCTTTACAGACGAAATGTTCGGATTTTCTTGTTTTATTGTTTTAGGAATAAAATTGCGGCAAAGGAGCCAAAAAAATTATTAAATAAATGGAAAACGGTGCAGACATTAAGAAAAGGTAAAAAAGGCGCAAGTAAAACACAGTTAGGGGTGTTCATTTTATGTTTTCTTTGTAAGACAAGCTCATTTGGGCATTTTAATAGTGAAAAAGAATTAAGGTGCAGAACCTAAACTTCCTAGCTCTAGTAATATGTTACATTTCCTGTAGTTGTGAAGGTGTCTTGAGGCTCATTCATCTTCAACTGTCTTAAATATTTGGTGGGAAATAAAATCTTTGCTCGGTAGACACACTATACAGTTTATAAATCAGACGGTCTGCGTTAATAAATCTGCTGACCTCTCAGGACCCTTCAATCATCAATAAGCCTGTTCGAAGGACAGGTAATAATAGCAATGGACCCAACCTCTGCTCCTGAGGGACCCGTGTCGTGCCTGTCGTGAGTCTCCTTGGCACACATTGGCGACGCTCACTCTCTCTTTCCGTCAACTGTAGAGTTCTATTGTTTGTCCTTTGACCTCACTTCTTATCGGGTGTCACCAACGACTTCCTGGTCTCTCCAGCCTACCATGAAACTGATACCGGGAAAACTACTCCAGTAGACAGGGGTTGGCTGTCATAATTTTATCATACTAACAAGGAAGTATTTCGGAGTGGTCCATAATATAGCGCTAAGTACTTGCCTTTGATAACATTTTCGCCAAGAGAAGTGGATAACATAACAATATCAGCCACCATACCTTTCCCCTCACCCCCAATTTTATTATAGAAATTCTTTAATTATTTGTAGGACTGAAATCTGTAAATTCCAGTGTTACCAATGAAACTACTCCTTAAATAATGATTTCCTTTCTCAGTAAATCGATCTGTATTTAGGGCTGTAGCCCAGCTGGCAGATTCCCTATCAGTTGTGTGCATAGTATTTTGTTAAACGATTTCAATGAAGTTAGAAATGTATCAAACATCTCCCTTGGTAAATTAAACAAATCCCTAATTTCTCTTTCTTTAAACGAGTATTAGTATTAGGTTAGTCGAGTAACTCGTCTCCTTACTCCCAAGTCTTCTCAGCCCAAAGTTTGCAATATTTTCGTAACGCTACTATGTGGTATGTTTCGAGCTGTCAGTAGTGAGTTGGCATGTAATGACGTAAGTAGAAGAATAAGCTTGAGTGGAGCTTTTAAAAGTAGGAAAGATCATAATATGGAGATGAAGTTTGAATTCAAGAGGACAAATTGGGGTAAATATTCATTTATAGGACAAGGAGTGAGGGATTGGAGTAAATTATCAAGGGAAATGTTGAATAAATTTCCAAGGCCGATGGAAATATTTTTTTAAAAGCTAGGTAAACAGTTATAAATAAATTTAAATATTGAGGTAAACAATTGATAGAGAATCTGCCACCTGGACGATCGCCCGAAATGCAGATGATTGATTGATTGATTGATTGATTGATTGATTGATTGATTGATTGATTGATTGATTGATTGATTGATTGATTGATTGATTGATTGATTGATTGATTGATTGATTGATTGATTGATTGATTGATTGATTGATTGATTGATTGATTGATTGATTGATTGATTGATTGATTGATTGATTGATTGATTGATTGATTGATTGATTGATTGATTGATTGATTGATTGATTGATTGATTGATTGATTGATTGATTGATTGATTGATTGATTGATTGATTGATTGATTGATTGATTGATTGATTGATTGATTGATTGATTGATTGATTGATTGATTGATTGATTGATTGATTGATTGATTGATTGATTGATTGATTGATTGATTGATTGATTGATTGATTGATTGATTGATTGATTGATTGATTGATTGATTGATTGATTGATTGATTGATTGATTGATTGATTGATTGATTGATTGATTGATTGATTGATTGATTGATTGATTGATTGATTGATTGATTGATTGATTGATTGATTGATTGATTGATTGATTGATTGATTGATTGATTGATTGATTGATTGATTGATTGATTGATACTGGGATCGTGTTCCAAGATGGAACTCCAGACGACACTGGTTAAGTTAGAAGCATGGGCAACAGAAAACAAATTTGAGATTAACCGGGAGAAGACTGTTCAGATGATGTTCAGGAAAGGCGGCAAGACGGACATGAACGGCACTATTATGCTAAAAAGTAAACCACTAGAAACTCGAATACAGTACTTCGGCATCACCTTTGCTAGGGTGACCAGATTTCCCGTTATCAGTGGAACTGCTCCTTTTATCCGACTGGCGCTCCATTCGTCGCATAACTCAAACGGGACGATAAATTGTTCCTTTTAATTAATTCTGCCTCTATTTGACCCCTTTTTAGTAATGGCATGACCGAAGTAGCTGTAGAAGCTTTTAATGTTAAATACGCGGAGGGCTCTGCCAATGGTGCGTTAAGTAACAATAATATTACGAGATGGAATATCTGTACGCTGCGCGATAGAAACCTACAATAGGAGCTGGATTATCCGAATCAATCGGAACTAGGAGCGTCCGGAAAAGCAACGATCCGAATAATCTAACTACTAGAATAGTCTAATTCAAAATTTGAATGTAGTACGATAAACACACAAGTACAGTGCAGAATATGAAACATTTGTAAACAATGAATTCATTTTTTCATTTAACATAAACACACATTAAAATATATAAAATATTTATGAAAAATTTGAAGACTCAGGAAGCCTCCGTGGCTCAGGTGGTAGCGCGCCGGCCTCTCGCTTCTGGGTTCTGTGGTTCAAATCCCGGTCACTCCATGTGAGATTTGTGCTGGACAAAACGGAAGCGGGACAGGTTTTTCCCGGGTACTCCGCTTTTTCCTTTCATCTGTCATTCCAGCAACTTTCTCCAATATAATTTCATTTGTCAGTCATTAACCATTGCCCCAGAGGAGTGCGAGAGTCTTCGGCAGCCGGCACAATCCTGTCCTCACCGCTATAGGGGGTTTCATTCATTCCATTCCTGACCCGGTCAATTGACTGGAAACAGGCTGTGTATTTTCAGTTATGAATCATGAGAGCTTATGTAACATATCGACATAGGAAAAAAGCCCTCTTCACGTCTGGATAACTGAATTCCGAATAATAGAATTTCTACAGTACAGTATTCTAAACGCTCTCTCTGTTCACTAAATCGAAACTTGATGCTGCAACATGTGGCAGCAGAGCTGTATCAGATGTCCTAGCAACAAACGGTAAAAATGTAGCGTTGAAAGATCAAAAATGTTTGGAGGAAATAATTCTTTCAAAAATTATGTGAATGATGGCAGTCATAAATGGTAATGCAATTCTCCGTTCTATGATATAGTCCACTGTATTTCTGCAAGTTGTCATGTTATAGGCCTACTACAAATATATCAATGTTTATAGTTTGTAAATTGCCTTTGCTGGCAAGATGTAGTGTTTACAGTGCACTATGTCTTCTGGTATGGGCTAGAGCAATTTTGTTACTTTCATTGACCTGTCTCAGCTTTATACTTGGCTTTGACAAAATGAAAGTGACTGACGTATGAGTGATGCTAGTAATGCCGTTCCTTCTGCAGCCAGTCCCTGCTATGAATGGTGTGAAAATATTGCTCATAGGGTCGGTTGGTGCATGCATTTCAGTGGGCTTGGCAGACTGATATGTAATAGCAACTTCTGGCTCGGCGAGGAAAGCAACGGGAAACTACCTCACTCCTCATTTCCCTAGTACGCCTCTTCAGTGATGCCCAGGCCATCTATGACAGCTGATGGCGGAGCTGTTGAGGATCCAACCAGCCTTCGGGCTGAGGACTAAACATACATACATACATAGTTTGTAATACACCAGAGCGACGTCTTTTTGAAGTAAGTATTTCTGAAACACTGTTAAAATCTTAAAAATATGTCAAAAACCGATAACGCATTTCAGTTCTGTGTTTCAAATGGGAGATCACTTATTCAGATAGGCTATGCTATATACTAATCGAGTAATAATGAATTTTTATCACACGTGTCCCGTTTTGTCCCTTCTTTTAGTCAAGAAAATCTTGAAATGTCCTTTTTTTTTTTTTTTTCGTTTTAAAAATCTGGTCGCCCTAATAAGGCAGAACGACAGCAGCAATCGGGGCCATTCACAACGTCAAGAACAGCGATGACATTATATACAAAGGCCGCAATAGTTCCATTTGTCACATACAGAATCGAAATAATCTGGAACAACCTGGAAAAGATAAAGAAAGTCAAAACAAGATTTCTCAAGAGCGCCCTAGGAGGAGGTAAGTCGGCACCCTCCAGACTTGTTTATGTTCTGGCCCGGGAAACTTCTTTCACTGAAGGTCTGCGATTCAACCTACCGTTGCCATTTACTGGCCAGGGTCGTGAATTTTAACCATAATCGTTAATTCTGCTGGCCCGGGGGCTGGGTGTGTGTATCGTCTTCATCATTTCATCGTCAACACGGCACGCGGGTTGCCTACAGGCGTCAAATCGAAAGACCTGCATCAGGCAAGCCGAACTTGTCATCGGACACTCCCGGCACTAAAAGTCATACACCATTTCATTTCATTTACCGGCCCAAACCAAACTATTCAGAAAAAGTTACAATGGAAACGCGCTGAGATAGACCTTTAATTCTACGCCAATGACGCCATGATCAAACGTAACTAGACCAAAGAACATCAAGAACAAAGACATGTAACAACCATATATGCGGTACATGGTTTTCACCTCAAAGACAAAATACTACGATCCAACAGATGACTGCGTTTGTACACTTTACGATTGATATCACCTCCTAAATTGTAAAAGCAAACAACAAACCAAAAAACACTGACGTAATAGAGCAAAGAGTGAATTTTCACTAAAACATATTACTCTTTCAAGTGCTCCTTTGTATTATTATTATTATTATTATTATTATTATTATTATTATTATTATTATTATTATTATTATTCTTTCGAATGGGCCACCAGAGGACCACGTGCCAATTTCAATTCCTTCTTCTTTGTTCTTTCCTTTTCTTCCAGTACGCTTTCATTTGTTCTGTTTCTTCTTTCTGTCTTCAGACCACTTTGAACCAGTCTTTTTTACTTTCCTACCTTGGAATCCTTCTATTTTCAATACTTTTTCCCGAAAGCCTTCTCTATTATTTATTTCTTCTGTTGTTATATTGTTTTTTTTCTAAATCCTTTCTTACTTCATTGACCCAGCTGGTCGTTGATTTCTTACCCCACAAATATCTGAAAATCTTACTGGTTAATCTACTATCTTGCATTCGATATAAATGTCCAAAAAACATAAGTCTCCTTTTCCTCATTACATCTGATATATTTTCTATTTTTTGATATATTTCAGCATTACTTCGTAATTTCCAACTTTCTGCTGTGTTTTTTATTATTATTATTATTATTATTATTATTATTATTATTATTATTATTATTATTACCGAGCTCGATAGCTGCAGTCGCTTAAGTACGGCCAGTATCCAGTAATCGGGAGATAGTGGGTTCGAATCCCACTGTCGGCAGCCCTGAAGATGGTTTTCCGTGGTTTTCCATTTTCACACCAGGCAAATGCTGGGGCTCTACCTTACTTAAGGCCACGGACGCTTCCTTCCCAATCCTAGCCTTTTCCTATCCCATAAGACCTATCTGTGTCAGTGCGACGTAAAGCAACTTGCAAATTATTATTATTATTATTATTATTATTATTATTATTATTATTATTATTATTATTATTATTATTATTATAGGCCTAAAATATCAAGTGAAAGAAGTTGATTTGTTCAGGAAACTGTTGCAAATTCTTTGAAAATACTCCATTCACTTCAGTCATATACTGTATGTTGACTTTGAGAATAATCTCTTCAACAGATTTGTTTGACATAAATATGTCTTAGGGCTGGGTCATCCGAAAATTTGTGTGACGAAAACAAAAACGTAACGGAAGTGTAACCTAGCAACCATGCAGCCTGGTTTGTAAGGTATGGGTGTTCCCTAGCAGCCCAGGCTTTGTGTTACTTCTGACAGTCTGAAATAACAACCGTTGATGGATGTTCAATACCATATATGACATATTTATGATCGTTTCATTTTCATCAGTGTCTAAATGTCTATAGAACCATTGTTCTCTGTCCTCAGATCCTCGTTTCATTTCATAACAAGAACCATAATGAAGACTCTGTGCGAAGTCTTGAAGGATGTTTTCCTCGGTCATCCTCGACCTTTCTTCCCCGCGATGTTTTCTTTTATCATATTGGTAAGAAAGGTATTGAGTTGCAAGATGTAGCAATTGAATTTCTTACAGAATGTTTTTGTTTGTTCTCTTTTCAGTCTATTTAATCCGTAGCATTGGTCTCCAGCCCCACATCTCAAATGCTTCCAGTCGTTTCTAATCCCGATTCGCGTCTTAGCACACTCCATGCAAAAAACATCACAAAATTTATTATTAATTCCGAAATCTAAATTTATACTGATCAAAAGATTTATCTTACCACTAAACGCTTGTTTGGCAACCGCTATTCACCTTCTGACTTTTTTGCTGCACCTGTTGTCGTTGGTGATCAGACTTCCTAGATAAGGGAAACTGGTGACTCGTTCCACTATCGTGTCAGTAGCTTGATATGGTGTGAATTCGTTCAGAATGTGTACCCACGACTAATACCTTGGTCTTCTTAGCATAGTGTAAATCTGACAAAGCTGGTGACAATACCGTACCTTCAGCATCTTGGACAACTCCTTCTCCAAGTCTGCTACAGCTGCCATGTCATCCGCAAAACAATTGCATTGGATAATGTGACCATTTATTTTAACTCATTTCCCCGCAGGGAAATTGGACACCTTAAAAAATCCAATTTTATCCATAAAACTGTACCTTCCTCGTGCGCGGCAACACAAATCCTGTCTCAGCTACTCGGCTTTTCGTGGAGGACATTGTGTAATATTGGAACTGATTACGCTGGATGTGTCTGGCAGCCGTTCTGCTTTTATCTGGCAGAAACTCAGCCGCGCCGTCATAACAGACGTCGCTTCACGTCGAATGTCTCGTGAACAAAGTTTCGCCCAGGGCCGCGTTGTCGCCTCATCATGAAGATCAACCGGAAGTCTGTCACTTGTGTCATTCTGCGGGAACTGGGCCGCCAAGGCCTCACAAATGTACCGTCAATGTATTAATGTCACCAGGTTTGGAAGCCATGACCTTTCAGATCGAGTCAACTTTCTTGCTCGTACCATTCCTTCCTAACCTCTGCCACACTTCGCATTTAGCCTTTGAATTTATAGACGTTTATCAATCACTCATCACTGATCTGCATTTAGGGCAGTCGTCCAGGTGGCAGATTCCCTATATGTTTTTTACCTAGTCTTTTCTTAAACAATTGCAAAGAATTTGGAAATTTATTGAACGTCTCCCTAGGTAAATTATTGCAAACTCCCCTTCCTACAAACGAATATTAGCTCCAATGTTTCCTCTTAAATTCCAACTTTATCTTCATATTGTCTTTTTTCCTACTTTTGAAAACAACACTCATACTTATTCGTCTACTAATGTCATTCCACGCCATTTCTCCACTGACAGCCCGCAACATACCACGTAGTGGAGCAGCTCGTCTCCTTTCTCCCAAGTCTTCCCAACCCAAAGTTAACAATATTTTGGTAATGCTACTCTTTTGTTGGAAATCGCCCAGAATAAAACGAGCTGCTTTTCTATGGATTTTTTCCAGTTTTCGAATCAAGTAATTCTGGTAAATGAAATAGCGTATGGCTTTCAGTGCGGGGAGTGTACGAGGACAAGTTCGACTCACCAGATGCAGGTCTTTTGATTTGACGTTTGCAGCCGACCTACGCGTCGTGATGAGGATGGAATGTTGATTAAGATGGTGATGGTCCCGTACGCTGGAACCATAGTCTAGTCGGGGTCTTACCAGAGACTTATATGACCTCTCCTTTACATCTTTACTGCAACCTCTAAACACCCTCATAACGATTTGCAGAGATATGTACCCTTTATTTACAATCCCATTTATGTAATTACCACAATGAAATCCTTTCCTTATGTTAACACCTAGATACTTACAGTGATCCCCATGAATTACTGATATCCCATCAACATAGCAATTCAAACTGAGATGACTTCTCCTCTTTGTGAAGCTCGCGGCCTCGGAGAAACACGTTGAATCTACAGAATAACAGTGTTGCCAGATATGTTTTATGTCCGTATGTCTGGTGACTTTAGGCCGCGTTTACACCGAATGTTACCGAGAAATGTTTATAAATTTTGTTACCAGCACGTTTTAGCAACATATATCGGTAACAAATTTTGGGTACAGAATACCAGTGTGACTTTTATTTTCGATGTTAGTGACATTTCATCAGCTTTTTCTACTGCTCACCGCTAACCGGGCTGAGTGGCTCAGACGGTTGAGGCGCTGGCCTTCTGACCCCAACTTGGCAGGTTCGATCCTGGCTCATTCCGGTGGTATTTAAAGGTGTTCAAATACGTCAGCCTCTTGTCGGTAGATTTACTGGCACGTGAAAGAACTCTTGCAGGATTAAATTCCGGTACCTCGGCGTCTCCGAATACCGTAAAAGTAGGTAGTGGGACGTAAAGCAAATAAAATTATTACTGTATTTATTATTCTAGATATTATTGGTTTTATTGCCCAAAGTAAAGTATTCTGTTCGTTATTATTGACAACTTAGCAATTCAATAAGATAATCAGAAGGTTATGTTTATGTATCACAGGCTTGTTTATATTCAACCGATGCGTCGGCCATGTTGATTTTGTATTAAGGTCTGATATTATTGTAGATGGTCTTGAGCGCTAGCGGCAGGTAACAGTTGACTAACGCTTTCAAAAATGGTCGGTTGCCATGACAACGATCGCTGCGATGCTACACACTAGCTATGCTATCGCCACGTGGTTGAACTTACTCTGAATCATTTGGAGACGTGCTGTGTTAACTGTTATTACTTTACATGTTTGTTTTACGAATATTATTTTTAATGTTAGTTTATTGTTTGTTATTTAATCTACAACCTCAACCGTCTGAGCCACTCAGCCCGGCGTAATATCTAGAAATACCCTGTATTTAGAAAAGCAATATGTGGACAATTCAAAATATATCTTTTCTATGAACTAGTATGGTCCAGCTGGCACTGTGGTGTAGGGGTAGCGTGCCTGCCTCTCGCCCGGAGGCTTCGAGTTCGATTCCCGGCCACGTCAGGGATTTTTCTCTCTACCTGAGGGCTGGTTCGAGGTCCACTCAGCCTACGAGAATTGAGGAGCTTTCTGACGGTGAGATGGTGGCCCCGGTCTCGAAAGCCCAGAATAACGGCCGAGAGGATGCGTCGTGCTGACCACACGACCACTCGGAATCTGCAGGCCCTCGGGCTGAGCAGCGGTCGCTGGGCAGGCCAAGGCCCTTTCAAGGGCGTTAAGTGCCGTGGGGCTTGGGAGTATGGTCCAGGAAATAGGTAATATACTGTAGAATTGCATTCTAAAATAAAAATCCCTGCGGAATATCTGATGCGTTTCAAAGAGTGGCAGTTTCAGTCAATCAATCAATCAATCAATCACCAATGATCTCAATTTAGAGCTGTTGTCCAAGTGACAGGTTACGTATCAGTTGTTTACGTAGTCTTTTCTTAAATGATTTCAAAGAAGTTGAAAATTTATCGAAATGGTGTGGATATAGTAGGCACCCTTGGAAAAATTATTCCAGACCGCAATTATTCTTCCTATAAATCAATACCCGTACTTGTTTTAGAAATACATTTATTTGAATTACTTTTCTATTACCATTCGCTTTTAAATATAATAACCTATCTCGTTCATGAAATGTATTAGAAACATAACCTTGTCACGAATATCAATTCTCTCATAACAATGATTCTGATAATGATTCACCTAACTGCTATACAACTTCCGTTTCACTTCAGATAATCTTTGTCTCTTAATAGCAGAATCGTTTTGAAGTTCTCTGATGGCTTATGCATTTTGTTATAAACACCCAAATCGTTCGCAACGTAAATACTTGCTGTAAGTGACAGCATATCAGCTGATACATTATCTTCTAATTTAACAAAGAGAATATCATTCACAGTTAAAATAAATAGCTTTATTACTTTTTATAACCTCACTTTTAAAAACCTCAAAAGATATAGTACTTGAAAAATGCACTAGGATAGGAACCAGAACAGAGTTTTGGCTTTATCCGGAAAAAATAGCTCATCAAATTCGTGGAAAGTATCTTCTCTATTGACAAATTTATCCTCGAATGGTTTAATGCACCCTAATGAATTATTTGTAACTACGAAATAGAATCACGATGCATTAAGCGCATTTGAATGTGAGTGCATCTGCTTTAATAAATGAATTACATCCAGACACGTCCTAATATATAAAAATAATTTTGAAACAAACATTTAAATAAATACATCACTAGGTTAACGTTTCCTAATCAAACCCAACCAACAGAAAGAACTAAACTGATGCTTCGCACATGCTCATGTTTACATCGCTACGAACCTTATACATGACCCTGTAGAGAAACGGGACAATGGTTGGACACACACAATGTGTGATGGATCTAGGATATTGTTCAAAACTCCATTATATAGAATTTAGAAGGGCTCTGCTATTCTTCTGAAAGCAAATATTGCCACCAGGGTACATTACAAGTGTAATCTTCTTCTAGCCTTTCTCTTAATTTCTTGGTGTCGGCACTTAAAATGAATTCGACCCAGTTTTACGAGCGGATATCGATAGCTGCATTAAGGTCTTATATATATTGTAGTTGGTCTTGTAGCGCTGAATGCTAGACTCAAACTCTCGTCGGACCTAGCGATGGGACGCAGTGGGGGACCTGCTCTGGTATGGCAGAGAACTGAAGTGAAGTGGAGAGCAAGCAACTGGTGTGAGGTCTAGTAATTTATTTACTGAACCACCCACATACATCTTCAGTTGGTTTAGCCTCTCAGTGGCGCAGTCGGTTAGTTATTATCTTCTTCTCAAGACAGCGAATTCCATCCTTGTTGAGGTCGTTGGCATTTGAATTATCTTTAATAGAAGGTATTAAACGTTCGCGGTCGGTTGTATTACAGGAATTCCTATGACTACCAAGTGTATATTCTCAATTAAATGTAGCAACTTCGCTTGTAATCCCTGTCTGGTTGTGTCATTACAAGCCACAGCTTGACCATGTCTTGATTAGCAATGCTTGAGTTATGGGTTCAAATCTTCTTCGTTGGTGATCTGGCAGTTCTTCCTCCTTTCTCTTCCCGTCCCCGATACTTGACTTCCTTACTTCTCAAGAGACTGGACATACGAGTAATACTGACATCCGTGTTCTCTCTAGAGTGTAGACCAGCCCTTACAACGCGGCCCCCGTGGTATACAGTTTTGGCCTCCTCCAAATGCAGATGTTATTGTAACAACTTTAAATATAGCTACAATTTAGGATTATTTTAATGTTGAAGACATTTCTTGTCCGGCTCTGTGGTGTAGTGGTTAGTGCGACTAGCTGCCACCCCCGGAGGCCCGGGTTCGATTCCCGGCTCTGCCACGAAATTTGAAAAATGGTAAGAGAGTTGGAACGGCGTCCACTCAGCCTTGGGAGGTCAACTGAGTAGAGGTGGGTTCGATTCCCACCTCAGCTATCCTCGAAGTGGTTTTCCGTAGTTTCCCACTTCTCCTCCAGGCAAATGCCGGGGTGGTACCTAACTTAAGGCCACGGCCGCTTCATTCCCTCTTCCTTATCTATCCCTTCCAATCTTCCCATCCCCCCACAAGGCATAACAGGCGAGGACGCCAGGGCGAGGTACTGGTCCTCCTCCCCACTTCTATCTCATGACCCAAAGTCTCACGCCACAAGGCAGTAGAGGTGGGATCCCTCGCTGAGTACGAGGGAAAAAACTAACCCTGGAGGGTAAGCAGATAATGAAAAAGAAGAAGAAGAAATGAAGAAGAACTTTCTTAGCAGAGTAAGTAGTATGTTCAGTCCGTCAGCGCTAACGCTGGTGGGATCCTCAACAGCTCTGCCATCAGCTGCCATACATAGCCTAGACGTCACTGAAGAGGCGTACTAGGGAAATGAGGAGTGAGGTAGTTTCCCGTCTCTTTCCTCACCGAGCCAGAGTTGTTATTACATATCAGTCTGTCAAGCCAACTGAAATGCATGCACCAACCGACCCTATGAGCGATATTTTCACACCATTCATAGTAGGGACTGGCTGCATAAGGACTGACATTACTAGCATCGCTCATACCTCAGTCACTTTCATATTGTCAAAGCCAAGGATAAGACAGAGACAGTTCAATGAAAGTAACAAAATTGCTCTAGCCTATACCAGAAGACATAGTGCATTGTAAACACTAGGTCCTGCCAGCAAAGGCATAGACAAAGTATGGGTCTCCATAATTCAAAAAACGTAAAATTATGCAATTTCCTCAATTGTGACGAAAGTTGAAGGCCTAGAGAGCCCGGAAAGGTTTCAAATTGTGTTTTGGAAAGCTCTATCAAACGAAAATAAATTTCGAAAATCACTTCCGGTCTGAAAACAAACAGTCTAGAATCGCTTTTGTTTTTTTGTTTTTTTGTTTTTTGCTATTTGCTTTACGTCGCACTGACACAGATATGTCTTATGGTGACGATGGGATAGGAAAGGTCTAGGAGTTGGAAGGAGGCGGCCGTGGCCTTAATTATGGTACAGCCCCGGCATTTGCCTGGAGTGAAATGGGAAACCACGGAAAACCATCTTCAAGGCTGCCGACAGTGGGACTCGAACCCACTATCTCCCGATTACTGGATACTGGCCGCACTTAAGCGACTGCAGCTATCGAGCTCGCTCGCTTGTTTCTTTACTCGTTTTCTGTTTTATTCAAATCCCAGCCAATTTAACGTATTTACATAATTCTTTCTTTGGTTCGATACCCTGAGATGTGTTTTTATTTTTTTAATGCCTACACGGAATGCATTTATAAGGGCTTAAGTGAAACTTTGCATTGACTCACATTAGCGCTCGTAGTGGTTGAAAAAGGCAAACTGCTAATCTAATCGACCGGATAATGATTAAGAAAAAGATTGTAATTATTTTAGGAATAAATAAAGAATGTAGTCTCATTCTCTATTATATTTTATTCACCTAAAATTCGTAGCGCATATCCCGAGCATATTTTTATCCCTGAGTTGCTTGCCTGAAGGGCTAGAGGGTCGCTAAGCTGTGAGCTTACATCCGGGAGATAGTGGGTTCGAATCCCACTGTCGGCAGCCCTGAAGATGGTTTTCCCTGTACCTTAATTAAGGCCATGGCCGCTTCCTTCCAACTCCTAGGCCTTTCATATCCCATCGTCGCCATAAGACATATCTGTGTCGGTGCGACGTAAAGCCACTAGCAAAAAAATAAAATAAAAAATGAAGCACTAGAATTGTGGATTTTTGAACATACACGTAATGGTTAAATACAGTATTTCCCTGACATTCCCACAATTGTGATTCAACATTTATCTTCTTAGTTTTAGACATGCTGCTTCCACAGAATATTCTCTCAGGCCTGTATTGTGATAGCTCTGTAGATTGTAATCCCTGCTTCCTGTTGAATGCCAGGCAGTATAGAGAAAAGCTGGAGGATGAGGTGAATATATTGACACGTGATATTTCACAGTTAGAACACTTTCCAGGAAACGATCAATTTGTGAATGTTTCTTAAATCCTTCCTTCTCAGTATTCTTACAGAGCATCTGCTGTTCACGGCCATGAAACAGGTAGTTTTCGGAGTCCTCAGTTGAATTCGGATTGTAACATGATAAGGAACAGTGCGCTAGTTATTTGTAAGTGCATTTTATTTGCTTTTCTCATTAACTTACAGATGTAAAGTTCATTTATATGCAATGAAGAATCGAATTTTCACCACATAAATTTGTATTTATATCAACTTCGAAAATTATACATCAGTTATTCATTCACAATAGGTGACCCGTTGCGCGGAAAGGGTCCTAAAGTCGGAATTTTCATTTTGAAGATTTCTTCTTATTCGTATTCTTCTTCTTCTTCTTCTTCTTCTTAATCTGTTTACCCTCCACGGTTGGTTTTCCTCACCTGCTGTGCTTAACAGGGGCCTTATGGAGGTATGGGAAGATTGGAAGGGATAGACAAGGAAGAGGGAAGGAAGCGGCCATGGCCTTAAGTTAGGTACCATCCCGGCATTTGCCTGGAGGAGAAGTGGGAAACCACGGAAAACCACTTGCAGGATGGCTGAGGTAAGAATCGAACTCTCCTCTACTCAGTTGACCTCCAGTTGCTGAGTGGACCCAGTTCCAGCCCTCATACAATTTTTCAAATTTCGTGGTGGAGCCGGGAATCGAACCCGAGCCTCCAGGGTTGGCAGCTAATCATGCTAACCACTACACCACAGAGGCAGACATTATTATTATACCGGCGAAGGATAGCTGCAGTACAACGGATATTATCTTTAAGAATTACAAGTGCATATCGTACGGTATCCGAACCTGCGATCCTTACGGTAGCAGCAGTACCACCGATTGATTACTTGCCTGAGAGAGACAGGAAGCCCGGCGTACTCAAGGAGAGTTAGGAAAGAAATACGCCAAGAAGCTGGCTTACGGCAAAGGAATAGAACGATGGCAGCAAAGATGGAGGAAGATCCGCGAGGGGAATGGACTAAGCGGCTGATACCATGTTTAGCGAACTGGGTAGCACGAGCACACCGTGAAGTAATTACTGTATTACCTTACGCTGCTCTTGACAGGCCACGGTTACTTCAGAAAATTTCTACATAGAACAAGGCAGAGCGATCGATCCAATGTGTATTTATCGTAATGATGCTGACGATGCACTTCACACTATTTTTGTACGTGAGCATTCTTCTACACAAAGATGTTAAGCATATGAGCAAGGAGAACTGACACCAGAATTTATTGTCCTAGTGATGTTACGGAACCAGGAAAGTATCAGATAGCTGTATATGCGGTATCTTCTTCTTCTTCTTCGTCTTCTTTATCTGTTTACTCTCCAGGGTCGGGTTTTCGCTCCGACTCAGCGAGGGATCCCACCTCTACCGCCGCAAGGGCAGTGATCTGGATCTTCAGACTCTGTATCGGGGATACAATTGGGAAGGATGACCAGTACCTCGCCCAGGCGGCCTCACCTGCTATGCAGAACAGGGGTCTTGCGGGGGGATGGGAAGATTGGAAGGGATAGACAAGGAAGAGGGAAGGAAGCGGCCATGGCCTAAAGTTAGGTACCATTCAGTCAATTGCCTGGAGGAGAAGTGGGAAACCACGGAAAACCATTTCCAGAATGGCTGAGGTGGGAATCGAACCCACCTCTACTCAGTTGATCTTCCGAGGCTGAGTGGACCCCGTTCCAGCCCTTGTACCACTTTTCAAATTTCGTGGCAGAGCCAGGGATCGAACCCGGGCCTCCGGGGGTGAGGCAGCTAATCACACTAACCACTACACCATAGAGGCGGACCAGTAAGTACCCTACTACAGTAAAGGAGTGATTTGGGTGCTCATGAACGTCAGTAAAACAGAAACGAAGAAAGAAGTGTGATAGGGTAAAAGCACGATGCCGCCCTGAAGTTATGCGAGTGCGGTTCCAGGGCGGAGATGCACATCGTGGGAAAAGAGTGTGTGGTTTTCAGTGAGTAAGAATCCCACACGCTTGTGGAATGTGGACCCTTCGCAAGTGATTCATGCAATATTTTGCTATCAGTAGCTACAGGTTAAGTTATATGAACATTACGTCTGTTTATGTTTACACTGTACTATGTATTCCGGTATGGGCTAGAGCAGGGGTTTCCAATTGGTAAGAGCTCGAGGGCCATTTTGAATACCTTAGTTATGTTCGCGGGCCGCACTTGAATAGGCAATTTTCGTAAAATTCTGTAAACGGTACAGAAGCACCATTATGAAATAATATGCAGAGTTCAATTGAAATGAGGGTTTGATAATTTTAATTGCTTAAAACATTATTTTAAAATTGCATAAAAGAGTGAAATTTGGAGCCGGGCTGAGTGGCTCAGACGGTTGAGGCGCTGGCCTTCTGACCCCAGCTTTGCAGGTTCGATTCTGGCTCAATCCGGTGGTATTTGAAGGTGCTCAAATACGTCAGCCTCGTGTCGTTATATTTACTGGCACGTAAAAGAATTCCTGTGGGAGAAAATTTCGACACCTCGGCATCTCCGAAAACCATCAAAAGTAGTCAGTGGGACAAAAAATAATAACATTATTACTAGAAATTTATATTTTAAATGCTTTAAAATAAAAAAAATAATCTGTTGAGAATAAGTGAAAACTTGAAAATGGGAACTAGTATTAAAGAATAATTAGTTCTGACTTGGGTTTAAAAAGTGTATACAAATTAATACGTTTTTGAACGAGCTAATAAATATTTTTGTGACTTTTCTTCACAATATTTCTTACAGTGCACTCGCGGGCCGCAAAAATGGCTTCGCGGGCCACATGCGCTCGCGGGCCGCCATTTGGAAACCCCTCGGCTAGAGCAATGTTGTTACTTTCATTGATCTGTCTCAGTCTTATCCATGGTTCTGACAATATGAAAGTCACTGAGGTGTGAGCGATGCTAGTAATGTCATTCCTTATGCAGCCAGTTCCTGCTATGAATGGTGTGAAAATATTGCTGATAGGGTCGGTTGGTGTATGCATTTCATTAAGCTTGGCAGACTGATATGTAACAGCAACTTCTTGGTCAGTGAGGAAAGCAACGGAAAACTACTTTACTTTTTTTATTATTATTTTTTTTTTTTGCAAGTTGCTTTACGTCGCACCGACACAGACAAGTCTTATGTCGACGATGGGACAGGAAGGAGCTAGAAGTGGGAAGGAAGCGGCCGTGGCCTTACTTAGGTACAGCCCCAGCATTTGCCTGGTGTGAAAATGGGAAACCACGGAAAACCATCTTCAGGGCTGCCGACAGTGGGGCTCGAACCCACTATCTCCCGAATACTGGATATTGGCCGCAATTAAGCGACTGCAGCTATCGAGCTCGGTAAACTACTTTACTCCTCATTTCCCCAGTACGCCTCTTTAGTGATGCCTAGGCCATCTATGACAGCTTATGGTGGAGCTGTTCAGGATCCAACCGGCCTTCGGGCTGAGGACTGATCATACATATGTACATACAGGATTCAGCCTTTACAACGGTACCGAGAAATAACCCCCTGTGGGTGGGGGTGGTAGAATACACCCGCGATATCCCCTGCCTGTCGTAAGAGGCAACTAAAATTGGGAACCAGGGACTTTCAACTTCGGAGTGTGGGTTGACGACCACGGTTCCCGTAGCTGAATTTGGCACCGTATCCACTTATTTGCGCCAGGCTCCTCAATTCGTTTCCTATCTGACCTCTCTCGGTCAACTCTTGTTCTTTTCCGACTCCGGCGGTATTAATTTTGCGAGGCCTAGGGAGTCTTTAATTTTCACGCCCTTCGTAGCCCCTGTCTTCCTTTGCCGATACCTTCAATTTTTGAAGGATCGGGCCTCTTCCATTTTCCTCTCTAATTAGTGTTAATAGAAGTTGGTTGCCTAGTTGTACTTCCTCTTAAAACAATAATTACCACCACCACCACCACCACCACCACCACCATGACCACCAGATATCTGAATTATTGTAATGTTTCGTGCATACACAGTGTTCTGTCCCGTACGCCGTCTCCCATGCAGCTACTCTCTGGTCACTCCGACATCACAACAACAGCTCCTGGTTCAGACCTCGGTGGGACACTAGCGAGAGCCAACACTTCGCCCTCAGCCCAGCCACGGAACCCCAACTCAGTGGGTGTCACACTGCCTCCACCTCGGAGCCCAACTGTCGCTCACTGACTCCCACACGGAGTCCAACGCTGACTCCGAGTCAACACTGACTGACTGCCCGCGGCTGGTCTCCCTTTTTATAGCTCGCGTAATTTGATCCAGAAATTTCACGATGTCACTGGAGGCAGAACATTCCCCTTGAATCTCAACGAAACTCACAGGTAAGGCGGCCGCCGAGAACAATACACGGGAAGGCCGCCCCTACCTCATAGGCCGGCTGGGAGATTCCAGGTCGTCTGCGTCTTCAGTCCCTTCATGGAAATACCTAAAGGAGCTACCACGGGGCTGACACGTAACAATATGGAGTGACGGCATATGACGTCGGTTGGGGACGAGACTTGAGCAAATCTCTTGATGCTATTCGACAGGAGTAAGCCATGTGTCGGCACCGGGTTTCACTTATTACGCCATTCATTTCATCTCATTAACTGCTCTGATGAGGTTGACATCGAGAAGGGCATATGGTCATAAAATCTCGCTACGAAGATTCATTTCACCTTATGCTTTACACCGTAGAGAAACGGGACAATGAATGATGGATCTAGGATACTGTTCAAAGCTCCGTTATATAGAATTTAGAAGGGCTTTGCTATTCTTCTGAAAGCAAACATTGCCACCAGGGTACATTACACGTGTAATCTTCTTTTTGCCCCTCTCCCAATTTCTTGGGGTCGGCACTTAAAATGAATTCGACCTAGTTGTACGAACGGAAGCCTTTAATGACGCCAATCCTTTGTAGAAGGATGTAATCAGTACTTGTTTGTTTGTTCGCTTGCTTGCTTGTTTGTGGTGGATTGTGTATAGTATAGTGATATGGAGGAAGTGGTAACACTTTGTGTCCGTATGAGGCTGCGATCTCTCCTATAGCGTAACTTTTACTGATACTAGCTGATTTGTTTTTCTGCCTTAATGAGTATAGGTTTTGGCACGGGAATGTTATTGTTCTCCATAAACTTAATAATGTCCTTATCAGTACTGTTCAAGGAAGGACACCGAATTAGCCGTCGTGCCAAGGCCTCTACATTATTGCACGAAGCTAAATGAAAAGCAATACACTTCACAAACATTCATTAATGAGGTAAATACAGTTGAAACCGCTTATTACGACATCGCTTATTACGACATCGCTTTTAACGACGTACTGGATATAACGACAAAATACAACGATCCTCTCTAAATCCTATACAAACACTCTATTTTAAAAAGTGCGTAGTAGCACATCGCTCATTACGACATGTCGTATAAAACGGCGTACTTTTATCACATTTTCGGAGAACTTTATCGGCTATAACGTTCAATGTTGATTCCTGTTGGTTACACGTTTGAGGATGGCTGACAACAATGTACAGCTTATTTTCGAACTCTTGCTTTCAAATCAGTCTGTCTGTTAAATAGTCGCTGACCAAGCGAGTTGGCTGTGCGGTTAGAGGCGCGCAGCTGTGAGTTCGCATTCGGGAGATAGTGGGTTCGAACCCCACTGTCGGCAGCCCTGAAGATGGTTTTCCGTGGTTTCCCATTTTCACACCAGGCAAATGCTGGGGCTGTACCTTAATTAAGGCCACGGCCACTTCCTTCCCATTCCTAGGCCTCTCCTGTATCATCGTCGCCATAAGACCTATCTGTATCGATGCGACGTAAAGCAACTAGCAAAAAAAAAAAAAAATGTCACTGTGAAAATGTCGCAAAAGGAAGGGAAGTGTTTGATACTGAAGAAAATTCACACATAATGTGGCGACTACAAAGCGGAGAAACAAATGTCAGCATGGCGAAGGAATTGGGTATCAACTCAACGATTTCTACAATTAGGTCAGACAGAACAACTCATTTATTAGCCAAGACCCTGTATTGATCGATTATTGTTACTTCTTTCTTCACTTATTATTTTATATTCTGCTGACATATTATTGCTATATACTGTAATCATTAGAAGCAAGAACGTACCCAGGGGAGAGGTTAGGAGGTTTGAAACGCCCTCCGAAAATAAAGTGAACTTGACAAAATTAAACCGCATATACGGGTTTTAAAATAACCAAATATAAATTAGAATATTATAAAAATAAGCATTTTCAAAATAAACAATCAAAAAATGAAATGGCGTATGGCTTTTAGTGCCGGGATGTGTCCGAGGACTTCGGCTCGTCAAGAGCAGGTCTTTTGATTTGACAGCCGTAGGCGACCTGCGCGTCGTGATGAGGATGAAATGATGATGAAGATGACACATACACCCAGTCCCCATGCCAGGGTAATTAACCAATTATGGTTAAAATTCCCGACCCTGCCGGGAATCGAACCCGGGGCCCCTGTGACCAAAGGCCAGCACGATAACCATTTAGCCATGGAGCCTGACAACAGACAATTGAATTTAACCTATAAAATCTTTGCCATGTTTAAACGTTTCTCTATGAATATAGTTAACATATTTACTGAAAACATGGAACATTTCAATTTTGGTGACATATATGGACTGTTTTTTTAATGTTCTGAATACAGTTTACAACATAAAAATAAATTTCAACAAACAAATAGAAATATTTTCATGTTATCGAGCCATTAGAAGATTTTAAAAAATGTAAATAATTTTAATACTTGCTGTGAAACGTATTGTTACCTTTATTTTAAAACAAGTCTTTGTGTCGCACTCCACGCACTTGTTAAAGCGTGTTCTGCTCACCATACCGCTATGAATGCTCTAAAACGATACCAAACTTTTCGTTTTTGTAAAATCTATTTGAAACTAAAACGTATTTGTTACTATAGTTTTTATTTTCGGAAACCGCCCCCCGCCCCGCCGAAAAATCCTAACTCCCTAGGGAAAATGCTCCTGGATAGAAGAAAATTTCCTCACAGTCCTAATCCACAGATATAGCATTGCAAATACAGTACTTGTTTCACTTATGTATTTTTTAAAGTTTTAACTTTATTCTCATAATTAACCATGTTAAGTGTGCAGTCTAAAACTTACAGATATTATATTTTTTAGAGGAAAAGAAAAGACCGGTTTGTGCGACAATCGCATATAACGAGCGTTAATTTTCGGTTCTTTCGTAGTCGTTGTAACCGGTTTGGACTGTATTACAAGACTTTCAGACAGCAAATAAAGCAGGTATGAATTGTCTGAGCTGAAAAAGAGACTGACATAATAAGAGGTGTGTTGGCAACAAATGCGAGGATTCGTGCCAATACCTTCATAAATCACCCCCCTGTGGCTGGGCGCGGTAGAAGAAGACCCAGGGCATTCCCTGCCTGTCGTAAGAGGTAAATGAAAGGGGCCTCAGGGGCTTTTAACTTGGGAGGGTTTATTGGCGACCACGGGGCCCTTAGCCGCGTCCTGGCAATGATTCCACCTACATGTGCCAGGCTACTCACTTTCATCTATTCTCTCTGACTTTCCTTGGTCAATTCTTGTTCTTTTCCGAACCTGACGCTATTAGGTTCCGAGGGCTATGGAATCTTTCATTTCCACGGCCTTCGTGGGCTTTGTCTTTCTTTGGCAGATACCTTCATTTTTCGAAGTGTTGGATCACTTCCTTTCTTGTCTGTGATTCGTGTTATAAGATATTTGCCTGGTTGTACTTCCTCTTAAAAACATAATCACCATCACCACCGTCATAAATCACCCCCGGCTGGGCAAGGAAGGGGCCGAGAGATGAATCGTATGCGGTTTCTTTGTGACCGACTGGGGATCCGTAGCCCGTCTCAACTATATGTTGATGTCCGGCTCCATGGCTAATTGGCTAACATGCTGGCCTTTGGTCACAGGGGTCCCAGGTTCGATTCCCGGCAGGATCGGGAATTTTAACCATCATTGGTTAATTTCGTTCGCTCGAGGGCTGGGTATCTGTGGCGTGTCGTCTTCGTCATCATTTCATCCTCATCACGACACGCAGGTCGCCTACGCTTGTCAGATGGAAAGACCTGCACCTGGCGAGCCGAACTTGTCCCCGGACACTCCCGGCACTAAAAGTCATACGGCATTTCATTACTATATGTTGATAGAGAATTGTGTGAACACAAATACCTAGTTCCCGAACCGTAGAAACACATGCAGATGAAAATCCTTGACCCGGCCGGGAATCGAACCCGGGCACAGTGAACCGAAGGGCGTGACACTGACCATTCAGCTGATAAGTCTTTATTATAAATGCACTTTAGTTCTTCAGTGCCGACTTCCATTATTATTCAGATTGCGAGAATACGTAGGCTGAGTGTCTTTATACCTTTATCTCTTTTAAGTTTCAGATTTTCGCCGCCGTTTATCTTGTGGTTTATATCGGAAATTATTAGCGACAGGAAGTTGTTAATAATTCTGCGTCATTTCCCTTTTGTGCTTTTGCATAGCGCAAGCAAAAAGCTGTTATCTGTTACTGGGTTCAGGGCCACGGGTGTATCGTAACAGCAGATCCGTGGGATGCCATTTCTTCAAGGAGTGTTGCAACTCATTTTCTAAATATATCCCTATAGACCACTCAAAAGATTTATTTATTTATTTATTTATTTATTTATTTATTTATTTATTTATTTATTTATTTATTTATTTATTTATTTATTTATTTATTTATTTATTTATTTCCTTTGTCTGAGGCGAAGTTACTGTTCACGGCCCTCTCTTACATTTAACCACAACATGCAACACAGTCACATCATTTGACAGTTAATAAGACTGTACAGAACATCTAGAAACTCCCTAAATTAATGGAATGAAACAGTATTATAATATATTATATTTAATTAATGGTTAATATTATCTGTCTATAGTACCTAACAATAGTTCTACATCATAGTTGCTTTCATACACTCTAACATTCTTACAAGCTGATCACGTATTTAAGGGCAAATCCCGACAAGATCGTTTAAATGAGACTATTGAAGTGCTATTACGTATACTGACAGGGAGAGTGTTCCATAGCCTTGCCCCAGACACCTGTAAGAAGCGGCTGGCCACAGATGAGTAATCAAAGGGTAAGTCAATCAGAAAGTTACAATTTGAGGATAGGTATTCAGGTGCAGATTCCCTTAGAAGTTGAAATATTAGTGTCGCAGTTTGTAGGTTTCTTAATTCATTGATTTTCTGGCAGGATAGCTTTTCATAATAAGGGGAGACACGTGTCCTGAAGTGCCTCTATATTCTTTTTTGAAGTTCCCACTCCAGTTAAAATTATATCTAAATAAACAAAATACATGAGGTAATCTGTTCAAAAGGAGCTATTTTCCACCACAAGAAACTTGTGGGAAAAAGCAAGAAACGTGTAATAAGAAAGCGCATGAAACATATCGATGATCGAGTATGGTACAACTTTTAAAGAACTTCATCTTTCTGTTCTGGATTGCTCATGGAATTCGATAGCACGGAGGTCATTTCAAACATTTTACACACCGTAAAATTATCAGTCAAACATGTTTTTATTCCACAAAATTAGTTTTCATGCTTTCAATACAATCTCAGTTCTTCTCAATAACAGTGGCCCAGGGTTCGGCAAGTCTTGTATTCCCCCACTTTATAATGCTATTTGTTCGGGGCGTCGACCCATGTGGATCTTTTGCCCCTACTGGAACCATATTGTATGAACCTGCGTGTTATTGGAGTGTGAAGTGTTGTCTGTGAGGAAAGGAACATTAAGGACGACACAAACACTCAGACCCCAGGCCAGGGATATTAATCATTACAATTAAAAAGCCCCTGACCCGGCCGGAAATCGACAAGCGAACGCGTTGCCCCCAACACTGTGGGGCCGGACTGTATTCCCCTTAGAAAGATGTTGATCTGTCTGATTTCTTTCGCCACTGCATCATAAATCTCCTCAAGGGTTTGAAAACGTTTCTCTCGGAGTTGTTCCTTGAGTTTTGGAAACAAATCGAAGTCGTTTGGTCTCATGGCAGGACTGTAGGGTGGATGGGGAAGTATTTCCCATCCATAATTCTGCGTACTGCTTCGGCGTTATCATCTCCAGCTGCGAAAGTGTCGGACCTTCTTTGGCCGCAAAACATTTCGCAGAAAGTCTTGTACAATCGCCCTGCTTCATTTGCAGTATATTCGCATGTTTTGCGTCAACCTTCTTGCAAAATGTTGCCAATAATGACAATAGTAGTGTAGTCTGTCGCAGTTACCACGTGCTCACTCCTTGGGTTGTCTTCAGTACTTGTCCGGCCTTCGAGGAAATGGGAAGCCCACCGCGACAATGTGTTTCCATCCAGGTTTTCTTTTTTTGCTATTGGCTTCACGTCGCACCGACACAGATAGGTGTTATGACGACGATGGGAGAGGATAGCTGCAGTCGCTTAAGTGCAGCCAGTATCCAGTAATCGGGAGATAGTGGGTTCGAGCCCCACTGTCGGCAGCCCTGAAGATGGTTTTCCGTGGTTTCCTGTTTTCACACCAGGCAAATGCCGGGACTGTACCTTAATTAAGGCCACGGCCGCTTCCTTCCAATTCCTAGGCCTTTCCTATCCCATCGTCGCCATAAGAGCTATCTGTGTCGGTGCGACGTAAAGCCACTAGCAAAAATAATTTTTCATTAGCTCCTCAACTATGGTTGAAGTCAGGAAGGGCATGCGGTCGTATATCCTCAAGATCCCTTGACGAATAAAACATTTCCAAATCTTCGGAAGAGAGGTGACCTGGGAGAGAATTCGGAATTTAGTGTTCGTAAGCAAAACAGCACAACTACGTAACCATAAGTTGGTTTTTTCACCCATTGGTAAATTTACAGTTTTAGTGATCTTCGAAGTTCCCTGAAACTCCAAGAAATCTTTACCATGAAACGTCGAGAAACTGTTGAGGGAAATGTTCGAGATACTGTAACGTGTAGGCGGGGTAGCCAGTAAATAAGTACACGACTGGTAGCAATTACACAGTACACACAATTACACTCGTTTGCACTCTCTTTGCTCTCACTGTACAATCACACCATCGTTTAATAACACTCACTCCTCCTTAGCTGACACTAATACGCTAGAATAATTACACTATTATTCTTGGTGTCGCTATCGCAAACCTCAGTTCACAATCCTGTATGTCGTACACTGTCCGCTCAGTCCTAGTTCCAGTTCCAGTCTTCATTCACTGCCCCTTGCTGATCCCACGTCGAACTCTCTCACACTGCACCGGACATAATGTTCACTTCACAGCAGCTGGACCGAGACATTCAACTTCTCGACGTCAGACAGACAGACAGACAGACAGACAGACAGACAGACAGACAGACAGACAGACAGACACACAGACAGACAGACAGACAGACAAAACAAACACTCAGTTTCACGGGCAGAACACTCACAGAGTTTGACACACAGTCTGCCCCCTCAACTTAGAGTGAACCTCGACTCGAGCTGTCACAACTGACTGCACTCCGCATTGCATTCACTGCCCCTCAACTCCAATCCCTCTGTGGGTGGTGATGGTAGAATAACACCCACGGTATTGTCGTAAGAGGTGACTAAAGTGGTCCCACGTGCTCTTGGCGTCCACGGGAACATTTAGCTGAGTCCTGGAATTGCTTCCACTTACTTGTACCAGGCTCCTCACTTTATCTATGCTATCCGACCGTCCTTGGTCATCTCTTGTTCTTGTTCTTTTCCGGTCCCGACGCTGTTCGACTACGAGGGCTAGGCAGTCTTTTATTTTCGCGTTCTTCATGGCCCTTCTCTTTCTTTGGCCGATACCTTCATTTTTCGAAGTGCCGGCTCCTATTTCTCTGTGAGTAGTGGTATGTAGAGGATGGTTGCGTAGTTGTACTTCCTTTAAACCACCACCCCCACCACCACTACCTCTATAATAATAATGTTATTTGTTTTACGTCCCACTAACTACTTTTACGGTCTTCGGAGACGCCGAGGTGCCGGAATTTAGTCCCGCAGGAGTTCTTTTACGTGCCAGTAAATCTACCGACACGAGGCTGTCGTATTTGAGCACCTTCAAATACCACCGGACTGAGCCAGGATCGAACCTGCCAAGTTGGGGTTAGAAGGCCAGCGCCTTAACCGTCTGAGCCAGCCCGGCACCCCCACCACTACCTCACTCAACACTGAAGGCCTCCAATGAGACAACAGGGTGATGGCAATAGTCGTAACAGAAGGGATCGCTGTGTGGCGAGTGGCGAGGTCCCAACTGAGTGATGCCACTCTCGACCCTGTCCAGGTCCAGTTACCCCTCTCAAAGCTCTACGATGAAATGGCGGAACCCGCCACAGTATTAATGGAGACAGAACGCTGAAAAGCATAACAGTCCGTAATGAAGATGTATGCATGTTTTAAGTAGGTAAGGGTGATGTATACACAAAGACGCACACTTGTGTACACTGTTTTATTTACAGGTTATATACACAAATTCACACGCATAAACTAATAAGCTGCCATCATAAAACAAAACACTACTACGAAAGAATAAGAAGAGACTGCAACAGTTGTATGTCAACTACCAAACCCCCCCACCCCCACCAAAAAAAATCACATATTTCAGACACTCGCTAACACGACTTCCACACAAGTCTCATCAAAACAACTCCAATTAACCCTCAAGACTGCCTCTTTATATATGTTGCCTGGCCAGGCTTCTCGAAAGGTATGACACAATATATTTTCTCGCAAATTCCAGGAGTCTCCAATAGCGTAGTTACAGTGTAAGAAAGGTGTGTCATCGCGCATAGCGTTGTTCTGGATATTACAATGCGTTGCACAATGTTACATTGGGTTATACATCATATAAATAGGTAATAATAAATTATATATTATTAATTATGTGTTCTTACATTAAATATACTAATATTAATATATATACAGCAGATGTTTCATGACATAACCTTACAAAGAATACGATCGCCCGTACATAAGTACGTAAATAATAATAATAATAATAATAATAATAATAATAATAATAATAATAATAATAATAATTCCAGCTTGATATTGGCATTATTTACCCACGGGACTATTGTTTTCATATTAGTCTATTACACTTGCTTCCAGGGTACATAATTGTTCAATAAATTAAGCTCAATTGAAGTTATTCCGTTTGCTGGTTGATTGTGATGGGCAAAGCAAAGTCACCTCCATACAAGCCATGAAGGCCCTTGGAGGAGTGGAAGGTAAAGGCTTCCATCATTGTTAACCTCGGCACTTGATGGATTAGAGTGGTTAGCTCTACGTTCGGCCGCCTTTGCCCCCAGGAATTAGCCTGGTACTCATTTTTGGTGTAGGCTGGGTGAGCCTCAGGGTCATATGCACCTCCGGAAGTGGAAATCTCGTTTCTTAAATTTTAAGACTTCCTGACGGGGATTCGAACTCACGTCCTTCCGGGCGAACCGAGCACGCCTTTACCGCCTCGGCCTAGCAGCCCCTTGATTGTGATGGGGCTGATACGAATACAGTAAAACAGGGGATCAATGTGTGTAAGAATAAAACACATGCATTGATGTATATAGTAAAACGTACACTGTAGTATCACTAAAGTAAATTTACAGAAAATAATTAATGTGAAACGATGTGCGTACACTCACCCCCCTCAAAATATGGTCGGCAAAGAAATGTTTAATTTTATACATTCCTGAAACGCGAGTGTATTCGTAAACTTCGGATACCTGGTGGCCCAAGAGATGATACATGGAATCCTGCGACCTGCACACTATGTTCATTCTACCATAAACATGAGGATTCTGAAAGAAACTGTGGTAGTTCCGTAGAACTTGCGCGGGTTAAACGGATGAAAAACGCATAAAAATGACATGGAACGATATCTGAAGTAGAGTAGAAGAGAGGTCCTTCCTTCATGTTTCCTCCTAGGGACACACTAACCTGTCTCTAAAAGTATTCTTACTTACTGTATATAGGGAAATTAAAACGGAGGCACTGTGAGATCCACCACCATTTTCTATGTTGCTATTGGCCGACTTAGGTCAGCTGTCATAAAGACTAGTTTTTGCTTCGATAGACCTCGCATGCTGTGTCCTCGCAAGGCTGCCATCTTCATTGAAAATCCCCAGCCCAATGATCTTGTCATAAGCCAGACCTAACCTACCCACGGCAATGGTTTTGTCACAAGCTGGACCTAACCTATTCAGAGGATTAGCTTTGTCACTAGCCGGACCTAAACTACTCAGAGGAATGGCTTTATCACTAGCTGAACCTAACCTATTCAGAGGAATGGCTGTGTCACTAGCTGAACCTAACCTATTCAGAGGAATGGCTGTGTCACTAGCTGGACCTAACCTATTCAGAGGAATGGCTTTGTCACTAGCTGAACCTAACCTATTCAGAGGAATGGCTGTGTCACTAGCTGGACCTAACATATTCAGAGGAATGGCTTTGTCACTAGCTGAATCTAACCTATTCAGAGGAATGGCTGTGTCACTAGCTGGACCTAACCTATTCAGAGGAATGGCTGTGTCACTAGCTGAACCTAACCTATTCAGAGGAATGGCTTTGCCACTAGCTGAACCTAACCTATTCAGAGGAATGGCTGTGTCACTAGCTGGACCTAACCTATTCAGAGGAATGGCTTTGTCACTAGCTGAACCTAACCTATTCAGAGGAATGGCTGTGTCACTAGCTGGACCTAACCTATTCAGAGGAATGGCTTTGTCACTAGCTGAACCTAACCTATTCAGAGGAATGGCTGTGTCACTAGCTGGACCTAACCTATTCAGAGGAATGGCTGTGTCACTAGCTGAACCTAACCTATTCAGAGGAATGGCTGTGTCACTAGCTGAACCTAACCTATTCAGAGGAATGGCTGTGTCACTAGCTGAGCCTAACCTATTCAGAGGAATGGCTGTGTCACTAGCTGAACCTAACCTATTCAGAGGAATGGCTTTGTCACTAACTGAACCTGACCTATTCAGAGGAATGGCTTTGTCACTAGCTGAACCTAACCTATTCAGAGGAATGGCTGTGTCACTAGCTGAACCTAACCTATTCAGAGGAATGGCTTTGTCACTAACTGAACCTAACCTATTCAGAGGAGTGGCTGTGTCACTAGCTGAACCTAACCTATTCAGAGGAATGGCTGTGTCACTAGCTGAACCTAACCTATTCAGAGGAATGGCTGTGTCACTAGCTGGACCTAACCTATTCAGAGGAATGGCTGTGTCACTAGCTGAACCTAACCTATTCAGAGGAATGGCTGTGTCACTAGCTGAACCTAACCTATTCAGAGGAATGGCTGTGTCACTAGCTGGACCTAACCTATTCAGAGGAATGGCTGTGTCACTAGCTGAACCTAACCTATTCAGAGGAATGGCTGTGTCACTAGCTGAACCTAACCTATTCAGAGGAATGGCTGTGTCACTAGCTGAACCTAACCTATTCAGAGGAATGGCTGTGTCACTAGCTGAACCTAACCTATTCAGAGGAATGGCTGTGTCACTAGCTGGACCTAACCTATTCAGAGGAATCGCTGTGTCACTAGCTGAACCTAACCTATTCAGAGGAATGGCTGTGTCACTAGCTGAACCTAACCTATTCAGAGGAATGGCTTTGTCACTAGCTGGACCTAAGCAATGCAGACCAATGGTCTTGTCACAAGTTTCTATGTTGGGAACCTTGTGTAGCTCACTGCGGCATCGTCCGAGCCGCGCCATTTTGGATCGTCCGCAATGGTTCTTCGGATTATTTAATACATTCTTGAAACGCGAGGATATTCATAAACTGTGGACACCCGACGGTGGAAGAGATGATACTTGGAATCCTGCCAAATGCACAATATGTTCATCATATTTCAAACAAAAGGATTTTGAAAGAAAGTCATCTCCTGCGCAAGTCAAATTTTGTGCGGTTTAGTGCGCATGCATACACATTTTTTCATTATAAACTGTTATGCCTTTGAGCACTTAACCTGCAAGAGTCTGAAAACTAATTAACCACCGCCACAACCCCTATTTGTAACTAGCTCTGTGGCATCGTTTAGTTCCTTACCTTTTAGGTTTAAATATCATTAAAAACTGAGTGTAACCATCGCCACCTTGGTCTCCCTCTACCTTTCTTACCCTCCATGGCCGAGTCCATTATTCTCCTAAGTAACCTAAGCTCCTCCATTTGCCTCACATGACCTCACCACCGAAGGTGATTCATGCGCACAGCTCCATCCATTTAATTTAGTCCTAACTTAATTTTATCTTCTCCTTCAAAGTAACCTCCTGCCATTTTATAGAGCTTTAATTTGAAGAAAATTAGGAACCTGGTTCACTTGTTTATTAATAGTATGTAACACATTCTATTCCGGTAGTAATATGCATTTAGTCCGCCTCTGTGGTAGTGGTTAGCGTGATTAGCTGCTACGCCCGGAGGCCCAGGTTCGATTCCCGGCTCTGCCAGGAAATTTGAAAAGTGGTACGATGATAGGAACGGGGTCCACTCAGCCTCTGGAGATCAAGTGAGTTCCCACCTCAGCCATCCTCGAAGTGATTTTCAGTGGTTTCCCACTTTTCTCCAGGCTAATGCCGGGATGGTACCTAGTTCCCTCTTCCTTGACTATCCCTTCCAATATTTACATCCGCCCACAAGACCCCTGTTCAACATAGCAGGTGAGGCCACCTGGGCGAGGTACTCGTCCTCCTTGCCAGTTGTATCCCGACCCAAAGTCTCACGCTCCGGGACACTGACTTTGAAACGGTAGAGGTGGGATTCTTCGCTAAATACGAAAAAAAAGAAACCCTGGCAGTTAAATGGATAATAAAATCAATTATGCATTTATAATCGAAATCATTTTCTTAAAACCCATTGCGATTTGTTCGTGTCGCGAAAGCGCTAGGACACTGCTAATAAATTATAAAAGAAGAAAAAACCATAAATTAATTTTTAAAACACCAAAACTACAAACATTCGTATAATTTTCCACTACTCACTGTTTTACGAAATAAGCTTGTGTGATTAACTAGAAAGGAAAACAGAAAGACTGTTATAGGGAATGTCATGTCTGCTCTTTAACCAGTTTTAATCAGTCTTACTACAGTAGTGACCGTGAAAATAGACACCGTTTCTCGTGGACAAGATGGAGCTGCCGAGGCAGGCGATATTCCGTTGCTGACGCCGACGTTTTAATTGCTGCGCTCTGTGTACACATCGGCCTGGTCTGGAGCAAGGTCATGGCTGCGAGGAGACTGCCGCTAACACCCGCACTGTGCGACCTAAAACTGTGTATCCGCTGGTTGATTGTCAGTCTTAATCTCACCTGTATGCGTAACTGGTATATCCATCTATCTGTCTATCTAGTATCTGTGCATCCAAGTCCGAGTTATTCGGATAAAAGCCATCGGTGTAAATTGGAGCCCACGAGAACTATCTTCAGGGCTGTCTACAGCGGGGTTCGAATCCACTATCTCCCACTGGCCGCACTTAAGCGACTGCAGCTATCGAGCTCAGTAATTTTGAGTTATTACTGGATGGTTTTTGACTTACTATATTTTAAATTAACAAGGATGGAATGACCCTTGAAAAAAATATTTCGCAAACGTCTGAGCATTTTCTGATATTTTTCAAGACAAGGATTGGGGCAAATCATGGTATAAATTGTTTGATATAACTTCAGAATGGAAGCATTTACCACGCCGCGGTTTGCACAGCAGCGTTCCTTGGGATCCGCACTGTAGGCGAGACAGATTCCTCCATGAAGATGGTTTTCCGTGGTTTCCTATTTTCATACAACGCAAATGCTGGGGCGTACCCTAATTGATGCCAAGGTCGTTTCCTTACCACTCCTAGTCATTTACTGTGCCATCGTCACCATAAGACCTATCAGTGTCTGTGTGGCGTACAGTGAATTAAAAAAACTTCCGATATTAGACCGAATAGATCAACGATAGGCTTAATATTTACAGTGCGAACGATAATGGAAAAACATCTGGAAAGGAACAAGGAAATCATCTTCGTATTTTTGGATTTGGAAAGAGCTTATGATACAGTTAAGAGAAAACATGTATAGGAACGCCTACGGGAAAGGAATGTACCGAAATCATTCATTAACAAGATAAAAATGTTATATCAGAGAGTAAAGCAGTGTACAAGTGGGGAGTGGTGACTCTGAAACATTTTATACAAGAAAAGGTCTCAAGCAAGAAAGTGCACTGTTGCCATTATTGTTTATTATATTGATGGATGAAATCATCAGTAGTGATGAACTGAATGCTTTAGTATTTGCAGATGATGTGGTGATTTGGGGAAAGGGAGAAAAAGAAGTACAAAGGAGACTAGACATTTGGAATGAACATCTGAAGGAGTTTGAAATGGTAATTAGTAAGAAGAAAACTGTAGTCATGCACTGTAGAAAAGGGTAAAAGATAAAAAGAGAAGCCAAGTGAACAAAGAAGGAGAACGGTTAGAGAATGTAGAACAGTTTACATCTATGGGTAGCATTATTAATGGAAGTAATGAAGTCAACCCTGAAATTAATAACAGGCTAAATAAAGGCACAACATGTTATCATCAAGTCAGAGAGCTTTTATGGGATGACAAAGTACCCAAGAAAACGAAATGAACATTATATAAACAGTATTTCATACCAGTTGCAACATATGGACCAGAAACGCTGGTAACTAATAAGAGACAAGATAGTACGATCCAAGCAGTAGAAATGAACTTTTTAAGAACATCGGTTAAAAAGACAAGAAGAGATAGAATTCAAAATATTAAAATCAGACAAGAGCTAAATATAGAACCGTTAGTACAGAAGATAGAGAAAGCAAGAATGATATGGTTCGGACATGTAAAAAGAACAGGAAAGGAACGGGTAGCAAGAAGGGAATTGGAAAGAGAAGTTAAGGAAAAGAGACCAGTTGGAAGCACGAAAAGAAGGTGGATGGATCAGATTTGGAAGGACATTAGAGAGGCTGGATTGGATGTGGCGGAAGTAATGGAGCAGGAAAAGAGGAAGGACAGAAAGGAGTGGAGGAGGCTTGTTAACTACACGCGGGCGACTGGAGTGGGACATTGATGATGATGGCCGCCCACTTGTACTTCCTCTTAAAACAATAATCATCACCACCACTCGTAAGAAACTCATCAATGATTTACCGTATAGTTGATCGGTCTGTGCACCAATTCTGCCTTCTCGCTCTCTTTGAATATCTTCCTCACAAGACTCCAATGGCAGAGCAGACGCCACGTGCTCCACGCTGGTCAACAAACGACGACGCTATATTTAGATTTCTTTTCGGAATCGGTTCCATTTGCTCACTTCCTGTCTTTAGCACTCCAACTAATTTGACAGCCCTAGGACGTAGATAGAATATATACATCTTGCTGTTTCTGTCTGTCCTTGCCGCAGAGCATCAGCACCGGGAGCACAACTGAGAAAGGAAAAAAAGGTAGATTAAAATGTGGTTGCGATTTCTCCATTGCAACTCCCGACGCACAATGGAATTACATCAAAGTACAGTAGATCCTGTCTAAACCGCAACTGCAAACTAACCAATATTTGATGCTTACGGTGTTCCTATTTCAATTAATGTATCGAAAATAGAATTTAGAGAATTTTATCTGAAACGAACAAATGTTACACTTCATGAACTGGCAGGCTGATATCTAATAGCAACTTCTAGTTCAGTGAGGAAAGCAACGGGAAACTACCTCACTCTCCATTTCCCTAGTACGCCTCTTCAGTAACGCCTGGGCCACCTATGACGGCTGATTGCGGAGCTGTCGGGGTCCAAACCAGCCTCCGGACTGAGCACTGAACATACATAAGATGTAAGTACTGTACTACGGTAGAAGTTTGTTTATAATATTGTTACGTGCAAGCCCTGTGGTAGCCCCTTTTGGATATTTCCTATAAGGGGCTGGTGAGTTACACGATCAGGGAGCTCGCAGCCTGCCTTTCCGTGTATTGTTCACGTCGGCTGGTTTACCTGTGGCTTTCTGGGAGATGCAACGAGAATGTTCCGTCTGTGGCCGCGTCGCGAATATTCTGGTACACATCACCCGAGTTATAAAAAGGAAGCTAGCAGCGAACAGTCAGTCAGTCAGTCAGTCAGTGTTGGACTGCTTAGTGTTTGTATTTGAGTCAGTGTGGGACACAGTGTGTTGGTGTTCGGTGGCTTGATTGTGGGCGACATCCTGTGTGTATAAGTTCTACCTGTGTACTACTTCCAAATGAAGATACAAAACCACGTGATCATTAGGCACTATTGTGATAATAAAGTTGACTCTTGAAATGAGAAGGAAACCCTGAAGGAACCATCACTCGAAAAATTAGGAAAAAATTGAGTCAGAAAATTGTGCGTGTGATGAAATACCTTTACGGCCTCGGATGCTCTAATTTGTCTTAGCCGGAAGGAAACCAAATAGTGGCCTACAATACCCTAAGCACCTGAAACTGATCAACGACAACGTTACATTATCTGACTGAGCTCTATCTCTTCTGTTATCGCACACATCTCAGCTAGATGATGGTGCCGCTGTAATGTACAAAGCGCTAATCCGTCATGGGTGGTACTATTCTTCCGCAGCGTTGTAGCACAGATTAAATTGGCTGTTGCTAATGCCCTACCGAGATCTGAACGAGAAGTTGTGACTGTTGCTGCAACGGAGTGTCGAGTGAGTGGCTGGACTGAAGACGGTGTACAGTACTGTGTGTGGGTTAAGGATCGCCGTGAGTTAGCGGTTGAAGTAGCTAATTGGAACTGTGTTAATAGTCATCTTGTTTAGTTGTTCACTTTGTTAGACTGTGTGAATTCCTGGACTACCTTTGGAGTCGAACCGAGGAACAGTCATCATGTGTTGCGTGGCGAGTAACCCTAGCGGTCTGCACGCAGTAGCTGCACAGCGTGACTTATGAGCGCAAGTGAAAGGCCTGTCAATCAGCATTAAAGCTCTGTCAGGCAGTAACGAGGCGGACTCCCTACTGTGTGTTTAGAACTGAGACTTGTAAATAGATAGCAGTTAGTAAGTATGGTCATTCATGGTTGAACAGAATTGTGTGTGTATATATATTGGGTCATTCCTGAAATGAATCAGAGCAATGAAACATACGATGTTTTATTCGTAACAACATCTACCTCTAATTACAGGCCGCCGAAGACAAATACACAAAGATTAACAGTTTTTAAAAACAACACTTGGAATATAGCTTACATCTCTAAAAGAATGGTGAAATTAAACCTAAGAGAATTTGTGAAGTGCGGTCAGTATCCAATTTTCGGGAGATAGTGGGTTCGAACCACACTGTCGATAGCCCTGAAGATGGTTTTCCGCGGTTTCCCATGTTCACACCAGGCAAATGCTGGGGCTGTATCTTAATTAAGGACACGGCCGCTTCGTTCGCACTCCTAGCTCCTTCCTGTCCCATCGTCGCCATAAGACCTATCTGTGGCGGTGCGACGTAAAACAACTTGTAAAAAAATTGTGAAATTAAAATCTGCACATTTTAAAACATTCTAAAAGAACAATTACAGTAATTACAGTACAAGAACAACGTTTCATGGTGAATTCCTTGCTTATTGTTTCTATTCTACGTATTACATTGACGGAAGTTACGTTTTAGAGACTTTTTCCTCGCGGGACTGAAAATATCGTTCTATTTCCGCGCTGGACAAGATCTGTTTTAAGAGTGCTAAAGATCCATATAGCTTCACGTCACCACAGAAAAAGTCTGTTTAAGTCAGGTTTCCGGTTTATTCAGGGTCCGGTTGTACTGTACCTATAAGGTATTCAATTTTCATGACCGCATTGTACACAAAATAATTCCAACTTATTAGATTCTCGCCACACTAGAACGGAATTTACGCTGCGTAATTTACGGGACTTTAGTGCGATTCTACGCTTCGAAATATGTGAGGTACTAAAGCTGAACCCAATATGTCAAAGAACCTGATTTTTCAAGAGCCGCTTTTAAAAGTTGGCGAACTCGCTGAAATTCATATTGTATTGCAATTAAGTCTAAATTGAAGTGTCGTATATTTGTTTTCTTTCTTTCTTAATCTGTTTACCCTCCAGGGTTCGTTTTTCGCTCGTACTCAGCGAGGGATGCCACCTCTACCACCTCAAGGGCAGTGTCCCGGGGCATGAGACATTGGGTCGGGGATACAACTGGGGAGGATGACCAGTACCTCGCCCAGGCGGCCTCACCTGCTATGCTGAACAGGGTCTTTATGGGGGATTGCAATATTAGAAGGAATAGACAATGAAGAGGGAAGGAAGCGGCCGTGGCCTTAAGTTAGGTACCATCCCGGCATTTGCCTGGAGGAGAAGTGGGAAACCACGGAAAACCACTTCCAGGATGGCTTAGTTGACCTCCCGAGGCTGAGTGGACCCCGTTTCAGCCGTCGTATCACTTTTCAAATTTCGTAGCAGAGCCGGGAATCGAACCCGGGACTCCGAGGGTGGCAGCTAATCACACTAACCACTACACCACAGAGGCGGACGTCATACATTTGTTAATGTAATAAAAAGAAGGAACTACCGAGCTCGATAGCTGCAGTCGCTTATTTGCGGCCAGTATCCAGTATTCGGGAGACAGTAGGTTCGAATCCCACTGTCGGCAGCCCTGAAGATGGTTTTCCGTGGTTTCCCATTTTCACACCAGGCAAATGCTGGGGCTGTACCTTAATTAAGGCCACGGCCGCTTCCTTCCAACTCCTAGCCCTTTCCTGTCCATCGTCGCCGTAAGACCTATCTGTGTCGGTGCGATGTAAAGCAACTTGCAAAAAAAAAAAAGAAGGAACTTATTTATTCGACAGGTTCAGGAACAAATCACTCGGCTCGAAATCGACTTTCAACCTATTAGGTCGTGTTACGGACATGTACAGCAGTACGTGTTGAAGAGATGTTAAGTACAGGACAAAAGTGCCCACCTTGACACCAGTGGGATCCGAACCCACAATCTTCCGATTTCGCGTCGGCTGTGAAAATTCAATATAAATTGACTTGGCCCACAACGGGCGACTTGCACGCACTCTACAGTGTGATGGCAGTAGTGTCAGACCTGTAGCTTAGATCGTTTTCAACAGGACAAGGATGAACTAGGTCACCATAGCTCAATAGGTAGAGTAAACGACGCGAAATCGGGAGGTTGTGGGTACGGATCCCACTGGTGTCCAGTTGCCCGTTTTTTTCTGTACTTAACATCTCTTCAACACGTACTAAATGTACGTAACACGACCTAATATGTTGAAAGTCGATTTCGATTTCAGTGTGGTCGTGACAATTCAATATTCATTCAATCACTTGGCTGCCTCAACATCTATACTGAACATACCTTTATTTTAGGAACAGCATAGTATTTACGAGCACCAGTAACATACGGGGCTTTGTCATCATACTCTTCGTTGCAAAATCTACCATACTGACATTAAAACCGAAAATCCTATTTTTATGACATTTGGGCTTTTTCTGCGTTAGTACCACAGATATAGCATACCCGCCCCATGCTTGTTCTCAAATTACGTTCCCTGGAGTATTGCGTGTGTTTGTATCAATGCTAACGAAGGACATTTAAACCTCCAATGTAAGAAAGAGTTTTCTGTAATACGTTCTGCTCCTGTGTTTTTTCCCATTATGAATGTACTGTGTAGAGTTGTACAAAATGAGTTCTAACATGCAAATAAAACGTTTCTGGAGCCATGTGCATATAACATATTTTCTTCTTCCACGTGTGAGGAATGTACCCTCATAGTTTGGTCGTAACACCTTGTATAGGTTCTACCTGTGTACCACTTCGAAATGAAGATGGAAAACCACGTGATCATTGGCCGTGACAATAAAGTGGACTCTTGAAATGAGGAAACCATGAAGGAACCATCAATAGAAAAATTAGGAAAAAAATTGAGTCAGAAAATTGTGCGTAAGTGCGATGAAATACTTTTTCGGATACTCTAATTTGCTTTAGTCGGAAGGAAACGAAAATAGTGGCCTACAATACCCTAAGCACCTAAAACTGGTCAACGGCAACGCTTCATTTGCTGACTGCGTCTTATCTCTTCTATTATCGCACATATCTCAGCTAGATGATGGTGCTACTGTAATACACAAAGAGCTAATCCGTCATGGATGGTATTCTTTCACAGCATTGTAAAACAGATGAAGTGATTTTGGACAATTTCTTAAGTTTTACAAGTCTAGTTTCATTGATCTCCAAGTCCGTTGCTAAGTGATTGCTTTGCTAAACGAGCCTTAATGAACAGGTTCACTAACGATACTTATGATTGTTTTAACACGAGTTATGCTGGAATTAGCGGTCTTATTGTTCAGGAAGCGATTTAATAGCAAAACTAATGACTCGTTTCATTGGACAATAAGCCTTTAAAATCTGTAAATCACAAGCTCGGGTGTATTAGACACATGTGCTCATAACTTGAGAACGAACAAACGTGTTCAATATCTGATCACGCGATACGGTCCATGTATTTGTAAGCTTGTGTTTGTGAGGTGGTGTGTTCGAAGCCAACCATCGGCAGCCTTGTTGATGATTTCGCATTTTCATACCAGACAAATGCTGGCGCTGTACCTTAATTCAGGCCACAACCACTACCTTCCCTGTCCTGGACCTTTCCTATCCTCGTATCGCCGAAAACATTTACTGTGTTAGTGCGACATTTAACAACTATCAAATATATATATTTACAAGTTGCTTTACGTCGCACCAACACAGATAGGTTTTACGCCGACAATGGAACAGGAAAGAGCTAGGAGTGGGATGAAAGCCACCGTGGCCTTGAGTAAGGTGCAGCCCTATCATTTGCCTGATAGGAAAATGGGAAACCACGGAGAACCGTCTTCAGAGCTGCCGACAGTGGGATTCGAACCCACTATCTCCCGAATACTGCATACTGGCCGCACTTAAGCGACTGCAGCTATCGAGCTCGGTAAATAAATCTTTAACTCACAAATTCTTCAAACATGCGTTGGCTTTCACAGTACAGTCGAAATTGGTTATAATGACTCCGAAAGAACTTCCATTTAACGGTTGTCACAGGCGATGGTCGCACAAATCTAGTTTATTTTGCTACTAAATATTTCATATCTGTAAGGTTTAGGCTGCACACTTACATCGTGAATTAACGGAATAAAGTTAAAATTCAAAAACATAATTGAATTAAGTACTGTATTTATGGAGTGGGACTGACAAGGGGAAGTTGAAGGGGAAGGGGATGTGGTGCTGGTAAAACCAGATGAGCTCTATAGAGAAACCGAAGTAATAGATGGTATTAGTGATCACGAAGCTGTTTTTGTGGTAATAAATGTGAAAGAAAGGAAGAGAATAAAATTAGGACTGTTAGGCGGTACCATATGGCTGATAAAACAGTTTTTAATAAGCAACTATGATCGGTGGAAAACGGTAAATAAAAATGTAAACAGACTCTGGGATGGGTTTAAAGAAATTGTTGAGGAATGTGAAAACAGGTTTGTGCCTTTAAAGGTGGTAAGGAATGGTAAAATCCACTATATTATAACAGGGAAGTAAAGAGACTAAGAAAGAGGTGCAGGCTGGAAAGAAATAGAAATGGCTGTGGAAGTAAATTGAAGGAACTTACTAGGAAATAGAATCTAGCAAAGAAGTCAGCTAAGGATAACATGATGGCAAGCATAATTGGTGGTCACACTAATTTTAGTGAAAAATGGAAGAGTATGTATAGGTACTTTAAGGCAGAAACAGGTTCCAAGAAGGACATTCCAGGAATAATTAATGAACAAGGGGAGTGTGTATGCGAGGATCTTCAAAAGGCAGAAGGATTCAGTCAGCAGTATGTAAAGATTGTTGGTGACAAGGATAATGTCCAGATAGAGGAGGTGACTAATACTGAAGAGGTATTAAAATTTACCTATGACAGCAATGACATTTACAGTAAGATACAGAAGTTGAAAACTAGAAAAGCAGCTGGAATTGATAAGGTTTCGGGGATATACTAAAGACAATGGGTTGGGATATAGTACCATATCTGCAGTACTTGTTTGATTTTTGTTTGCATGAAGGAACTTTACCAAATGAATGGAGAGTTGCTATAATAGCCCCTGCATATAAAGGAATTAGTGATGGGCATAAAGCTGAAAATTACAGGCCAGTCAGTTTGACATGCATTGTATGTAAGCTTTGGGAAAGCATTCTTTCTGATTATATAAGACAGGTTTGCAAAATTAATAATTGGTTTGACAGAAGGCAGTTTGGGTTTAGGAAAGGTTATTCCACTGAAGCCCAACTTGTAGGATTCCAGCAAGATATAGCAGATATCCTGGATTCATGAGGCCAAATGGACTCTATTGCGATTGACTTATCTAAGGCATTTGATAGGATAGATCATGGGAAACTACTGGCAAGAATGAGTGCAATTGGACTTGACAAAAGAGTGACTGAATGGGTGGCTCTGTTTCTAGAAAATAGATCTCAGAGAATTAGAGTAGGTGAAGCTTTTCCTCAAGGCAGTATTATTGGACCTTCATGTTTTCTTATATATATCAATTATATGTGTAAAGAAGTGGAATCAGAGATAAGGCTTTTCGCAGATGATGTTATTCTGTACAGAGTAATAAATAAGTTACAAGATTGTGAGCAACTGCAAAATGACCTCGATAATGTTGTGAGATGGACAGTAGCCAATGGTATGATGATAAATGGGGATAAAAGTCAGGTTGTGAGTTTCACAAATAGGAAAAGTCCTCTCGGTTTTAATTACTGCGTTGATGGGGTGAAAGTTCCCTTTGGGGATCATTGTAAATACCTAGGTATTAATATAAGGAAAGATCTTCATTGGGGTAATCACATAAATATGATTGTAAATAAAGGGTATAGATCTCTGCACATGGTTATGAGAGTATTTAGGGGTTGTAGTAAAGATGTAAAGGAGAGAGCATATTTGTCTCTGGTGAGACCTCAACTTGAGTATGGTTCCAGTGTATGGGACCCTTATTGATTCAGGAACTGGAAAAAATCCAAAGAAAAGCAGCTCGATTGGTTCTGGGCGATTTCCGACAAAAGAGTAGCGTTACAAAAATGTTGCAAAGTTTGGGCTGGGAAGACTTGCTAGAAAGGAAACTAGCTGCTCGAATAAGTGGCATGTTCCGAGCTGTCAGTGGAGAGATGGCGTGGGAGGACATCAGTAGACGAATGAGTTTGGATGGTGTCTTTAAAAGTGGGAAAGATCACAGTATGAAGATAAAGTTGGAATTCAAGAGGACAAATTGGGGCAAATATTCGTTTATAGGAAGGGGAGTTAGGGATTGGAGTAACTTACCAAGGGAGATGTTCAATAAATTTCCAATTTCTTTGCAATCATTTAAGAAAAGGCTAGGAAAACAACAGATAGGGAAACTGCCACCTGGGTGACTGCCCTAAATGCAGATCAGTATTGATTGATTGATTGATTGATTGATTGATTGATTGATTGATTGATTGAAGTCACGACGTCCGCATCACCGATTTTGTTCAAACTTTGTACCTTGATACGGTAGTACTAAATCACAAAAACACACTGGCAAAGTAGTCGCGCGCAACTCTCAAAAATTTCCGATAAAAGCGATTTTGAAAATGTCGAGAAAAGTTATGAGAGGTTTCGTATGCCAAGTACCATCAAGTGAAAGACTGTGGCGCGGTGGTCGAGTGGTTGAAGTTCCCCACTTTTGTTATGAAGATAGCGAGTTCGAGTCAAGCTCATCTCACCTTTTTTTTTTTTTTTTTTTTTTTTTTCCCTACACTTCTTGATCCCCTTTTTCCTCGTGCTGCGAATGATATGTTCCCTCCCGCGTAATATCACGCCATCATTGTGTAGTCACTGTCTGACCGCGTTGTGTCGTGTAACGGTCGTGTGCGATGTAACCAGACGTGCTCATCGTAAGTTCGATCTGCATGGAGATCTCACATGTTGAATTATGTTCGAACGGAAGTGTTTTTGAATGTGAAGCTACGCAAAGCGCAAACAAGTTTCCGGGAGAGCAAACAACAAATAAACAGTTGAAAAGGGCCATGGCTTACGTCGAGCACTTTCTTTGTATAAATTGCTTACTGGATCCGGCGACTCTGTAGAGATTATAGAAGAGGCCGAGTTATTGGAAAATAATATTTTTAAATAGCTGCCACCCCCGAAGGCCCGGGTTCGATTACCGGCTCTGTCACGAAATTTGAAAAGTGATACGAGGGCTGGACCTGGGTCCACTCAGCCTCTGGAGGTCAACTGAGTAGAGGTGGGTTCTATTCCCACCTCAGCCACCTTGAAAGTGGTTTTCCGTGGTTTCTCACTTCTCCTCGAGGCAAATGCCGATATGGTACCTAACTTAAGGCCACGCCTGCTTCCTTCCCCCTTCCTTGTCTATCCCTTCCAATCTTCCCATCCATCCGCAAGGCCCCTGTCCAGCATAGCAGGTGAGGCCGCCTGGGCGACGTACTGGTCTTCCTCCCCAATTGTATCCCCCGACCGAAAGTCTCAAGCACCAAGGCGGTAGAGGTGGGATCCCTCGCTGAGTCCAAAGGAAAAACCAACCCTGGAGGGTAAACAGATAAAGAAGAAGTTATTTGAAATGTACAGTCTACTGACAACAAGAGATTGAAAATAAGCTTTACATAGTTGTAACAATACAAAAAAATCAACATTGGAAGTTATAGCCGATACACTTCTCCGAAAATGTGATCAGAATTCGATGGTTAAAGCGATATGCCGTACTAAGCGATTTTTTTATATCACTTTGATGGAGTATACTATAATCTTCAGTGCTTGGCTAGAGACGGAACATTTTCATTTCGGCTTCTAGAAGGCGCACGGGGAAACAAGAGGAAAGGCTGGGGTATGTCCTCGGGCCGGCCCAGGTCTGGCTTATACTCATCCTTCCAGGAAATACCGAAGTGTGCTTCGACAGGGCTGGCACGTATCACATTATTTGTATTTATTTACAATTTGTTTTACGTCGCACCGACACAAATAGGTCTTATGGCGACGATAGGACAGAAAAGGGCTAGGAGTGGGAAGGAAGTGGCCATGGCTTTAATTGAGGTACAGCCCCAGCATTCGCCTGGTGTGAAAATAGGAAACCACGGAGAACCATCTTCAGGGCTGCCGACGGTGAGGTTCAAACCCATTATCTCCCGAATACAAGCTCACAGCTGCGCGACCCTAACCGCACTTCCAACTCGCTCCGTGGCATGTAACACTATTAATTATTAATTCTAATATTGTTCTACTAAATATTGACAGTAAAGTTCATTTCTTCGCTGTTAGGTCCTGGTAAATGTATATACCACGGGATATTTAGAGTAAATAACATTAGCAAACTTTCTTCGATGGATATATATACCGAAAGTATTTTATTGCTTTTACAACCTATAAATATAATATAATGATAAAGCTGATTGCTTCTGTAACAAAGTGAAAGAAGAAATTAAAATCTGCCAACTGCTTTAGTGTGAATAGGCTATTATTAAAAACCAATCAAACTCAGATATCGAAGACTTGTTATTATTATAACAGTAGATAAGTTTAAAAGAGATAACGTTCTACGCATATCTAAACAATAAGATCCAATATTCACTTGAGAAATTATGAAAAATAGCCGTAATAATGTCGATGTGTATACCAGAGAAGTTTCGAACAGTGGACAGTAAGCAGGTTCAGGATATAGAAAGAGAATGGGTGGCATACAGGGATGCTACAGTAGAAACAGCAATCGAATGCCTAGGAACAACTGTGTGTAAACATAGATAGTCAAACTTTGCTTCCAGTCTACCTGTACATGAAGATCTACGAACTATAAACCAAAACAGATTACGTTCACGCCATCCAACTTTACGTAACGCCTCAGACATGGTTGCTAGAGGCTACAACCTAACTACAGAGTGGAAAAGACGGTGGGAAGCAGCAACGGAGATCCAGCTTCAGAGTATGTTCTCGAATGCCAAACTTCCAAATGGATTCCAGCTACCACGTAAAACATGGTCTGCTCTGAACAGAATAAGAGCAGGCCATGGCAGATGCAGAGACATGTAGTTTAAATGGAACAAGTTGCCGAGACCCGCGTGTGACTGTGGAGCTGCACGACAAACCATACACCATATTGTCAGAGAGTGTGAAACGCGGGCATACACAACAGGCAGCAAAGTGAATTTTCTGGTGGCAACTCCAGAATCAATACAGTGGATTAATGATCTTGACATTCAGTTGTAAGGAGTCTTTTCTTGTTCATTGTTTTCTTGTATGTAAATATGTATATAATTTATTTCTGTAGTCAACTTGATTGTATGGGCCATACGCTAAATAAATGAACTGTGTGTAAAGATGGGAAAAAGCGAACATCTTAGTGGAATGATGAAGTGAGAGCAGCTTGTAAACATAAAGGGAAGGCTTATCAGAAATGGCTCGAAACAAGGGCTGATTCAGACAGGGGATTGTATGTAGATGAAAGAAACAGAGCGAGACAAACAGTTGTTGAATCCAAAATGAAGTCGTGGAATGATTTTCGTAATAACCTGGAAAGGCAAGGTCAAGCAGCAGGGAAACCTTTCTGGACAGTAATAAAGAATCTTAGGAAGGGGGGAAAAAGGCGATGGACAGTGTTTTGGGTAATTCAGGTGCACTCATAATAGGGATTCACTGGACAGGTAGAGGTAATATTTTGAACATCTTCTCAACGTAAAAGGAAATATTTCTGGTGGTTTCGCGAACAACCAAGCTCTTGGGGAGGAGGAAAATGATGTTGGTGAAATTACGCTTGAGGAAGTGGAAAGGATGGCAAATGAACTCCATTGTCATAAAGCAGCAGGAATAGATGAAATTAGACTTGAAATGGTGAAGTATAGTGGGAAGGCAGGGATGAAATGGTTTCATAGAGTAGTGAGATTAGCATGGAGTGTTGGTAAAGTACCTTCAGATTGGACAAAATCAGTAATTGCACCTATCTCTAAGCAAGGGAACAGGAAGGATTGCAATAACTATCGAGGTATCCCATTGATTAGTATACCAGGCAAAGTATTCACTGCCATCTTGGAAGGGAGGGTGCGATCGGTCGTTGCGAGGAAGTTGGATGAAAACCAGTGTGGTTTCAGACCACAGAGAGGCTGTCAGGATCAGATTTTTAGTATGCGCCAGGTAATTGAAAAATGCTACGAGAGGAATAGGCAGTTGTGTTTATGTTTCGTAGATCTAGAGAAAGCATATGATAGGGTACCGAGGGAAAAGATGTTCACTACACTGGGGGACTATGGAATTAAAGGTAGATTATTAAAATCAATCAAAGGCATTTATGCTGACAATTGGGCTTCAGTGAGAATTGATGGTAGAATGAGTTCTTGGTTCAGGGTACTTACAGGGGTTAGGCAAGGCTGTAATCTTTCACCTTTGCTGTTCGTAGTTTACATGAATCATCTGCTGAAAGCTATAAAGTGGCAGGAAGGGATTCAGTTAGGTGGAAATGTAGTAAGCAGTCTGGCCTATGCTGACGTCTTGGTGTTAACGGCAGATTGTGCCGAAAGCCTGCAGTCTAATATCTTGCAACTTGAAAATAGATGCAATGAGTATGGTGTGAAAATTAGCCTTTCGAAAACTAAATTGATGTCAGTAGGTAAGAAAATCAACAGAATTGAATGTTAGATTCGTGATATAAAGCTGGAACAGGTAGATAATTTTAAGTATTTAAGTTATGTGTTCTCCCATGATGGTAATATAGCAAGTGAGATTGAATCAAGGTGTAGTAAAGCTAATGCAGTCAGTTCGCTGTTGCGATCAACAATATTCTGTAAGAAGGAAGTCAGCTCCCGGACGAAACTATCTTTACATCGGTCTGTTTTCAGACCAACTTTGCTTTACGGGAGCGAAAGCTGGATGGACTCATGATATTTTATGCACCGAGCTCGATAGCTGCAGTCGCTTAAGTGCGCCCAGTATCCAGTATTCGGGAGATAGGTGGTTCGAACCCCACTGTCGGCAGCCCTGAAGATGGTTTTCCGTGGTTTCCCATTTTCACATCAGGCAAATGCTGGGACTGTACCTTAATTAAGGCCACGGCCGCTTCCTTCCCAGTCCTAGCCCTTTCCTTTCCCATCGTCGCCATAAGACCTATCTGTGTCGGTGTGACATAAAGCCAATAGCAAAAAAAGATATTTTATGCACAAGTTAGAATTAAAAGACATGAAAGTAGCGAGAATGATTGCTGGTACAAACAGGTGGGAACAATGGCAGGAAGGTACTCGGAATTTAGAGATAAAGGCTAGGTTAGGAATGAACTCGATTGATGCATAAACTGGCTTCGGTGGTGGGGTCATGTGAGGCGAATGGAGGAGGATAGGTAACCTAGGAGAATAATGGACTCTGTTATGGAGGGTAAGAGAAGTAGAGGGAGACCAAGAAGACGATGTTTAGACTCAGTTTCTAACGATTTAAAGATAAGAGGTATAGAACTAAATGAGGCCACAGCTCTAGTTGCAAGTAGAGGATTGTGGCGACATTTAGTAAATTCACAGATGCTTGCAGACTGAACGCTGAAAGGCATAACGGTCTATAATGATAATGTATGATGTAAGTATGTATGTACCAGTAGAAGTGTCTAAAGTCGCGCTTGGAACGCAGTGTAATATCGCCAGACTGCTAACTTCGCAAGCGCGACGCGTTGTGTTTGCTTATTCAGTTGTATCATCTTACATCTTTCACTGACGGATTCATATGGAGTACGACATTGAAGGCAAAAGTTCATGTTTTAGATAATTGATTCCTCACTAAGCAGGAATGACTCATTTCAGAACACGACAGCAAGTCAGCTGTTCTTCACAACTTCCACCTGCATTCTCAGTTGCTGTGAAATATTTCACAAACACTTATGGATGAACGAGATAAAAACCGAATGTTCCTGTTAACTTTCATTTTCTAAGAATTGAAGGGTTTGGTGCAAGTGAGCGATAACTCCAACATTCACGAAAAACCTTTTATTGCGGTAACATGTTGCATCTTTGGTGTAAGAACGGGGTAGATCCCTCGAAACTGACGACAATACATGCTAGTTTTTTTGCTAGTTGCTTTACGTCGCACCGACACAGTTTTTTTTTTTTTGCTAGGGGCTTTACGTCGCACCGACACAGATAGGTCTTATGGCGACGATGGGACAGGAAAGGCCTAGGAGTTGGAAGGAAGCGGTCGTGGCCTTAATTAAAGTACAGCTCCAGCATTTGCCTGGTGTGAAAATGGGAAACCACGGAAAACCATCTTCAGGGCTGCCGATAGTGGGATTCGAACCTACTATCTCCCGGATGCAAGCTCACAGCCGCGCGCCTCTACGCGCACGGCCAACTCGCCCGGTACCGACACAGTTAGGTCTTTTGGCGACGATGGGGCGGAAGGGCTAGGAGTGGGAAGGAAGCGGCCGTACAGGTACAGCCCCAGCATTTGCCTGGTGTGAAAATGGGAAACCACGGAAAATCATTTTCAGGGCTGCCGACAGTGGGGTTCGAACCTACTATCTCCCAAATACTGGATACTGCCCGAATTTAAGCGGCTGCAGCTATCGAGCTCGGTGATAATACATGAAATTAAAACTGTATTCCTTGCATTTGGGGCGAGAGAGAGGCACCTCAAGGATGAACCTCCCTCTTACCTCAAAGTGGTTCAGCAAACGTTCGGTGGGGAGAAACATATTCCGAGAATATAGTGAAAAAGACTTCACCATGTAAACACCTTGACAATACGAGACTTTGTGAGTCATCTAAAGCTTCACTTCCAGGAAGCCTTTAAAAGTGATACCAAAGATACGTAGATTTCTAGCGTCTGCTTATCGAGTGTTTCGTTACATTCACAATGGTGTTGTGGTAGAATGTAATGTATCCACAAACATGCCTATCTCCTGCAAGTTCAGGCTGCTGAAGCAATCACAAAATATTATGGTCTGCTCCATGCGTACACAAAAGAAAGATACATTGTGATTAAAACGCGCGAAACTAAAAGACACGTTGGCATGCACGTAATGAAGTACTGAAGTGTACTTCAGGTGAGACAAGCGGAAGACACGAACCGAACTTCGTATACTGCTTATTAGATCTGAGATTGACGAAATAGTATAGATGACCAAATATAGAATCCTCCTTAGACACTCAACCGACCCTGGCATCCTACTCTTAAAACGGATCGTAAGGACTAAGAAGCCGAAGTCACGTTTCAAACACCGCGGCCCTTGGTCCACTTACGACCTGTTTTAGATAGGAAAAGAGCAATTTTTTCGGTCTTTTCCAAATTCTAAAACATTTTGTGCCGATTGTAGAAATGACGACTAATTTTAAACCTTAGACAACGTCTACCTAAACAACGTCTAAGTCGATCATGATCTTCCATTGCATAAACAATGTTCTGTCGGTGTTCAGATAGACGTCGTTTAAAGTTTCAATATTGGTTCGTAAATGGAATTAGAAGCATCTTCCATGTAACTCTTTGCTTGTCGCAACCAATGAAATTCGTCGGTGCGTGCGCCAAACGTTAGTCGGTTGTCATCTTCATGCACATTATCCAAATATGGCTAAGCATGACCATGGCTTGCGACACGCCACCGTACGAGGTTGTGTAGCTTTGATTATAATGTTGTTACGGTGAGTGTAATCAAAATAACTTCTGCGAAGGGAAGATAAAACTGTATTACTATGTAAGCGAGCTGTTATTTTGGCCTCTGCTCTTCCTTCCCAATCCTTGCCTTTTCCAACCTCATAGTTTCCGAGAACTTACCTGAATTAGCGCGACGATTATCAGCAAAAATATTCATGCACACACAGCCTACTTTTTAGTACAGTACCACTATTATGTGTGCTTACTTGGCAGTAAATGTAATAAATGAATCCCTCCCAGTTGATGTATGTTACAATCCTCTGACGATCGGGATAAGTTATTCTAACATGGATGTAATCGAGGTGACCTATAATTCCAGGGAAATTATCCTAAATATAATAACATATATCGGTTGCCAAGAATTGTAGTCAAGTTGACAGTTACCGACCGGACTGTCCCTTGTGTGATGTTTCACGGTACATAACCTCTAATTGTGATTTCCTGCTAAAATTTGAGGTATGAAATGACGTATGGCTTTTAGTGCCGGGATATCCCAAGACGGGTTCGGCTCGTCAGGTGCAGGTCTTTCTATTTGACACCCGTAGGTGACCTGCGCGTCGTGATGAGGATGAAATGATGATGAAGACAGCACATACACCCAGCCCCTGTGCCATTGGAATTAACCAATTAAGGTTAAAATCCCCGACCCGGCCGGGAATCGAACTCGGTACCCTCTGAACCGAAGGCCAGTACGCTGACCGTTCAGCCAACGAGTCGGACAAAATTTGAGGTTAAACAGTGTTCTCGGAAGTGTTTAAACATGGTCGATTGAACATCGGTTTTAGACAGTGTCTAAGTGATGAATAACGTCTTAGCAATGCGGCAGCCATACTCAAACGTTGTTTAACCGTAAACATTGGCTGCAATCGGCCCTTTCTCACTAACAAACCTCAAAATTTATACTCCTAAAAGGGCCCGTTTGTTGAGAAGAGAGGTTTCCCCCTCCCTCCCCCCTCCCCACCGCCTCAAACAGTCCGACATCAAATTTTCAAAACCAAATTAAGCGATGAGAGGTTTCTTTTCTGACGGGAGACTAAATACCGCCCCTCAGCCAGATCGATTTTCCCCCGCTAGTGCAATAAACAGAGATTTTTCCGACTCATCGGGTATTCCCGGAAATAGAAGAGTAAAAAGCATATTGTTTGCCCTGGCACTCTCATTCCCGTTACTGAAGACAAAGACACGGCTTAAATAGTGAACACTCCACATATTAAGGTGAGTATTTTTATTTTATTTTGTTTGTATACGTGTATTCGAAGAGCCTCCGTGGCTCAGACGGCAGCGCGTCGGCCTCTCACCGCTGGATACTGTGGTTCAAATCCCGGTCGCTCCATGTGAGATTTGTGCTGGACAAAGCGGAGGCGGGACAGGTTTTTCTCCGGGTACTCCGGTTTTCCCTGTCATCTTTCATTCCAGCAACGTTCTCCATTCTCATTTCATAGCATCTATCACTCATTAACAAATCACTTTGGGAGTGGTGACCCCATCGTACTAATAGCCTATATCTGCTTCATTCATTCCATACCTGACCCGGTCAATGACTGGAAAACAGATTGTAGGTTTTGATTTTCACTTGTATTCGAAGAGCACAAGTCTTTATTCTACATTCCCTTTGTCATCTTCCACGCTAATGAAACATTCTCAAATATTTAAACATATTTTTAATATCTTGGTGCAAGACAGAGGAACTCAATTTTTATTTTATATTAATATAAATAATATTAATCTGTCTGAACTTTCAAATTGTAGGCACGCACTACCGCCTTACAGTAGGTGCTTCAAGGATCACATCCCTCAGAAGTATCCAAGCTATATGGAATATGTTAATTAGTTGTATGTCTCATGCAGTTACCCCCCTCTTGCACCAGACCCTTCAATTGCATCACTTGGGGATAAATTTGGTATAGAGTTGTGTAGAGTAATGAACTGAGTACAATTATTTTACAACTCATTCGGCCAAGTGATAAACTAAACTTCTCTCTGTATTTTCAACTCCAGCAGTGGCATTTCTAATTTTAGTATGTGACTTTCCCAATCGTGACAGTGCGGATTCGAATCCCGAATTTCGACCTTTAGCTACCATAAATTGCAGCGTTTCTGGAGACCGTTGAAACGTGCCAGGAAAAGTAAACTCTCCGACGTTGACTCCGAGTAGTGCCCCATGTGTTTGTGCGATTTAAATACCTCAATGAATGGTCTGGTATCTAGAGAAAAACACGTGGCACTTGAAAGGTTAAAAGGTTAAATGGTGAGTCTTCGATTTCTAGAAGTTGGTCCTCTTCCGCAATAAACTACTTCGTTAGATCCCGGTAGCAACGGTTGCCAAATATCCGGACCGTTTCCTTGAACCCGCACCTGAAATAGCTCTGCTGGAAGTAATATTGATAAAGAAACGAACCGGATGCTAGATGAGTCTACAGGAAGTCGATCATTAGGGCAGAGAGAGGATTGACTCAGTCGAGGTGATGGTGATAGGACAGGACACTGGACGGTGGACATCAGCCAAGAGAGACTGCGAGACGTCTGTTAGGAAGGTAAGTGGACGGTTGACAACTTGTGTAGCTCTCCGCAGACAGCGATAAGTGAAGCGTGTGAAAGTGCCAGACTCCCGCTGTGGGTCAGTGGTAAAGCGTCATTCTCGGGATCGCCACTTCACGGGTTCAGATCCGACAGAACTAGTCGCATTTATTAAGGGCGGAAAGAAGTTCGTTCGACACTTCATAACGCACGATGTCGACCTGTAAAAGACCTCTGGTGATTCATTTGATGTTTACTCGCTACTTACCCATAGGTTGTCCAACAAACAGCCGCTTTACTCTGCAGTCTGCAGCCTAAAAAGTTAATCCCTCCATGTAGGACATTGCAGTGACGGTGCACTAGGGGAAGCATGTGCCTCCACTTCTATAAATGACTGCCTTTGGCCTATATCAAAAATAAGGTTCCTAGAAGAAAGCCATAATTTATTTTTTGTATTATTATTATTATTATTATTATTATTATTATTATTATTATTATTTCATCGTCCGTTTAACGTCCCGGTTTAGCTTTTCCCACGGACTCAGCGAGGGATCCTACCTTCACCACCTTAAGGACAGTGTCATGGTGCGTGAGACATATTTGTTGAGGATACAACTGGGGAGGAAGACCAGTACCTCGCTCAGGGCTTTGTTGAGAGATAGAAAGATTGAAAGGGATAGGCAAGGAAGACGGATGGAAGCGACCGTGGACTTAAATTAGGTACAATCCCGGCATTTACCTGGAGAAGAAGTGGGAAATCACGGGAAACTACTTCTAGAATGGCTGAGGCGGAAATTGAAGAACCCCCTACTTAGTTACGACTATTCAAATTTCGTGGCAGAGACGGGAACACGGGCCTCTGGGTGTGGCACCGGCAGCTAATCACACTAACAACTAAACCACAGAAGTGATCCTATTATTATTATTATTATTATTATTATTATTATTATTATTATTATTATTATTATTATTATTATTATTATTATTATTATTATTATTATTCAATTTGTTGTACGTCGCACCGACACTGATAGGGCTTACGGCGACGATGTGGTAGGAAAGGGCTAAAAGTGCGAAGGAAGTGACTCTGGCCATAGTTGAGTTACAGCCCCTGCATTTGCCTGGTGCGAAAATGGGAAACTCCGGAACAATCTTCAGGGCTGCCTACATTAGCGTTCGAACGAACTATCTGCTATTTGAAGGAAATCGCGCAGCTACTTGCTCGGATTATTATTATTATTATTATTATTATTATTATTATTATTATTATTATTATTATTATTATTTATTGAGAAGAAGTTTGGGCTATCCTGACGGCTTGGCCTTAATAGCAGATTGTACCGAAAACCTGCAGTCTAATATCTTGGAATTTGAAAATAGGTGCAATGAGTATGATATGAAAATTAGCCTTTCCAAATGATGTGAGTAGGTAAGAAATCCAAGAGAAGTGAATGTAAATTGGGGATACAAAGGTAGAACAGGTAGATAATTTCAAGTATTTGGGATGTGTGTTTTATAGTGCAGTACAGCTAATGCTGTTGGTTCACAGCTGCGATCAACAGTAATATTGTTAAGAAGGAGGTCAGGTCCCGAACGGAACTATCTTAACATCGACCTGTTTTCAGGCCAAATTTTCTTTACGGGAGTGAAATCAGGGTGAGCCCAGCATATCTTATTCATAAGTTAGCGGTAACAGAAATGAAAATTGCGAGAATGATTGCTAGTACAAACAGGTGGGAACAATGGCAGGAGGGTGCTCGGGAGGGAGGAGATAAAGGATAAGTTAAGAATGAACTCGATGGATGAAGCTGTACTCATAAACTGGTTTCTATGGTGGGATAATGTGAGGCGAATGGAGGAGGATAGGTTACCTAGGAGAATAATGGACTCTGTTATGGAGGGTAAGAGAAGTAGAGGGAAACCAAGACGGCGATGGTTAGACTCAGTTTCTAACTATTTGAAGACAAAGAGACATAGAACTAAACGAGGCTTAACAACTAGTTGCAAATTGAGGATTGTGGCGGCGTTTAGTAAACTCACAGGGGACTGCAGACTGAACGCTGAAAGGCATAACAGTCTATTATTATTATTATTATTATTATTATTATTATTATTATTATTATTATTATTTGCTAGGGGCTTTACGTCGCACCGACACAGATAGGTCTTATGGCGACGATGGGATGGGAAAGGCCTAGAGTTGGAAGGAAGCGGCCGTGGTCTTAATTAAGGTACAGCCCCAGCATTTGCCTGGTGTGAAAATGGGAAACCACGGAAAACCATCTTCAGGGCTGCCGATAGTGAGATTCGAACCTACTATCTCCCGGATGCAAACTCACAGCCGCGCGCCTCCACGCGCACGGCCAACTCGCCCGGTATTATTATTATTATTATTATTATTATTATTATTATTATTATTATTATTATTATTATTATTATTATTATTCCTTTGTACTTCCAAGTCTAATGCCTTCTGTCTGATCTTCTATATTTGAATGTCATCTATTTTTTCTGCGAAAGATACTGAGCTCACGTTAGCTAACAATATTTAGTTACATTGAGGGGCGTAGGACATTGTACAGAGTGGAATACGTTCGGATACTGTTTATAGTGAAGTAACTAACGTATTTTTTTGCGAATGGCATGGATTTGAAAATTTGTCGTAGGTTGAGAGATATGAAGATCTCCCTCAAAGAAGGTTGTAGCCTATATCATATTTATTAGTGGTATTGTAAAGAATGATAGTATTATACAGTATTACGCTATGTTAAAATATACGCACTGAGTGAGTTGGTCGTGCGATTAGGGGCACGCAGCTGTGAGCTTGCATTCGGGAGATAGTGGGTTCGAGCCTCACTGTCGGCAGCCCTGAAAATGGTGTTCTGTGGTTTTCCATTTTCACATCAGGCAAATGCTGGGACTGTACCTTAATTAAGTCCATGGTCGTCTACTTCCCACTCCTAGCCCTTTTCTGCCCAATCGCCGCCATGAGACCTATCTGTGTCGGTGTGACATAAAGCCAATTGTAAAAATAAATAATAATAATAATAATAATAATAATAATAATAATAATAATAATAATAATAATAATGATAATAATAATAATAATGATAATAATAATAATAATAATAATAATAAATATATGTGCAACTCGTGGGCAATGTCTTTAAAATTATTATGGTTCGTTTGGCTTATATTGGAAAGTGCTTAAATGCTGCAGTCTTTTCAACATGAGTCTTGCAATTTGCTTTTGTTGTTGTTGTTATTGAAAAGCAAGGTCATTTTTTCTATTTTTTGCTTAAACTTTTCCTTTTCCGAGATCCCTCTTCTCTGCTTTCTAAACATTGATGTATATGTATCAGACTGATTGTCATCTAGTAACTAAATCAGGATACTTTATATTTAGCCACCTTATGTAGTGTTCGAATGGAGAACACTGAAAAAGAAGCAGCACTGCAGAAAGGAGTGAGGCAAGACTGCAGTTTGTCCCCCCTCCTTTTCAATGTTTATATAGAACAGCTGGTACAGGAAATCAAAGGGGAATTTGGAAAAGGAATCACAATTCAGGGAGAAGAAATCAAAAATCTTGAGATTTGACGATGATATTGTTATTTTGTCCGAGTCCGACTCGTTGGCTAAATGGTCAGCGTACTGGCCTTCGGTTCAGAGGGTCCCCGGTTTGATTCCCGGCCGGGTCAGGGATTTTAATCGCTTCTGATTAATTCTTCTGGCTCGGGGACTGGGTATTTGTGTCCGTCCCAACACTCTCCTCTTCATATTCACACTACACTACCAACCACGACAGAAACACGCAATAGTGATTACATCCCTCCATATAGGGTTGGCGTCAGGAAGGGTATCCGGCCGTAAAACAGGGCCAAATCCACATGTGCTACGCTGTTCGCACCCGCGTCCCCACAGGTGTGGGAAAAGAGGTAGGAAAAGAAGAAGAAGAAGAAGAAGAAGAAGAAGAAGATTGTTATTTTGTCCGAGGCTCCAGAAGATGTGGAGAAATTACTGGATGGTATGGTCAGAGTCTTGGTGAAAATAAATAATTCTAAAACAAAAGTAATGGAGTGCAGTCCAATAAAGTCAGTTGATGCAGGAAATAATAGATTAGGAAATAAAATATTAAAGGAAGTAGATGAATATTGTTTCTTGGATAGTAAAATAACTAGAGATGGTAGAAGTAAGGAGACTAGCACAAGCACCGCCTTTCTTAAGAAAAAAAAAATTGCTTACTTCGAACGTTGATACAGGAATTAGAAAGATGTTTTTGAAGACTTTTCGTCTGGAGCGTGGCTTTGTAGGGAAGTGAAATATGGATGATAGCTAGCTCAGAAAGAAAGAGAATAGAAGCTTTTGAAATGTGGTGTTACAGAAGAATGTTAAAGGTGAGATGGATAGACCGAATCAAGAATGAAGAGATACTGAACGAATTGGTGAGAGGAGATCTATTCGGATAAATTTGACGAAAAGAAGGGATAGCATGATAGGACACATCTTAAGACACTCGGGACTTGTTCAGTTGGGTTTTTTTTTAGGAAAGTGTAGGCGGTAAGAACAGTAGGGGTAAACGAAGGTATGAATATGACTAGCAGATTAGAATAGATGTAGGATGTAGCAGTTGTGTAGAAATGAAAAAAATTAACACAGAATAGAGTGGCACGAAGAGCAGATGAGTAAAACAGCAACAGCAATAACAACATGTAGTGCTGTGATGCTACAATTACCTGCCTCAGAATCGTAAACAACCGACCAAGACGCAAGTTATCTGCTCCTTTTTGAAGACTCCAGAAGTTGAGCCTATGAGGAATATACCAGCCAGAAATCTTCGCTTGGTTTAAACGTTTAGTAAAATGACAAGCTTGTTATTGTGTTTAGTCCATTTCCTCTCGTAACTTTACATTGTTTGACTGACTGACGTGCATCCCTCCTTACAAGGAAAGGTACTTTCAGATAATTTACTAATATAGTGGGTATCAGTTCCAGAGTAGGCGGTCTCATTGATGCCGATCTTGCTGCTTGAAGCGAGCACAGTGTCGTCGTTAACGAGTAAGGTATTTCGTACTGCCTGTCCAGGGGCGCAGGGAACGGGGAGGGAAGGGGGTGTTTATTGGTGGTTAGACCCCGCCCTCTCATGGATTTTTTACTAACAAATATTAAATGGCGTATGGCTGTTAGTTCCGGGAGTGTCCGAGGACAAGTTCTGTGTGGATGAAGTTAATTGATATCAATCATTCACTACTGATCTGCAGTTAGGGCAGTCGCCAGGTGCCAGATTCCTATCTGATATTTTCCTAGCCTTTCTTAAATGACTGCAAAGAAATTGGAAAGTTATTGAACATCTCCTTTGCTAAGTTATTCCAATCCCTAACTCCCCTTCCTATGAACGAATTTTGCCCCAATTTGTCCTCTTGAATTCCAACTTTATCTTCATATTGTGATCTTCCCTACTTTTAAAGACACCACTCAAAAATTTTCGTCTACTAATGTCATTTCATGGCATCTCTCCACTGACAGCTCGGGACATGCCACTTAGTCGAGCATCTCGTCTCCTTCCTCCCAAGTCTTCCCAGCCCAAACTTTGCAACATTTTTGTAACGCTACTCTTTTGTCAGAAATCACCCGGGACAAGCCGAGCTGCTTTTCTTTGAATTTTTTCTAGTTCTTGAATAAGGTAATCCTGGTGAGAGTCCCATACATTGGAACCATGCTCTAATTGGGGTCTTACCAGAGACTTATATGCCCTCTCCTTTACATCCTTACTACAACCCCTAAATACCCTCATAACCACGTGCAGAAATCTGTACCCTTTATTTAAAATCCTATTTATGTGATTACTGACTTGCACGCGAATTTTTCTGTGCTATGAAAGGTTTTCCTTTTCTCTTCAAGGGCCTGGAGACAGGGTTGCTACCGGGCAAGTAATTTTCGTACTAAATTTTCCCCTAAAAAGGTACTAGATTGTGCAAAAAAGTACTAAATAATTTATTTACAATTGAGTAGGATTATTCGACTCGCCAGATGGAGGTCTTTTGATTTGGCTCCCGTAGGCGACCTGCGCGTCGTGATGATGAAGACGACACATACACCCAGCCGCCGTGCCAGCGGAATTAACCAATTATGGTTAAAATTCACGACCCTATTGGGAATCGAACCTGGGACCCCAGTGGCCATTTAGCCATTGGAGCCGGACTACAAAAGAAAATAAACACGAAACTCACAATAAACAGTTGAATGTCCACAGAGTGGGTTGGCTCTTTTGAACATGCACAGAGACATAATTGTAAAACCAACATCAGAACTCTTGATTTTCTAACAAGTCTCAAAAGTTGAATTTTAGATTGTAATCTGAACATACCATTCGCTGTAAAACTGTTGAACTTATCATATTGTTTTCTCTGTATTTTAATGTAAGATTTTATCCTGTATTGCAATCTGAATATCGACATAATTCACGTGTATCAGTGTCCTTATAGTGATACACACACACAAGCACCATCTATCATCATTTTGTAGCTGTACCCCCACCATCGGTCGGTCCTGCCTACGCTACTGTGCCTGTCTCTTATTTTTCAGATTTTTTGTCGATTTTGGCCATCTAAGGACCACGGAAAGTAACGCTTCGTATTCATCTTGATCCTTCTTATAGTTCTTCATCCTTCCACTTTGCTGTTTCTTCCTCTCTTGTGCCTAGATGTTATTATTACCTTTGCTCTTCTCCTTGTCCTGGAAATCCTTGAAATTTTGTATCAATCTTCTGTCTTGTATTATATCGTCTGTTATTCCAATCTCTGTCATATACTTCTTTACTCCTTGGATCCACTCATTGCCATTCTTGCTCTTTTAAACACGGTTAACACTCGTTTTGTCACTTTACAAAGATAAAATTAAAAGGTAAAATCCTCGTTTTGTCAATCTGCTGTAACCAGAATTTTAATTCTCTTCTTTCTGATCGTGTCTGACATCCTTTCATTTTCTTCGTCCTTTATTCCTCCTATGTCTAAATTCCTCCGTTTTCAGTCGTCCCCAGATTTTCCTCAATATTTCCCTTTCCTTTTTATCGATCTCTTCTATTTCATCGTTTTTCATAGAGAACATGCATTCTGTGGCATCCGGCCGCTCTGGTTTGATTGACGTATCGTAGTGTTTGATTTGAGTTTTCCCTGAGAGACTCTTCTCATTGTAGGTATCTTAAATAATAATAATAATGTTATTGGCTTTACGTCCCTCTAACTACTTTTACGGTTTTCGGAGACGCCGAGGTCCCGGAATTTAGTCCCGTGAGAGTTCTTTTACGTGCCGGTAAATCTACCGACACGAGACTGACGTATTTGAGCACCTTCAAATACCACCGGACTGAACCAGGATCGAACCTGCCAAGTTGGGGTCAGAAGGCCAGGTATATTTAGCGAGTTCGTATGCTGGTTCCAGTTTTCTTGTTCTTGATCAGTTTGCTTCCTTATCGAGTCCATTAACCTGAATTATTTCACCCAGGTTTTTACATTTATTAACTTTGTTCACTTTCCCGTGCTCTGTTTTTAGCACCGTGGATGAATCTCTATTATTGGTTATGAATTTAATCTTATCAAAAGATATCTGAAGTTCAAATTTTCCTGTTATTTCTTTCAAAAAGTTGACTTGTTCTAAAGCAGTCTCTATATTTCCAGAGAGGATTGCTGTCATCAGCGAAGGCCAAACAGTTATCTACACCGACACCTTTGCGCTTTGAACCTAATCTTATCTCGTGATGGAGTACTGCTTTATTTTTTGAGTCTTTCTTCCCATATTCTCTTATAACATTTTCCAAGACACTAATGAAAATAATCGGAATGTTAAGAATAATAATACGGTATTATAAACAATACAAGCGGATCAGTATTTCGATTTTGAATTATTGTCCAATATTACCAACATCATTTCGGTCACCCCTCTCGTCTGTACACGCATGCACAGAAATGGTGCCCCGGCATAAACAATCAATACTGCCCCACTCCACTACCGAAAAGAAGGGGGAAGGGAGTGAACGGGTAGTGCTGAAGGCGCAGTGTGTGTATTAATATACATCAACCACTGTGTCCATGTCAGTCACAACAGTCTTGTAGAGGGCTGTCTATCTGCTGCAATACGCTAAGCGAGGAAGTGGCTTTGCTTATATCGGGGCACCATATTTATGTGCATGCGTCTACAAACCTAATAATGAGGTCCCTAACATGTGTCTTATTCATTGCACACGTTGGAACTTCTTTTAGCAATAAATGCAAATTAATTACTTCATAACAGAGAGAGTTGGCCGTGTGGTTAGGGTCGTGGAGCTGTGAGTTTGCATTCGGGAGATAGTGGGTTCGAACCTAATTGTCGGCAGCCCTGAAAATGGTTTTCCGTGGTTTCCCATTTTCATACCAGGCAATTACTGGGGCTGTACCTTAAATTTTCCTTTCGAAGCGAAAAATACATTTTCCTACATATGCCTTTGCTGACGAGATTTAGTGTTTACAGTGCACTATGTCTTCCAGTATAGGCTAGAACGAATTTGTTACTTTCATTGACCTGTCTCAGTCTCATCCTTGGCTTTGACAATATGAAAGTGACCGAGGTATGAGTGATGCTAGTAATGCCATTCCTTATGCAGCCAGTCCCTGATATGAATGGTACGAAAATATAGCTCATAGGGTAGGCTGGTGCATGCATTTCAGTGGTCTTGGTAGACTGATAAGTAATAGCAACATCTGGCTCGGCGAGGAAAGCAACGGGAAACTACCTCACTCTTCATTTCCCTAGTATAGCTTATCAGCGACGCCTGGGCTATCTATGTCAGCTGTTGGCGAAACTGTAGAGGATCAAACCAGCCTTTGGGCTGAATACCCAATATACATAATTTTATTCATTGAACGCCAGCAAAGGCATATGGAGGGAAAATGTATTTTTCACTTCGAAAGGAAAATAGGGCGACCGAGCGTCCCGCATTTTAATGTAATTTGTTAATGTCCCGCATTTGTTTCGTTTTCTATCTGAAAGAATTTTCATGTTATTGTCATCAGTACGAATTTTTACAATACGCAACTGTCCTGCCATCTAGCTTCAAGTAGACATAGCGTAACCATTGCCAAGAGTATGATATTTGAAAGTGCGAAGAAGCAGGTTATAGCATCTTTGGAGAAGCGTTACGGATGTACCTGCCAACTTCCAAGTTACCGTTAGTCCGTGGCAATTCTGTAGCACGAAGAGCATCAACATAGTCGTTTTGTGTTAACTCGTGTTTTCCTTTAAGTTTTTGTGGTTTTTGAAATGGATTCGGCGTCGGATAGTCCGACTGTACATCTAGAAAGCCACCATATAATCAAAGGGGCCGTTAGAGTACAGGTGGTCGATGTGATCTTGCAGGCTGTGATGTGAAGTATTAATAGATGGCCTTGATTCGGAGACATGTTGTCAAACAGATGCGTTAGAGTACAGATAGTCGATGAGATATTGCAGACTGTGACGTGAAGTATTGATGGATGGCCATGACTCAGAGACGTATTATCAAAGATAAAAGTTAGAGTGCAGACAGTCGACGTGATCTTGCAGGATGTAATGTGAAGTATTGACGGATGGCCATGACTCAGTGGTATATTACTGAAGAGGGGCGTTAGAATGCAGATGGCCGATTTAATCTTGCAGGCCGTGATGTCAAGTATTGATCGATGGCCATGACTCAGAGACGTATTATCAAAGAAAAACGTTAGAGTACAGATAATCGACGTGATCTTGCATGATGTAATGTGAAGTATTGACGGATGGCCATGATTCAGAGATGTATTATCAAAGAGAGACGTTAGAGTACAGATAATCGACGTGATCTTGCAGGATGTAATGTGAAGTATTGACGGATGGCCATGATTCAGAGATGTATTATCAAAGAGAGACGTTAGAGTACAGATAATCGACGTGATCTTGCAGGATGTAATGTGAAGTATTGACGGATGGTCATGATTCAGAGATGTATATTCAAAGAGAGACGTTAGAGTACAGATAATCGACGTGATCTTGCAGGATGTAATGTGAAGTATTGACGGATGGCCATGATTCAGAGATGTATTATCAAAGAGAGACGTTAGAGTACACATAATCGACGTGATCTTGCAGGATGTAATGTGAAGTATTGACGGATGGCCATGATTCAGAGACGTATTATCAAAGAGAGACGTTAGAGTACAGATAATCGACGTGATCTTGCAGGATGTAATGTGAAGTATTGACGGATGGCCATGATTCAGAGACGTATTATCAAAGAGAAACGTTAGAGTACAGATAATCGACGTGATCTTGCATGATGTAATGTGAAGTATTGACGGATGGCCATGATTCAGAGATGTATTATCAAAGAGAGACGTTAGAGTACAGATAATCGACGTAATCTTGCAGGATGTAATGTGAAGTATTGACGGATGGCCATGATTCAGAGACGTATTATCAAAGAGAAACGTTAGAGTACAGATAATCGACGTGATCTTGCAGGATGTAATGTGAAGTATTGACGGATGGCCATGATTCAGAGACGTATTATCAAAGAGAAACGTTAGAGTACAGATAATCGACGTGATCTTGCATTATGTAATTTGAAGTATTGACGGATGGCCATGACTCAGTGATATATTATTGATGAGCGGCGTTAGAGTACAGATGATCGATGTGACATTGCAGGCTGTGGTGTGAAATATTGATGGATGGCCATGACTCAGAGACGTATTATCAAAGAGAGACGTTAGAGTATAGATGGTCGATGTGATCTTGCAGGCTGTGATGTGAAGTATTGATGGATGGCAATCTCAGAGACATATTATCAAAGAGAGACGTTAGAGTACAGATGGTCGATGTGATCTTGCAGGCTGTGATGTGAAGTATTGATGGATGGCAATCTCAGAGACATATTATCAAAGACAGACGTTAGAGTACAGGTGATCGATGTGACATTGCAGGCTGTGGTGTGAAGTATTGATGGATGGCAATCTCAGAGACATATTATCAAAGAGAGACGTTAGAGTACAGATGATCGATGTGACATTGCAGGCTGTGGTGTGAAGTATTGATGGATGGCAATGACTCAGAGACGTATTATCAAAGAGAGACGTCTCATCATACTCTAGAGAATTGATTACTTCATTCGTGGCAGTTTTATAGGCTCTGAATCACTTCCCCCCCCCCCACACACACACACACACATTTCGCTGCACTGAACGCTTCACTTGTCAATTCCAAACTCCATGTAGATGTCTCTAGAAAACGATTCGTTAGGTGTAAATAAATAACCGTTAACAATTTGAGTTTCATATATTGAAAGACATATTCTGGATCGTTTGGGTTTTCCCAAAGGGAAATTTGAAGCACTTTTGTCCTTTAAAAATAAAAGCTACTTGATATCGCTGTCACGCTTATTAAAACATGGAAACACATTGCAGGTTGTTTCACGTGCCACTTATTGTTATTTGCGAGGGTGAAAACCGCCTTTCGTTATATTCAGCTAGTCAGAAGATACCCGAGGCGAGAAACTTGGGTGGTTACCATGCATATCAAGTTCTGAAATCTATTCATTTTTATTTAAAACAAGCAATTCTTTCTTCTTTCTTTTCCTGCCGCTTTTCCCACACCTGTGGGGTCGCGGGTGCGAACTGCGTCGCACATGTGGATTTTGCCCTGTTTTTGCGGCCGGATGCCCTTCCTGACGCCAACCCTCTATGGAGGGATGTAAGCACTATTGCGTGTTTCTGTGGTGGTTGGTAGTGTAGTGTGGTGTCTGAATATGATGAGGAGAGTGTTGGGACGGACATACACACCCAGTGCCCGAGCCAGAAGAATTAATCAGAAGCGATTAAAATCCCCGACCCGGCCGAGAATCGAACCCGGGACCCTCTGAACCGAAGGCCAGTACGCTGACCATTCAGCCAGCGAGTCGGACTATTTAAAACAAGCAATGAGATAAGTAATTACATCAAGTGGTGATTGTTTATTCTTTGCTGTAATTTCTTAGTTCTTTTCGTGCCCTCGGTAATGTAATATCTGCCGCACTGCTTTTTATACACTTTGCACACGCAACTTTCACTTGGTTTATGATATTTTGGATTCCTACACATTTGACGGTGAAAGCCATGAATGACCAATCTCGTGAATAAGTGTCTTAATTATTGGTTTATCCTTTCCCTATCTCCTGTCCACCATGGCATCTGTGATGTGAAAATCTGACCATATTGAATTCTCTTCTACCGAGCTCGATAGCTGCAGTCGTTTAAGTGCGGCCAGTATCCAGTATTCGGGAGATAGTAGGTTCGAACTCCACTGTCGGCAGCCCTGAAAATGGTTTTCCGTGGTTTCCCATTTTCACACCAGGCACATGCTGGGGCTGTACCTTAATTAAGGCCACGGCCGCTTCCTTCCCACTCCTAGCCCTTCCCTGTCCAATCGTCGCCATAAGACCTATCTGTGTCGGTGCCACGTAAAGCAACTAGCAAAAAAAAAAAAAAAATCTCTTCTCCCTCCTCATGTCCGAAATTGTCTGTTCCGCGTTGGTTGATGGAAGACATAACCGTATCCGTAGGTCTTCAGTGAAGAAAGGTTCCTTTGTCAATTCGTAGACGAACGACATGCGGCTGTGATGCAGACCCCTACCATCCTTTTGAGAAACCTTGATTTAACTTTTAATGTTGAATACCAATTTTAGCAGACAAGGTAGGTGTCCCCATACTACGAACAACGTAAAATTAAGGAATTCAATCAATCAATCAATCAATCAATCAATCAATCAATCAATCAATACTGATCTGCATTTAGTGTGGCAGATTGCCTATCTGTTGTTTTCCTAGCCTTTTCCTAAATGATTTCAATGAAATTGGAAATTTATTGAACATCTCCCTTGGTAAGTTATTCCAATCCTTAACTCCCCTTCCTATAAACGAATATTTATCCCAGTTTGTCCTCTTGAATTCAGACTTTATCTTCATATTGTGATCTTTCCTACTTTTATAAACGCCACTCAAACTTATTCGTCTACTAATGTCATTCCACGCCATCTCTCCGCTGACAGCTCGGAACATACCACTTAGTCGAGCAGCTCTTCTTCTTTCTCTCAATTCTATCCAGCCCAAACTTTGCTACATTTTTGTAACGCTACTATTTTGTCGGAAATCACCCAGAACAAATCGAGCTGCTTTTCCTTGGATTTTTTCCAGTTCTTGAATCAGGTAATCCTGGTGAGGGTCCCATATACTGGAACCATACTCTAGTTGGGGTCTTACCAGAGACTTATATGCCCTCTCCTTTACATCCTTACTACAACCCCTAAATACTCTCATAACCATGTGCAGAGATCTGTACCCTTTATTTACAATCCCATTTATCCCAATGGAGATCTTTCCTCACTTGTGCCGAAAGTTGAAGGGCTGAAGAGCCTGGAAAGGTTTCAAATTGTGAATCTTGGATAGTTCTACCAAACTATTTTTAAAAAATCGAAAATCACTTCTGCCCTAAATGCAGTTCCGGGAAAACAGCCTAAATCGCTTGTCTCTTTACTCGTTTTCTTTTTTATTCAAATTCTAGCGAAATTAACTTATTTACAAAATTACACTGACTGACAGAGCAAATGCAACACCAAGAAGGAGTGGTCAGAACTTTATGCCAATTGCAGGGTAGACTGACGTCACTGAGGTATGCTCATGATGTGAAATGCGCCGCTGTGCTGCGCACGTAGCGAACGATAAATGGGACACGGCGTTGGCGAATGGCCCACTTCGTACCGTGATTTCTCAGCCGACAGTCATTGTAGAACGTGTTGTCGTGTGCCACAGGACACGTGTATAGCTAAGAATGCCAGGCCGCCGTCAACGGAGGCATTTCCAGCAGACAGACGACTTTACGAGGGGTATGGTGATCGGGCTGAGAAGGGCAGGTTGGTCGCTTCGTCAAATCGCAGCCGATACCCATAGGGATGTGTCCACGGTGCAGCGCCTGTGGCGAAGATGGTTGGCGCAGGGACATGTGGCACGTGCGAGGGGTCCAGGCGCAGCCCGAGTGACGTCAGCACGCGAGGATCGGCGCATCCGCCGCCAAGCGGTGGCAGCCCCGCACGCCACGTCAACCGCCATTCTTCAGCATGTGCAAGACACCCTGGCTGTTCCAATATCGACCAGAACAATTTCCCGTCGATTGGTTGAAGGAGGCCTGCACTCCCGGCGACCGCTCAGAAGACTACCATTGACTCCACAGCATAGACGTGCACGCCTGGCATGGTGCCGGGCTAGAGCGACTTGGATGAGGGAATGGCGGAACGTCGTGTTCTCCGATGAGTCACGCTTCTGTTCTGTCAGTGATAGTCACCGCAGACGAGTGTGGCGTCGGCGTGGAAAAAGGTCAAATCCGGCAGTAACTGTGGAGCGCCCTACCGCTAGACAACGCGGCATCATGGTTTGGGGCGCTATTGCGTATGATTCCACGTCACCTCTGGTGCGTATTCAAGGCACGTTAAATGCCCACCGCTACGTGCACCATGTGCTGCGGCCGGTGGCACTCCCGTACCTTCAGGGGCTGCCCAATGCTCTGTTTCAGCAGGATAATGCCCGCCCACACACTGCTCGCATCTCCCAACAGGCTCTACGAGGTGTACAGATGCTTCCGTGGCCAGCGTACTCTCCGGATCTCTCGCCAATCGAACACGTGTGGGATCTCATTGGACGCCGTTTGCAAACTCTGCCCCAGCCTCGTACGGACGACCAACTGTGGCAAATGGTTCACAGAGAATGGAGAACCATCCCTCAGGACACCATCCGCACTCTTATTGACTCTGTACCTCGACGTGTTTCTGCGTGCATCGCCGCTCGCGGTGGTCCTACATCCTACTGAGTCGATGCCGTGCGCATTGTGTAACCTGCATATCGGTTTGAAATAAACATCAATTATTCGTCCGTGCCGTCTCTGTTTTTTCCCCAACTTTCATCCCTTTCGAACCACTCCTTCTTGGTGTTGCATTTGCTCTGTCAGTCAGTGTATTTCTGTAATGTGTTCCTCGATTCAATGCCCTCAGATGTTTTTAAATTTTTTGTTCAATGCCCAACCCGAATGTAGTTATAAGGGCTTAAGTGAAACTCTGCATTGACTCACATTAGCGCTCGTAGTGGTATAAAAAGGAAAGCTGCTAATCTAATCCACGGCCGACTTGATGCGTCGCTCTAGCTGAGCGCAGCGAGGGATCCAGTCGGCCGTATCTAATCACGTGCCTAATCACAACCGACTGAATCCCTCGCTGCGCTCCCCAAGGAGCTAGCTAGAGCGACGCATCAAGTCGGCCGTGATCTAATCGACCGGATAACGATGATAAGAAAATGATATTTTTTAGGAATTATTATTATTATATTTTGTTTACCTAAAATTCGTTGCTCATATCCCTAGGCTGTTTGCAACATCGAGTTGCTTGTCTGAACAGTGGATTTTTCTAAGCATTTGAGGTCTGAAAAAATTTAATATCTCCCAGATTACTTCTTTTTTTTTTTTTTTTTTTTTTGCTAGTTGCTTTACGTCGCACCGACACAGATAGGTCTTATGGCGACGATGGGACAAGGAAAGGCTAGGAGTGGGAAGGAAGCGGCCGTGGCCTTAATTAAGTTACAGCCCTGGTGTGAAAATGGGAAACCACGGAAAACCATTTTCAGGGCTGCCGATAGTGGGGTTCGAACCTACTATCTCCCGAATACTGGATACTGGCCGCACTTAAGCGACTGCAGCTATCGAGATCGGTCAGATTACTTCTAATCCATAGGCGGTCATTGGGCATGTTTTAGCTTGAAATAAAACCATGGTTGTTTTTGTAGAAAGTCTATTCAAATTATTTATAGCATATATGATTTGATGGCTGCTGCTTCCTTTTCTCTTACGTGTGTCCGAAATGAAGTTCCTGTTATCTGTAGTGTTATCCCCGGATACTTTACCTCGTTTACTGTTTTCACTTTGGTGTCCCAGGGTGATCTCGTCTGACGATAATCTTCCACCTTTTCTACGTAAATACAATTTGTAGGATCATTTCCTCATTGATTTAGAATTTGTTTTTGACCCAGTTTTGTAAGTTACCCACTACCTTTTGAAGTTGATCTTCATCTAAGGCTCCAACAACTATGGCATCTACATACCTAGTAAAATCAGTCATCTAACAAGGGATGCCTCCGGGTCTGCACGCTCGAAAGCAGATGAAACCTGGCTGATTGTAATCATTTTAGAGCGCCGAGTGTTGTGGGAAGTCAATCGTTTATCCTAGCTCCATCTAAAATTGAAACGTTCAGTAACTCTTATTGTTTGTTTTTATGTACCTTGAAATATATTTTTCATAGAATCCATCGTGGTTTTTATCAACCAATGAGGTCCTTTCGTACACGTTAATTATTAGCGTTTCAAGCAAACCGACAAATACCAGGTTATGAAAATCTACATATTTTCATCGTAAGTTTTGTTGCAAAATTTGAACAACATTCCACGGATTAATATTGTAGCTGTAGGTCAGTTTTACCACAAAATATACGAATGTAAATAGTTCCTATTCCCCCAATTAATAGTAAATTAAAAAATGCCATAAAGACTGTAAATAAAATTTTACGTTCCTCTATATGCAATGAAGTTGTCAAACTACATCACACCGGAAATGTTCTTATTCACAATGAACTGGTCGTCATGCTGTTTGTAAACAAACGCATTTCAAGGTAGAGCGGACATTTTGCCTTCAGCTAACGCTTTAGACCAGAGTTGTTCCGCCGGGCGCCCTTTGGGGGCTAGCCCAGTGCGGCCGGGCTCGCTGCTCTGAAATGTGGTCAGCTTACTCGCCAAGGGTGCGTCACAGTCAAGCGAGAGAGCGAACACACTGGGCACGGTACAGGACTAGTGACGTTCGACTGTGTCCTTTTATAAATATTCGGGTTTGATGTATTCTGCGCTAGATATTAATGTTCCTATATTTACACATTCAAAGGAAACTGACAGGTTACAAGTTTCGTGTTACAATTATTGTAATCACAAAGACGCACACACGAAATGCTTTCAGTAGTGTACACTGTTTTATTTACAAATTATATACACATTATACACATACATTAATGAACCGCCATTTTGAACAAAACACTGCTATGAAGAAGAAGAAGAAGAAAAAAAATTGCTACACTAGCCTGTCAACCAAAATCACAACATGAGTTCACATGACTAACGACTTCACTAGCAACTCTCACTAACAACTCTACACCAACTCCCAAGGCTGCCTCTTTATATACATTGCCTGGCCAGGCTTCCAGAAAAGTATAACACAACATGGTTTCTCGTAATTTCTAGAGTCTCCAACAACCTATTTACAATGAATGGAATTTTCTATACAACTCTAACGACAAGATGCGTTGTTCTGGACTATTGCCGTGTGTTCCACAACATTACACTGGATTTATACATCATATTTACAGGTAATAATAAATTATAAACTATTAATTACGTGTTATTACATTATATAAACTCATATTAATATACATAGAACAGACGTGTCGTGATATAACCTCACATGTTTTGTTACGAGCACGATTTACTGTATACCAAATACAGCCCGTACATAACAACCTAAATAAAATAGTAGTAATAGTAGTAATAATACTAACAATCGAGTTCGATATTTTCAATTATTTATACATTAGAGAATTGTTTCCAAGTTATGCTAGTCCATGAAACTTGCACCACAAGGTACAAATAAACGGGGTTGAAGCGTGCAAGCTACGGTTTACAATTTCTTGGGTGGGAACGACAACATTTCCGCTAAGAAAAGTAAAATTCCTGTTATCCATTCAGTAAAACTTAATATATTTACATATTTCAACAAATTGAATGCTTCATTTTTCACAGTATTATAATGCTATCTGACTTTTCCTGTATTTAAAACTTATCATCAGGCGTCCATTGATGAGACACAGATATCTACTATCCAAGTACTGTAAATGCAAACCCTGAAGGCTGAGGTTCGAATTCAGATTGGTTCTGGGTGGAGATTTTTATAAAAAAATCAAGTGGCATCAGGAAGGGTATCCAGGTCTTAAACTCCCGGGCAAAATCAAAATGGGTCTAAATGGCCCAGGGTTCCCAGAACTGGGATAATCTGAAGAAATTATGAACAGTATATTTTCAAAATAATCTAACTGATGTTATTCCCGGTAAATATTATTGGATTGTTGGTGAGTTTATCAATTAAATCCAAGCAACAAGAAGCCACAGCTTATTCACTTTACTCCTTATTAGGAATGATTATAAATCGCATATATATCAAAAGAGTTTACTAAAAATTCTTTGGCAAATCCGTCCGTTCTTTCTACTGGACCGATTTGCTTAATTTCTGTTTTATTCTCTCCGTAATTACTGCCGGTGAATCATGAGACATTGATAGCTCTCTAAGTTCAGCCAACTTTGAGTAATCATAACATCAAATCATTAAATGATCACTCCAATAATTGCAGGCGAAGGCTTACCCTCACCCGCAATACATTCTGTACTTGCCAGGTTGCTAAGCGACTACACGTATTTGTTTTGTGCAAGTTGCATGCATATGCTCTGTAGCTCAGCTGGTATGCCATCTGTTCAAGAGAGCCCATTGCCGCACACTTATCTGTATGTCGCCATGTCAGACATTCAAAATACATGTGCTTGTTTAAAAAGCTTCATTCGTAACTACAGTATTGCAGAAGAGGATATTATGATGTAGCGCATGGCTTTAAAAGACTACTTCACTGCAGATTCAGTCCCACTTTAGGACTGGCATTGTAGATAACCATAAAAATATGCTAATGAAGTAAAGTGTGTAATTTACATTAAACGATTGTTTTGCTGTATGTGCACCTAAAATCTACACATCCTATGGCATGCTGTAGACACTTGATTATCTGCATGTGGATTATCCGGGGAAGTTTAAAAAAAAAAGAATTGCAAGTGCATTAATATTGAGGTTACTTTTCGAAACCTATTCTACAGGTAATTTTAACACGACCTTTTCTGTATAGTAACAAAAAAATGTAATGATAATATAAAGTATATAAATAGTTATATGGGATAGTTGTAACCTTTATCGTAATCACAAAGACGCACACACGAGATGCTGTTTTATTTACAAATTACATGCACATTATTCACACACATTAATGAATCTCCATCTTGAACAAAACATTTGACTCGAAGAAGAATAAGAACAAGGAGAAGAACAATACTGCCACATTAGCATGTCAACCAACTACTAACACAACAGAATCACAACATGATTTTAGACACTTAATAACAATTCTCACTAACAATCCCTCAACTCTTAAGGCGGTCGTCTATATACCTTGCCTGGCCAGGCTTCTAGAAAAGTATGACACAACATGCTTTCTCTATCTTCTTGAGTCTCCAATAACCTATGTACAAATGGATAGAATATTATATAAAGCTCGAGTGACAAGGATGCGTTGTTCTAGACTACGACCCTGTGTTGCACAACACTCCATCGGATCCATACGTCATATTTACAGGTAATAATAAATTATATACTATTAATTACGTGTTTTAACATTAAATAACATTTTATTAATACACATACAGCAGACGTATCGTGACATAACCTCACATGCTTTGTTACTCAAGACAGATCATACAGCACACAAATAATAAATGATATGACCACGATTTATACCAAATAAAGTACGGACTGACAACATTTCGTACATAACTACGTAGATGATGATAATAATAATAATAATAATAATAATAATAATAATAATAATAATAATAATAATAATAATAATAATAATAATAATACCTACTAATCGAGCTCGATATTTCCAGTATTTACCCATGGGTTTAGAAAATTGTTTCCAAGTTATACTAGTCCATTACACTTGCATCACCTTCTTCGTATAATGCCTCTCCCACCACTTTCCAGGGTTACTCCTGTTTTCTTATGTTTGAGTAATTACTCGATGAGTAATTGTAATGATAATATTTCTCTTCCTCCAGCTGCACAAGTCTGATGTTAAATGCAGGATTGTTTCCCATTTTCAGATGTAGTCAACTGAAAACTAGACTTTTCAGTGCTCCTTTTCCTCTGTAGGGTATGTAAAAAGCTAGATGTCGCCTAGCGATCTGTAGTACGACATGCACGTCATTGGCAACACTGGCGCTTCACCTGACTCAGTGCAGCACTGCGGTAGCTTCCTGCTGCCATACCACTGGCATGCAACCTGTGCAATACAGACAAGTCTGTGACTTTTATCCCTAGTAGTGTCATTGCATGGAGCCAAGTTTGATCACTACCTGTCAAGTCAGAGAGTATACGATTCCTTTGATGATGGAAGAATACTATTGTCTGCTAGATACTCTTTGATTCTCTGACCTTCCCCAGCTTCTAAATATACTCAACAGATGCCAGAACGTTCCTAAAAACTAGAGCCCAGATTTCCATGCACTATCAAATCTCAAAATATGCGCGCATTCATGCACTATAATATGGCAAACATGCACAATAAACTGAAAAATATGCACTATCAAAATTCAGTTCATTTTGAAACTTTGTACAACAACTACCGTAATTACTCCTAATTGCCTTCATGTAAGCTCATCCATTTATCTGTTAGCACATTCTTAAGCATAGAAAATAATATTTCTACGTCACAAGAAGTGACGGGTGCATACTTAAATGAAGACATTTGGGAGCAAGTGAGGTCAAACTGAACGTCTGTTGCATTTTCACCACAATGCGTCCTTTACAAGGTTGACGAATTCAAAATAAGTTTTACAACGGATCATTTGTTCAGCCGCAGTTACTTCACCATGCGATGACTGCAGACACATTTGAATGTCGTCAAAAACTGTTAACGACTGATTGCTGCGATATCAAAGACGAGTAACGAGTAAGAATTACGGGTAGGAAATTCCAGGACAACAACGGAAGAGCGTTCAGTGCAAAACAAAGGTTTGTAAGCCACTATCTCTTTAACGCGGCGTCGCAGAAGTGCTATAGGCCTACAAGTTTTGTTTTGAACGTCTAGCATGTGCGAAAAATTGAGCCATCAATGAATAATGCGCAATAGCAGTGTATAACTGGAACACCTCATTCCTAAGAATTACCGAGATCGACGAGGGGACTTCTGGCTTACGTCAATATTTACTCAAGCAACAGATAAGAAAGAGCTTGGTTAATTGGATTATAGAACGTCTACCGTATGTATTAAACTTTGGTTGTCTCATACGATGCCAGGAATACATTATTTCTGTCTCTTAGTAATAGACACACTGTATAACGTGGAAAAATGGTCCCGAATTCTGGAAACTAATATTCATAAAAGGCACTATCATGCAATTTAACATTATATATGCGCCAAAGTCAGAAGAAAAGTCATATTATGCATATAAACGTCCAAATATTTGCTGTTAAATCAAAAATCTTCAAAATATCCATTATGCATGATTTCTCTTTTTTTAAAGGCCAAAAAGGAAGGGAAAAAGAACGGTTATTTGGAATCGTTAAGCCACAAAACGAATATTTGCAAAGTTTGAGAATTGTAATCAGCTTATTTAAAAACATGCATTTGCATGGAAATCCGGGCTCTACTAATAACTTACATGCTGCTAAGAAAAAAACATTCTACGTACGCACAGAGGGGAAGGTATCAAATCGACTAGCCTTCTGTATGACCGTTAACAAAGCGCAAGGACAAACTCTTGAAAAAGTGGGTGTCTACTTCCCCGAACCAGTATTCAGCCACAGCCAATTGTATGTTGCACTGACTCGGGCAAGATCGTTTAAAAATGTGAAGATCCAGATGTGGCCGAATGGTCGAAGCATAGATAAAGAAGTGTTATAAACTATGTTACGAATGAATCAGTTATTATTAGAGATGGGAATTATAGGCACGAATAGGTTAGAATGCAAACGTATTTGAACAAGGCGCAAGTGAAAACTAGCCGCTCTACAGATATATCGGGGAGTTGCATAAATTTTAGGGGTTCTGATTATTCAGATCGATAATATTTATGCAAATCTCACCGCAGAACCGTCATGCGGGTAACATACACTTGCGCCTTGTTCAAATACATTTGCATTCTAACCTATTCGTGCCTATAATTCCCATCTCTAGTTATTATGTACCAGTATTAAATGTTCATAAAACTATTGAAAAGTGCAGGCAAAGCAATGACTACGACAGGCATATCAAGACGAGTTATCTGACCTGTTTATAACAAATGCTACGGAGCAGCACGGGTCCAAGGAACTCGATATACAGCGCACAACATAAAAGTTTATTATTTGTAAATCTTTACACAGTATATACAAAAAAGGAACGAAAACTGACTTGATGCTTGAAGCGCTGCACACGTTAAATAATGGCCTAAACTATTAGACTGTTGGCATGTTCAAGCTGCCACAGGAGCGTCCGATGATTTCCGCATCACTGTAGGAGTTCATCAAGGCTCTGCCTTATCACCACTGCTGTTCATTCTTGTGATGGACACTGTTACATCCGATCTGCACAAGCCAATACCATGGACACTTCTCTATGCTGATGATGTCATGTTGGCTGCTGAGAATAAGGCTGATCTCCAGCGCCAAACAGAAGACTGGAACAACCGACTAGCGCAATACGGCCTGCGCCTCAACAAAAAGAAGACAGAGTACATGACATTAGATCCTCGAGAAGTTGGAACCATCCACGTTGATGGTGAAGATCTACCACGAGTAGAGAAATTTAAATATCTTGGCTCCACACTCTCTGCCGATGGCAGACTTACTGATGAGGTCAACACAAGGATACACGCAGCCTGGCTGAAGTGGCGAATGACAACGGGCGTCACCTGCGACCGTCGGATGAAGGACTATCTGAAATCTAAGATCTACCGGACTGTTATCCGTCCCGTCGCTCTCTACGGCACCGAGTGTTGGCCTCCTACGAAGGAGGTAGAACGTCGACTAAGCGCCATGGAGACAAAGATGCTTAGGTGGACAGCTGGCATCACTAGACTGGATCATATTTCAAACGACAATATTAGGAAACGCTTTGGCGTTGCACCAATCCAGAAGAAAATGCAGGAAAATCGTCTGCGCTGGTTTGGACATGTATTGCGTGCAGAAGACAATACACTGGCAAAGTCAGCGTATACATTGGAAGTCGCTGGAAAGAGGCCCAAGGGACGACCAAGACAGCGATGGATCGATACAGTGCACAACGACCTGAAAGCTGTAAGACTACATCCTGACGTGGCCTGTGACCGAATTAAATGGAGACAACGAATCCATACAGCGGACCCTGCCACCAGGCAGGACAAACGCTAAAGAAGAAGAAGAAGAAGAAGATATATATTAATATTCATGTGTACAATGCTGTCTATCATGATATGATAGGACCACGAACATACTACGCTGGCGTAGTAGGGGGAGAGGTGATACTCCCACTCCCCTGCGGGTGGGGGACGCACATGTAGAATACACCCGCAGTATCCCCTGCCTGTCGTAAGAGGCGACTAAAAGAGACGACCAAGGGATGATTGAATTAGGACCTTGAAACTACTTTTGATTCGTACCATCATGCGGGGAACACCATGGGTTGCCTGTACTTGCGAGTAGTACCACTATATTCGGTACGAAATAGGTTTGTGCTTAGTAGCAGCAAGAGGGGGTTCTCCTGTGGGTTTCCAGTACCCGTGCGTCGTACCCATGTGAGCAACACCGCGGGTCTGGGCGTTGCCTGTGAGTTGTACCACTATATGGGCGACACCGTGGGTCTGCGTTGCCCACTATGTGAGGAACACCACGGGATAGTGCGAGTCCCTGTGGTTAGTACACCTAGGTGAGGAACCTCATCGGTTTGCGTTGGCTATGAGTGGCGCCATTGTGTGATAAACACCATAGGTTTGCGTTACCTATAAGAAGTACAATACTTGTGAGTAGTACCATCTTGTGTGGAACACCGTGAGTCTTGGCTACTTTTGATTAGTACCCCACCATGACAAATACCATGGTTCTACTTTACTCGCGACATGTACCATTCTGTGGGGCCTTAGACATGGATTTTGCACCCCTTTAGACATCAAGCATCATTGTGCTTTATAAGTGGTCCCTTGGTCAGTAATACTATTATTCACGATCTTTTTTTTGTGTCTGATCCACTGTTTTTGTTTGTTTGTTTGTTTGTTTTTGTTTTTTGTAGGGTTCATGTCCATCCATTCATTCTTCATGACGCTTTTATTTATTTTTTTGGTCAGTGGATGAATTTGAATTTTTTGTTATTTCATTTCGTACCATTAGGGGCCGATGACCTCGATGTTAGGCCCCTTTAAACAACAAGCATCATCATCATCATCATCATCATCGATAAGATAGGACGCTTGAAGTAACCAATGTCCGTGATAGCTGATGACTATCTGTATTTTGTAGAATTATACAGGGAACTTGGATTAAAGTTCGTGAGTAGCAGAATGCTAAGACAGGATGCATGTCGGTGATACGGGAGGCAGGATATTTGAGGCGGAGATGTCCTGAGGTGAAACCTCCCGACCAGAATTAGTCCACCTGTTCAGAACACCTTTTTAAGAGGGTAGCTCCGTGTCTGACATACGGTGTAGTCTGATCGCTGGACACTGTGGGACTGCCTTCAGTTGAGAAGACGTCGCCCAATTTATATCCGCTGACTGACGTCACACACGATTACGTCAGCGCGCAGCCGTCTACACCTCGTGGTATCTAGAAGCGTCGATGCTGGGCGGGTTGCGGAGCTTGCAGGCGGCGGAGGACACACACAACAAGAACCCCTTCTACAATGTAATAGTGAAAATTGTAATTCATTACGTAGAGTACAGAATTATTCTCGATTTTTACAATTTGCTTTACGTCGCACCGACACAGATGGTGACGATGGGATAGGGAAGGACTAGGACTGCGAAGGAAGTGGCTCAGACCTTAATTAAGGTACAGTCCCAGCATTTTCCTGGTCTGAAAACCGATAACCACGGAAACCCATCTTCAGCGCTGCGGCAGTGGGGTTCGAGCCCACTATCTCCCTGACACAAGCTCACAGCCGCGCGCCTCTAACCGCACGGCCAACTCGCCCAGTCAAAATGACTTTGAGGTAATGGTAATTTCTGATTGTCAATATATGTAAACAGACCAGGAATAACCAATTTCTTACAACGCAAATTATATTGAAAATTATATGGATTTCTCTCCACTGAAAAAAAAAACAACACTATTCCCATAATACTCAAATTAACCTTTACGTTCATTGACCTTCACGGGATGTGAAGTAATCACAATGTTGCTATCGCTGAAGCTCACACACACACTGGCCCGCTCGTCCTTTCTGTTTTCTTTCTTTCAGGATGGGTGGGTCCCCGAAGCGCGCATCCCCCGCGTGGCGATCAGCTCAAATCTACATCGCCTCCGACATGCTGTTAGTTCTGAGAAGAAGAAGAGAAATAAAGAGACTGCAGCGAGGTTTGGGAAGTTTGATACTACGGTAGTATCAGCCTGTCCTCATGCTATGCATGTTACCAGGCCAGTTGTGTTGATTAGGTATCATAGCGGTGTAATCAGGTAATAGGATCAGAACAAATCCACATAACTTGAAAAGAAGATGCCTACATGTAAAACCTAGCAAACTGTAGATAGAACATGCAAGGATGTGGGCTGAAAGTTTTCAGATTATGTTAATGAGGAGTGCGTATCATGCACAAGTCATGTGCAGTTTCCTACAATGTTTGTACTTTATGGGGGATCAGCCATCTCGGCACTGCGAGATTGCGTGCTAGTGGCGTCCGGGCTTTCGGACTACAAAAAAAGTCCCAGTGTCCAGTGTTCCCTGGTGCCAAGCCTCCGTATACGGAGTAGGGAATACTACTAGCTAAGCTTGCAGTAATGTTGTCTTATTTAACGTCGTCTTCTTCTTCTCTTCTTCCCTTGGCTGTCCCGGCGTTGTGATGGTTGACGCGTTCGTCCCCTTGCCCGCTCACTTAAATGCTGTATGCAGACGCGACGTAAAGCCCAGCGGGAGCACCTCTGCTCTAGAACTCGCGCTAACATCATCTTCATACTCTCGACCTGCTCAAAAGAGGAATGCCACGGTTATGAATAATGAAAAGTTGACTTAACAATGGTAGGACTATCACCACGACCCTCAGATTAGTAAGAGGAACCATGTTTCATCTATTTCCGAATGTTCAGATCCGGAGGTATCCCTCGTAAGCCCTAGTAAAGCCACCTACTGCACGAGTTTCCTCTCTCCAAACTTTACGTAACTCGCTGTACGCTGTACCTTTATGGCCCAGCTTTGTTTGCGAATGCTTCACGTGCGGAGATTTATAGAACACTCGTAAAGATTACCACAATACACACACAGAGCCATAAACTACGAGTTAAATGCATATTCTCATGCGCCATTTCAATATGAGGTAGTCGTTGCGTGGCACTCATTTTTTGTGTTAAATGTTAAATAGAGAATCGACTTCTATGGCGCAACGGGTCTGTTCTCCTTAGGGTACTCCTCAATCAACATCGCGGTGAGTCTGCATCCCATTTTAATTAGCTTTGGTTCCTTGTCTTGAGTTTTGTGTTCAGATGACTCAAAGGATTTCTGGACAGATATGTTTGTATTATTCTTTCATACATTCTCACATAACTTATATGATTATCGTTTCGGTCACAGATGTAGAACAGATTTGAAACCACTGGAAGTTCTACAGGACTGGGCCATCAGAAATTTGTTAGGAGCACCATTACTAACACCAACTGAAGTTCTTTATCATCAGACTAGGATACTACATTTGGAATTAGATATTTAGTTCAATGCCGCTGTTTGTATTTTCAAAAAGTTACCAATATAATTCATAACAATCGTATCATACAATGTAATAAAGATATACATCAACATGAAATATGCAAAAATCGGAATATTTATAGCTGTCAATCAGGTAGGTAACTTATGGAACAAGGAGTTTGAAGAATTATTTGTTTTAAAAATACAACGAACTTACTCATGAAATGAAATATATTTCAACAATTAATCATTTGAACTTAAACTAAGGAAACCATTACTTCAGTCCTACCTGGTCTAAAAGATAATTATGTAAAAAAGAGTTATATATCTGTAAATTACTAAGTTAAATCAATCAATCAATCAATCAATCAATCAATTAATCAATACTGATCTGCATATAGAGCAGTCGCCCAGGTGGCAGATTCCCTAGCTGTTGTTTTCCTAGCCTTTTCTTAAATGATTTCATAGAAATTGGAAATTTATTGAACATTTCCCTTGGTAAGTTATTCCAATCCCTAACTCCCCTTGCTATAAATGAATATTTGCCCCAATTTGTCCTCTTGAATTCCAACTTTATCTTCATCTTTCCTACTTTTAAAGACGCCACTAGAACATATTGGTCTACTAATGTCATCCCAGCCCAAACTTTGCAACATTTTTGTAACGCTACTCTTTTGTCGGAAAACACCAACATGTAAACATATTTTTCTTATTAGTTAGACTATAATTTAGTATCCTTCAATATTATTCTAGTTTTTGTTTACAGTATTGTAGTAGTTTAAATATTAAATTCCATTGTAACCGACCAAATTATCACACATCTTGAACATGTTCAAATTTTACATTTTGAATGTAATACATGTGTTTGATATATACAGCCCCTTAAAGTGAGCTTTGTTCGTTGGGACCTTTCATAAATAAATAAATAAATAAATAAATAAATAAATAAATAAATAAATAAATAAATAAATAAATAAATAAATAGCATTAAGTAACGTTCCATGTGCATTCATTATTGTATGTTGTACGTTTTCTGTTAGGACATCCACTTAGAAATGTGTAAACAATGCACATCAGAGATAAGACTTTCGCTGATGATGTTATACTGAATAGATAATAATCTATATATATATATATATAATAAGAGTTTTGTCTGTACATTGCTCAGAATTCGAAAATAATGGTATATCTGTATCGATCATGTGCACAGTAACAAGAAAATGCAGTTTTTACTTTTCCGTAATGTCTGTCTGTCTGTCTGTCTGTCTGTCTGTCTGTCTGTCTGTCTGTCTGTCTGTCTGTCTGTCTGTCTGTCTGTCTGTCTGTCTGTCTGTCTGTCTGTCTGTCTGTATGTATGTATGTATGTATGTATGTATGTATGTATGTATGTATGTATGTATGTATTTATGTATGTATGTATGTATGTATGTATGTACACGCATCACGAGAAAACGGCTGAAGAGAATTTAATGAAAATCGGTATGTAAAGTCGGTTGGTGAGCCGCTACAATCTAGGCTATAAATCATTTTATTCACGCTGAGTGAAATGGTAGTTTAGGGGAAGGCCTAAAATTATTTCTCAAATATTTATATTATTAGTGGTCATATCGATAAATACTACATAACTAAAGTTATACAGAATTAAATTTCCGATCATTTACGTCTTAGGAATTTTTACCGTACCGGCTATGATAACACAGATATTCATGAATTTGGATTTTTGTTGCTAAGTCAATATCAACGTCGAGCCCCGAGAAAATGGGCAAACAATTTAATGAAAATCGGTATATAGAGTCAGGGAATAAGAAACTACAGTTTAAACTATAAATGTTATTCGTGAAATGGTAGTTTAGGGGAGGGCACCTAAAATTTAATTTTTAAATACCTAGAAATACCTAAAATAAGAGTTTTGTCTGTACATTACTCAGAATTTTAAAATAATGGTATATCTGTATCGATCATGTCCACAGTAACAAGAAAATGCAGTTTTTACTTTTCCGTAATGTCTGTCTGTCTGTCTGTCTGTCTGTCTGTCTGTCTGTCTGTCTGTCTGTCTGTCTGTCTGTCTGTCTGTCTGTCTGTCTGTCTGTCTGTCTGTCTGTGTCTGTCTGTCTGTCTGTCTGTCTGTCTGTCTGTCTGTCTGTCTGTCTGTCTGTCTGTCTGTCTGTCTGTCTGTCTGTCTGTCTGTCTGTCTGTCTGTCTGTCTGTCTGTCTGTCTGTCTGTACACGCATCACGAGAAAACGGCTGAAGAGAATTTAATAAAAATCGGTATATAACGTTAGTTGGTGAGCCTTGGTCCTATGGAAAATTATTACATAACAAAAGTTATGGAGAATACAATTTCCGATCATTTATGTTTTATTCAGTTTTATCGTACCGACTATGATAAGAGTGGTATTTCAGAACCAGAAGACAATAATGTGACGGCCTACAATATCGAAAGCGCGTAACATAGATGAACAATAACATTACACTGACCGTTGTTTGTTGTAATGTTGTTTGTCTCTTATGCTGACATTCAACTCCGATAGATGGGATTCCTGCTGCGTACCGAGTATAACAGCCTAACTGAATATTGGCGGGAAATAGCTGAGGAGTTAGATTACTTTCTTCTTTAGCATTCCATTCCTCTGGTTCATACATTTTCTGATACTGCTGGTACGTAACACACTGGTTCATCATAGTATTCCAGCTATTCGATACCTACTCTGACGCGCTATTTTGAATGAGCAGTGTGCGCACTTAAGTCAGATTCTCCGTTAGTAGTAGTAGTAGTAGTAGTAGTAGTAGTAGTAGTAGTAGTATGAACTGGTCTAGAATTACAATATAGGCCTATTCCAAATTATAGCACCACAATTCAATAAATAACTCAAAATTCAACCCTGAAAAGAGCCGTTTCTTAAGAAAAGCTTCTCCTCTTCACTTTTATTAAATCTGCATTCATTTTATTCCAAATTAGCAGCGAAGATGTGGTTTCTTCTCTGGCTTGGAGGAAAAATTGCCTCCACGTCAGATAGTTCTTTCCCCTGCCAGTGTAGTGAATTGAGATTTTCCGACTCATCGGGTAGTCCCAGGAAATAGATAAGTAAACGAGCGTAGTTTTTGCCCTGGGACTATCCACTATTCGAACCCCCCCCCCCGCACCGAAAAAAGGACGAAGATTGTTCACGGATCACGGATGTCTGCGACTTGGTCATACCAGCTCTGTAGCTTTGGACTGTAAGTTCGGCAGCGTAGTACTGTTCGTTAAAAGTGAGAAAACGTGTGATTTTTCATTTGATCGAGTATTTCATATGAAAGCATTGCTTTTAATCGCGCCATTCCTACTGACGTCATTGTAATGACCTATGTTCATTTCAGTTGGGAAAACTACTAAGAGAGTCTTTCTGATAATCTATAAAGGCAGGCGGAGAGTGAGTGTCTGCCATTATAATGAAAACTCCCGAACCTGATTGTGACTGACGGTAGGCAAGCTGGCCTACCATTACAATGAAAATTACCTAACCCAGTATTCATATGGGAACAGACGTTGGTGACTTTCCTGTTGTGTTTCTAGGGCAACCAGAGCTATGCAACTTACTACAATCTTGCTCGCAACGTTCGTACTACCTAACCTAGAATTCTGTATACAATTTAGAATTCCGTAGCGAAGCACGGGTACATCAGCTAGTAAATAAGATATAATTAGAGGCCGGAAGTTAGACAAAATGCCTTTTTAATTTTGGGTGTTTATATCAAAGTGTCAAATAGACACAAAACATATTTCCGTACGTTTGGGAACGGTAGGACCAGTTCTTATTATTTTAGATTCCGGTGCCTATTTGATAAGTTAGTGCCCTTTCTTTGCCTCTCTTGAGTTGTTGTGGATATTTTCTGCTGTTATTTTCATATTAAAATTGAATAATAACAATAATAGAGCCCCCGTGGCTCAGACGGCAGCGCGTCGGCCTCTCACCGCTGGATGCCGTGGTTCAAGTCCCGGTCACTCCATGTGAGATTTGTGCTGGACAAAGCGGAGGCGGGACAGGTTTTTCTCCGGGTACTCCGGTTTTCCCTGTCATCTTTCATTCCAGCAACACTCTCCATTCTCATTTCATACCATCTATCATTCATTAATAAATCACTTTGAGAGTGGTGACCCCATCGTACTAATAGCCTATATCTGCTTCATTCATTCCACCCCTGACCCGGTCACTGACCGGAAAACAGGTTGTAGGTTTTCATTTTTCATTTCAATAATAATAGTAATAATAATAATAATAATAATAATAATAATAATAATAATAATAATAATGTTAACGTCCCGCTAACTACTTTTACATACCGGGCGAGTTGACCATGCGGTTAGGGTCACGCAGCTGTAAGCTTGCATCCTGGAGATGGTGGGTTCGAATCCCACTATCGGCAACCCCTGAAGATGGTTTTCCTTGGTTTCACTTCTCTGAGGCAATGATTGATTAATGACAGATGAAATGATATTGGAGAATGTTGCTGGAATGAAATATGACAGGGAAAACCGGAGTATTCGGAGAAAAACCTGTCCCGTCTCCGCTTTGTCCAGCACAAATCTCACATGGAGTGACCGGCATTTGAACCACGGAACCCAGCGGCGAGAGGGCAACGCGCTGCCGCCTGAGCCACGGAGGCTTTATATATACAGTATGTCTTCAAATAAATAATCTGTTATTCCCGGTAAAACACGATTAGATTGTTGGTGAGTTTATCAGAACATTTAAACTCAAGCAGAAAAAGCCACAGCTTAGCCGATTCACTCGTCATTGTTACCTGTTGATAGATAAATGAACACAGAAAGTGGTAGCGTTGATCATGTAAAATGTATTAATCTTCACATTAATACACACGCAGGCATACCAGGTTCACTACTTACACGTCACATAACAGATCACACAGTTATGTCTGTTCATTCACAGTAATTCACACTCGGTCTTCGCCAGATTTTCTTTATTTACTAGCTGAAGTACCCGTCGTCAGGGGCGTACCCAGAAATTATTTTCGGGGTAGGGGTATATTAAATATTAAAATTCGAGGCCTTCTATAAAATAAAATTGTGCATATTGTGAAATTAAAACTTTCAAAATAACACAAGTATTTAATTAAGACACACATATTCATGTTGATGTTTACAATAGCAGATGTCTCCTGAGGTTTTTGTCCAATATATGGATTATATTTTCTACGGTCACGTGTATGTACAAAAGAGTTTACACATTCAATCTTCCCTGTGCAGTCAGGGATGAAAAATAGCGTTCTGGCTTGGCGGTGGTAACTGGTAAGACAGCGAACAGTTTCAGTACTCTAAGTATTGTTCAGAACATATCACTGTCGTAAAATGTTAAGTGCAGAAATGAAGCCTATTAGCTCAGGATGATTGTAGTTAGAAGAAAGACGTAGATACATTTATTAATGGAAGCATCATCACATTGTTGTTGTTTTTTTTTTGTTTTTTGTGGCGTTTTCTTGTAATTCGATTTACGTCGCAGTGACACAGATAGGTCTTACGGCGACAATGGGATAGGAAAAGACTAGGAGTGGGAAGGAATCGGCCGTGGCCTTATTTAAGGTACAGCCCTAGCATTTGCTTCGTGTGAAAATGGGAGAACCATCTTCAGGGCTGCCGACAGTGCGGGTCGCACTCACTATCCACTATCTTCCGATTGCAAGCTCACAGCCGCGAGACCCTAACCGGACGGCTAACTCGCTCGGTTAACGTAGTTTAAATTAAAAACAAAACAATGAGCCACGTAAAATCTTCATTCAGGTTGCCACAATTAATCACAAGTTCCAAACTTCGATATTTCGAGGGGGGTGGGGATTTACCCCCAAACCCCTCCCCCTCTTCATACTCCCCTGTCGTCGTTGACGGGATAATGTCTTACCATGTGCATGACTATATTTTTTGTCCACCCCTCATGTTGTTCCCCAGATTCTGAGGCACGTAAGTAGATATGTCAGCGGCTTGTCGTAACGTACTCGCTTCCTTCTCTGTGTGGCCCTTTGCAGTTTAATATTGTTTTATATTATTGCTGATCTTCATTTGACCTTTACCGGTGTAAAAAAAAAACAAGTATCGGGTTCCGATATTGTAAGCCTTCACATCGTGTTTCCTTTTGACTGTGATATGAGGCATCCAGTGTAAAGGGAGTCCTTCTTTCTCCTTTCATTACGTTCCTTCGCGAATTTTTCTGATTCCGACAATCATCTTTACATCTCAAAAACACTCATTACAAAAGTACCACCATCGCCAGTGAACATGACTGAACAAGATTTTCCATGTTATCATAGCTGGTACTTTAAAACTTTATGAGACATAAACGATCGGGAAATTATATTCCCTCCAAATTTTGTTATGTAGTATTTATCCATAGCACCACTAATATTTGAAAATTAAATGTTAGGCCTTCCCCTAAACTACCATTATATCCAGCGTGAATAAAATTATTTATAGACTAGAGTGTAGTGCCTTATTCTCCAACTTGATATGCCGATTTTCATTAAATTCAGTTCAGCCATTTTCTTGTGGCTTGGCGTTGATATGGACTAAGCATCAAACATCTAAATTCATGAATATCTCTGTTATCATAGCCGGTACGGTAAAACTGTAAAAGGCCTAAGTGATCGTAAATTGTATTAGCTATAACTTTCGTTATGTAGTGTTTATCGATAGGACCAGTAATAACAACGATATTTGAGAATTCAATTTTGGCCTTCCCTAAACTACCATTTTACGCAGTCTGAATAAAATTATTTATAGCCTACATTGTAGTGCCTTATTCTCCGACTTTGCATACCCACTTTCATTACATTCTGTTCATCCATTCTCTCGTTATGCGCGTACATACATACATACATACATACATACATACATACAGAGATGACGGAAATTTAAACACTGCATTTCCATCTTACTATAGACATGACCGATACAGAAATACCTTTCAATTTTTTAATTCTAAGCAATGTAAAGACAAAACTCGTTTTATTATTTATTTATTTATTTATTTATTTATTTATTTATTTATTTATTTATTTATTTATTTATTTATTTATTTATTTATTTATTTATTTATTTATTTATTTATTTTCAGGCGCTGAGGATGTCCTCCCGCGCAGAGCTCTTGATCGCCTTGCTGTCACTGCTGCTGCTGCCAGCTACCGGCCAGTTACTTCATTTAGGTGCAGCCATCAACATCTTCAGCCGATACGGCTATCTGAGTATCAGCATGCGAGTCGTCCCTCGCAATGACACGGACACGACCTGGATCTTCCGCGAGCCCACTGTGGACATATTCAAGAACTCTAGCTTACACCCCGCCCCCTTGTCCATGAAGGAGTTGAACCAGCCCAAACCGATCTTCACTGGCGACTTCCATATGGAGTTCTGTGATAACCTGAAGCAGCTGCTGCAGGCCTACTTTAGAGACTTCTCTGTTGAGAAACTGGATCGGCCGTGGAGAGCGTTCACGGGCTCGTGGGGTCGCGGCACCATTGCGAGGCACCTCGGGATCAACTCTACGTACCTCATCAGCCCCAACTGCTACGTGCTCATCAGGGTGGCGCGCCACCGCGAGAAGGCGCGTCTCTCCTTGCAGGACGAGGAGCCCGAGCTGGACGACGCTGTCGCCAGGGAGGCGGACTCTGTGAGAGTGGGGGACACCGCCAGCGTCGTAAACTTCATCAGGAGCTTTGGCTCGCACTACATCGCCTCGTACGTGACGGGCAACTCGCTCTACCAGGTGAGTACATCTTTTGACATTGCTTTATGTAATTGTTATTATCTCGAGCCAGAAAGATAATGTATATAGTTCTTGCACTTTCCTCGTTAACGACCGGCACGCTTTAGAAGCTTAGCTGGCCGGCTGTGTTTACATTCCTTGTCTGCGGGATGCCAGGACTCAGGGGCGGTAGTACTGTAGTTGGTTTAGTATTGTTTAACTGTTTGCATGTTCCTTCTGTAGTTCGGTTAAGAACTAACAAAGATGATGGCATCCTACAACAATTTGCACACGATTATAGTCTACTACCCTCGAAAAGTCTCCGAAAGTAGCCGAAGTACTGCATCATATTAGTCTTATCGTTCTAGTGGATATAGAGGAGAATACGCTAGTCTCGTGTCAGTATATTTACAGGCCTCCTGCAGGACAAAATTCCGACACCTCGGCGTCTCCGGGAACCGTCAAAAGTAGTTAGTGAGACGTAAAGACAGTAACATTAACATTATTGATGTCGAAGAGGAATTGCTTATTGGCGTTTCCTTCTTCTTGTTATTCTTATTATTATTCTACTTCTTCTGCGAATGTACTTCCTATCCACGGACTCTAAGTAAATTCCATTTAACGGTACATTATGCGCCTTAATCAGAGAAATTTCTCTTTAAACAACCTTTTATTTGCAGAGAGAACCTACATGACGTACAGGATGAGCAGTTTTTATTTGCGCTGACTCTACCTATACACATCAAACATGAAATTGGAAATGTCTTTAGAAACATCAGAGAGAAGGCACCTGACGACTCTTAGGTGTTACTAAAATGTTGCAAACTTTGGGCGATAGGAAAGGGTAATTGAATGATAGTGTTCTTTCCGATGAACCAAACTTCTGTCCAGATGAATCGTTGTCAACTGCGGACTGTCGTTATCAAGACAGTATTCACGCAGGGCACACCACACGTACTCAAGGCATTATCGTCGGGGGTGCTACTGGGAAAAATCACTCGTGGTCTATAAAACAGAGGTTCGCATACTATTATGAGATTGTACCCCTCACTCATGGCTAACAATACCAACGGAAAAATCCCTAACTGATAGCTCTACGTACCACTAACTATTCTAACGGTTTTCGGAGACACCGAAGTGCGGAATTTAGTCCCGCAGGAGTTCTTTTACGTGCCAGTAAATGCACCGACACGAAGCTCACGTATGTGAGCACCTTCAAATACCACCGGACTGAGCCAGAATCGAACCTGCCATGTTGAGTCCAGCACCTCAACCGTCTGAGCCACTCAGGCCGGTGATGATAAAGTAGCACAAAATTCCCTGTTTGTATGGAAGTTTCACAAACTTTTAGCCTCAATATCAAATGAATAAGTAAGGATGAACATTTTTCGATCTTAATTCTGGAATTAAGACATTGCGAACTATCAAAATGCCAATGGGATGTGTGTGCTTGCATGTCGTGACAGTTTTCTGATGTGTTGTAGTCCGCGTGAAAGTATCAAGCGAGGTGTGACTCCATATATACATATTTAACTTCCTTCTTATTTATTTCGATATTTCAATGTTTGATCATTATTTCCCTGAAGGCTGCTCGCGCACCCCTAGGGGTACAGTTTGAGAACCACTGGTGTAAAATAAGCCTGTACTTTTACGTGAATGTTGATATCATGATCATAGCCATGGGACCTCCATTGTTACGTGGAATCCGAATCACGCTTTCAATTTAAAAGCATGCCAGCCTTGGTCGGGATTTGAATCGGGGCCGCCATAGTTCTTCCCTTGAAACAATTGAGAAAACAAGTGTATTCACTGTTCATATGCACTTTCCATCCCGGCCTTGTTGTCTGCCTTCCATACTGTGCGATGGTATTCAGAAGTTCGATGACAGTACCTAAGGTTAGATGTAGACACGAGTTAATGACTAGTGGTTCGCGGCAGGACAATATAGCCATGCTTCAGGGACTTGCTTACCATTAGGAAATGTTTCTGTGAGTTATTGACATTCTGAGAAGTTGGCTCTAATTGTTATTTACTGTACGTCTCTGATTGCTACGGCTTCCGGGAGGGAAGAAGAGAAGGCGGTACAAGCCACTACAAAACAATTGCACGTTGCCAGGCGACCAACAGTCTGACGGACGGCCCCGTACTGGAAGGAAAATTCCCCGTGTAGTACGTTCATAGAACCTCAGCTGTCTTTTGTTTGCAAACTATACAAGTACTGGATTTTCAGACATTAAAAAAGATTGAAAAGGTAGGCAGAAAGACATTTAAAATGTATAACATGGGCAGTAAAAGAGGTCATAAACAGCAATATTATTTGTAAAGAAGTACGACTCCTGAGTTGAATTGCCAGCGTACTAGCCTTCTGTTCAGAGGGCCCTGGGTTCAATTTCCGGCTGGGTGAAGGTTAACTTCTCTAGCTCGGAGGTGGGGGGCTCGTGTTCGTTTTCACACATTTACACAGAACACACCACCACAGTGCAGAGGTTCTCAAACTATTATGAGACTGTACCCCTCACTCAGGGCTAAAAGTTCTATGTACCCCCACGAAATAATTCTTAATTCAAACTTTTTAAAAAAAATGAGTACCTGGCTAATTATCAAGGCATTGTAATTGATTAAAAAGAATTATTTTAAATAAAACATCGTAAATAAAACGAGATTGTGAAATTACATACATTTTATAACCCATCACAAGAAATTTAAGAGCTTTTATTTTATTTTACAATTAGCTTTACGTCACACCCACATAGATGGGTCTGATGGCGACGATGGGATAGGAAAGTCCTAGGAGTGGAAAGAAAACGACCGTGGCCTTAATTAGGTACAGCCCCAGCATTTGCCTGGTGTGAAAACGGGAAACCACGGAAAACCATATTCAGGGCTGCCGACAGTGGGATTCGAACCCACTCTCTCCCGGATGCAAGCTCACCTGTCTCCAGTTCAGCACTGGCGGAGCTGTCTCTGTAGCAGGGGTCTAATCACTTGCGCGCGGAGTCACTGTAGGGGACAGTATATGAAAATTGCGCCGTGTAGTCGTTTTTCACATTTCCTTTTCCATCTTATAGAGCAAATGTTGCAAAATTTGGGTTGGGAAGTTAGGAAACAAACAGCTCGACTAAGCGGTAACCAAGCAGTCAGTGAAGACATGTCCTGGATTGACAATAGTTGACGAATAAGCTTGATCGGACTTTTTAAGGGTAGGAAAGATAATAATTTGAAGTTAAAGTTGGAATTCAAGAAGACAAATAGAGGTAAATATTAATTTAGGCCTATAACAGAGGCGCTCAGCTGGGCACCCGTTGAGGCTAGCCCAGTGCGGCCGGGCTGGCGTGACGTAAATGCGGGCAGCTTGCGTAGCAAGCATACTTCACAGTGATGCGACAGAACGAACACACTTTGCAGGGAAGGCAGCAGTGACTTCGATTGTGATTACGGAGATCTCCTCCACTACTCATCGAAATGTTGATGGGGTACAACATTTAAAATACAACGCTATAATCGCAAAACAATTACCTTTTCAAGATATTCCGGTTTGATTTATACTGTGCTCGATATAAACAGTCGGTTTTATTTTCTTCTATTTATTCATTCAAAGAAACCTGACACGTTATAATTTTTGTCGTGCAATCTACAAAGGTTTAAACGGACAAGCTACCATTTACAATTCCTTGGGTGGAAATGACACCTTCCACTTAAAAAAATACATCATTCATGTTATTCATTAAGGAAATAATAATATGATTACATCATTCAACAAGTTTACTGCTTGATTCTGCACAGTGTTGTAGTGTTGTGTGGCTTTCTCTGGTCCCTGAATTTCTGAAAATATTATTTAAAACTTATCAGGCATGCGATGATAATAGCTACCCTCTAAATGGCGAGGGAGTTTCGTCATGAGTGAGGATATAAGATATTTAGTATTCAAGATTAAAGTACAATAATTTAAATGCATCTACCAAATAGACGTACAGTATGCTTTCAAATAAATAACCTAACTGATTTTATTTCCGGTAAGTAGGATTCGATTGTTGGTGAATTTATCAGATCATTTAAACCTAAACAACCGAAAGCCACAGATTATCCACTTTAACTTCGTATAATATTAGAGGTCCGCCTCTGTGGTGTAGTGGTTAGCGTGATTAGCTGCCACCCCGGAGGCCCGGGTTCGATTCCCGGCTCTGCCACGAAATTTGAAAAGTGGTACGAGGGCTGGAACGGGGTCCACTCAGCCTCGGGAGGTCAACTGAGTAGAGGTGGGTTCGATTCCCACCTCAGCCATCCTGGAAGTGGTTTTCCGGCGAATGCCGGGATGGTACCTAACTTAACGCCACTTCCCCTCTTCCTTGCCTATCCCTTCCAATCTTCCCACCCCTCCACAAAGCATAGCAGGTGAGGCCGCCTGGGCGAGGTACTGGCCATACTCCCCAGTTGTATCCCCCGACCAAGAGTCTGAAGCTCCAGGACACTGCCCTTGAGGTGGGATCCCTCGCTAAGTCCGAGGGAAAAACCGAACCTGGAGGGTAAACAGATGATGATGATGATGATAATAATAATATTAGAAATGTTTCTAAAGCACCTCTCAATATGCAACAGTAAAAATTACACGTACAGTACATTATAAAATATTTGAGTTTGTAGGTCTAACCCTTTATTGCATCCGCTCAATCCGCGAAATTCGCGCACTCGGGCGTCGCAGTGCCTCTCACAAAAATTCGTACTTCGAGTATATCCGGCAGAAAAAGGACGTTGAAGAATGGCAATCTGGCAACACTGTAACTCTGTCAGCAAACACTACTCGTGCTGTACAGTTGGTGCAGTGGATAGAGTTTTAGGTTGGCATGCAGGAGGTCGAGGGTTCGATACTGGGTTGAGGCGCATTTTTTTATTTGCAAATTTCCATCGGACATTACATACTGTAATACAGTAAGACACCGAACCTTAGGTCACATGTATCCTACATTTACAACATTTTTTTAACGCTGAACACAACAAATACTTTGCTAGGCCTACTGATAACGTAAGGCCCTAACAAAATGTAATGGACCTGAACGAGGCAAGAATAATAGTTGGTACTAATCTATGAGACCATTCGAGGAGGGTGCGAATAATTCACGCCCACGACGTGTAAAGGGCGTTTTTCAAAGCTGACCAATGAAAACGGTTGTTCGTCCATTTCTAGGATCGTAGTATGTAAGTGCAAATGGTGTCTAGAGAACCCGCTGCAATCGCTGTTGACGATTAAGATGCCAGATACCACACCACGTGGACTACATTTACGAAATAAAAAACATACGCTTCAACCCAGAATCGACCCCTCGACCTCCTGCATCCTAACCCAAAACACTATCCACTGCACCAAGTGTACAGCACGAGTGTTATGTGCTGAAAGAGTTAGTTACCGTACATGTGGTTACAGTGTTGCCAGATTGCCACTCTTCAACGTCCTTTTTTCTGCCGGATATACTCGAAGTACGATTTTTTGTGAGAGACATTTATTGCTGGCATGTGAGGAGTCGCGCTGCGACGCCCGAGTGCGCGAATTTCGCTTCACCCTGTATATAAAGTGCAATGAACATAAAAATAACTTATTTCTTACAACGTAAATTGAAAATGACGCGGATTTCTGCCATCATCCATTCATTATTTTCTGCCTTCATTTCAAACTTGAATATCGCCGCAGTGGTCGAGAGTGAGTGGGAGAACTTCGCCCAACCTTCACGGTCTGTGACGTCACTGCGCTCATCGCCCGCCTCCCGCCCGCTTATAGCGCTGGGCGCCCGCGGGGTGGAGTGCCCAGCGTAAGCACCTCTGATTTATAGGATGAGGAATGAGGGACTTAAATAATTTAACAAGGGAAATTTTCGATACAAGTTCTTTGAAAATATTTAACGAAACGCTAGGTAAACAGCTGCTAGGAAATTTGCCACCTGGGTGGCAGCCCTAAATGCAGATCAATGATCATTGACACAGAGACGTAGAACTGTTTGCTGTTGGCAGAAATGCTGTGCGTCTTACCAGTAACTTGTCACTCGTCTAGGAATTTAAAATATTCATACCATTAACTTAGCACACGTCCATGAATTAAGACCGTGAGTGCGACAGGCTTCGGCAGCCGGCACAGTTCCTGTCCTCCCCGCTAGATGGGGCTTCATTCATTCCATTCCTGACCCGGTCGAGTGACTGGAAACAGGCTGTGGATTTTCATTTTCACCACTAACTGTATACTCATGTTTTCTTATAATACAGTGCTGAAAAATTACACGTTACGATTTCACTCGGTATGAGTGAAAGCATAAGCATGTTTACAATACGCACTTTAGACCTGTGTCTGAAACACACAGAGGCGCTAAAACCAGATCAGATTCGATCAGGAGGCTTTTGTCGTGTCGATCAGTTTATCATCACTTGTAAGGTCGGCGGCTTGTAGACAGCATCCGTACGACTGTGGTAAACACGACAATTGTAGGCCTACACAATTCTGCTACTGACCGCATTGCTGCAACAAGGACGGACGACAAGTGGTCGTTGCCACTCGTGTCGGATTGAATCAGAGTGATGTCGGTACTGTTGTAAAAAAAAGTTCAGGGAGGCACAACGGTTGCTGATGAACAACAGATGGGACGCCCACGGACAATAATTTGCAAGGAGGAGCAGTATTTGTTGCTTTTAGCATACCGTAGGCCCACTGCTACCGCCACCTCATTCCACCAGGATCTTCGGAGGGCCACCGGAGTGAATTTGTCAGATCAGACAGTGCGAAATCGGCTGCATGACGGAGGACTGATATCAGGAAGGCCTGTGCCGCAAGCTCCTTTTAAATCACACCGTGGGACAGCTCGTGTGTAGTGGGTGACAACTCACGGGGCATAGCATCAGCAACAGTAACAGTGGAAGCGTACGCTTTTTTCTGTACCCATACAACAAGAGCGTTCGAGTCTCTGGAGACGATCCGGTGAGAGACAGAACGAAACCTTCATGCTGGAACGTTATTAGCAGCAAAGAGAGAGAGAGAGAGAGAGAGAGAGAGAGAATTTGAATTTGAATTGAATTGAATTTATTGATAATGATGATATACATGCCACTGAGGCTGAAAAGCCCCTTTATGTAGCGTCTACTTATAACACAATACAAGTTTATGAATATACTAACTACATTTTATAATATTAAAATATCAAATTAAACATTAAACTTAAAATTAAACTTAAAATTAACATACAGATACCAATTCCAATAAAGTTAAAACATAAATCATATAAGAAGTAATAAAGCATATCATTCGATTTTTTAATATTTTAGGCTACAAGAATCTCAGGAATATAAAAAACAGAAACAATTTTCTTAGAAATATACATATTTCTTATTATTGGACACAAGAATACCTGATCTCAGCCTCTTGCGTACTCCTCCAGGAAGATAGATGTTAAGGACTGCTTTAGTTGGGTGCAGTTCCTGTCATTTGCGAAACGGTGAAGGTTAAAGACATTGAAGATACGGGATGCAGTGCAAACAAAGGATTTGTTAAATTTAGTGGTACGATGAAGGGGAATTTGAAGGGTAGTTTTTGTGAACCTATTATCTCTGTTATGTACTGACTCCATAGATTTAAATGCATTATATAGGTAGGGTGGGGTCTTCAGTTTGAGAATTTTGTGCGTAGCAACGGCTACTGAGATTTCCCGTCGTTCATGGAGTTTCAACCATTGCAGCTGAATGTGATAGGGTGTTATGTGTTCATCACGCCTGGCATTTGTCACGTAACGAACACATGCGTTTTGCACCCTCTGTAGTTGTATGTTCAAAGTTTCGGATAAGTCGTTGTATACGACTGATCCATAGTCAATTATGGGGAATATAAGACTTTGAACAAGTAGTTTCCGCATAAAAGGTGGTGTACATGACACGTTACGTTTCAAAATATGCATGGATGACACAACTTTTCTGATCACATTTGACGTATGATCAGACCAGGATAGGGTTCTGTCGAAAATGAGTCCTAGATTGTTAACGGTGTCACTATAATGGATATCTGAATCTAGAATTTTTATTGGTGGGAGGGATTTGAGGTCAACAGTTTTCAGGAGTTTTGAGTAACCTATGCAAATAAGCTGGGTCTTAGCCACATTTAATTGGAGATTATGATTTGCGCTCCATTCGATCAATCGAGAGATATCATGGTTGAAATGCATTATACAAGAAGGTGCGTTAGTGGGACTGAAGTGGAAGTAAGCTTGTAAGTCATCAGCATACATATGGAAAGTACTACTTTTAAAGACTTCAGAAATGTCATTAATATAAATAGAAAAGCATAAAGGACCGAGGACTGATCCTTGTGGTACGCCACAGTTTACTGATTCCCAGATAGAGGATCGTCCGTCAACAAATGTAACTCTTTGTGATCTACTTGATAGATATGATTCAAACCAAGATAGAGCACTCTGCGAGAAACCAATTGACTTCAACTTTGCAAGAAACAACTCATGATTAACAGAGTCAAATGCCTTAGAGAAATCAAAGAGACATAAGATAGTAAGCTGTCTCTTATCGATGGCCGCGCGTATATCGTCCGTAACTCTCAGCAGAGCCGTAGTAGTACTATGGCCTTTCTTGAAGCCAGATTGGTAGGGATTTAGGATGTGATATTTAGACATATATTCACATATCTGCTCATGAACAATTCTTTCTAATGCCTTACTAAGTGCACAGAGGATATTGATAGGCCTAAAATCACTACAGACTGTTGGGATTTTCTTTTTGGGCACAGGACGTACATTGGCACGCTTCCATTCTGAGGGATACACTCCATTCTGTAGAGAGAAGTTAAATAAATGCACAAGGGCAGGAAGAAATATGTCAATGCAATTAGAAATCATGGATATTGAGATATTATCTGGACCTTTAGCTTTAGTTCGAATTGATCTGACTGCTTTTTCTACTTGTGAAGGGTGTACGTACATGAAATAGAATTTATCTCTGTTACTTGGAGTGACAGATCTATAATGTTTGGTAGTTTCTGATACTTTCGGAGAGTTGAAGTTAGAGACTGATGCCATATAATATTCACTTAATTCGGATGGAGTAACAGGCATCTGGCTATCTTGAGAGTGACTGGCTCCAATACCAAGTGATTTTGCAGCACGCCAAGAAGCTGAGGTGCTCTTACAGTTACGGAAGATGTTGTACGTATACTTCACTTTAGCGTTTCTAATGACTTGTTTTGTCTCATTACGCAAGACCCTGAATTGCTCGTAATCATCTGGAAGTTTTGTTTTAATAAATTTCTTCCTAGCTCTGTCCCGTTTACTTATCAAGAGAGAGAGAGAGTGGTGTGGTGTGGGGTGGGGTGTGTGTGTGTGCGTGTGACACGCCTCTAATGACCGGTCTAGTACACAGAGACAACATCCTCCAACCTGCAGTTACAGGATTTGCTGTCACTATGAGCGAGGCTTTACAGTAGTGTATGATAAATAATACTCGTGACCATCGAGGCAGAATGGTCAGTCAGTTCGTTGAGACTCATGCCATACAGCGAATGGTGTGGTCGGCATATTCTGCGGATGTGAACTTTGCTCAAAATACAAGGCATAAACTTAAGAGAGCAATTACCCACAGCCCTGATCCTCCTACTAACATTCAGCAACAGGAGCTGATCCAAGATCCCCAAAACAAGTTAGATTCTTTGGTTCTGAGTATGCCTCGATATGTTCAAGAATGCCTCAGGGCCCGGGATGGGTACACACGCTACCGGTCCACTACACAATGAAGGATATTTGCGTTCAAAATCCCATATTGCCAATTTTGCAAAACGAGAACTGCAGTAAATCAGATGATGCAAAACTTTTCTTCAGCTCTGTAACAACAAACGCTTTTCAGAAAAGGGATTCTACTTATATCCCTTTTCTTCAATGTATTAATCAGGTCTTCAATATATTGTTTGCGTTTTCTCAACTTGGAATTCTTTTTAGTAGCATTATCTTCGTCATTCATTTTAATGTACCCGTACGTTCTTGGATGTGTCTGAATGACAGAGTCCACAAATTTATAAATATGAGGGTGAACGCAGTCAAAATAAAGCGAAAAAGCCGTATGAAGCGTATAGGCTACATTCCTTTGTCGTTCTCTTAGTTGTAACAGTATCCAAAGCCCAAATCTCGGGGAAGAATGATAAACCAGTTTTCTATCAATTTAGTAACTAAATAATCAGCGAAGTTTGCACGTCTCTGATTATCTAGTCGGATACTTATCATATTTCAACAAAAGCATTTGCGACTGCTACGGAGTTGAAATGAAATGGCGTATGTCGTTTAGTGCCGGGAATGTCACCAAGTGCAGGTCTCTTTTCGATGTGACTCCCGTAGGCGACCTGCGCTTCCTGCTGCTGCTGCTGCTGCTGCTGCTGCTCGTGACGATGATGGTGAAGAGGAGGATGATGAAGACGACACATACATCCAGCCCCCGTGCCAGTGAAATTAACCAATGATGGTTAAAATTTCTGACCCTGTCTGGAATCGAACCCGGGACCCCTGTCACCAAAGGCCAACATGTTAACTATTTAGCCATGGAGCTATGGGTGTGAGAAAAGTTAAACAAAATATCAACTTGCAGCCATGAAGAGGAATTAACCATACACCGTTCAAATGCTCTCCCCTTCTGGGAATCGAACCCCCGGGTCCAACGATCGCACGATCAGTACGCTGACCATTCAGCCAGGGAGCTTGACTACTAATATATTAGGCAAATACAGTAGGCATATAATTATGCTCTAACACCTCAAATGCACGTATAGATAAGTTGAATTTTTAACAGTGGCAACAATACTGTAACATCGCCTGTAACAGACCACGCTTCTCGATAGATTCGGGCTCCATAATTAACGTCACGACAGATGTGGGCCACACTATATAAGGCTAGATTTACATTGGCACTGTAGTGCATAGCTAAGAATCACTGCCTGCTCGATCTGCATCCAATGGCTGCAGCCATTGGGTGCATATCGAGCAGTGCTAAGAGTAGACCGGTGGCGATTCGAATTATTAAACATAATCCCAGAATTGATCCGTAGTTTCTTCAGGCGGAAATGTTGGAAGGGGCAGGTAGGTCAACTAAGGCGTTGTTTGAAATTTTAAACAAGGGATGGATACACGTATAGGTTTAAAACCAAACCAAACCCCATGGCGGAATAGCCCCGAAGGGCCATGAGCTACCAATCGACCGCTTCTCGGCTCCTTGGCTAAATAGCGTGCTGGTCTTTGGTCACAGGGGTCCCGGGTTCGATTTCCGGCAATATCTGGAATTTTAACCATAATTGGTTAATTCCGCTGTATGTGTCGTCTTCATCATCATCATCATCATCACGACGCTTAGATAGCTTACGGGCGTCAAATCAGAAGACCTCCATCTGGCGAACCGAACTTGTACTCGGACGCTCATGGCACTAAAATCCACACGCCATTTCATTTTTTCATTACTTACTATTATTATTATTATTATTATTATTATTATTATTATTATTATTATTATTATTATTATTATTATTATTATTATTATTAAATCTACTGACTCGACACTGGCGTGTTGGAGCATACTCAAATACCGCCAGAGAGAACCTGTTAACTTGAGCTCAGAAGGCCAGCGCTCTACCGCCTAAGCTATTCTTCTTCTTCTTCTTATTCTTGTACTGTTTCTCATGGAAGGTTGGTGATCATCATAGAGTAAGTTGTTCTATTGGTTGCTGTATCGTGGATGTCGCAGGTGCTGCCATCATCAGTTGTAGCAGGCTGTGTCTTGTCATTTCGAGAGATGTGACTGAAATATGCAGGGGCTGTCGAGCCGAGGCGGTAAAGACGTGCTCGGTTCACCTGGAAAACGCGAGTTCGATTCCCCGTCAGGAAGTCGAGAAATTTAAGAAACGAGATTTCCACTTCCGGAGGAGCACATGGCACTAAGGCTCACTCAGCCTACACCAGAAATGTGTACCAGGTTAATTCCTCCCGGGTGGCAAAGGCGCCAGGGGCGTAGAACTAACCACTCTGCCTCAACAAGAGCCGAGGTTACGCTTAGTTGAAGCCTCCTCCTCTCCAAAGGTTTTCATTGCTTGTGCGGAGATGGTTTTGCTTCTGGACTAGAAAACCAAGAATCGCGACCGAGACCACACGACACCTCGTAATCTGCAGGCCTTCGGACTGAGCAGCGGTCGCTTAGTAGGCCACGGCCCTTCGGGGTTGTTTCACCGTGTGGGGAGTGGGACCGCGTTTTAAGACTTCACATAATTTCCTGGTTCGACGAAGTGCCTACTTGTTGGCGACGTGAGATCTTGAACATCCTGCTATACATCCTTATTTCAGAGTCCTGTAGTTCGTTGTCTGAGGAAGCCTTCAAGTGCCATCCTTGGTCACCGAAAAGCAGAAGTAACACACAACAAATCCTGACATGCCAGCGAGTTTCTTTGTCTAAGGTCATGGTTCGGCACAAGAAGGTTCAATTTCAGACACTCGCTTCTTGCGGTCACTCGGCTATTAGTGATTGTTTTCAAACTAATCACGCGTTCCGAGATAATCTGACAAGTTCTCTATTGTTGCACCGGAAACGCCTCGCTCTGTGTTCATATCTCGTTACAACACCGTGGGAACAGTTCCACAAGCAGACCGTGGAAATGGGGCTGTGTTGTACACCTCTCGTTATGAGATACGGCCTTACGTGTGAGGCAATCGTTTGAGCGTTTCTGAACGAACTTTGGGCTGCAGTTGATCAACACGTAGAGTTTTAATGCCAATTGTCTGGGGTGAATGTGAATGATGATAGACGAGACGATTTATCCAGAAAAATAGAACAGTTATTAAATAATAATAATAATGATCAAGATCAAGAGCAAGAAAACTGGAAGTAGCATACCAACTCAACGAGAAGAATCTCTGAAGGAAAACGAAAATCAAACACTACAACACAGTAATCAAACCAGAGAGTCTGTATGCCACAGAATGGATGTTCTCTATGAAAACTGGTGAAATAGAAGAGATAGAGAAAAAAAGAAAGGAAAATATTGAGGAAAATTTGGGTCCATTGAAAACGAAGGAAGGACTGTTTAGACATAGGAGGAATAAAGATCTATCCAAGGATGAAGAAAATGAAAGGCTGTTAGACACGATCAAAAAGAGGAGAATTAAATTTTTTGGTCACATAATGAGGATGGATAACAGTAGATTGACAAAACAAGTGTTTAGCCATGTTCACAAGAGCAAGAATGGCAACCAGTGGATCCGAGGAGTAAAAAGAAAGATATGACAAAGATTGGAATAGCAAAGCAGTCATCTCCGTATAGGCCATGAAGGCACTTGGAGGGGTGGAAGGTAAGGGCTTCCACTATCCGTAACCTCGGCACTTGATGGGCCACCTTTGGCCCCAAGAATTAACCTGGTACTCATTTTTTTGGTGTAGGCTGAGTGAACCTTAAATTTTACGACTTCCTGACCGGAATTCGAACCCACGTCCTTCCGGGGAAACCGAGCACTCCTTTACCGCCTCGGCCAGACAGCCCCTCAGATTAGAATAATGTAATACAAGACAGAACAACTTTCAGAAGATTGATACAAAATTTGAAGGGTTTCGAGGAGAAGGAAAAGAGGAGAGGTAATAATAACATCTGGACTCACGAGAGGATGAATCAGCAAAGTGAAAGGATGAAAAACTATTCGAAGTCAAGAAAAGAAGGATTAAGATGAATGCACAGGGTTACTATCGCGTGGTCCTTAGATGGCCAAAATCGAAGAATGAATAAATATATAAATAAATAAATAAATAAATAAATAAATAAATAAATAAATAAATAAATAAATAAATAATAGATTAAATCAGAGTGGTCCGCCTCTGGGGCGTAGTGGTTAGTGTGATTAGCTGCCACCCCCGGAGACCCGGGTTAAATTCCCGACTCTGCCACGAAATTTGAAAAAGTGGAACGAGGGCTGAAACGGGGCCCACTCAGCCTCGGAAGGTCAACTGAGTAGAAGTGGGTTGTATTCCCACCTCAGCCATCCTGGAAGTGGTTTTCCGTGGTTTTCCACTTTCACACCAGCCAAATGCTGGATTTGTACCTTAACTGAGGCCACGCCCGCTTCCTTCCCACTCCTAGCCTTTTTCGATCCCATCGTCGACATAATACATACCTGTGTCGCTGCGACGTAAAGCAGCTTGTAAAATAATAATAATAATAATAATAATAATAATCGTACGCCTCTGTGGTGTAGTGGTTAGCGTGATTAGCTGCCACCCCCGGAGGCCCGGGTTCGATTCCCGGCTCTGCCACGAAATTTGAAAAGTGGCACGAGGGCTGGAACGGGGTCCACTCAGCCTCGGGAGGTCAACTGAGTAGAGGTGGGTTCGATTCCCACCTCAGCCATCCTGGAAGTGGTTTTCCGTGGTTTCCCACTTCTCCTCCAGGCGAATGCCGGGATGGTACCTAACTTAAGGCCACGGCCGCTTCCTTGCCTATCCCTACCAATCTTCCCATCCCTCCACAAGGCCCCTGTTCAGCATAGCAGGTGAGGCCGCCTGGGCGAGGTACTGGTCATACTCCCCAGTTGTATCCCCCGACCAAGAGTCTGAAGCTCCAGGACAATGCCCTTGAGGCGGTAGAGGTGGGATCCCTCGCTAAGTCCGAGGGAAAAACCGAACCTGGAGGGTAAACAGATGATGATGATGATGATGATAATAATAATAATAATAATGATAATGGTTTTACGTCCCACTAACTACTTTTACGGGTTTCTGAGACGCCGAGGTGCCGGAATATTGTCATGTAGAAATTCTTTAACGTGTCGGTAAATTTACCGACACGTGGTTGACGTATTTGAGCACCCTCACATACCACCGTAATGAGCCAGAATCGAACGAGCCAAATTGAGCTCAGAATGTCAGCGCTCTACCACCTGAGCTACTCAACCTGGGAGTATGGGTTTAGCCCTGTTTTACGACCAGATGCCCTTCCTGACGCCAACCCGTTGTGGAGGGATGTATCCAATATTGTACGTTTCTGTGGTGGTTTGTCTTGTGATGTGTTCTATGCAAATGAAGATCTATGTTAGGGAATATACCCCCCCCCCCCCTGTGGATCAGTGGCACAGTGTTGGCCCCCGGATCCCAAGATAGCGGGTTCAAACCCGGCAGAGGTAGTCGGATTCTTGAAGGGCGGGAAGGGCGGAGGAAAGTCCATTCGACACTACATGTCGTACGATATCGGCATGTAAAAGATCTCTGGAGACACATTTGGTGTTGACCTGACAAAATTAATTAAAAACTCAGCCATAGACGCCCAGGAGAGATTTGGTTAATTATTCCATCTAATAGGCCTAGAGTAAAACGAAATGTCGAAACTGACGAGCAAGCAGCGAGATGGTGTTAAATTAAAATGCTTGCGCATGGTAGCCGAGGCGGTACGAGTATGATTTTGTGTGTGAAGGAATGAACCAGACGCAGTCAAAATCTCCGACCCTCTGGGAATCGAACCCAGAGCCCTCTGAACTGAAGACACTAAGGCTGGCCATTATTCGGTCAAGGATCTGAACAACAACGACATCACGATCATAATAAAATAACATGTTAAGACGTTCCAATACAGTAATTAAGTAATATTTTACACTGTGCTTTACGTCGCACCGACACAGATAGGTCTTATAGCGACGATGGGATAGGAAAGGCCTTGGAGTTGGAAGGAAGTGGCCGTGGGCGTAATTAAAGTATAGCCCCTACATTTGCCTGATGTGAAAACAGGAAACCACGGAAAACCATCTTCAGAGGTGCCGACAGTAGGGTTCGAACCCACTATCTCTCGGATGCAAGCTCATAGCCGCGCGCCCCTAACCGCACGGCCAACTCGCCCGGTAAGAAAGAAAGAAAGAAAGAAAGAAAGAAAGAAATAAAGAAAGAAAGAAAGAAAGAAAGAAAGAAGGGAAATCAACAAAAAATCATTGGATGCAGATAACTAGAAGGAATACATAAGCGCATGCGGGATTCAATGAGACGGTGGGTTGATGCATGCTACATTTTGAATATTTCATATGAGAAAGAGTTTCATGTAGTATGCTGGTACGTTCTGTTCCTGAGTGTCCCCCATTATTATTATTATTATTATTATTATTATTATTATTATTATTATTATTATTTACAAGTTGCTTTACGTCGCACCGACACAGATAGGTCTTATAGCGACGATGGGATAGGAATGGACTAGGAATGGGAAAGAAGCAGCCGTGGCCTAATTAAGGTACTGCCCCAGCATTTGCCTGGTGTGAAAATGGGAAACCACGGAAAACCATCTTCAGGGCTGCCGACAGTGGGGTTCGAACCCACCATCTCCCGAATAATGTATACTGGCCGCACTTAAGCGACTGCAGCTATCGAGCTCGGTCTCCCATTATTAATGTACAATGTAGAGTTGTAGAAAATGAGTTCTAACATGGAAATACAGCGTTTCCAGACCCATGCTACAACTAAAATGTTTTCATGCCTCCCCTGAAGGGGGAGGCGGGCCTCCTAGACGGTGACATCGTCTCTCAGGCCGGGAGATTTGTATCGGAGAAGATTTGCGGAGAAGGTGAGAGGAATGGCGGCTGTAGCCTATACTACGAACTGTCCCGGCATTCGCCTTAGTGCAGGAGAATGGAAAACAACGGAAAACCATTCTCAGGACAGCCGGCGGTGTGGACCAGCCCCTCTCCGTCTCCCGAATACAGAGGCGTAGAACCACGGCAGAGCCACGACCACACCTCCTCTGCTCGATTGGTTGGTCGGAGTGCAGAGCTATCGGACCAGCCGAAGTCCACTCTGCAACCACGGACCGTTCCAGACCCATATAACGCATTTTCTTCTTCTACGTGTGCGGAATGTTTGACAGTAACTTATTCTTACACCCTGTACATTGCACCACTGAAAGATTATGTTGGTGTAATACCCTACAGGCTTTTTTACATTTTCACAGCGATAGTGAACTTCCATATCTCTGGTCTGAAAACGAAGCAATTTCCCATGTCCAAAGAGTTGGGGTTAGGGATTCCAACATGGTTCCGGCACTTGGAATTCATTGTTGAGCTCGGGTAGGTATTCAGTCCTCTCAGACTCGAAAATGACCTTTCTGCTGCAGAAGTTGACGTTCGGATCGTTTGTAGGAATCAAATGAACTTTAACAACTCTGGAAAAATGGTTTTCATTTACTTAGGTTTGGAACACGCGACTCTTCCCCAAATGATGTGAGTAAAGATCTGGTAAGGACTTTTGCGGATGATCTTATACTCTATTACAGGGCCTATCAGGGTGCATGCACTGTGCACGGTGCAAAAGACGACTTCGCTTGGTTGACCAGAGTGCAGACCCCCACTCCTCGATTTGGAGCAATAGCGCTGTCTCTCTCTTTCCCCGCACCTGTCTCGCTCGCTCCGCCTGCCTCCCTCTTCCTCACGTGCTTCGTAACGCTCCAAATCCGAGCCGAGTTGAGCCGAACTTAGCCGAGTAGCCCAGAGACGAAGCGTTGGTCCAAGCCGAGCCGAATGGGACCGATGCACTGTGCACTGGAACTCTGCGCCTCAAACTGCACGCGTGAGATTTTGGGCTTTTGAGAGGCCCTGCTGTATAGAGTAGTAAATGAGTTGTAGGATTGTGAGCAACTGCAGGGGGAATTAAACAATCTAGCAAGATGGACAACAGACAATGATATGAATGTAAATGGGATGAAACGTCATGTTGTAAGTTTCACTAAGAGGAAAAGTCCTCTAAGTCGTAATTATTGTGTTGATGGGGTGACAGCACCTCATGGGGAAAACTGTAAGTATCTTGGCGTTAATATAAGCAATGATGTTCATTGGGATAATCATATATTTTTTTTTTTTGCTAGGGGCTTTACGTCGCACCGACACAGATAGGTCTTATGGCGACGATGGGATAGGAAAGGCCTAGGAGTTGGAAGGAAGCGGCCGTGGCCTTAATTAAGGTACAGCCCCAGCATTTGCCTGGTGTGAAAATGGGAAACCACGGAAAACCATCTTCAGGGCTGCCGATAGTGGGATTCGAACCTACTATCTCCCGGATGCAAGCTCACAGCCGCGCGCCTCTACGCGCACGGCCAACTCGCCCGGTGATAATCATATTAATGAAGTGGTTAAGAAAGGTTACAGATCTCTTTGCATGGTTATGAGAGTACTTAGTGGTTGAAGTAAGGGTGTAAAGGAGAGGGTGTATAAGTCTCTGGTAAGACCGTAGTTAGAGTATGGCTCCAGTGTATGGAACCCTCACCAGGACTACTTGATACGGGAACTGGAAAAAAAATCAAAGTAAAGCAGCACGATTTGTTTTGTGTGATTTCCGACAAAGGAGTAGTGTTACTAAAATGTTGCAAAGTTTGGGCTGGGAAGACTTAGGAGTAACGAGACGAGGTGCTCGACTACGTGGTATGTTTCGAGCTGCCGGTGGTGAGTTGGCGTGGAATGTCACAAGTAGAAGAGCACGTTTGAGTGGAGCTTTTAAAAATAGGAAAGATCATAATATGAAGACAAAGTTGGAATTCAAGAGGACAGATTCAGGGAAATATAGATTTATAGGACGAGGAGCAAGGGATTGGAATAAATTATCAAAGGAAATGTTCGACAAATTTCCAAGTTCGTTGAAAAGATTTAAGATCAAGGTAGGTAAACAATTGATGGGGAACCTGTCACCTGGGTGACCGCCCTAAATGCAGATCATTGAGTGATTGATTGATTCATTCATTCATTCATTCATTCAATCATTCATTCATTCATTCATTCATTCATTCATTCATTCATTGATATATGTCAGGTGGCCCGAAGGAACCTAGGCCCCAAAGAATTAGCGCCTCTGGTAGAATTCATTTGCTGAGTGGCTCAGACGGTTAAGACGCTGGCTTTCTGAACCCAGGTTGGCAAGTTCGATCCTGGCTCAGTCCGGTGATATGTGAAGGTTCTCAAATATGTCAGCCGCTTGTTGGTAGATTTACTGACACGTAAAAGAAATAGGATACATGCCATTCACTGTTACTCTAAATACATGGTCGTGGTTTACTGAAGGCTCACAGTCCCCTAACAGGTGGATCCTCGGTGACGAGGGCCTTATGAATCTGAACGCACTCTCGTCATGCCAAGTTCAAGGTTATGCACTCTGCTGTGTAGGGCTAATACCCTAGCATTTCGTTTCCTTTCTCTCTGATATTTATTAATTACACTGTCATTGCCGCGCTAATTCAAGCGGAACAGTAAACAAGGAAAGGAGGGGAAATCTGACATAAATGAGTGAGATGAATAGAGAAGGTAACTTTTCTTCTATACTCTTTAATTCACCGTAGTATATTAGTGGCTAATTTCTCGCTTGTTGGCCTTTAAGTTATCTATATTCTATATTAATTTTTTTTATTAAAACTAAAGTCAGTCAGTCCGGCCATTCTATCCGGTCGATTTCCTTCATTTTTTTAAAAAACTGAAAGTTATTCATGCACAGATTTGTCGTCAGGTACTATAAATCACTTAACGTACGCCTTCCTCAAATTATTTGACTTATTCAATGTTTTGTCTCTTTGAAGCAATCGTATCTTTGGTTCTAATTGAGGTACGGTGTTCGTTTTGGCCTAAGAACACTCAGTGGATCTAGCTCTTTCATTTCAGCTCTTAACTATTCAAATTGATTGATTCTGAGGAAAGTTATGAGTGCACATTCAATTTGACGTTTCATTTCTTCAACATTTTTTCTCATTGAAGCAATCATATATTTCGTTCTAATTGAGGTAAGCAGTTCATTTTGATTTAAAAACACTCAGTGGATCAAGCACTTTCTTTTGAGGTAATAACTACTTAAATTGGTAGATTCTGAGAAAAGTTATGAGTGCATTTGTCTCCATGACGAAGATCTTTGAAGGACTTTTTAACAGTTCGGCGCGTAGTGTTGTTCCAAGGAACGTTTAATTCAATTTCTTTGTGTGATGTATTTTCAAGTGTTTTGTTGACATAATATTACATTCTTTTACCACCGCAGATCAAGTGCTTTATTTCATTAAATCGAAACTTTGCAAATACATCCTTGAGAATAGTAACAAACAACACCATACTTTGTATATTGCGGGCGGAGCCAGCGGGAAACTGCTAGTAACACTTGTGTACTATAAACGACTAATAATAATAATAATGTTATTTGTTTTACGTCCCACTAACTACTTTTACGGTCTTCGGAGACGCCGAGGTGCCGGAATTTAGTCCCGCAGGAGTTCTTTTACGTGCCAGTAAATCTACTGACACGAGGCTGTCGTATTTGAGCACCTTCAAATACCACCGGACTGAGCCAGGATCGAACCTGCCAAGTTGGGGTTAGAAGGCCAGCGCCTTAACCGTCTGAGCCACTCAGCCCGGCTTATAAACGACTGCCAGCAACCCTGGAAGAAGTGGGAGATTAGTTTAGGAATATCTTGTAGTTGTACCTAACTGTTAATATCATGATCACCAAGCGAGTTGACTGTCCGGTTAGGGTCGGGTAGCTGTCAGTTTGCATTCGGCAGATGATGGGTTCGAATCCCATTGTCAGCAGCCCTGATGATGGTTTCCCGTGGTTTCCCATTTTCACACCAGGCAAATGTTGGGGCTGTACCTTAATTAAGGCCACGGCCACTTCCTTCCCACTCCTAGCCCTTTAATATCCTTTCATCACCATAAGACCTATCTGTGTCGGTGCGAAGTAAAGCAACTTGTAAAAAGAAGAGTTGCACAAAAAGCCATCAGCACTGCTGACGCTGGAATTCGAACCCACTATCTCCTGAATACAAGTTCACAGCTGCACGACACGCACCGTGTAGCGTAGCGACGTTAAACCACTAGCAAAGGAAAGAACCATCATCATAACCATGTGGGAGTTTACGCGGAACAAATATTAACACGCAGTGATCCAAGAAGAAGAAGTAGTCGTCATAGTTTAGCTACACACTGTAAGATTATTTATTGAGAAGAAAATGTTGGTTAAGACATAATTATACGAATTGGTCATCTTTAAGATCATAATTTCGCGATGTAAACAAAACACTGTATGCACTGTGTTTACATGGACAAGATAAAAATTATTTTCAGTGCTTTTGTCTCTGGTATCTCAATATTTCTAAATAGTTCTTAGTAGCAACAACCCCAGATGTGAATCATAAAAGTAATATGGCTTTCAGGAAGTTAATTATACTTACTCACTCACTCACTCACTCACTTGTCGGCGCTACAGTCCATGTAGGTCCTTGGCCTCCTTAATCACCTGCCTCCGTTCGTCCAGGTCCTCGGCTTTCCTTCTCCAGCATTTAACTCCCATCTTTCTAAGGTCATCCACGTTGCTACTATGATATAATTTTTCCTTCTTTTACGCCGTTTTTCTCGCCGGGTCGTCACCAAGTTATCCGCTTTTCCTGTAGTATGCCTTAAGGTATCAGTAACATTTGTATTTTTAGAAGGTAGGGGAGTTAACTCTACGCCCAACCCCCAATCTGGAGGACCAGGGTATCACTCTTAGTCTGGATCATCACCTTAGACCTGTCCGGCTTGGGTGGCCCCGGCCCTATCAGGTGCATGTGCTCCCGCCGGCATAGCTCTAAGGATCATTTGAACACGCAAGCCTCCAAACACCCGGCAAAATGTATTTTGCCTTCGGGAGGAAGTTAATTATATATACTTTTGAGTAATCCCCGAGAAGTTTGTATTTTAATCTGTTTAACTCAACAATAGCTGGGATTGTCTTCTTACAGATAAAAGCAACATGATTATGCAACAGTACTCGGCGTATTAATTCCCCCAAAATACCAATTGAGCATTCAAAGAGGAGAAACTGGGTTTATAAAGTACAATGAAAAAAGTTTTGGTGAGTTTAATTGTTAATCTGTTGCAATAAAGCCAGGATTCAATCAATTTGTATCGTGTTGCATGATTTCTTGTAGACCATGTACATTTTCACTGACGTATAATTTATTATTATTATTATTATTATTATTATTATTATTATTATTATTATTATTATTATTATTATTATTATTATTATTACTTGTTTAACGTCGCACTAACAAATCGAAAATTTTCGGCGACAATAGAATGGGTATGGGCTAGGATTGGGAAGGTATCGGCTGTGATTTTTATTGAGGTACAGCCCCAGCACTTGCCTGGTGTGTAAATGGGAAACCACGGAAAACCATCTTCAGGACTGCCGATGGTGAGATTCTAACTCATTATCTCACGAAAGCAAGCTCACAGCTGCGCGACCTTAACCGCACGGTCAACTCCCTTGGTCTAATTATTATTATTATTATTATTATTATTATTATTATTATTATTATTATCGTCTTCAAATACCACACCGCTGGGCTGAGTGGTTCAGACGTTTGAGGCGCTGGCCTTCTGACCCCAACTTGGCAGGTTGGATCCTGGCTCAGTCCGGTGGTATTTGAAGGCGCTCAGATACGTCAGCCTCATGTCGGTTGATTTATTGGTACGTTAAAGAACTCTTGCGGGACAAAATTCCGGCACCTCGGTGTCTCTGAAAACCGTCAAGAAGTTCTTAGTAGGACCTAAAGACAATAACATTTATTTTTAGATCGTTATGCCCTACTCAGGAGCACGGTTGAACTTGCTTAGCTGATGTGTTGGCCTTCTTTTCCTCCAAAAATCTTTTCATCCTCTCGCTGAGCTTCTTCCTTCGTTCTTCTGTCCAAATTATTATTATTATTATTATTATTATTATTATTATTATTATTATTATTATTATTATTATTATTATTATTATTATTATTAAATACCACTGGTTTGAGCCGGGATCTAATCCGCTAATTTGGGCTCAGAAAGCCAGAGCTGGACACTTTATTATACTCGTACTTGAGATGCCGAGAGCGAAAGTCTTCACAGAATATCCACAGCTAACACCAGCAGTGACAAAGTTTTCACAATACCTTAAGACAGCCGGAGAAAGGTAACGAGATGACGTTGATTTATATAACAGCAGCTAATTTCACTTGTCACATAACGTGTGTGCTATTTGTAATAAGTACATTTAAGCAATACCGTGACTTGCCACTAGTTGATCATTATAATTGCAACGTCATTAAAGTTACACTAAATTTTCATTATATACAACACTATCTGATGTAGGCGTACCTGTGCTTCGCTACGGAATTCTCATAAAGACTGTCTTTGTGGTTTTCCCTACTGAAGTCAACATATGTTATAACAATGTCACGATTAAAAGCAATGCTGCCGTATTAAATACTCGATCAATAGAAAAACCGCACATTTTTTTTCACTTTTAACGACTATCACTACGCTGCCGATGTAACAGTCCAAAGTTCCAGTGCTGGAATGACCAAGCCGCAGACAGCCGCGAACACTCCTCTGCCATTATTGCGTTAAGTGTGCACACTGCTCATTCCGATCAGTGTCTCAGAGTAGGTATCGAATAGCTGGAATATTACGATGAACCAGAGTGTTACGCGCCAGTAGTATCAGAAAATTTATGAACCAAATGTATGGCATGCTAAAGAAGAGAGAGGTATAATTCCCCAGTTACTTCCCACCAAGATTGAGGCAGGCTGTTATATTCGGTGTGCAGCAGTAATCCCATCAATCGGAGATGAGTTTCAGCTAAGCGCCTTCCCCTAAGATACCATTTCAACCAGGATGAATAAAACAGCTTATAGCGTAGACTGTAGTTCCTTATTCTCCGACTTTACACACCTATTTTCATTAAATTCTGTTAACCCATTTTATCGTAGCTCGGCGTTGATAGACTTAGCAACAAAAATCGAAATTCATGAATATCTCTGTTATCGTAGCCGGTACGGTAATACCATGTAACTTTAGTTATGTAGTGTTTATCAGTAGGACAAGTAATAACATAAATATTTGATAATTAAATTATAAGCCTTCCCCTAAACTACCATTTCACTCAACGTGAATACAATTATTTATGGCCTAGACTCATTCCCCGACCTTACATAGCGATGTTCATTAAATTCTCTTCAGCCGTTTTCTCGTGATGCGCGTATATACAGACAAACAGACAGACAGAAATTACGGAAAAGTGCATTATTGTGAACACGACCGATACAGAATACCATTCTTTTTAAATTCTGAGAAATGTACAAACTCTTATTATTATAGTATATAGATGGTCGGAAACAACGGGAGTTGGGTATATGACCGTCAGAGGGTTGGTCATACTGATAAATGATTTGAAAAAAGTAGTTCGATATCTCGTGCCGCTGCCATCTTATCAGCTGCTAAAGTTAGCCAATCAGATCGCTTCGCAAGCGAATTCAAATAATGGACTTTGCGAGGCTGTGTTGCTAAATCTGCACGTGACTTGAGACCCGCTTGACAACACCAGTCGAAGAAGGCTTGATCACAATAATAAGGCCGGATTTCCCACCTAATCAATATTTTTATTTATATTCAATTAACAGAAAGTTCATTTTAGATTTCCTATTGACGCAAATTTTACCACAACATTGTATTACTAAAATTTAGAAATAAGTCATCTTAAACTTAGAATAAGTAGTGTCTAACACTGTAATACAGAAATCAAACGAGTGTGTCAAAGGAACATCAATTTCACAACGAACTTTTAGATAATTTTAGACTTTTACAATTATTCTCATTGACGCAAATTTTATCACAACAATGTATCATTTAAACTTAGAAATAAGTCACCCTAAACTTAGAGTAAGTGATGTTTAACACTGTATGTTATTTTAACAAAAACCAAGGTTCTTCAGTAGCTGAAGATGGCCCATTAATAAGGTCGAAACCGGTACTGAAAAATGTTTTAAGTACTTTAAGTACTGTAATATAAATACAAATATTGATTAGGAGGGAAATCCGGCCTTATAATTGTGATGATTGGAACCATCAATGCGGGAAAATATGAAGCTAATAAATTATGAAGAAAGCTTGAGTTGCAATGTGAGTCCAAGTCCATTTTCTGCATGCCACACGGCTGCTCAAATGGCCGATCGCCTAGTGGCTACTCATACCGAGAAATCAGCATCAAACACAAGCAAACCTTGGGTTTCAGCCGGTGTTACTGCAGCGTAGCGTACTTGATGTGGCGCGATCGTATCACATCATAGGTCCGTGTTCCAGAAGATATGAGAACATCTTTCATCCTTCCACCGATCACAGTCCTAGAACATAAATTACGAAGCTTGGCGGATCGACGAAATGAAGTTTGGCTGGAATTTCATAGTAGAGGAGCCATGATTGACAGAACTTGGACCACAGCAAACTTTGAACTTCGTCACATAACGACAAGGTTGTCTGTACATGGCATTCACCATCACCTCTGCACAAGTAAGACACACCGCACCCCAGAGGCTATATGCGTTTGTGAACTCTGAAGAAACGTGTGAAATATACTGTATCATACTGAACTGTGTAAAAAAACTAGTCCGCCTCTGTGGTGTAGTGGTTAGCGGACGCCTGGGTTCGATTCCCGACTCTGCCACGAGGGCTGAAACGAGGTCCACCCAGCTTCGGGAGGTCAGCTGAGTAGAGATGGGTTCGAATCCCACCTCAGCCATCCTCGAAGTGGTTTTCCGTGGTTTCCCACTTCTCCTCCAGCCAAATGACGGGATGGTACCTAACTTAAGGCCACGGCCGCTTCCTTCCCTCTTCCTTGTCTATCCCGTCCAATCTTCCCATCCCCCACATCAGGCCACTGGTCAGCATAGCAGGTGAGTCCGCCTGGGTGAGGTACTGGTCCTCCTTCCCAATTGTATCCCCAACTCACTCACGCTCCAGGGCACTGCCCTTGATATGGTAGAGGTAGGATCCCTCGCTGAGTCCGAGGGAGAAACCAACCCTGGAGGGGTAAACAGAAGAAAAAACGAGCAAAATCTATTAGTGAATATGCAAAGCTAATTGTTAACGAAACAATATTTTGATCATGTATGTGTGCCTCTGTGGTGTAGTGGTTAGTGTGATTAGCTGTCACCCCCAGAGGTCTGCCACGAAATTTGAAAAGTGGTATTAGGGCTGGAACGGGGTCCATTCAGCCTCGGGAGGTCAACTGAGTAGAGGGGGGTTCGATTCCCTCCTCAACCATCCTCAAAGTGGTTTTCCGTGGTTTTCCCCTTCTCCTCCAGCCAAATGCCGGGATGGTACCTAGCTTAAGGCCACCGCCGCTTTCTTCCCTCTTCCTTGTCTATCCCCTCCTATCCTCCCATCCCCTCTTGAGGCCGGCTTGGTGAGGTACCTGTCTTCCTCTCCAGTTGTATCCCCTACCCGAAGTCTCACGCTCCACGATACTGCCCTTGAGGCGGTAGAGGTGGGATCCCTCGCTGAGTCCGAGGGGAAAACAACCCTGGAGGGTAACCGGATAAAGAAAGAAAGAATGTCCATGTGTTTGTTCTCTGCACATCTGTGCGCATTTCCTACATAAAGCTCATGCAGTTGTGAGGAACAGTATTTTCAAAGAAATCAACTTCCAGGCGGAACTATCTTTCCAATAGGTCTGTGCTCAGTCCCACTTTACTTTATGGAAGTCAAAGCTGGGTACTCAGGTTATCTTATTCATATATTGGAAGTACAAACAGATGGGAACAATGGCAGCTCGGTACCCAGGATTTATTATATAAAGAATAAATTAGGAGTGAACCCGATGGATGAAACAATACGTATAAACAGGCGTTGATGGTGATGAGGTGAGTGGAGGAGAACAGGTAACCTAGGAGAATAATAGAACCAGAGGGAAACCAATGCGACAATCGTCACACACAGTTTTAATGATATTTATATATATATTTATTTATTTATTTATTTATTTATTTATTTATTTATTTATTTATTTATTTATTTATTTATTTATTTATTTATTTATTTATTTATTTATTTATTTGCTTGTTCTGGCAAGATTAAGGCCAGTTACCTTCTCTGATATCTAACCACGTTAATACACTATTTATAGCACGACTATTTTTACAAGATACGAATATGCATGGACCTCGATCCAGCGCTCAGAGCCAGGTTGTGATCCCTGACCCACGCAGGAACTGAACCTGGGTCCTCCGGGTAAGGATCTCAACCCATCGGAGACCGCGAGGCCAGCATAGGAATGTAAAACTACAAGCATAAATATATTAAGTCGAACAATTTATGTAAGAAAATCGTACCCTGCCAGCTCCGTCGTCAAATGATAAAACATGTCTCCAACGTTATCTTGAATCGCCATTAACAAGCCTTCGTTCCTATTTGGTAAGTGACCGTGACAGTTGAACAACACGAGTCGGCGAGTTCATGGTATGTGAACTCGGCGCCCTTGAATGCTGGACTTTATGAAATATATTCATTTCCGTTTCCTTTCTACTAAGCGAGCTTCAGTCCATATATTGTTCGCTCCCCAGAATTCAGTAGCGCTGCCACAGGTTACATATCGTAAATAGATAAAATAGTAAGATAGATAGATAGCTGGGCTGAGTGGCTCAGACGGTTGAGGCGCTGGCCTTCTGACCCGAACTTGGCAAGCTCGATCCTGTCTCAGTCCGGTGGTATTTGGTGCTCAAAAACGTCAGCCTTGTGTCGGTAGATTTACTGGCACGTAAAAGAACTCCTGCGGGACACAATTCCGTCACCTCGGCGTCTCCGAAAACCTTAAAAGTAGTTAGTGGGACGTAAAGCCAATAACATTATTATTATTATTATTATTATTATTATTATTATTATTATTATTATTAATTGATAGATACAAGGGTTGATTCACAAGTCCTGGTGGTGGTGATGATTATTGTTTTAAGAGGAAGTACAACTGAGCAACCACAATGTTATATTTCCCGAAAATGAGTACGTTACATGAACTTCGTAATATTGCCGGCAGATGGGATATGGATGCATCTTTCTGACTGTGATTACGCATCCTATGCTAGTTGTCTGAAGTCAGTGGTGTGTAACGGAACTAACCAAACTAGAACAGGCTTTACGTCGCACCGACACAGATAGGTCTTATGGCGAACAGTATTCGTATAAGGACCAAGGGGACCTAGAAGGTTACGCCTTCTCTCTGGCCAGGAGATTTGGCGGTGTTTGGGGATTTGTTGGAGTTGGAAAAGGAAAATATACGGTGTTGTGTTTATTGGGGATGTTAAGGGATTTGGCCTCTTGGCTAAGGCAGTGCTGTTCTCTGGTGCTTTATTAGTGAGAAGTCCATACATGGGTTGTCATATGCAAGAAACAAAGTGTTTTTACAAGATACATAGTGTTTTATGCAAAGTACATAGTGTTTTTATAACCAGGTTACATACGGAGGGGTTTCGCTGGGTTGTGATAGGAGATGGAGTGCTAAGATGTAGTACAAGGATGAAAAGTTTACTAGGGAGGTAAGCAGGAGGTTTAAGAAGTTAGGCGGAGGAGAGGGTGGTGGGCGGTTACTAGGTGGGGGTGGTGGGAGGTTTCTAGGTGGTGGTGGTGGATAGTTGTTGGGTGGCGGTGGTGGTAGACGGGAGTGTGGACTTAGTGGTAGAATAGTGGGTGCTGGCCGGGAGGGTGTTCGGTGGCGGGGTAAGTTAGGTCGATTGTGGATTTGGGGAGGGGAGCGGGAAGGTTCAATCCGGTGGTGGCGTCCATTGAGATGTACTCCATGGTTTATTAATCGCTGGACGTCTTCGGGTGTAGGCAAGTGCAGTAGGTACGTTGGACCGTCTTCGTTACGTATGCGGAAGGCTCTCAGCACCGGGAGTCCTGCCTGCTGGAGCTCTTGGAGTATTGCTGTGACTGGTAGGCGACACAGCTGAATGTGTTGTTCTGGCTGGGTGGTGGTGGCGGCAGCGTTGTATTTGGTTCTTCCTGCTGGTCCGGGGCGGGGGAAGGAGGGGGTGGGTATGTCATCAGATGAGAGGGTTGGGTTGTTACAGTGATGGTTGTAGGAACGTAGGAGGTGGCTTGAATGGAGGTAGTAGTAGTGGTGGTGGTGGTGGTAGTTGTTGTGGTGGTTAGGGAGGTGGAGGGGGGCGGTTGTTGTTGTTGCTGTTCTAACATTATTTTGGCAAGCCGCTTTGCTGAGGTCTTCTATTGGGTACTGCAATCCTCGGAAATAGACACAATTTTCCAACGCCTTCTCAAAGTCTTCCAGTGATGGGTAGAATAGGATGAGTTCCCTTAGGGGTACGCCGTTTTCTCTTGATCTGATGGCGGAGTAAACGCCGGTCGGACGGAGTTCCGTAATTACGTCTTCTACTGGGATTGCTAGGTCAATATCACCGAGAGAGATGGTATACATTGTAGGGGAGGCCGACTTCCTCTTGGTGTCAGGCCTATTTGCTTTTTTACGTCGGCTGGGTACGTAGTTAAAGTTGCGGCGCTACCCGGCCGAAAAAAAAATGTGTGGGTGTTTTGTGGGGTCAGACTCCACTTTCGGAGTTTGGAAAGGGGATGCATTCGTATATGTTAGTAACCATATGTCAGTTTGGACACCCCCGAGGGGGTGCCTAGTGCGGTGCACTATGTAGCGCTCCTCACCTGGCCTGTTTGTGAGAATAAGTATAAAAATAATAAATATACAGTTGATCCGTGCAACACCACCTATAGGTCCGTGTGACTTCCATCTTATCAGCGGGTTCAAACACGTCAGAGGTAGCCGGATTTTCGAAGGGCGGAAAAAAGTCCATTCGACACTCCATGTCGTACGATGCCGGCATGTAAAATATCTCTGGTGGAAAATTTGGTTTTCACCCGACAAAATTAATTAAATCTCAGCCATAAACGCCCAAGTTTGGGTTTACTCGATCTGCCATCTAGTGGGCCTAGAGTAAAACGGAACGTCGAAATTGGCGAGCAGACAGCCAGACGGCGTCAAATTAAAATGTCTGCACACGGTAGCTGAGGCCATACGATTATTAGTATTATTACTTCGATATTATTCCTGAAGTGAAGTAGCCATTGAGTGCAAAACGCGTTGCCAACCAACAAGACATTATACGAGCATTTTGACCTGAGGTAGCTCACACTGATGAATCTCGTGCAGTAGTTGGTATTTTCCGTCTTCCTCATCGATGGCAACGAATCATAGGCAACATAGGAGACTACTTTGAAGGATGTTAAACAGCGTGTACGATACGTAGGCCTACAAATAATTTTATGCAAAATGCAACGTTTGTCCTTTTACCTTACAAGTGATCCCGCGTAGCTATCCTATGTGACGTCACCTTTAAAATATCCTTCTCGTACACTTTCAAATGTACTTAGTAAATTACATAGGCCTATGTTAGAAATTTTTCGAGAGAAAAACCAAGTTGCAATGACCTGTGAATCAACCCTCGTAAATAGATAGATGGATAGGTAGATAGATAGATATTTTACGTGCCAGTAAATCTTAACCGTCTGAGCCCCCCAGCCCAGCGAGACAGTCTTAATTTAATTAATTATTTAATTAGAGCCTCCCTGACTCAGGCGGCAGCGCGCCGGCCTCTCAGGGCTGGGTTCCGTGGTTCAAATCCCGATCCCTCCATGTGAGATTTGTACTGGACAAAGCGGAGGCGGGGCAGGTTTTTCTCCGGGTACTCCGGTTTTCCCTGTCATATTTCATTCCAGCAACACTCTCCAATATAATTTCATTTCATCTGTCATTCATTAATCATCGCCCCAGAGGAGTGCGACAGGCTTTAGCAGCCAGCACAATTCCTGTCCTCGCCGCTAGATAGGGTTTTCATTCATTCCATTCCTGACCCGGTCGAATGACTGGAAACAGACTGTGGGTTTTCATTTTTATTTAATTAATTAATTAATTAATGTCATTTGCTGTACATCCCGCTAACTACCGTTACGGTTTTCAGACACGCCGAGGTGCCAGACTTTAGTCCCGCGGGAGTTCTTTTACGTGCCAGTAAATCTACCGACACGAGGCTGACGTATTTGAGCACCTTCAAATAGCACCGGACTGAGCCAGGATCGAACCTGCCAAGTTGGAGTCAGATAGCCAGCGTCTCAACCGTCTGAGCCACTCAGCCCGGCGAGACGTTTTTTACTAGTGTTTAAAACTGAGAATGTTAAAACTATAATTCGTCAATGAAGAAGTTTATTTCTGAGCGACATACCTGCTTGGTGCGAGTTGTACAGCTGTGAGCTTGTATTCAGGAGATAGTGGGTTCGAATCCCAGCGTCAGCAGCCCTGATGGCTTTTTGTGGTTTACGTTTTCAGAGCAAGTAAGCTTGCATTTTTACGCGATTTTTGATATCGTGATCATAAACGGAGCATCCCGTCTTAGCTGGGATCCGAACCATCTGAATGCGACTTCTCATTTCGCTATTCCACATGCTGGGATTCGAACCTCAGTCGCCTCGGTGAGAAGCCAGGGAGTACACCACTCAGGTCAAGGCCGCTACTTTCCCAATAAGAGACCTTTCCTATCCTAGCGTTGCCGCAAACTTCTAGGTATTAGTGGGTCTTTGTTTATTTTTAAAAAAATATTTTTATCGTGGCGTGGACCTCTGCAGATCTTTTTCCACTACTTTCACCATATGATAGGAACCTGCGTGTAAGTGTAATTGCGGAAGTGTAGAGTTTTGAATGTGAGGAAAGGAACGTTAAGGACACCACAAACACCCAGTCCCCAGGCCAGGGATATTAATCATTTACAATTAAAAAAACCTAACCCGGCTGGGAATCGAACCCGGGGCCGCCGAGTGATACGCGGACGCGTTGCCCCCTACACCGCGAGGCCGGACTAGTGTGTTGTTATTCTCCTCTCTGGGCCTGGCTGAGTGGCTCAGACGCGCTGGCCTTCTGTCAGGTTCGATCCTGGCTTAGTTCGGTGCTGACTGAAGGTGCTCGAAAACGTCAGCCCAGTGTCGATAGATTTACCGGCATGCGAAAACCTCCAGCGGGACAAAATTCCGGCACCTCGGCAACTCCGAAAACCGAAAATGTAGTTAGTGGGACGTAAAACACCGACAACATCATTATAAAAATATCTCGACATTTCCATAGCCATTTTATTGTACGAAGAAATTCCACACGCATGTGTCTTACTGCAGAAGATTGCAATGACTTATTTGAGTGACCTACTTCCGCATTGCACAGAGGTTAGATGTGAGTGATCACATTGATATACAGTCTTGAATGTGGCTTGTCCTTCCTCAAAGCCGTGGACCGTGAACTGTTTTGTAATGGATGCCATGTGACACTTTCTCCGCGTAAATGTGCAGATTAAATTCCACGCAGTGGAACGGAAGGAATAACTCCATGGCGTTCAGTTTCCGACTGTTATAGTTTTTATAATGTAGTTGTTACTAATACGCGTCGTACTGACAGTCGTAAGCTTCGCTATTTTTTACGGTAAACTTAGCACGCAAGCGAAAAAGAGAGTGCGCGGTTTCCGGGAGAATGGACTACGGTTGAATGGTCTGGAGTTGACGAAGCGTACATTAGTTTATGAAGTTTGGAACGGCAGCACCAGGACACTGATAGGACACAGTCGCCAAACAAATGCACATAAAAGTTTACCACCTTGTTATCTGCCGGTAACTCTCACAAAGCAAACTTTGCCGTCACGGTGTAAAGTTAGGAGCTTGTAAGGTAAAATCTCTCGCAGCTGAGTTCAAATCAGAATACTATTTAATAATGTCTGTTGACATATGGCTGCGGGTCATCTGAAAATTTTGTGCCACGAAAAGTGTCACACAAAATGTGCGATGCCATGTTACCTAACAACCGTGAAGTCTGTGGCCTGAAGTATTGATGGATGTCCATGACTGAGAGACATATTATCAAAGAGGAGTGATGGTCGATATGTTGTTGCAAGCTGTGACGTGAAGTATTGATGGATGGCCATGACTGAGGGACATATTATCAAAGAGGAGCGTTAGGGTACAGATGGTTGATGTGACCTTGCAGGCTGTGATGTGAAGTTTTGTTGGATGGCCATGACTGAGGGACATATTATCAAAGAGAGGCGTTAGAGTACAGATGGTCGATGTGACCTTGCAGGCTGTGATGTGAAGTTTTGTTGGATGGCCATGACTGAGGGACATATTATCAAAGAGGGACGTTAGAGTACAGATGGTCGATGTGAACTTGCAGGCTGTGATGTGAATTATTGTTGGATGGCCAAGACTGAGAGGCAATTAGAAGGCTCTTTTATCAAAGAGGCCTCGTCTCTCCACACTCTGGAGAACTGATTACTTCACTCGTCGTAGTTTCAGACGCCCAGAGCCAGTTTCGCACTTTCGATGCACAGAATAATATACTTCTTGACTCCAGATTCTCTACATATGTTTCTCGAAAACGATTGTTAAATGCAAATAAATTCATTGTTATCTGTTACCGTGGGTATCTGTGGATCGCAGAGGTGAAAGAAGGTGCTGGGTAGAATGGGTCTAACTACAATATCAAAAATCAATTTAAAACTTTAAATAAAGGTTATATTTCTTTTCAAAAAAGAAACTTAACAACCGTTCACTTAGTGAAAGAACAATTGCAAATTTGGGGGATTAAAATAGAGAACCCAGAATAGGGAATTTACAATTTTGGGCTTCAAGCCCCAGTTTTACAAGTTTTGAGCTACAAGATCCAGTTTACAAAATCTCATTGTTTAGGCAAGGACAGGGATATCCCAATTTAAGGGCACTTGCTCCAAAAGTTACAATCTCTAGCCTTCCAGAGGCACTCCTTAATATTACTGTAGAATTTAGAAATCACAGAAAAGAGCTTACATGCAACATTACATCAAAAACTCTTATAAATTTCTGACCTCTCTAGGCCTAACTTATACTTTTCAATTTAGTACACAGGGGTAACTAGTACCCAAACTACTGGGCCCTCGTGGAAAAGAAAAACGGGTTAAATTATTGGCCCGCACACAGAATGAATGGAGGCGTACACTTACACTCCTAGACAATTAAAAACCCTAATTGGGCTCTTGGCCCGATGATACAGGGGCTAATCCCAAGCTACTGAGGTGACTCGAATGAAGGTGATTTTAATGCATTACAGTAAATAAAAACAGTTACCAAAATCGTAGTCACCTCAAACCAAGTTGAAGGGGAACTCGAGAGGGTAACGCACTCTCTATCCCCGATTTACAGTTGAAGACTTTATGAAATTTTACATTAGCCGAAATGAAATTTACATTTTAGCAAACAGAAGGTTACATAATTAGAATTTTGAACCTTCCCCTCGTATAAGTCCGCGGGGGTAACTACAGAAAAATAAGCCTGGTGGACATTACCTTGGCTGCTGGACTGCCTGGCGAAGAATGAGGCGCCCCGCCTCCTATCTTAACACACACACACTCAGACATTCGGTGATCACAAGCCAAGGCAGCCAGAAAGTCTGCAGCTTATATACACGAGGGGACGGTTCTAGAGGGTTCTGGACTAATCCGGATACACCCTCTCAATTTTATTGGCAAAATCAAAAGTTACACCCAAAGGACAAACAAGAAGCCTGTGATAGGCTGAAAAATCATTACCGAAAATTCCTATTGGCCAGATTCAAAACTGGCGGAATGAGAAAGAAGTGTTGCAAACTTTGAAATATATAAAAGTGAAAGTTGATTTACGTGAGAAAACTCATAAACACAAAATTTCTTTCAATAACAAATTCTTTTACCTTGCAGCAGAGTGCATGACCTCCGTTTTTGTAATGACAACTATGGAGAAATGTCCAAACTTCTTGATGTACAGCAAAACAAAACAAAATAAATCCAACCAGTTTAGGAATCTTAGAAATGACAAACTCAATAATTCAGTAGTGACATCTTCAGGTCAATGTCTCAACTTCATGGCGTAGCAGTTTCACGTTTTGTTGGATAGATAGTTCATTAAGGCGCTTCTTTTGAATGAGCGGAGTTGAGGTGTACCTCCCGGTACATTATCAATTGATCATTTGTTGAAAGGCATACTTGTGATCACTGATTTTTACAAAGGGAAATCTGACATTTTTAAAAATTCATCTAATTTAACCGTATTCTGGAAAAAAGAAGGCAGCTCCCGGACTAAGCTATCTATACACCGGTATGTTTTCAGACCAACTTTGCTTTGCAGGAGTGAAAGGTGGGTGGACTCAGGAGATCTTATTCATAAGTTAGAAGTAACAAACATAAAAGTAGCGAGAATGATGGCTGGTACAAGCACTGGGAAACAATGGCAGGAGGGTGCTCGATATGAGGAGATAAAGACTAAGTTAGGAATGAACATGATTGATGAGGCTGTACGCATGAATCGGATTCGATGGTGGGGCGAAAAGAGGAAAAAAGGTTACGTAGGAGAATAATGGATTTGGTTGTGGAGGGTAAGAGAAGTAGAGGGAGACCTAGATGACGATGAATAGACTCAGTTTCTAACTATTTAAAGATAAAGAGGTATACAACTAAAGGAGGCCACGTGGTGACGAATAGAGGATTGTGGCGGAGTTTAGTAAAATCACAGAGGCTTGCAGACTGATCGTTGCAAGGCATAACAGTCTATAATGAAGATATATGTATATCTGATGTAATTGTAGAATAACCCTAATCAGCACACCCACAGTTGTACTTGATGAAGGATGTAACAGTTCACTAACTAATGGCTATTTACAAAGTCTGTAAACCTCGCAGCAGGTCTTCGGTCTGGGAGACTTTACCTGGAACGGGCGATCCTTCCGTAATTTTGATTTACAGGTCTCTCATTTGACTTCGCTCAGCAATTCCCTGTAGTTTGTTTCCGAAACAAGTTTGTTGCCTGTCACGCAGCACTGCTGTTGTACATTTGGCTCGATTCCAGACAAGGCCGATAACTCGCACGTAACTGCTCCAGACAGTGAACTACTCAACTCGTATCACTCGACAGTAAAACAGCATCAATAGTTACTCTCCAGCAATAACAATAATAACAACGCTTCCGTTCGCAGCGAACCTGCTTTACTATCCTTGGTGATGAAACACTAGACTCTTCGCGATGAGGCCGGAATACGAGCATTCTAGTTTCGCCTTCCAAAAAATCCATCCACGAAGACACCAGACGTAAAGCACAAAGAGGGAGAGGCCGTCAAATGCCATCACGACGGTCGGGAGATCTCCGGCCTGACACACTCATTCTTTCCTTTCCTTTCCTTTCCTTTCCTTTCCTTTCCTTTCCTTTCCTTTCCTTTCCTTTCCTTTCCTTTCCGCGAAATATCGAAGGGGCTTCCAGAAGGTTGGAGAGCCTCCGTGGTTCAAGCGGCAGTTCGCCGTCCCCTCACCGCTGGGTCCCGTGGTTCAAATCCCGGTCACTCCATGTGAGGTTTGTGCTGGAAAAAGCGGAGGCGAGGCAGGTGTTTCTTCAGTTCATCCGGTTTTTCCTGTCATCTTTCATTCCAGTAACTCTCTTCAATATAATTTCATTTGTTATGCATTAATCATTGCCCCCAGAGGAGTGCAACAGGCTACGGCAGCCGGCACATTTCCTATCCTCGCCGCTCGATGGGGGCTTCATTCATTCCATCCCTGACCCGGTCGAATGACTGGAAACAGGCTGTGGATATTTTCGAGAGGTGGTGATGGTCGTGGTGGTGGTAATTATTATTTCAAGAGGAACTACAGGTTGGCAACCATCCTCTGTTGACACTAATCAGACGGAAAAAATGGAAAGGGTCCGATACTTCGCAAAATGAAGATATCAGCCAAAGAAAGGCAAGGGCCACGAAGGGCGAGAATATAATGTTACCTAGGCCTCGAATGCTATAATACCGCTGGGGTCGGAGAAGAACAAGAGTTGATCAAGGAAGGTCGGATAGGACATATGTCAGTGAGGAGCCTTACTCAAGGAAATGGAAACAATACCGGGACTCAGCTAATGGCCCCGTGGTCGCCAACCCGCATCCCCCCCAAGTCTCCTCTTATGACAGGCGGAGTATATACCGTGGATGAACTCTACCACCCCCACCTACAGGGGTAAGAAAATAGGAATAAATGTGAACATGGAATGGGTTGAAGAAGAGCGGTGGTCGGTCCAAAGAAAGAAACTTCTCCCTTCGCAAAAAGCTAATTATCATGAATATGAAACTCAAATACTGATAACGAACGATGTATTTGCATTATTTCCCAAGCATCTTTAGCGACCAAGGCCTCCTTTAACGATTAATGTGATGTTGCTGACGGTACACTTTCTATTTCAAACTTTCTATTGATACAAATTCACAGCCGCAGCATCTTTGGCGACCAAGGCCTACGGTAAGGACTTAATGTGCTCCTTCACACATTTTGTCACGCCACGTTACACAGATGTTCAGATGACCTCCATCCATAAGACATATTTATCTCAATAATACAGGGATGCCTGTAATAAACATAATTGTAAAGCTACGCCACAGAAGATAGACAAGGTTATTCGCCTAAGATGTTGCACTGAAATCACTTCTATTCCTTTAAAGATATTGATATTTCTTTTTCATATTCTTAAATGGTACTACGGGGCTCGTGAAACATTGTGCTATGTGTTTCCATGGAGATATCAACACTGATTTTGACATGGAACTCGCTAGCAGAAATGTTCGAACTGTTACAAATTCAGACATATAATTCATACATCGGACAGTCACTTTTTGAAATATCGGTAGCACATCAACTTGAGGTTCTAGTCGCTGAGAGGAGGCGCAGCTTCTTGTCACTTCAAACAACATTCGCTGGCACAAGGTCGTGTTGACATTCAACCTGTTTCCTCGTTATACCAGCCACATAACTCGTAATGTACGTGCACAAAGATGCTCATAAATACAATTTGACGTATCCTTTGAGATTACCTATGCCCTTTCCACACTTCGTGAATACTAGGGATGTACCCTAATTAACCCTGGAGCAGTCGCGTGCCTTTTCGTAAACGTAAAAGGTGTCACCCAGAGTGTTCATGGTATGTCGTAGAGAAAGAGTTAAAATTTAAGTTTTTTCAAGGTCGCACCTGTGGTCTTACCCCTGGAGTAGGCGCGTGGGAGACAGATGGCGTCCGTTGCTAGTTCAATTACTCCAGACTCTCATATCTTTCTGTACTTTTCAAGGAAATTGTCACAAATAATATTATAGTTTTACTCTCCATTGTTACCTTCGTACCAGAACCAGGCGGTGTTGAACATTGCTGAGTGACAGGCGCCTATTCGTGCAATAACGTTTCTTTCTAATCACTGTAAGTTTTATTCTTATTTAACTTGATATCTTTCTTCTTTGTCTGCCACGTTTGTGGAGTCACGGGTGCGAACTATTTCGCACGTGTTGATTTGGTCCTGTTTTGCGGCCGGGTGCCCTTCCTGACGCCAACCCTGTATGGAGGCATGTAATCATTATTGCGTGTTCCAGTTGTGATTGTTAGTATAGTGTCTGATTATGAAGAGGAGAGCGTTGGGACAAACACAAAAACACAGAAGAATTAATCAGACGCGATTACCCGGCCAGGAATCGACCCCAGGGTCCTCTGAACCCAAGACCTCAACGCTGACCATTGAGCCAAGGAGTGGGGACTCTTATTTACATTTTCTTTTTTTTTTTTTTTTTTTTGCTAGTGGCCTTACGTCGCACCGACACAGATAGGTCTAATGGCGACGATGGGATAGGAAAGGTCTAGGAGTTGAAAGGAAGCGGCCGTGGCCTTAATTAAGGGACAGCCCCAGCATTTGCCTGGTGTGAAAATGGGAAACCACGGAAAACCATCTTCAGGACTGCCGACAGTGGGACTCGAAGCCACTATCTCCCGGATGCAAGCTGACAGCCGCGCATGACCAACTCGCCCGGTTATTTATTTAACTTCATATCTGTGATAAATCTTAATCCACCAAAACTTTATAAATATACATGGATCTAGAGAGAGAGACAGAGAGCTCAAGTGCTTTGCGTCCCGTAGCTGCCAGCTTGCATTTGGGAGATAGTGGGATCGCACCCCGCTGTTGGCAAGCGTAAGGATGGTTTCCGAATAAATAATGTTATTGGCTTTACGTCCCACTAACTACTTTTACGGTTTTCGGAGACGCCGAGGTGCCGGAATTTTTTCCCGCAGGAGTTCTTTTACGTGCCAGTATATCTACCGACACGAGGCTGACGTATTTGAGTAACTTCAAATACCACCGGACTGAACCAGGATCGAAGCTGCCAAGTTGGGGTCAGAAGGTCAGCACCTCAACCGTCTGAGCCACTCAGCCCGGCGGTAAATGAAATGAAATGAAATGGCGTATGGATTTTAGTGCCGGGAGTGTCCGAGGACAAGTTCGGCTCGCCAGTTGCAAGTCTTTTTGAGTTGACGCCCGTAGGCGAACTGCACTTCATGATGAGGATGAAATGATGATGAAGACGACACATACACCCAGCCCCCGTGCCAGCGAAATTAACCAATTATGGTTAAAATTCCAGACCATGCCGGGGATCGAACCCGGGACCCTTGTGACCAAAGGCCAGCGCGCTAACCATTTAGCCATGGAGCCAGACAGCCCGGCGATTTCCGATATTAACACCAGGAAAATGCTGGCACTGTACGAAGGCCACGGCCGCTTCCTTCCCACTCCTAGCACGATGTGTCGGTGCGACGTAAAGCACATTGTAAGAAAGAAAGAAAGAAAGAAAGAAAGAAAGAAAGAAAAGTTTTCTCGGGAAATCTTTCCGTGTAAACTCAATACCTTACGTGTAACAGCGTATAAACAAGTAAATACGTACGGAACCAACATTTTTTTTTTTTTGCTTTACGTCGCAACGACACAGATAGGTCTTATGGAGATGATGGGATAGGAAAGGCCTAGGAATGGGAAGGAAGCGGCCGTGGCCTTAATTAAGGCACAGCCCCAGCATTTTTCTGGCGTGAAAATGGGGAAACCACGGAAAACCATCTTCAGGGCTGCCGACAGTTGGGTTCGAACCCACTATCTCCCGAATGTGAGCTCGCAGCTGCGCGCTCCTAACCGCACGGCCAACTCGCCCGGTGGTACCAACTATTATAGCTGATATATTGTTCACAAGTAATAAGCTTTGAACGAGTGAAAGTACTGCAGCCGTTACTAATGAACCATCTGTGTTGTATATGCAATACTAAATGTTTCTTTCTCCTCTCCCTCTCTTCTACCTCTTGGTGTAGACAGTAAACAGCTGACATACGTTAAGAGCGATTGCAGTATTCTTCTTCTTCTCCTTCTTCCTCCGCTTTCCCCACATCTGTGGGATCGCGGGTGCGACATGTTGTCGCACATGTGGATTTGACCACGTTTTGCGGCCAGATGCCCTCCCTATATGAAGGGATGTAATTACTATTGCGTATTTCTCTGGTGGTTGGTAGTGTAGTGTGTTGTCTGAATATGAAGAAGAAAGTGTTGGGACAAACACAAACACCCAGTCTCCGAGCCAGAAGAATTAATCAGACGCGATTAAAATCCCCGGGACCCTCTGAACCGAAGGCCTCAGTGCTGACAATTCAGCCAATGAGTCGGACGATTACAGTAGTTCTCTTAGTTCTCTATGTAGACATTATTGTGTGTGTGGTAACTCAGGGACTTCCCCGATCGCTTCTTATCAACCTGGCTACAATTAGAGACCTGCTCAGTGCGTGTAAAATAGAAATTGCTTCCCTGTCGTTTCAATTTACACACGAAAAATATCTAGAACTGTAGAATGCAACGGTGGACTCTAAAATCAATCAATACAATCAATACTGATCTGCATTTAGGGCAGTCGCCCAGGTGGCAGATTCCCTATCTGTTGCTTTCCTAGCCTATTCCTAAATAATTTCAAAGAAATTGGAAATTTATTGAACGTCTCCCTTGGCAAGTTATTCCAATCCCTAACTCCCCTTCCTATAAATGAATATTTGCCCCAGTTTGTCCTCTTGAATTCCAACTTTATCTTCATATTATGATCTTTCCTACTTTTATAAACGTCATTCAAACTTATTCGTCTACTAATGTCATTCCACGCCATCTCTCCGCTGACAGCTCGGAACATACCACTTAGTCGAGCAACTCTTCTTCTTTCTCTCAATTCTTCCCAACCCAAACTTTGCAACATTTTTGTAACGCTACTCTTTTGTCGGAAATCACCCAGAACAAATCGAGCTGCTTTTCTTTGGATTTTTTCCAGTTCTTGAATCAGGTAATCCTGGTGAGGGTCCCATACACTGGAACCATACTCTAGTTGGAGTCTTACCAGAGACTTATATGCACTCTCCTTTACATCCTTACTACAACCCCTAAACACCCTCATAACCATGTGCAGAGATCTGTACACTTTATTTATAATCATATTTATGTGATTACCCCAATGAAGATCTTTCCTTATATTAACACCTAGATACTTACAATGATCCCCAAAAGGAACTTTCACCCCATCAACGCAGTAATTAAAACTGAGAGGACTTTTCCTATTTGTGAAACTCACAACCTGACTTTTAACCCCATTTATCAACATACCATTGCCTGCTGTCCATCTCACCGTCAGAGTGGGGCCACTCACTTCGACTATGTATAAGTAGGCTAGCATCCTACTTTACAGATATTTACCGAACGGGCCCGGAAAATATTTACAATATGATTGACGCGGGATCTCGTTAATGAACATCACAGAAGATGCTGAAGAAATGAAAAACTGAGGATCCAGAAGTCCTGACGCCACTTCACTCAGAAACCACCGGCAGAACTCAAAATGCGAAGGTTCGCTGCACGCTTTAACGCATGACCAACAGTAAATTTGTAAGGATACTGATGCAGGTCCTGTTTCATAATGTTTCGACACGACGATCTCTTATTTCCCACCGCCACAGATAAACGGCGTTGAGATTTCGTCGGACGTCGTTGCAAGCTTTCCTTCAATCAAGCAATGTTTTCTGGTGTTCGAACTCTTTTCGGATAGTTACGGTTTTTATTCGCTACAGAGCGCGTTTCACGCCATTTTGCCACTAAGTTTTGCACTGCAGACTTTGCTGGAGGTTTTACCAAAACACTTCCAGTCTTAAACTCTTGCGCAAACTGTTCCGCACAGGTTTTCCACGAATCGTGCTTCGTATAACACTCGCTGTTTTATGGCGAGCACCATTTTGTGTTGCTTTCAACTGGTCACTAAACACGTCTGTGCCTCTCACTCTCTCACACGTAATAATAAAGTGACGTATCCAGGAGATGCGCATGCGCAGACATTGACAGCAACCGATCGGTGCATCGAAATCACGGTTTCCAGCATTTCATGTGATGGACAGTTCATTAACAAGTGTCAATTCATCGTCAGTCTTATATATATAAGGATCGAGTCATAACTCATGGCAGCTAATTTTTTTTCGCAAACAGGAGACAAGACGGAAAATCTAAGATGCATGTGGAAATATAGGGCATGTACTTATGCATATTGCCTGAAGACAAATTCTGACTGCAGGAGATTCTCATAGGAAAGTGACAGAACACAGGCCATTAGTAAACATTGTTTTAGTATGGTACAGACAGCAAATACACAAGACTACGTACAAAAGACAGGTCTCCACTGGTTACAGACCTTCGAAATAATCACGCAAGGTTTCCACTGTGCGTTGCCAGCGGTGGGGCAGGCGCTGAATACCATTCGCTGCATGTGTATCGCTAACGTGTGACACCTCTCTCCGAAATGCTGTTACGATGTCCTCTTTGTTAGCAAACGGTTGTCCACGGAATGGCTTCTTGACTTTGGGGTTAGATCATAGTCACATAGGCTCAGATCAGGCGAATAAGGCGGGTGTGGAAGAACCTCCCATTCCCACCGTTGTAAGCGACGCTAAATGATGGCTGCTGTGTGAGCTGTCGCGTTATCGTGTAGGATTATGGCGTTGTCCAAAAGATTTGGACGATTGGTTCGCACTGCACGGCCAATTGGTACAACGAAAAGTAATAAACTGCATTGGCAGTGCTATTTTAATATACGATCATTGCTACTGTTTGTTGACTTCCATTTCGTGACGCTCTCACTCACACACTGAACTTGGGGGCATGCTTAGACCCACACTGTTGTTTACATACACCATCTAGTGGCATCATACGCAAGTACATACCGTACGTTTCCAAATGCATTTCTTAGATTGTCCGTGTTGTCCGACTCGTTGTATGAACGGTCAGCGTACTGGCCTTCGGTTCAGAGGGTCCCAGGTTCGATTCCCGGCCGGGTTGGCGATTTTAACCATAATTGGTTTTAATTCCAATGGCACAGGGGCTGGATGTATGTGTTGTCTTCATCATCATTTCATCCTCATCACGAAGCGCAAGTCGCCTACGGGAGTCAAATAGAAAGACCTGCACCTGGCGAGCCGAACCCGACCTGGGATATCCCGGCACTAAAAGCCATACGATATTTCATTTCATTGTCCGTGTTGTCTTCTGTTCGCAAGAAACAAAATAGTTGCCATGACTTATGACTCGACCTACGTATTTTCAGGACTAGTTTTATGTTTCCCATCCTGCACATAATAATATTACTGTCCTGTGAGACCCCACTCTTAATTTTGCACGTCCTTTCACCAGCGTGTCGGTACATACGTTCCACCACTGAATTCTTGAACATGTCGATAGCGTCGTCAATATTTAAACACTCAGATTCCAGTGAACTCAGCTGAAATTGAACCTTCTATCTTCGCAACATAAGGTCAGCGTTTAATCGCGCCACTTGAGGTCGATGCACAGGAAAGGTCATATTCTACTTGAACGAGATACAGTATCTGCACACAGCTGTCGAGAGTGAAGTACGATCTGTATCTGGGACAGGATAGTTAGACAATTACTGTCTGTCATTGTGATTAACAGCACCCTCTCTTGTGGTCCGCACTTGAACCTGAGGTCAAGTGGACTGCTCACACCTAAAGTGGTGCTCATTGGATCAATTCAACAGGTATGAGAATTCTCTCGAGCGTTCCCACAGAGATACTTCTCCGAAAGATGTGGTATCTATATCTACCATTTGTTTTACGTCGCACCGACACAGATAGGTCTTATGGCGATGATGAAATAGGAAAGGGCTAGGAGCGGAAAGGAAGCGCCCGTGGCCTTATTTAAGGTACAGCCCCAGTATTTGCCTGATGTAAAAATGGGAAACCACGGAAAATCAACTTCAGAGCTGCCGACAGTGGGGTTCGAACTCACTATCTCCCGAATACAAGTTAACAGCTGCGCGATCCAAACCGCATGGCCAACTTGTTCAGTTATCTTTATATAAAATCCCTAATTCTGACTGTCATTCACAGCGATATTGAGAAAATGAGAAGGTTTCAAATGCTGGCATTGGTGCCAGTTATAGATTGTTGTGTCTTCTTTACAAGAAAAATACAATGAACCTCTCACGACCACGACTTTTGTACTTTTTTTGTAAAGAAAAATAATTATGTTTCTATCATCGAAGTCGTCGCATAGTCGCTATGATGACGTAGGTTCACAGCTATATCTATCGGCATGATGTGGAACTGCGTATTTCCTGGCTTCAGTTGCCTTCCAGCCCCGCTCCATGGTTAAATGGTTAGCGTGCTGGCCTTTGCTCACAGGGGTCTTGGGTTCGATTCCCGGCAGGGTCGGGAATTATTAACCATAATTGGTTAATTCTCCTGGTACGGGGACTGTTTATATGTGCAGTCTTCATCACGACGCACAGGTCACCTACGGGCTTCAAAGTAAAAGACCTGCACCAGGCCTCTCCAGAGGCCACTCGCCATTTCATTACAATTGCCTAACACAGATATATTTGAGAAAGAACAATGCAGTGATGACCATAATACCTGAACTGTTCAGTGAAAAACACTCTCTTTAAGTGAAGTGAATTAATCTTTTTTTTTTTTCATTCTGGGATGTATCTCTTACGATTAGCACTAGATAGAGCAGCCCACCTGGTGGCCATGGTTTTTAAGTCTATATAATAGCACACCGTGGTTAGTTGGTTCGAGTCCCGTTCGTTGAAAATACTTTTACCATCAGAATGTTGGCCGGCAGAGTTGGTGTTATAGAATTTATCTTCTTTCTTAATCCGCTTACCCTCCACGGTTAGTTTTTTCCTCGTACTCAGCGAATGATCCCACCCCTACCACCTCAAGGGCAGGGGCAATGTCTTGGAGCGTGAGAGTTTGGGTCTGGGATACAACTGGGAAGGAGGACCAGTACCTCACCCAGGCGGCCTCACCTGCTATGCTGAACATGGGAAGATTGGAAGGGATGGACAAGGAAGAGGGAAATAAGCGGCCGTGGTCTTAAGTTAGGTACCATCAGGGCATTTGCCTGGAGGAGAAATGGGAAACCACGGAAAATCACTCCCAGGATGGATGAGGTGGGAATCGAACCCACCTCTACTCATTTGACCTCTCGAGGCTGAGTGGACCATGTTCCAGCCTTCGTGCCACTTTCTAAATTTCGTGGCAGAGCCGGGAAACGAACCTGGGCCTCCAGGGGTAGCAGCTAATCACGCTAACCCCTACACCACAGAGGCGGACTATAGAATTTCTAATCACTAGAATGTGTACTAAAAGCTTGGATTAAATTCCAGACCTCTCCGCAGTGCTCGTATAGAGTGAGGGCATATGACGCTGTTGATGGTGATTAGTTTTTGACACTTGTTTGTAGCTTTCTCAAGATTACACAGATCTATAGACGTCAAAGTACAACTACGAGCTACGACTACACTCAATGTGGTTTGTAAGGAAGTACTACAACACCTGTTTTGATTCCATTCGAGCCGAGCTGAGTGGCTCAGATGGTTGAGGCGCTGGCCTTCTGACGCTAAATTGGCAGGTTCGAACGTGGCTCAGTCCGGTGGTATTTGAAGGTGCTCAAATACGTCAGCCTCGTGTCGGTAGATTTACTGGCACGTAAAAGAACTCCTGTGGGACCAAATCCGGCACCTCGGTGTCTCCGAAAACCGAAAAAGAAGTTAGTGGGACGTAAACCAAAAAATTATTATTATTATTATTATTATTATTATTATTATTATTATTATTATTATTATTATTATTATTATTGATTACATTCGAATGCCGTATAAGATGTGGAAAGTGTAACTTTTATTCGTACGATATATTAACAGTCCATTTAGAATTTCCAATTACTTTATGGATAGTAATTTCGACCGTTGAAGACAGGCTCATGTACTAATCAATCCATAATTTGCACAGTTTCACTCCCCACCTGAATGGTGACGTGGTCCACGGAGTGGGTAACGCCCACTCTCTGGACAAGAGCTGGGTTTGGAGGTACAATGGAAAGGGGATATGGGTAAGAGTTTGGTGATGGGAAAAAGCAATCTCTTGGTTATGGGATTTATGGGAGTGGTGACAATGCAAGCAGATGGGATGACAGTAACCTATGGGGATCACTGAAAGTACCTAGGTGTTAATATAAGGAAAGATCTTCCCTGAGAGTAATCACATGCACGGGATTCTAAATCAAAGTTACAGGTATCTTCATATGACTTTGAGGGCTTTTAAGGGTTGTAGTAAGGATGTGAAAGACAGGATGTATCAGTCAATGGTAAGACCCGAACAGTTCCACTGTAACCGAGTTGGTCGTGCAGCTGTCAGCTTGCATTCGGGAGATAGTATGTTCGAACCCCACTGCCGGCAGCCTTGAAGATGGTTTTCCGTGGTTTCCAATTTTCACGCCAAGCAAATGCTGGGACTGTACCTTAATTAAGACCACGATCGCTTCGTTCCCACTCCTAGCCCTTTCCTGTCCCATGGTCGCCAGAAAATCTATCTGTGTCGGTGCAACGTAAAGCGAATTGTAAAATAAGAAGTTCCAGTATATGGGACCCTCACCAGACGTAACTCCTTCGAAAACTGGAAAAGATTCGAAGGAAAGCAGCACGATTTTTTCTGGGTGATTTTCGACAAAAGAGCAATGTTACGAAAGTGTTGCAAACATTGAGCTTGGAAGTAAGGAGGCGAAAGCTTCACTTCGAGCTGTCAGTGGAGAGATTTGTAGAAGAATAAGTTTGTGTAGAAAATATTACAATATGAAGATAAAGTTGCAATTCAAGAGAACAAACTGATGTAAATATTCGTTTATGAAAAGAAGGATTAGGGAATGAAGTAATGTATCGAGGGAAATGTTCAATAAATTTCCAAGTTCTTTGATATCATTTAATAAGAGACTAGATAAACAATATGCCGCCTGGGTGACAGCTCTATTGATGGGTAAGCGATTGATTGATATTGGAAACTAGATACATCGGCACGATTCCTTGCTCTTGGTTGCACTTCGTTCGGGTTGAAACATATTGGTGTCTTATATTCATTATGAACACTTGTATAGGTTATACGTTACACATTAATAGTTTATATGACCGTGGGAGGAGCCTCCGTGGCTCAGACGGCAGCGCATCGGCCTCTCACCGCTGGATACCGTGGTTCAAATCCCGGTCACTCCATGTGAGATTTGTGCTGGACAAAGCGGAGGCGGGACAGGTTTTTCTCCGGGTACTCCGGTTTTCCCTGTCGATTTTCATTCCAGCAACACTCTCCATTCTCATTTCATAGCATCTATCAGTCATTAATAAATCACTTTGGGAGTGGCGACCCCATCGTACTAATAGCCTATATCTGCTTCATTCATTCCATCCCTGACCCGGTCAATTACTGGAAAACAGGTGGTAGGTTTTCATGACCGTGGGAAATTCTTTTACAGTTTGTTTTACGTCGCACCGACACAGGTCTTATGGCGACGATGGGATAGGAAAGGCCTAGGAATCGGAAGGAAGCAGCCATGGCTTTAATTAAGGTACAGCCCCAGCATTTTCCTGACGTGAAAATGGGTAACATGGAAAACCATCTTCAGGGCTGCCGACAGTGAGATTCGAACCCACCATCTCCCGGATGCAAGCTCACAGCTGCGCGCCCCTAACCACACGGCCAACTCGCCCGATGGGAAATTCTAAGATCCTATAACTAGTTTTACAGTTTTCGGAGACGACAAGGTGCCGGAAATGTTGACGTAAGTCTTATCGCTGGGGGTCATCGGAAAATTTGTGCAGCGTGAGGCGATAAAATGTATGACGAAAGTGTAACCATAGCAACCGTGCAGGCTATGTCTTATGGCTGGTTGCCATCTGAAATTAGCAGCCATTGATGGATGGCCATGACAGTGAGACATATTTATGAGCCTTGATTTTCTCAAAAAGTGGTTCCTTTTTATCCCGCCTGTGACAACAATGGTAGGATGTTGCTCACAATAAGGAGATAAAGGCTAAGTGGGGAGTGAAACTGTGCGATATAAACCGAGTTTGGTGATTGGGTCATGAGAGACGGATGGAGAAGCAGGAGACCAAGGTGACGATGGCTAGACTCAGTTTTTAATGATGTTGAGAATGTGACCAATGCCACAATCTTACAGAGGATCGGTTACAACAAGAACTGCTGAACTCAATCAAACAGTGGACATTAGAATATTTCGTACATGCAATGCTCAGTGAATAGGAATATCGCATCCTTCAAGTAGTGATGCAGGGGAAGACCTTCAGGAGAAGAGGTCCAGGACGTCGTCGCATTTTGTGGTTGGGAAACCTCCGTCAGTGGAGTTCTTCAGAAGGGCGGTCAACAGAGTCGGGTAGCCAAGATGTTCGCCAACATCTGGACCAAATAAGGCACCAAAAGGAGGAGAAGAAGAAGAAACATAGGTGTGGAACTAAACGATGTTGATGATCAGGGCAAAAGTAAGAAAACGAAATTTTCTCTAATGCTGTGACTTATAGGACGTAACGAGACGAGGTAGTTGGTGTGCTATTGGCCTAGCTGTTCCACGCGCGTGAAGTGACTTCCCGCTACCTGCGGTCTGTCCACGAGTTGATGGTAGCATGCTACAGACAATAGTTCCAAACCAAGTATTCACAGGACAACACAGGAACGGTAGTTGTGTGACTGAATATGTATGATGCGCACTCAATGAAAGGTAGGAGCAATAGAATCAGGGTGTTCTATTGTTAGTACAATGAAGTCATTTCCCCTGTCCGGCAGGTGGCCTCGCCCTGGCTTCTGTAATAAACTGGGAACAATCACCTCTTTGTTCAACTCACTGTGATTGATTTGGAACAAAAGAACTCGGGCGTGTTTCTTGTTGATAACTTCTACCTGAGCATGGTGGTGGAGTTTGTCTGTTGATGACGATTCAAATACACTACACAAGCAACCACGAGGGGTGAAATGTTACCTTAACAAACGCACAGAACTTTACTATCTAACCATAAATAAAATATAAATAATAGATACTGGTGAGTAAACTGTAAATTTGCTTAACTTTCCCAAACATTAACTGCACAGAACATCCGTGGATTTATTTAACCAAGATTTTTTTTTACAATTTTGTTTTACGTCGCACCGACACAGACAGGTCGTATGGCGACGGTGGGACAGGTAACAGATCGCGGTGGGAAGGAAGCGACCCTGGCCTTTAAGGTACAAACCCAGAATTTGCCTCGTGTGAAAATGGGATATCACGGAAAATCATCTTCAGGGCTGCTGACAGTGGGGTTTGAAAGCACCATCTCCCGAACGTAAGCTCACAGCTAAGCGACTCTAACCCCACAGCCAACTCGAACTCTTAAAAGAACACTTGTTTGAAAACGGGAGTCACAAACACTTACTAAACAACGGGCAAAATTGAAGACATATCTAACAGTGGGTCCCAAAATATAAATTTAAAAACGAACTCACAGAATAGAACACTTATTCAACAACCAACTCACAGAATAGAACACTTATTTAACAGTGGTCTGACAATAAAATACTTATTTAACAACAGACTCACAGAATAGAACACTTATTTAACAACGGACTCACAGAATAGAACACTTATTTAACAGCGGACTGACAGAATAGAACACTTATTTAACAACGGACTCTCAGAATAGAACACTTATTTAACAGCGGACTCACAAAATAGAGCACGTATTTAATTGCGAACTGACAGAATAGAACACTTTCTAACAGCGGACGCACAAAATAGAGTACGTATTTAATTGCGGACTGACAGAACAGAACACTTATTTAACAGCGGACTCACAGAATAGAACACTTATTTAACAGCAGACTAACAGAATAAGATACTTATTTAACAGCAGACTCACAGAATAGAAAACTTATTTATCAGCGGACTCACAGAATAGAACACTTATTTAACAGCGGACTCACAAATATAACACTTATTTAGCAACGGACTCGCAGAATAGACCACTTATTTAACAACGAACTCGCAGAATAGAACACTTATTTAACTACGGACTCACAAAATAAATCACTTATTTAACAATGGATTCACAGAATATAATGTCTATTTGACAATGGACTCACAGAATAAAACACTTATTTAACAACGGACTCACAGAATAAAACATTTATTTAACAACGGACTCACAGAATAGGGCCTATAATACTTATTTAACAATGGACTGACAGAATAGAACACTTATTTAACAGCGGACTTACAAAATAGAGCACTTATTCAACAGCCAACTCAGAAAATAGAACACTCATTTAACAGCGGACTCACAAAGTGGAGTAATTATTTAACAATGGACTCACAGAATAGAACACTTACTTAAGAACGGGGTCACAAAACAGGACAGTTATTTAACAACAAACACAAAATAAACAGACTGGTAAACAACAGCACGTTAGAGCTAAGATGACGTCCAAGCAAGCTTGCCAGTGTGCCTCACTTCTATGCACTGAGAACTCGTCATACGCATTCTATGGCAGATCGCATCAAAATTATTCATTTGGTGCAAGAGAACATGAGACAAGTTGATGTTGCCAACCTTGTTCGCGTGAATCAAAGTGTAGCATCCACGTTGTAGAAAAAGTTCCGAGACACTCATTCAGTAGCAGCTCGACATCGGAACTGTTGGCGATAGAAACGCGAACCCATCAACACGGGGAAGTAACAGACTGTATCCGCACTGTATCTGTCGTAAGATGGAGTAATACTCTTTCTCATAACGGTATCACGTTTTGCAAATATTATCATTATCATCCACAAAATACAGTCGTTCATCGAATTAAGAGACTGACATTCTACAGAACTCTTGATACATTCTGTGTTTACCGAACATGACACGAAATTGTCCTGTTGAAAGGCAATGAGATAAAATGGGGCGAGTGCATCAACATCTGTTTTCATGAAATGCTTCTTTACGAATTTCTTCAACCAAAATTAATTCCGCAATACACCCGATTTGCACTTGAGTCAATTTTAAAAGCCGTTTAACAGCAGCGATTTGACGGTCACGTGTAGTTCGGAAATTTTACGGGCGGTAGTAGGCGGCCACACAACTGTGTTTGAACAGCTCATGTAGAAAAGGGCCTGAGTACCCAAACTGTGCGCAGTAGACTCCATGACGGGGGGAATTGTATTCAAAACGACCCCTCAGGACTCCTCCACTTCGACGACATCACAGGATGGCTTGCTTTCGATGGGCTCCAGCACATCAGACTTTGACAGGAGGTCAGTGATACAGATTGTTGTTTACTGATGAAGTGCGAATTGGTTTACACCCTTATGACAACTCTGTGAGCAAGAGCGCTGGATTTTTAACAGCATTAGTGTTGTATTTCCGTGCATTATTGATCTTATTATTAAGGTGAATAATAGCGCGGTCGACATCATTCTTACTTGTAACAGTTGTAACTGGAAAAGTTAGAATGAATCATGCGACGAGCCCAGCTCCAGTGCCAATGTCGCTGTGTGATTAAAGATAGTGCGCTGGACTTTTGAGTTGTGATTGTGTGGTAGTGTCTACTTCTTAATTTATGTTAAATGTGTTAATTACAGAGTTAGTGTAGTTGGGAACCATGGGGAAGCCTCAGTATAAACAGCGATTTAGAGACGAATGGCTTAAGGATGGTAGGTATTGCACCCTGGTGGGGGTGTGATAAGCGTCATGCAATTGTAATTATGATGAATTATTGAGGAATATATATTTCATGTTCAGAATAAATAGTATCTTACTGTACATACAGTAAGAACAGGCCAGGCCGAGATGGCAGGTTTCACCATACCACAGAATGTTGTCTCCAGTGAGATTAACAAACACAATGAGGGACAGAATTAGGTTCCTCAGAACTTGGGACAACGAAGGAAAGAGAGAGGGTAACTTGTTGCCAAAGTTTTCATAGCCCCGGGCAGTCTTGGTAGTAGCAACAGCGCAGGGAGCCGGGTGCAAATTTCTGAGAAATGATGGCGAGGTATCTCCATGTAACTAGCGGGAGTGGAACACGGGGTTGGCACTGGAAGAAAAAAATATGAGCCTTCCCGGTCACGTGGTTAAGGTGGACCAATGGAAAAATTCACTTGACCAAAGCAAGGCGACAACTTCGTATTGTAAGAAGCACTAGCGAGGCTAACTCCGTGGATTAAACTGATAGAAAGAAGTGAAATATCGATTCAGAATAAAGTGGAATTTAGGAGCCTTACTATACCATAAAACTCATATAAAGTTAATAATTGCAGGAGATTGCATGGTGAAATTCTGAGAATTCATGGACGCTATTCGTTGATTGGCTGAAGGCAAAGGACGCCACAATAGAGCGCGAAATCCCGAGCCGGGATACGGCAGCTAAATTCGCGAATATATTCATTACCAGCGAACGATAATAGTTGAGAATTGGTATAGAGCATTTGAGAACATAATTACATCATTGGATCATATATTAAAGCCACGGGCCAAACCGCAAACTGTCGTATGAAGATATCGGGACTGTGCGTTCCGAGATGACCTCCGTTGAACTCGGAAGAGAGGGGATACAAGTATAAATATGAGGTCGTATACTAGGACTCGCAAGTACTTCTAATATTGTGTTCGAGCGGTCACCACGCCAGTGGTGCGAAAGTACTTCTGATATTGTGTTCGAGCGGTCACCACGCCAGTGGTGCGAAAGTACTTCTGATATTGTGTTCGAGCCGTGACTACGCCAGGGGTGCGAGTGTGTACTTACTCGTGGAGTAGAGTTCGAAGTATTATATTGTTACATAGTACAGTGATTCATGACGTGATGTAGCTCATATTACAGTCTTGAGCAGTCTACTAGTATGAAGTGTTTCAAATAGACAGGACTCAGTAAAGCATAACTTACGGAGTGTGAGATTCTACCGACAGATTAGGAAGTGCGTTACATGAGAACGGTCACGAGTGTTTATGTCACCTAGTAAACAGTCCATTCTAAACTGATACCTGGTCAGCTACACGAGCGTGAGACGGGAAATTCAAGTGCGCGCACGGGCCGTTGTAAAGGGAAACCCGAGGTATCCCATGTTCCTAGTGTCCGGGAAAGGAATGAAGAATGTATATCTACATTAAGTGGGCTAGATACAAGGCCGAGAGTGTAAAATTTGTGAATAGAATTTAGAGTGGAAATTATTCCAAAGTGCAACAGTTGATTTATTTGTTTTTATTCAAAATGTGTAAAGTTGAAAAGGGTCAAGGATTAATTCTTCAAGCTGGCATGAATACCAGTGGAATGCATTGCTAAAAACCGGAGGGGCTATGGCTTCTCGTCCGGTTTAGCAGACTACAATGGCAGAGTTGAGTACCTTTTAATGTATTTATAGATTGCTATCGTTAGGGGGAGGAAATCATATTATTTTATCATGGTAACTTGATTGTGAAACGAGCCATTACGGCTCGTATAAGTTCAAAGATAGATAGACAAAGGGACAAATTAATATGTAGATTAGATCAAGCACTCATCATAATTTTGATTATTAAATAGAGTATAGTAGGGTTGAGTTGTTCATTCAAGTGCTTGAGTTGTTTGCTATGATATGGAGCACGTTTCACGTAAAGATAATGTTAATATTCATTTAGAAGTGCTTCCAAAGTGTTTTTCCGTCATCGGAACTTTTATAGATATTAAGGCATGTTGTTAAGATAATCCAGAGGTAGGATTGCCAAGTGATTTAAATTGTTGTGGGACGGAATGAAGTCCATTGATTTGTGTGTAAATATCGCGAAGTTCGTCAGCGGACAAAATAATAATAATCTGTACAAGTGTCGAAGTAATACATTAAAATTTGGTAATGTGTAAAGGCGTGTTTAATAATAATCTTTGAGAATAAAGGCACGGGCATAGTTGGATAGTATGATTGCAAATTAAAGTAATTTAAATGTGGAGATCACATGTGCCGTGAATAATTATAATTTGTGCATTGAATCCGGTTTTAACACTAATTGTTGATTTAACGTTTTTGGACTCCATAATAATCATAAATAATTTTGGTAGAAACGAGATAGGCACTTTTATAATATGGTCACGCTATGTTTGAGATCCAGAGGGATTTGAGCCAAAAGTTGAGATTTGGAGTTTTGTGGGACAGAAATCCGGCCCGAAATGAAAGTGAATTGTACTGATGTTGATGAAGAAATAGATGGATCTTAAGGCCCACATAGAGGTTGTATTTATATACCGGTGTATTGAGTGGCAGAATAGAGTCCACACACCGAGGGTTAATTTGTGAAAATGTTTTGAAGAGTTCCAATGGATAAATGGACTTCAAAATGGAAAAGGAAGGAATAATTTAACACTTGCAGAGATTGGAGGTATTTGCCCAACTGCGAGGTGTTATGGGATTTGAGAATTGTCTTAGGAGCATATGGTCTCCATGAATTAACGGCAGTACGAAAATAAGGTTGCGGGTTCGAAAACTATTATGTCCCGACCGATGTGAATTCGGATCTTGGTGATTTCTGTTTGGGAGAGAACATATGTGACTAAATTATAAAGATGGGGAATAAAAATAAAGATTCTCGAAAGAAGTAATAATAATAATAATAATAATAATAATAATAATAATAATAATAATAATAATATTCCAAGTAAATCATATCTGGATTGATTAGTGCCAAAATAAATAGGAATTGTAAAAGGGGTTATGCGTTAAACATATTAAGAGTGGACTACCGTGTAACAGGCGAATTTAATTTTTTTTAATTAATAATAATAATAAATATAAAAAAACTACTTTTTTTGAAGAAGAAGAATTTACTTTTTTTAAATTTTGGACATAATAATGATGTTGGGAGTTGAAATGAAAAATTTGAGATTTTTAACTAATAATAATAAAAATGAGAATATTTTGAAGAAGGAGAAGAAGAATAATCAAAGAAGGTACTTTTATTTATTTCAGATGAAAATAAAATAAAATCGCGAAAAGTTGAAATATTAGTCCGAGGATGATTATGGGTTACGATAATCATGATCTCCACAAAACATAATGATAATAATAATAATAATAATAATAATAATAATAATAATAATAATAATAATAATAATAATAATAATAATATTTAATAAACTATTTTTTTATTTTATTTATTTTTCTTATTATTTCGGATGCTGATGATGGATGATACTAGGGAAGTCAGCTGGCGAATTAACGTAATGATGTCAATTGGTTGTAAATAATAAGTTAAGTTAATATGTGTACAATGAAGGCAAATCCCTACATCTGTACCATTAGGTTAGAGTCCCTTTGTCGTATTCCTTCAACTAACGATTAGCATATCTTGGTTAGGAACTCGGGGAGAGTTTGTAGTTTCCCGGGTTGGTCTCATCTCAATCAAAGTGGAGGCGATAACATGGTCCATGTGATCGCGCCTACTTAGCCAACAGGTAATTGGTCCATGAACAAATATGGTCATGGTGTTAACGAAGGTAAATCTGATACCTTCAGATATCAACGGTTCTACCACCAAAATGGAAGGGTGGTCAAAAGTGACAAATATTATGTAATCAATTTCAGGAATAATTTGCCAAATTACCGGCAAATCAAGGGTCAACAGATTTTGATTGTGTGTAAAATTTCATTTGTTTACTTAAATAAATGCTCCTTTAGCATTTGCAAGGAAACAGTTCCAGGTTCTTGTTCTCGTAGAATAGTAAACCCTTGGTGACCGTTTAAATATCCGTCCCCATTCCTAGGACGGAGCCTTCATGATTTCCCTTTGATCTGAATATATATAATTTGTGTGTTTTATGATGAGCCTTAAAGTTAAAGATTAGAGTGTCCCGTTCAACCCTGTAGTACTGATTGGATGGCGCCCTTACATTTAGTTTGAGATCTTATATCTCAAAATATTTTTTTATTGAGTATTAGTTGCGATGGATTCGGACCGTAACACTCCCTGAGATAAATGCTGGTTGGGACTCAGGCTTTGAGCGGGTACAGTATAATAAGTGGTTACTAAAAGTAGAAGGAAATGCCACAAAAGGCTTTTGCAAATACTGTAAAACTCAACTAGCTGCTAAATTAGGAGATATTGAAAAACATAGGAACACTGCTAAACACCTCAAGGCAGCCGAACCCTTTAGTTCTAATAGGCAGAAAACTTTAAATTTTAAACCAGTTAATATTGAGACAAATTTAGTGGAAGGAAGAACGGCACTTTTCATAGCAGAACATTGTTCGGTTCAAGTGGTTGACCATCTTAGCGAGTTGTGTAAAGTGAATTTTCCCGATAGCAAAGGGATTAATAATTTGAAGTTGTATCGTACAAAATGCACTGCTATAATACAAAACGTGTTAGCTCCTCATTTTGAAAAAGACTTGATAGATGATTTACATGAAAGTGAAAACGGTTATAGTTTGTTGTTGGATGAGACGAATGATATTTCAGTTACCAAGTTACTAGGCATTGTTATAAGATACTATTCAAAAAGAAAAAGAGAGATTGTCGTGACATATCTACAGTTAGTAGAGTTGTCAGAATGTACAGCTGATTCTATAGTTGAGGCTTGGGAGAAATGTCTGTGTAATAAAGGTTTGGATTTGACTAAATTACAAGCAATAGGAACAGACAATGCGTCTGTTATGGTAGGCATAAATCATGGCGTGTATGTAAACTTAAAGGCTAAAGTGCCAAATCTACAATTAATCAGATGCGTTTGTCACTCTCTACAATTGGCAGTTTCACATGCATCAGGGTGTTTACCGAGGAACTGAGATTTCCTCATAAGGGAAAGTTAATTGGTTTTCACAATCATCTCTACGGCAGGTTGTATACAAAGAACTATACGAGACAATAAATGAAGGCGACTCTCCCCTGAAATTAGTACAGTTAAGCCAAACTCGGTGGCTGTCCATCGAAAGTGCAGTGACAAGAATAATGCAACAGTGGACCGAGTTAAAAACACACTTTGAAATCGCTCGTCTTAAAGATCGCTGTTATACAGCCGATATTTTATATTCAATGTATAGCGACCCTCAGAATTACTTGTACTTGTCTTTTCTGAAGCCAATTTTGGTTGAAGTGCAGACCGTAAATAAGAAGTTCGAAAGTCGAAACCAAGATCCTACAAAATTATTAGGTGACCTAATCCTTCTCATTAAGTCATTATGCACCAAGGTTCTACTGCCCACTGTCAAAGTAGATGTCCTGAAAACAGAAATTAATAATCATCTGGACCCAAAGCCCTATCTAGGTTATGATTTCGAAACTAAAGTATCATCGTTCTCGCTTTCTGAAGACCAACAGAAACAACTACGCGATAGATGCGTGCAATTCATTGTTGAACTTATCCAACAATTGAGGCAAAGATTACCTGAAAATATAGGGATCCTTGAAAAAATGTCTCTCTTTTCACCCGAAAATTGTTTAAGGCCTTTTAAGTTGCAAATTATTGATATAGCACAACTCTTTTATGCTGACAATAATGTTATTGCGAAAGTAGAAAACCAGTGGAGAAATCTGCATCATATCCAGTGGACTGAAGTTAAGGACACTGTGAAATTTTGGGCAGAAGTTGATATGTATAGGGATTCAACTGGTGAAAACCCTTTCAGCGAACTTGCAAATTTAGCTATATCGACTCTCGTACTTCCTCATTCTAATGCGGATTTAGAACGAGTGTTCAGCCAAGTCAATATAACTAAAAATAAACTGAGAAATAGAATGTCAATACAAACTCTCCATTCGGTCTTGTGTGTAAAATTTGGATTGAATAGGACAGGGAAATGCTGTTATACATACGATCTACCGAAAGAAGTACTGCAGAAAATAGGCATATTAGAGTCGTACAACTCTCCGGGTCAAATACCCTCAACTTATACAGATCAGCCATAAATAAACAAATATAGTACAGTTTTTAATTTGTGTATATAGTTTGCAATTAAATACACTTATGTTAGGATTACGACAATTGATAACACGCAGTGAACATTTTATTATTATAATAGTGCTAGTGTTTGAGTGTGACTTGTATTCAATTGATCATATGGCTATAATATAGGCTAGACCTATCTTTACAAGAGGACACCATTAGACTTACTAAACTTTAGAGGCAGAACAGCACAACTGAAAGGAGGTAAGTGTAAATTGAATGCATTGTCTTACTACATCTGGAGAATTTATAGAGTTTTCAAATCCAGATCTGGAGATTTCTGGTGTTTTTCAAATCCATATCTGGTGATAATGAGTATCTAGGAGTTGGCAATCCTGCAGGTAACATGTTCTGCCGCCATACACCACTGGTTCTCATTCACGGTTTGACGTGTACGGACACAGCATTCTCTGATCCGAAATAAGCGGTTTTGCAGAGACTGTAGGAGATGTGTTTACAAGACGATAACGCTCATCCACATCGTACAGCAGCTGTGAATGGAGGGACAAGGTGTCTTCAGAAAGGATTGGCCAACGTCTTCCCCGGACATGAACTCATAGAACATGCGTGGACTTTTCTTAAAAGAGCAATTTCCGACCGTCTCATCCACCACTAACGATCCATGCCATAAAAAATGCTGCCATCAAAGAATGGGACCGTTTGCCTCAAGAAATGCACAGTGTCTCGATATTGAGCATGCACAGTCGCATTTGAGAGAGCCTCAGGTTTCGTAGAGGACCACCACGTTATGGACTCACGTGACTTCATTGAAATCTGTCTTCAATTTGTGATGTTCTATCAATCTATCAATACTGATCTGCATTTAGGACAGTCGCCCAAGTGGCAGATTCCCTGTCTGTTGTGTTCCTAGCCTTTTCTTAAACGATTTCAAAGAAATTGGAAATGTATTGGTAAGTTATTCCAATCCCTAACTTCCCTTCCTATAAATGAATATTCTAACTGAGAAGGTTCCTTAATTTGTTTGGTTTAGTCACACACGGAGTGTTTTTCTTTACATACTGGGTCCATAGTTACCGAGAAGTGTACGTTTTCGTTATACTTGTCTGAGTTTCACATTAAATATGATATTGCTTCCAACTTAACACATCTGAATCTGGTATATGTTTAACTTTTTATGATTGTATTTTGTGAGTCCATTGTTAAATAAGCGTTCTATTTTGTGAACTTATATGAGTGCAAAGTTCTTTTACCTGTGTGTCTCACTTCTTCATATGGTATCACTTCATTTTCCGGCTTCATGGCTCAATGGTTAATGTGCTAACCTTTCGTCACAGGAGTCCCGGATTCATTGCCGGTAGAGTCGGGAATTTTATAACCATACTTGGTTAATTCCACTAGCACGGAGGCTGGGTGTATGTGTCGTCTTCATCATTTCATCCTCATCACGACGCGCAGGTCGCCTACGGGAGTCAAATCAAAAGATTCCCATCTGGCAAGCCGAACTTGTTCCCGTACACTCCCGGCACTAAAAGCCAAACGCCATTTCATTTCACGTCAGTGCACAAATGCTGAAGTTGGTCCACAAACTGAACGGAGTCGCCGGTTGCTGTTGATGTCCACACAACTACGCTATCCGCATTTCGAAGCTTATCTCTTGCTCTTGTTTCTACGTCTTGATTCAGTGCTGGGAGGACGCCATTTGACATATGCTAACGAATAGGCTTAGTAAAATTAGGATCAAGGTGCTGAATAAACTGCTTAAATCCTTGAGAAAATCGCTTATCAAGTGAACCCCGCTCTTCTCCTCGGTCTAGAATTTACTAGGTGATAAGTGTTCTGCTGTGTGAGTCCGTTGTCAAATAAGGCCAGTTTCTTCAACGAATGTTAAGTGTTAACACCGCTATTAAGGAGACTTAACACATAATTTAACAAAATGACCGTCTCTTCAAGAATTGTCTAACAAATTGTTAATCCTTCTTCTTCGTGTGCCATGTCCTCGCAGAACGTTGGCGATCAGTGGCATGATCTGTGGTTTGTTCATAACTGTTCTGCACAGAGAAAGCTTTGTCACCCCAAACCACTGGCTCAAGTTTCCGAGCCGCGATGTCTTATTTCTCCCCGCAGCACATTTTCCATTAATTTTCCTTTGGAGTATTACTTGCAGAAGGTGGTATTTACTGTTCCGCATCATATGACCAAAGTATTCTAGCTTTCTTTTCTTGACGATAGTGAGAATTTCTGGTCCTTTGTTCATACGGTGCCAAACTTCTATATTGGTCATTTTAGCTGTCAAAAGTATCTTCAGCATCCTTCGGTACGTCCACATTTCAAATGCTTGCAACTTCTTGCACATGGTCTCAGTTAGTGTCCATGCCTCAACGCCGTATAACAGAATGCTGAAAACGTAGCACCGGAGTGGTCGTGTCCGTAGTGTAATGGAAAGGTCACGGCTCTTCAAAAGTTTTCTAAGTCTCTGAAAAGAAGTTCTGGCCTGCTCAATTCTGCATCGGATCTCATCGGCAAGGTCCCAGTCATCAATGATGTGACATGCCAGGTATTTAAATGTTGCCACTCTTGCGATCTGGTCCTTTGCTGCTTGTGTTAAATTAACATGGCAGCAGCCCTGTATTAAACCTCTTAACAGCTGTTAAAATGTCAAAACGGTAGCATATAGAAGACATGAGTTTGAAGCTTTACTAAGAAGAAATTATATTTACAATTGTTAGAAGGAAGTTTTCTATAAAGATACCTAATTACCATAGCCATAACTAACACGGTACTAGAGGAAACTGGAAATAGATTAGAGTGTCCCATAGATTGAAACTTATCAGTGCTCCAGTGCATTAGTTGCTTATAATTCTCGGATATTATGATTCAAACTCTTTTCATGTAATTGTAGGCGACAATGTTCACGAGTGCAAGACAAGGGTGTGCAGAATTCAGCAAAGAATTCCTGCTCCCATTGCAGGATTAACAAGTCATTATATTATTTCCCCACAGTACAAGAATGACGAAAAATAATTCAAGACATCTCAATTATCACATTTTCCCGGTGTTGTAGAAGCCTTAGATTGCACTCACATAAGAACATATTGAATGTTGTGACATTATAGTCCGTTCTTTCATTTTTCAAGCACACTCGCATACTTTCAAATTAAATCTATAACAACATTTGCCTCGTATTCATCATAATAACGCTTTTGTTGCCTTTTCCTGGACATTTTTACGTCTTAGCGGTCTCCGCTAATCATAGCCTATAACATTGACAAAATACTTTTCCAACATACCGCTAGGAGTTCTGTATGTTAAGAAACAAAAGACGCTCACTGCCAAACGCGTTCTGAAATCTCATGAAAACGTCTTTAACAATTGTTTCGTAACAAATGTTGGAAATGTGTTCGTGAAACAGGGTGCTTTTAACCGAAATGTTAAATTTAACACAGAGTTGAAGAAGCCGAACCTAAGTGTTCTTTTTTGAATCTGGTGTTAAATATGTATTCATTTTCTGGTCGTTGTTAAATTGTTCCGTTTAAACGCCTTCCTATATTACAATTCTATCTTCATAGTTCGATTAAATAAAAGTTGTATCAGATTTATTAATAGAAGTCAGGACGGTAAGCACACATTTAGTGGAGTGCTAGTGATAGCAGACCGGGTCAAGAATGACAGGAAGTGACGATGAGTGTTTTGGACCGCGATCGAAAGGAAATGTTTTTTGATACATCATAATTAGAGCAAGGTTTTAGACCCTAGAATGTAGCAAGATCACTTTCGTTCACGAGTGACAGAGAACGTGACCCAATGACCGTATTAAAGAATTATCTTAGAGCTATTAACGCTATCAGCTTCCTCTTGAAGGCGGACCACGTGGGATTTGCTATCGTGGTTTTGAAAACCATTGGTAAGCTCATTCCATGTTAAGAAAACACTATTGCACTTATGACAACAGCGTCAAACAATCACTACTGATCTGCATTAGGGCAGTCGCCCAGGTGGCAGATTCCCTATCTGTTGTTTTCCTAGCCTTTTCTTAAATGAGCCATATCGATCGGTTCTGTCCAACACCATCACGGGAAGACGGCAGCACATAAATTTATGAAATTCAGTATTTAAGTTCAAGAAAAAAAGCGGAAGAAAGTAAGCTACACATTATTTTTACGAGCTAAAGGGGACGGGGCGTTTACAGGGGCTAGTTTTTATTTGTACAGAATCAGAGGTAAATTACGGTACATAGAAAACCTCAGCATTGACGTGTAAGGCAAATTGGGGGAGAAAATAGACAAATAATTGTTACGGGCTCGAGGGGTGAGGGATGTATTTAACTGTATGTATTAAATTTCTCCAGGCAATAAACGCTAGAAAACATACGCAACAAATACATACTGTAGATGACTCTACAAAACATCACAGTATTACTGTTAAAGAAATAAAGAAATCACACACGTAGGCTTATCGCATAACTCTCACTCGACACAAGACAAGTACGCAATGATTTAAAACCTAAAAACAAACACGCAACAAATACATACTGTAGATGACTTCACTACAGAAGTGAGCTGCCGGCGGTTCATAGATTGAGGGACTACACAAGCCTTGTATCAGAGCAACACAGAAGAAGGAAAATGAAGGAAGCAACGAAGCGATGGCTGTTTCCGCCCTTGTGCTTCCTCCCTACGAATGTATTTATGAAAAATGAAATGTTATGTAGTAATGTTAATAACTCACTGGCAAAAATGCCTTATCCTGTATATCTATCTTTCATTATACATTACAACGTAAAGTATAATATCCCTTATATGACGAGGGATTATGGGTGTCTAAGAGGGGGTGTGTTCACTCCTTGTAGGTCCGTAAGAGCAATACTGTATTCTTAACGTGGAATGAGCTATAGAAATATTACAATTACTGAAGGAGAGTATTCTCTTTTCTTTTATCGATTTTGGCCATCTTAGGACCACGAAAAATAACCCGTGCATTCATTTCGGTTTGTTTCCTGATTCCTTTCTTGCTTTCCTATAGTTCTTCATTATTTCACTGTGTTCTTTTTCCTCCTCCCTTCTGTCCAGATGTTATTCCGTTCCTTCTTTTCTTTCTCCTGGAAATCCTTGAAATTCTGCATCAATCTTCTAAAAGTTGCTCTGTCCTGTTGTTATTCCCATCTCTGCCATCTCTCTTTATATTTTCATCCACTGATTGCCGTTCTTACTCTTGTAAACATGATTACTACCGGGCTGAGTGACTCAGACGGTTGAGGCGCTGGCCTTCTGACCCCAACTTGGCAAGTTCGATCCTGGCTCAGTCCGGTGGTATTTGAAGGTGCTCAAATACGTCAGCCTCGTACCGGTAGATTTACTGGCACGTGAAAGAACGCCTGTGGGACAAAATACCGGCACTTCGGCGTTTCCGAAACCGTAAAGGTAGTTAGTGGGACGTAAAGCAAATTACATTATTATTTATTATTAAACATGATTGTTTATTTTGTGAGTCTGGCATTATCCATCCTCATCATGTGATCAAAGAACTCTCAGTGGAGAAAAAATTAAATTTGTATTCCATTATTTAAAAAAGGCCATTTCTAAAACCCCGTTGTCTATTATCTAATTGTTTGCTTTAATTTCCTTAAGCATTAAAAACGTCCGCCTCTGTGGTGTAGTGGTTAGTGTGATTAGCTGCAACCCCCGGAGGCCCGGGTTCGATTCTCGGCTCTGCCACGAAATTTGAAAAGTGGTACGAGGGCTGGAACGGGGTCCACTCAGCCTCGGGAGGCCAATTGAGTAGAGGGGGGTTCGATTCCCACCTCAGCCATCCTCAAAGTGGTTTTCCGTGGTTTCCCACTTCTCCTCCAGGCAAATGCCGCGATGGTACCTAACTTAAGGCCACGGCCGCTTCCTTCCCTCTTCCTTGTCTATCACTTCCAATCTTCTCATCCCCCGCAAGGCCCCTTCTCAGCATAACAGGTGAGGCCGCCTGGGCGAGGTACTGGTCATCCTCCCCAGTTGTATCCCTCGACCCAGAGTCTGAAGCTCCAGGACACTGCCCTTGAGGCGGTAGAGGTGGGATCCCTCGCTGAGTCCGAGGGAGAAACCAACCCTGGAGGGTAAACAGATAAAGAAGAAGAAGTATTAAAAACATACTTAGGGGAAATACTCACAAAATGTCATCCGATCCAGCTAACCGATTTTTCAGCGCCAGAGAAAGTAGTGGAGACTAGCGCAACAGCGTGCAGAAGAGCGATTAGTACTGTATGTAGGCCTACTGACACAGCATCTTAGTTGCGCACATCTGGACTTGTTCTTTTGATGGAAGTTTTATTCAAATAAAAAAGTTAAAACCGCAGTTATGTATGTACACTTTCAACCTTTACTTCCCTATCGAAATTTGTTCAGAGAACAGCAGAAACTTAGCATTTTGTAACTATTTTGTCGTCTATCTGCCACTATATTCCCCAGGCCTTCGGTACTTTTTTTGTTTTCTATGCATTTTTATCCCCCCCCCCCGGTCCCCCTTTTTGACTTTTAAATCCCAATCCCCGCTACTGCTCCTCTTCCTGATCGTATCAGACATTCTTTCAGTTTCTTTACTTTTGTAGATGTCTGCTTTCTTCCTGTGTCTGAACTCCCCATTTTCAGTCTTTAATAGGCCCCAAATTTTTCTTAGGATATTTCTTTCCTTTTTCTCTCGCTCTTCTGTTTCTCCTGTTTTCATGGAGAACATACACTCTGTAGCATAGAGACATTCTGGTTTAAATGCCGTGTTGTAGTGCCTGATTTTATTATTATTATTATTATTATTATTGATTAATTCATTCATTCATTCATTCATGTCGTATCGGCCAACTTTGAACCACGTCATTTCAACTGTCTACTTCCGGCTTTGATGTCTGCCCAGTACTTCCGCATGCGTTCTCGGTGTCGTTCTTTCCTCTCCTGCGCCCATGCCTTTCCAGTTTTTAATTTGGATTGTCTCGGGATCCCTGGGACACGTTCCTGGATGTCATTATGTGTGATTCCCACTTCTTCAAGGTCTCCTCAATGAACCAAGCCACTTTGGTTTTCTTCTGCTGAAAGAAGGTAATGATGCAGTTAGTCAGTCTTGTTTGGTGCATTCGTGTCACGTGTCCATAAAAGGTCATTCTTCTTTTCCGGATGGTATCGGTAATCTTCCCTACGTGGGTGTATAGTTCGTCAAGCCGTATTCTGTACTCCCCATTGTCTTTGACGGGGACCTAAGATCTTTCTCAAAATATTCCTTTCTTTGGCTTTTAGTTTCTCCATCAGACCTTTTCTGTTTATTGCAAGACATTCTGAAGCGTATAAGACCTCTGGACGGATGACACTGCAGTAATGCCTCAGCTTTGCTTTGACCTTTTGTTATAGACGCCCTTCATTAAATGATATGCCATTTCCATTTTTATTTTTATTTTCATCCGTAATGTAAAGGCTTATTTCTCTGACAAGTTTGGTGTTATCAGTACTCCCAGATACTTGAACTTATCTACTCGTATCATTTTATCTTAGCCTCCATAGCGCAGGCGGCAGCGCGCCGACCTCTCACCGCTGGGTTCCGTGGTTCAAATCCCGGTCACTCCAGGTCACTCCATGTGATTTTTGTGCTGCACAAAGCGGAGGCGGGACAGGTTTTTCTCCAGGTTTTCCCCTGACATCTTTCATTCTAGCAACACTCTCCAATATCATTTCATCTGTCAGTCACTAATCATTGCCCCAGAGGAGTGCAACAGGCTTCGGCAGCCGGCACAACTCCTATCCTCGCCGCTAGATGGGGGGCTTCATTCATTCCATTCCTGACCCGGTCAAATGACTGCAAACAGGCTGTGGATTTTCATTTTTATTTTGTCTTGTCCCACTGTGAGCTCTCTGGGAGCCAGCTTGATATTAGTTAAAAGTTTTGTTTTCTCAAAAGAGATCTGTATGCCTGCCTTTGATGCTTGTGTTTTAAGCTGAAAAACCTGTTCTGTGGCTGATGATTACGATATTATTATTATTATTATTATTATTATTATTATTATTATTATTATTATTATTATTATTAAGAGTGATTTACTTGCAATTGAAGAACAATACTGCAATTTCTATAGAGAACTGCACTTATTTCCGATCGCCCCATCACCCACAAGGCTCCTGTTCAGCATAGTAGGTGAGGCCACCTGGATGAGGTACTGGTCCTCCTTCCCAGTTGTATTCCCCCACCCAAAGCCTCACGCTCCACGACAGCGCCTTTGGGGTGGTAGAGATGGGATCCCTTGCTGAGTCCCAGGGAAAAACCAACTCTGGAGGGTAAACAGATTAAGAAATAATAATAATACAGATTTTTTTTTGCTAGTGGCTTTACGTCGCACCGACACAGATAGGTCTCATGGCGCCGATGGGATAGGAAAGGGTTAGGAGTTGGAAGGAAGCGACCGTGGCCTTAATTAGGGTACAGCCCCAACATTTGCCTGGTGTAAAAATAGGAAACCACGGAAAACCATCTTCAGGACTGCCGACAGTGGGATTCGAACCCACTATCTCCCGGATGCAAGCTCACAGCTTAGCGTTCCTAACCACACGGCCAACTCGCCTGGTAATAATACAGTAATAATAATATATTTATTTTTCCAATCACCTGTTTTCCGGAATAAATGTTGACTAAGGACAGTTTTACGACTGGAGGTCCATCTTGACACCAAACATATGGGGAAGGATGTGTTCAATAATATGTACACTTTTATTTTAGTTAGCAGTGTGATGTGTTGTACGTTCTGTAGATGAAGGTGTGTATTAAGATCACAAATACGCAGTTCCCTAGTGACAGCAATAAGGTATAAGTAGTTAAAATTCTCGGCCCGGCTGGGAAGCGAACCCGGGGCCCTCTGAGTAAGTACGAAATTATACTAGCGAGCAGACAAGATGTTCGACTCTAGCCGAGAGAACCAAACGTCCTCTGTCTGGAATAAAGCAAGACACTACTTAGGCCTACAAATGGCTAACTCATAAATCATCGCGACATGTAAAGTTCGCAGAGGGCAAGCACCGAGTTGTCGGAGGCTTGGCGACGACCAACTAATTTCGTCTGAGAGTTTTTATCCGTGACTAGTGAGGAAGCTTTAATTGAGGCCTCTTCTGGACTAGTGCCAGCCTGGTGCTCGGATATCCATTCTTGTTTGTGTGGCAGTCATAAAACTATCTCATGGTGCGGACAGAGCTGGCAAACCATCGTCTCCGTAATAAGAAACTCAGCTTTTGCATGCACTGTGCTAGTAATCAGGCAATTAAATTGATTTGCATCGCCAAGGTGGCAGATTCCCTATCGGTTGTTTGCCTAGTCTTTGCTTAAACGATACCCGAATTCGCCTTCAGCACCGTTGAAAATAATGGCGGAAAAAGTTGCTTGTGCAAGTTGAAATAGAAGAAGTTTTTCAGTGAAAGTTTGTTTTGCCTAATATTTATTTATGTGATACCGCACTCTTCCACGTCAGGTATTGAAATCTGATCATCGGTCTATGAATGTTAAAAGCTTAGCGTAAATGCCAAATGGATCAGTGACGGCATCCCGTATTCCCCCACCCAAAGTCTCACGCTCCACGACACTGCCCATGGGGTGGTAGAGGTGGGATCCCTTGCTGAGTCCCAGGGAAAAAACAACCCTGGGCGGTCAAATACACCATATGAATGACTCGGAGCCAAACACCTCTAGACAGATACCCACTAATAGAAAGACTGAATTTAATTTTCTCTATTAGTATTACTATCACCTCATGTATATTTATTTTATAAACAGTTCAGTATTCCAGTACCGGTGCGCTAGTGCGCCCCTCGCCTGTCTTGTTTGACTCCGAGTCATTCATACGGTGTATTTTACCCTGACTGAGCCGTTTAAGAAGCTATTAATATGTGTTCCAGCGACAAGTGGTAGACCTGTATGGTGGCCCATCCAGATACTGACGAGACCTAATATTGCTTTTGGTTTTTCAATATTGGATCTTGCCGATGTGGTAAGAATATTTGGCGTATCCTTGTATGTCAGCTGTTAATACATTATTTATTGGAATTAGCAGTGTGGTGTTTATCATCTAAGTGCGTCCCACCTCGATGCTCCTTGTTGTGCTAGTTGGGAGGTGGGGGGGGGGGAGGAGAGCGTTTGTAGGATATAAAATCGGCCGTTATTTTTGAGGAGATTCAGTGATGTTTAGGGCACTAGCGGCGATTAATGGGGGCGAGGGGGCACTCGACTCCCCTCCCCCCTACACACACACTTCATGGAGAAAATATTACATTTTAATTCCATTTTATCCGGGTGAAACTAGGAATTGTAAAAATTATTTAAAAGAGAATTTGTACAAACCATGTTGTCTTATCAGCTAATTCTTTCGTTTATTTTATTTAATCATCTTAATCTTATCTTAATCTGCTTACCCTCCAGGGTCGGTTTTTCCCTCGGACTCAGCGAGGAATCCCACCTCTACCGCCTCAAGGGCAGTGTCCTGGAGCTTCAGACATTAGGTCGTGGGATACAACTGGGGAGGACGACCAGTACCTCGCTCAGGCGGCCTCACCTGCTATGCTGAACAGGGGCCTTGCGGGGGGATGGGAAGATTGGAAGGGATAGGCAAGGCAGAGGGAATGAAGCAGCCGTGGCCTTAAGTTAGGTACCATCCCGGCATTTGCTTGGAGGAGAAGTGGGAAACCACGGAAAACCACTTCCAGGATGGCTGAGGTGGGAATCGAACCCACCTCTACTCAGTTGACCTCCGAGGCTGAGTGGATCCCGTTCCAGCCCTCGTACCACTTTTCAAATTTCGTGGCAGAGTCGGGAATCGAAGCCGGACCTCCGGGGGTGGTAGCTAATCACACTAACCACTACACCACAGAGGCGGACTATTTTCTTTAATTGTTAACAAAATTGAAGCCTCCGTGGCTCAGGGGTCAGCGCGCAAGCCTCTCACCGCTGGATATCGCGGTTCAAATCCCGGTCACTTCATGTGAGATTTGTGCTGGACACAGCGGAGGCAAGACATGTTTTTCTCCGGGTACTCCGGTTTTCCCTGTCTTCATTCATTCCAGCAATATTCTCCATTAACATTTCATTTCATCTGTCAGTCATTAATCATTGCCCCAGAGGAGAGCGATAGGCTTCAGCAGCTGACACATTTCCTATCCTCGCCGCTAGATGTGGGCTTCATTCATGCCATTCCTGACCCGGTCGAATGACTGGAAACAGGCAGTGGATTTTCATTTTCATTAACAAAATTATTAGTAATGCGCACAAAATACCGCTCGTCCCAGCTAACCGCTTTCTATAGCGCCACAGCAAGTAGCGTAGATTTTGATATGCTGTGAGGAACAGTAACAGGGGTATACTTCTTTTTTTGCCAAACTCGTGGACATTGAGGTATGGTTCACCCGCTTGCCGCGCGCAGTCGTCAGTCCGACAGTCTCTTTAGTGTCTATTAGGGATAGGCAAGGCAGAGGGAATGAAGCAGCCGTGGCCTTAAGTTAGGTACCATCCCGGCATTTGCTTGGAGGAGAAGTGGGAAACCACGGAAAATCACTTCCAGGATGGCTGAGGTGGGAATCCAACCCACCTCTACTCAGTTGACCTCCGAGGCTGAGTGGATCCCGTTCCAGCCCTCGTACCACTTTTCAAATTTCGTGGCAGAGTCGGGAATCGAAGCCGGACCTCCGGGGGTGGTAGCTAATCACGCTAACCACTACCCCACAGAGGCGGACTTCTGGAGATTTACTGAATGATTTTCAGCCGCTAGTAATCTGGGTGTCTAAGTATGTCTTTTATGAGAAAAATATACTTGGGGAGGTTTCCAAATTCCAAATGGATCAGTGAGGGCACAGCATGGGGGTGACCTTGCGAAAAATCATATAATACGAGGTACTCCATTGTGACAAACCACATCACGCACGAGTGTTAAGGTATTAGCGCCAGTTAAGTCCGGCTCTATAGCTAAATGGTTAGCGTGCTGGCCTTTGGTCGCAGGGGTCCCGGGTTCGATGCCCGGCAGGGTCGGGAATTTTAACCACAATTGGTTAATTTTGCTGACACGGGGGCTGGGTGTATGTGTCGTCTTCATCATCATTTCATCCTCATCACGACGTGCAGGTCGCCTACGGGTGTCAACTCAAAAGACCTGCACCAGGCGATCCGAACTTGTACTCGGACACTCCCGGCACTAAAAGCCATACGCCATTTCATTTTTTTCAGCGCCAGTTAATAAATGTTGATGAATCTAAGACTCTGAACGGTGGTTGAAGTTTAAAGCTTGAAATTTTCGTCAACGCAAACGAAAAATAATTAATGTAGTAGAGGTTAATACATTCGAAATAAAATACCGTGACGAACACTGTTTGCCTGGTTACGACGATATCAGTTTTCTGACCGCGCTAAATTGATGACACTAATATCCAGATAGAATCCCAGCCCAAAATCATATCCATGTTAAAACAATCATCCGTCAGCAGGTTCACTTCGGTAACGTCAATGTGAAATTTACCGTATTCTGCAGATATTTCAAATATTTCAAGTTCTTGGTTTATTTCAAAATTCAGAGGGTGTCCGTGAAATTTTTTACAAGGGTTCTGTGGGCTGGAAAGTTTGTGAACTTAACGGCTTCCAGGTTTGTTTATCTTGTCTTGTCTTGTAACGGGAGACCTACTGGACACTGTAGGCCTACCTTATATTCAAAAACGAACAATATCAAGGATCGGTTTTAGGATAAGTTACTTGCGATGTGAAAATCGCGCAATGGTGAACTTGTGATTAACGGGAAGGCCTGGGATGTTATTTTGAACTTCCATGATTAGTATTTGTTATGAGAGGAAAGTGTCTTTCTTTCTTTCTTTCTTTCTTTCTTTCTTTCTTTCTGTTTCTGCCGCGCGAGTTGGCCGTGCGGTTAGGAGCGCGCGGCTGTGAGTTTGCATCCGGGAGATAGTGGGTTCGAATCCCACTGTCAGCAGCCCTGAAGATGGTTTTCCGTGGTTTCCCATTTTCACACCAGGCAAATGTTGGGGCTGTACCTTAATTAAGGCCACGGCCGCTTCCTCCAACTCCTAGGCCTTTCCTATCCCATCGTCGCCATAAGACCTATCTGTGTCGGTGCGACGTAAAGCCACTAGCAAAAAAAAATGTTTCTTTCTTAATCTGTTTACCCTCCAGGGTTGGTTTTTCCCTCGGACTCAGCGAGGGATCCCACCTCTACCGCCTCAAGTACAGTGTTCTGGAGTTTGAGACATTTGGTCGGGAGGTTACAGCTGGGAAGGAGGACCAGTACCTCGCTCTGGCTGCCTCACCTCCTATGCTGAACAGGGGCCTTGTGGGGGATGGGAAGATTGGAAGGGATGGGCAAGGAACGGGAAAGCAAGCGGGCGAGGCCTTAAGTTAGGTACCATCGCGGCACTTACCTGGAGGAGAAGTGGGAAACCATGGAAAACCACTTCGAGGATGGCTGATGTCGTAATCGAACCTTCCTCTACTCACTTGACCTCACGAGGCTGAGTGGACCACGTTCGAGCCCTCGTACCACTTTTCAAATTTCGTGGCAGAGCCACAAATCGAATTCGGGCTTCCGGGGATGATAACTAATCACACTAACCACTACTACACCGCAGAGGCGGACGAGAGGAAAGTGTACATGGCTAAATTTAATCGAAATTTTAATTCTTCTGTACATAAAGCGAATAATGGAAAACTGGCTCTCTCAGGATCCCAGCTGAGGTGTATGACTTTTAAGGCAGTTTATGAGCAGGGTTTTAAAGATCAACCGGACACCAGTGGGATCCGAACCCACAACCTCCCGATTTCGCGTGGGTTGCTTTCTGTTGGAAACGATCCAAGCTTCAGGCGCGCAGCGAGGGTTCCAGTCGGCCGTCCTTCAGGTCTGGCAGTACTGCCATCGCACCAAGTTGTGGGCCAAGTCAATGAATACTGAATTTTCACGACCGTATTATAATCGACAATGTTCGGTTGGTCATGTTTGTTCTTCGATACGTACTATGTACGAATAACACGACCTACGAGTAATAGGTTGAAAGTCGATTTCGATTACAATGCGGTCGTGAACATTCAATATAGTCTACATTATCTTTACGTTTTTATGCCTTTGCTGGCGAGACCCAGTGTATGGGCTAGATAATTTTTTCTTACTTTCTTTGATCTGTCTCAGTCTTATCCTTGGCTTTGACAATATGAAGGTAACTGAGGTATGAGTGATGCTAGTAATGCCATTCCTTATGCAACCTGTCCCTGCAATGAATGGCGTGAAAATGTTGCTCATAGAGTCGCTAGAACCATGCATGTCAGTGGTCTTGGCAGAATGATATGTAATAGTAACTTCTGGCTCAGTGAGGAAAGCAACTGGAAACTACCTCACTTCTCATTTCCTTTTTTATTTTTTATTTTTTAATGTTTTGTTTTTGTTTTTTGTTTTTTATTATTTTGCTTTATTTTTAATTTTTGTTTTTGTTTTTTATTTTTTATTTTTGAGTTTTCTTTTTCTTTTTTATTTAAATTTTTAATGTTTCTTTTTTCTTTTCTTATTGTTTGTTTTTTATTTTTTATTTATTTTTATTTTTTACCTTAGTACGCCTCTCCAGTGATGCCTAGGCCATCTATGACAGCTAATGATGGCACTGTTGAGCTTTCGGGCTGAGGACTGAACATCTTAACGTCATAGAACTACTGCATTTCCTTATTTATTTCAGAACATTTCGATCTTTTCTATATCGAGCGAGTGGCTGCGGAGTTTGGGTCACGTAGCTATTAGCTAATTCGGGAGATAGTGGGTTTGATCCCTCACTGTCGGTAGCCCTGAAGATGGTTTTCCGTGGTTTCCCATGTTCAGACCAGGTAGATGCTGGGCCTGTATTTTTAATTAAGACGCCGCTCGCTTCCTGCCCACTCCTAGCCCTTCCCTATCCCGTCGTAACAACGTAAAGCAAATTGTAAAATTTAAATTAAAGATGTTTTCTATCTTGAGATATTTTATTAATTTTCACCGGTGTCTTTCCCAGTCTAACACTCTTTTTAAATATTGATTTACCGTGTTCTTGTGGCAGCTTCCTTACTGGGAAAGTCGCATTAATTAATAATTGTACACGCTGGAAGTTCCCCCTGTGATGTCTTCACACTCGGTACCTCAGGTTGGAGCCTTTGTATGATTGCTTTGGCGCGGTAGCCTTACCACTCTTGAACTTGGTAGTTTATCTTAACAAAAGAATTACGTCATCAGATGTTTGCTTTAGCGAGAAAATGAGATGGCTTAATCACAGCAAGTATTAATGTCAAAGGATTATTGTTGGTAGAGTAGTTATTTGCTTATACAAGATGTATCCGTGATAATGTTATAAACTTTCAGAGATGATGGAGGACGGCAAATGGATCAATTTGAGATAAGGAACAATACTCCGGAAACGATCGAGTCAATCTAGTGATTATTAATTTCATGCCGGCCAACATTCTCGTGGTCAATTTTTTTCGACCAACGGGACTCGAATCGGCTAATCACGATGTCAGACCATACAGACTTCACACCTTAACGATCATCTCTACCAGGCGGGCTTGCTTCAGTATTACTTATTTTGTTAAACCACAATATAAACAAATAAATAGGCCTACTGATGCTAGGATAACGTTTCCTTTAAATAACACACCCCAATGCTTTTAGCAAGTCGACGCCTACGATTATAGCTCTAAGAAAACTTGATAGGTATCCATCTGGCTCAAATATTCTCGAATTTTTTTGCTGTGAAGTACCACTATTTTTAATTTTGGACGTGAGATGTAGGATTACCTCTAATTTATTACTATACCAGCTGCTGGAAGAGCAACACAACAGACGTCAGTAACAGTATTTAGTCGTTATTATTATTATTAATAATAATGGTACAAAGCTCAGACCCCAACTCGGTAGGGGCCGTCTGAGGGGATGGTTGCCTGGAGCAGAAGTGGGAAGCCACGGAAAACCACTTAGAGGATAGCTGAGGTTGGAATCGAACCCCTTCTACTGAGTTGACCTCCCGATGATGTGTGAACCTCGTTCCAGCCCTCGTATAAGTTTTTCAAATTTCATGGCATAACCGGGAATCGATTCCGGGCCTCCGGGGGTGGCTGCAATCACACTAACCACTACACTACAGAGGCGGACAGTAGTGGTAGTAATAGTGTAGTGGTAGTAGTGTAGTAGTAATAGTAGTAGTAGGGCCGATGAGCTAGTTGTTTGGCCTCTTTAAACACCAAGCATCATCATCAGCAGCAGCATTAGTAGTAGTAGTAGTAGTAGTAGTAGTAGTAATAGTATCCACATTTCAGGACTACAGTTCACGCCCAGAGGCCAATTTTTGAAGGTGGCCCAAAAATCCCAAGAAATAATCAATGCAGGTTAAAATCTCCGGCGCGGCTGGATTAAGCTCGGGACCTCTTGGGCCAAAGGCCAGCAGGCTAATCAGTCTGCCTGGATACGAATGCCATTCTACCAGAAAATCAATTAAACAAAAATATTCAAAATATTTATTATCACTTTTGTCATATGCACGTTTTTCGAATTATTAATCATTGAACAAATATGTTACCTCTTACCAGCCTTTCTTAACAAATACACACACCACTCTCTACTTGGAAACATCGAAAATAATAATTTGTAGTTTTCTTTCCGTCCGCCTCTGTGTTGTAGTGATTACCATGATTAGCTGCCATCCCCGGAGGCCCGGGTTTGATTCCCGGCTCTGCCACGAAATTTGAATGGTACGAGGGCTAGAACGGGTTCCACTCAGCCTCGGGAGGTCAACTGAGTAGAGGTGGGTTCGATTCCCACATCAGCCATCCTCGAAGTGATTTTTCGTGATTCCCTGCTTCTCCTCCAGGCAAATGCCGGAATGGTACCTAAGTTAAGGCCACGACCGCTTCCTTCCCTCTTCCTTACCTGTCCTTTCCAGTCTTCCCATTCCCTTCTAAGGCCCATGTTCAGCATAGCAGGTGAAGCCGCCTGGGCGAGGTACTGATCCTCCTTCCCAGTTGTATCCACCCGACCCAATGTCTCACACTTCAGGACACTGCCCTTGAGGCGGTAGAGGTGGGATCCCTCGCTGAGTCCGAGGGAAAAACCAACCCAGGAGGGTAAACAGATTACGAAGTAGTAGTTTTCTTTCCAGTTCACATTCTACGCAAATATTAACATTCATACCATTAAATCTAGTAGACCAGGAGTGATATTTCGATTGAAACGGAGGATAGAATTCATCTTTATACTCCCCATAACCAAACCAAACTCCATGTCGCAACTGCCGCGAAGGGCCATGGCCTACCAAGCGACCGCTGCTCAGCCCGAAGGCCTGGAGATTACGCGCTGACGTGTGGTCGGTACGGTAATTCCTCTCGGCCACACTCTGAGTCAGATAGCTCCTCAGTTGTAACTACCATAGACTGAGTGCACGCCGAGCCAGCCGTCAGATCCAGAACTCTCCGGGAATCGAACCCGAGGCCTCCTTGTAAGAGACAGGCCCACTTCTCCTACACCACGGGGCCGGCTTTGTAATCCTCATCCAAGACAAATTTGAGGTATCAGCCAAAAGTTCAACATGTACAGACTGAAGGAGTTATAATGTCACACGTCACTGAACTTAAGAAATAATTTAATCGAAATATATGGGAAAAGTTTTCGTTTTTCTGATTCTAGATCAGTTCACCCTATTTTAATATCCATTTCTCCATTCGAAAATATCCCGCCATAGTAAAAAAAACTACAGAATACCAGATGCTAACATCAATAATTAATTTTTTAAATACTAAGTTCTTAGTTTTAAAATGCTGAAATCTAACATCTCTACCTGTAGACTTTCTTTGACACGGATGTTGTTTCACTGTGTACCAGCCCCGAGGTCCTCAGTAAAACAACAATGACATCTCTCGCTCGCTCTCAGCTACGAGTCCACTACTAATGAGAAACAAGCCCTTTACTCTAATGAACTAGATGCAGATATTTTTATGAGAATGGGAGGTTCTTAACCATGCAATGAGAACGTGCTTTCTATACAACTCAATACGAAACGTACAAATTGTGTTATGCACAGTGTAATTAAAATACGGTGTAAAACATCAGGAATGGATTCATTGTGTTATTATTATTATTATTATTATTATTATTATTATTATTATTATTATTATTATTATTATTATTATTATTCATGCGGATAAGCCCGTTAGGACTACGAAAGTACTTAGAGGCATGCATTTACCTTCCTCTGAGTCCATATTTATTTCATTATTTTACTGTGGGCTGCCTTTTATCTTCAGACTAGGTTGTTCCAGTCTTCTTTGGTCCTTCCTCTTGGTCCACTTGCCATTTGTGAATTTGGGATCTGAAAATTACCTGGTTTTAGACATCTGCTGGTATAATTCTTGCCTCTTTTGTGATGGCACTGTGAATCGTCTTCTTTTTCTTCTTCTTCTTCTTCTACCGCTTTTCCCACACCAATGGGTCGCGGGTGCGAACTGTGTCGTACATGTGGATTTGGCCCTGTTTTATGGCCGGATGCCTTTTCTGTCGCCAATCCTATGTGCAAGATGTAATCACTATTGCGTGTTTTTTCGGTAGTTGGTAGGGTAGTGCGTTGTCTGAGTACGAAGAGGGAAGCGTGGGGACAAACACAAACACTCAGTCCCCGAGCCAGAAGTATTAATCAGGCGCGATTAAAATCCTCGACCTGGCCGGGAATCGAACCCTGTACCCTCTGACCCGAAGACCTCAACGCTCACCATTCAGCCAAGTAGTCTGACTAATGGCACTGTGAGGGACATTTGTGTATTATTTGATTTCCTGTCTACGTCTGAGTCGGTATTGTCCGTCGACGGGTTTTGAGCCTAGAATTTTTCTTATGATTTTGCGTTTCTTTCCCTCAGTGTTTTCAGTGTCTCCTTTACTGTTCAAAATTAGCCTTTCTGATCGATTTAATACACCCTGGTTTAAAGACTTTATTGTAATGACTTAATTTTGTGTGCTTGGAGATATATATTTTGTTGTAGATATTTTGCATTAGTCGATGTGCAGTTTCCATCTTTTGGCATCTAATTTTATTGGCTTTTGTTTCGAGTCTATTTTCCTGAATTGTTTATTATTATTATTAGTATTATTATTATTATTATTACTATTATTATTATTATTATTATTGACATGGATTTCCGTTCCGTTAATACCGAAGTGTGGTCCCAAGCATCACGCTCATTAGCAGATAATAAAACAATATTTCAAAATTTAGAATAAAATGTGTTAAATTATTTTACATTCCCAGACCTTGATCAAACCAGAATTTTTTTTAAAAAATCTTTCTTTCTTCTTCCTTTGTTAATCTGTTTACTCTCCAGAGTTGGTTTCTCCCTCCGACTCAGCGAGGGATCCCACCTCTACCACCTCAAGGGCGCGCGGTGTCCTGGAGCGTGAGATGTTTGGGGCGGGGAATACAACTGGGAAGGAGGACCAGTACCTCACCCAGGTGGCCTCACCTGCTATGCTGAACAAGGGCCTTGTGGGGGGATTGGAAGAGATAGGCAAGGAAGAGGGAAGGAAGCGGCCTTGGCCTTAAGTTAGGTACCATCCCGGCGTTTGCCTGGAAGAGAAGTGGGAAACCACGGAAAACCACTTCGAGGATTACTGAGGTGGGAATCGAACCCCCTCTACTCAGGTGGCCTCCCGAGGCTGAGTGGACCCCGTTCCAGCCCTTGTACCAGTTTTCAAATTTTCGTGGCAGAGCCGGGAATCGAACCCGGACCTCCGGAGTTGGCAGCCGCTCACGCCAATCACTGCACCGGAGAGGCGGTCAATTTAAAAAATAAGCATCAAAATATACAGTTTTAAGAAATTGAATACACAAAAATTGCATGGATTCTGTCAGTGCTACCGAGCAAGTAGGCCGTGAGCTTACATTCAGAAGATAGCGGGTTCGAATCCCACCGTCAACATACCAGTTTTTAACTTAAATGCCAACTTTGCCTATGAACCGCTTATTATACTATCTAATACTATAACTAACTGAATTCACTGCTCGATTACACGAAGTAAAATACTGCAGGCGGGGGGAAAACAGGGGATTCGCCTTGCACAAAATCTCTGTTTCTAACAAAATTGTGCACCAAAGAACAAAAACATTTAAACAGAAAGACCTCCAGCTCAAGACTGTTTTAACGAGCAACATTTCACAGTTTTTAAACTTTCATCATGCTTTTTTTTTTACTTTTTAACTAACACTTCATTTTGTGTGTTTCCTATTTGTTTAATTCATTATACATGTTGTGACGTACCCACTTTGCCCACAGATGTATGACAAATTTATAACGTGGCGGGTCACTTTAATATTAAAATAAATAAATGATATGTCATTGTTTCTCCAGAAACAGTATCCCAAGGGCGCCAGTCTTCAAGCTTAAGGCTTGAAAACAAAAGTAGATAATTAATAATAATAATAATAATGCGTAATGAGACTCAAAAAAACTCCCAGGGGTGAGGTGAACGGAACACAAATCATTAAGTACACTAACTTGGAATTTAAGGATCATTAATAAGCATTTCATAAAATACAAATTAAAACAGCTATTTATTAAGATGAAAAACGTGACGTAACGGTGTTTTAACGACATCTGAACTTACGGAAGCAAAAGAAAAATTGAATGAAATTAATTTTAAAAATGAACTGTTGCGCGAAGACTTGCAGTAACTTATGCCATAAGCTCACCATATGTAGACTCTGTTGTCTTGAAGCTGATGATATGTGGATCTCGTACCGGCTGCCTTCTCTGTTGTTGGATTCCAGTCCTACTTCTACATTTCCGGTCCTTAACACTTCCTACTGTACTCCTTACATAAAGTCGTAATGAGTCCTAATTTTAAGTGCAAAACCACCATGGGTTATGTTCATGGAGAGAATACATTCGTATTCTTCCGTATTACGGAACAGTAGCGTAGCTAAATTCATAATAAAAGCTCTCCTGCCCTATACTAGTCAAAACCGGTCTCCCGTTGACTACCTCTCGTCATTGAGATAACAAGTCCCAATGAGAGTAACTTTTGAGTAGAATATACTCAGATGCGAAGTGAACTAAGTTAAAATCTTCTCCGATGTGTAGACGTAGAATCGTAGTAAGAGTATCTTCCAAGCGTGAGAATCAGAATCAGAATGTCCGAATACAAGTGACAATCTGCTCACGAGTAAGAATACGAGTATGAATGTGAAAACGACTGCTAATGCTAATAAGAATCTGAATAATAATGCTAATAAGAATCTGAATGTCCTCTCCAGCCCTTGTCGGTGGTATATATCGGTTCAAAAGTCTCCTTCCATCAGCCATATCACATGGTCCAGTAAGATTCGAGGTCTCATCCCTTCTCCGATGTATAGCTGTGAATCCATCACGTTGCTTCATTACGTTCACTCGCATAGGCTGAACTTTCCCGCTGAAATAAAGCGTCCCGAAGCGGAGTTTGAAAAGTGGGTGTTAATAATGTATCAACTGTCTCTTCATGAGGTAGAGAGGGTAAGGTCTCTCGTAACCTAGATGACGTACTTTTCCTGGAATTGGGCTGAAATTAGCCTGTTGACTCTGGTCACCTCACAACGGCTATTGGAAAATTTACTGCAAGTTATTAATATGCATGATGTTGAAATACTTTACCCAATAATTTGTTCGTTCAGAATACGTTATAGCCGCGATACAAAGAAATGAAATGATGATTGAAATGGATGATAATAACCATATATATATATACATATTAATTTAAAAATGACCTATCAGTAATTAAATGTATAATTCAATAATTAAAAACATTCAGTGATGTCCCAAACATCACATTCGCCCCTCTGAGCCTGAAACAAGTAGTACTTCGTTGAGGGCTCACACTTTCACTTTGCCACTTACGTTTCACTTGTTTTCAAAACAACTGTACATTCATTCATTACTGTATACAACATAACACCATTTTACAAAATTACAACTTGATGATTCCACCTACAACTTAATAACAAATAATATATAACACTTCAAAATTTCCATTAAAACACAATATTACAACTTAGCGAGTTTCTGATGTCTCACTTTCTCAAATGTTCGTCATCTCTTGCTGATTTTATGAATCCAGTGTATGCAACACTTGACCATTCAATTTATATCTGTACAAAATGTACACAAACAAAATGCATCGTATTACTCTTTCAAGTGTTTATACGTTCTTGCTGTATGACTATCACTTCACACACGCTAACACATTCACGTGGTTTTAGCCTAGGGTAAAATTATTGCAAGTCTTTATGATGACTTCTTATAGTCTACGGGGAATTTACAAATTTTAAACTGCAATATTACTGATCCTCGTTATATAAAATCAAATACTAGATTACCCATACATGGCGTTACGTAAAGAGAACAGACGTAACCTTGGTAATGAACTCGTGTCAATCGTATACACACACATCGTGTAGCAAGCAAAACAAAACTTGGGAAACTCCACCTACCAGAGACCAGTCACTCCACGCTGCGACAGGTGTATATTATATAAGAGATAAGCGTGGCCTGGCTCACTGACCTATATTCCAGCACTATGGAAAATCCACCGGACTCGTAATATATTTACGTAAACTCCGAATGTTGAATGAACCCAATAAAATGCAATCAGCGTCAGATAATTTATAAGCGCAAGGTCCTAGTTTCTTATGTATACGATAAGGTCCTTGATATAAAACTCCAGCCATATCATCAATAAAAACCGTGGCGAAATCCCCTGCCACCTCACCTAATGCAATATTGAATGCTCTAATTAAGGCTGCAGAACTAGTCTTCGTCCCGTAGGGAACGCGCTGAAACTGATACAAGCTGTACTTATGACTAAATGCTGTCAGAGGCCTGTCCTCTACTCTCAAAGGAATCTGCCAAAAACTACTTCTTAAATCAACAGATGAAAACCATTTTTTACCCTCAAAGCCCTGAATTAACTCTTCAATAGTCTGTGATTTTAACTGGTCAGTACAAACACGTCTATTCATATCTCTCCCATCACTCTTAGGCACAACGATTAAAGAATTTACATACTGGCTATTAGACACTTCAATTATCCCATCAGCTAACATAGCTTGTATCTGATCGTCAACTGCCTTGGCATATTTGTGTGGGATAGCATACCGTGGCCCGCTGAAAGGACTGTCATCCAGTACTGAAAAAGAATGTTCATAAACATGTGTTTTACCGGGTTTCTTAGAAACAATCTCAGCGTGTTCACATAACACTGCCAACAATTCGTCCCTCTGGACTTCCTCTAATTTACTGTTACTCGCAGCTTCAAATAAGGCATCCTTCTGATCCTCTTTCAACCACAACTGGCATAAATTAAACCCCTCACTAGGTTTCTCCTTATATCTAGAAACCTCAATAACACTCCACATAGCACAACCATTCGCTTTCCTCTGAATTTCATTTCTCAGTTCGAGTTTGACATACTTATTATCCCACTTCAGATTTACCGTTGCATCATCGTAATCTAGCTGAGCCGATTTTAAAGTCAGCCAGTCACATCCCAAGATGAGGTCAAATACAAGGTGAGGAATAACCAAACATACCTGTACTGAAATAAAACGCTCTATACAAATCGGCACCGCAACCTGCTTGCATATTTGTTTCGACGTTTTACCAACAGCTGTAATAATGAATGTAGACTTAACAGGCATCTCTTCCATCATAATACCCTGTTTAACTAAAGAGTCATACCATTCTGAACTAATACATGATTTCTGACTTCCAGTATCAATTAACGCGTGAACATACGCCCCCCCCCCCAAACTTCTAATTGAACCACAGGATTAATCACTTCATCACCCGAATCTAAATAATTATTATCTGGTTCACACATAAGATCTTCCTTAACATCTAGGTCATATGGCAATAGTTTCATAACACAATTCCTAACTACTTCCTGGTAAGGCTGGAATTCTGACCCATCATTACAGCCTGCATTTAGTTTAAAGGTTGCGATCGTGTACCTACACTTGGCTCGTTAGTAACTTGTCCTCTGACTTGTTGGGTATTTCCCGTTCTATTTTCAGGTGCGCCACCCCTACCGTTGTGCCTTGGCTGAAACTGATTACGATTCTCGTAGTTTGGCTGTCTCCTATTGTCTCTTGGTTCACTATGAGGAACAAAATTATGTGAGTTTCCTGTTCTATGCCCAATGTTTCCTAGTGCATCAAAACTCCCTAATAACTGCTCCATTTCCTGAATAGTTTTAATACTTTGCATACACGCTGCTTCGCGTACCCTGTCTGGAAAATGTCGTAACAGTAATCTGACTACATCTGAATCAGCCGTGATTCCGTCTAAATTCTGGCAAATCATAACATGTGACAAAAAATACTCAGTCATAGAGACACATTCATTATGTTTGAATTTCCCGAATACTACCCTTTCTCTTTCACGGCTTTGAACGGTTTCGTTCCAGTATTTGTCTGTGAACTTCGTCTTAAATTCCTTCAGACTTTTCATGTTACTTTTATAGACTGAAAACTAGGAACGCGTCTCTCCCACAAAAGCATGATCAATAATGTCGATCGCCTCTTCCCAGTCCATAAACCCTTCCTCAATCCGTTTCCCAAACCGTTTTTCTACTATTTTAAGAAATTCTAATGGGTTAGTTTGTTTCCCATTGAACTTCGGTAATTCGATTTCCTTACTGTAAATCCCTCCATGACTGCCTCTCAGTGTTACCTTGCCTTTCTCTTACTTCTCGTCGTATGCGTGCTTCTGCCATCGCTATGCGGTTCTCTACATCTTTATCTCTTCTTTCAATTTCATTCACTACAGTGTTCTGTTTTTCTTTCAACGTCTTAATCTCCACTGTATTGCCTTCCACTATCGCAAACTTTTCTCTTTGTTCCCTAGTGTGTCTTCTACCATCACTTAACCGTATCGATCTTGTTTTGTACCTGATCTTTAAATTCTTTTATTTCTTCCTTTTGGATCTCAACTTTATTATTAATACTTGTCACCTGTGTCTCTAACTCCTTTCTAGTGTTGTTGCTTTCTTTTTTCATTAATCCCAACAACTCACTCCTCTGCTCTACAAATTTCTTTTCTACCTCTTGTTTGTTTTGCTTAGTTGTCTCTTTCTGTTCCTCTATCTGCTTGTTAAATCTTTAATTTTGTTTAAATAATTCTTGTAACTGTTTGCTATATTCGTCCATCCTTTTATTAGCTTCGACCTTGTGTTCATTCAATGCCTTACTTAATTCTCGTTTAGTTTGTTCTACTTCATTTTTAATTTCTGATTTAGTTTGTTCTACATCTGTTTTAATTTGTTCCAATTCATTTTTATTTCAGATTTATTTTGTTCCATTTCATATTTTATTTCAGATTTACTATCCTCTATCTTACTTAACATTAACTGCATCATTTCAAGTAACTGATTATTATTACCCTCACTGTTAGGACTAACCTCCGCCTCGCCCCCCATCGTACTATCGTCTGAATCTAACGTAACTTCGTCATTCCTACTCTTATTCCCTTCGCTATCTTCCCTCCTAATATAAGTTTCCTCCTCTACACATTTATCTAACTCTTCCTTAGAATTACTTAAAGTACTACCCTTCAGCACGTGTCCACTACGCAGCGCCATGTCTTTCTCCTCTTGCTCAGCCATGTTACCCCCAAAATCAAACACACAAGAAAAATATACTGTGGATACACAACAGTTACCCCCAAACTACTGATTTTATCCTTCTATACCAGTACTTAATGATTTACGAGCCCCTCAGTTGTGGCGACAATATGTGACGTACCCACTTTGCCCACAGATGTATGACAAATTTATAACGTGGCGGGTCACTTTAATATTAAAATAAATAAATGATATGTCATTGTTTCTCCAGAAACAGTATCCCAAGGGCGCCAGTCTTCAAGCTTAAGGCTTGAAAACAAAAGTAGATAATTAATAATAATAATAATAATGCGTAATGAGACTCAAAAAAAAAACTCCCAGGGGTGAGGTGAACGGAACACAAATCATTAAGTACACTAACTTGGAATTTAAGGATCATTAATAAGCATTTCATAAAATACAAATTAAAACAGCTATTTATTAAGATGAAAAACGTGACGTAACGGTGTTTTAACGACATCTGAACTTACGGAAGCAAAAGAAAAATTGAATGAAATTAATTTTAAAAATGAACTGTTGCGCGAAGACTTGCAGTAACTTATGCCATAAGCTCACCATATGTAGACTCTGTTGTCTTGAAGCTGATGATATGTGGATCTCGTACCGGCTGCCTTCTCTGTTGTTGGATTCCAGTCCTACTTCTACATTTCCGGTCCTTAACACTTCCTACTGTACTCCTTACATAAAGTCGTAATGAGTCCTAATTTTAAGTGCAAAACCACCATGGGTTATGTTCATGGAGAGAATACATTCGTATTCTTCCGTATTACGGAACAGTAGCGTAGCTAAATTCATAATAAAAGCTCCCCTGCCCTATACTAGTCAAAACCGATCTCCCGTTGACTACCTCTCGTCATTGAGATAACAAGTCCCAATGAGAGTAACTTTTGAGTAGAATATACTCAGATGCGAAGTGAACTAAGTTAAAATCTTCTCCGATGTGTAGACGTAGAATCGTAGTAAGAGTATCTTCCAAGCGTGAGAATCAGAATCAGAATGTCCGAATACAAGTGACAATCTGCTCACGAGTAAGAATACGAGTATGAATGTGAAAACGACTGCTAATGCTAATAAGAATCTGAATAATAATGCTAATAAGAATCTGAATGTCCTCTCCAGCCCTTGTCGGTGGTATATATCGGTTCAAAAGTCTCCTTCCATCAGCCATATCACATGGTCCAGTAAGATTCGAGGTCTCATCCCTTCTCCGATGTATAGCTGTGAATCCATCACGTTGCTTCATTACGTTCATTCGCATAGGCTGAACTTTCCCGCTGAAATAAAGCGTCCCGAAGCGGAGTTTGAAAAGTGGGTGTTAATAATGTATCAACTGTCTCTTCATGAGGTAGAGAGGGTAAGGTCTCTCGTAACCTAGAGACGTACTTTTCCTGGAATTGGGCTGAAATTAGCCTGTTGACTCTGGTCACCTCACAACGGCTATTGGAAAATTTACTGCAAGTTATTAATATGCATGATGTTGAAATACTTTACCCAATAATTTGTTCGTTCAGAATACGTTATAGCCGCGATACAAAGAAATGAAATGATGATTGAAATGGATGATAATAACCCTATATATATATATATATACATATTAATTTAAAAATGACCTATCAGTGATTAAATATATATTTCAATAATTAAAAACATTCAGTGATGTCCCAAACATCACAATGTCTTACTGAGGATGACCCAATGCCGAGTCGAAACATATTTATTTATGTGTGAAGTTTCGTCTTAATTTGGATGTAAAATACACTGACTGAGGAAATGTTATGGGATAGCGGAGCACTGATGCGCAGGTGTGCTGTCTGCGCATCACACGCCCCCTGTGCCAGCGGCAGTTGTATAGGAGACCTTGTGAGCAGTGGCTGTGCATATGACAGGTGTAACATTGAACGTCGTTCGAACGGGGTACGGCCGTCGGTACCCGACGGATGGGAAGTGCGATTTCTGAAGTGGTGCGGGAATTCGGCTTCACACGATCAACCGTGTCCAGGGTGTATCGTGAATGGTTGAATGCGGGTGTCACCGTCCACAACAGACGGACGACCGGCCGTCCAGCCACCCTCGATGACCGTGACCGGCGACATTTGAGACGGATTGTCAACAGTGACAGACGGGCAACCGTGCAACAAATCACGGCTCAATTCAACACAAGCCGTGCCAGACACGTCTCCCAGTGGACTATCCGTAGGAACATGGGTTCTATGGGGTATGGGAGCCGGCGCTGCACACGGGTGCCACTGTTAACCCAACGTCATCGGGCACAACGACCCGCATTTGTCGCCAGTCACCAGGGATGGACACTGGAACAATGGCGTAACGTGATGTGGTCGGACGAATCACGATTTCAACTGCACCATGCCGATGGAAGGCACCGTGTATGGCGCAGACCACATGAAGCGATGGATCCCGCCTGCCTCGAAGGTGTGGTCCAGGGCGCTGATGTCTCTATTATGGTCTGGGGTGCATTTTCCTGGTATAGAATGGGCCCCCTAGTTGTTCTGGAAGAGACTTTGAATGGTACGCGGTCTGTTGAGCTGCTCGGAGACCATCTCCACCTATTTTTGGCCTTCCAGCGCCCAGACGGTTCTGCGGTGTTTCAAGATGATAACGCGCCACCACATCGCTCCCACGTCGCCCGGGAATGGTTCCAGGAATATGCAGCGGAGGTCCAACGACTGCCATAGCCACCCAGGAGCCCCGATATGAACCCTATCGAGCATATCTGGGATGTCCTGGAACGCAGGCTCCGTGCCATGGATCCTGCACCCTCGAACAGACCAGCATTGGCGGCCGCTCTGCAAACGATTTGGTGTCAGCTGCGTCCAGAGGACTACCAGGGACTTGTCGACTCACTTCCACGGCGTCTCACTGCAGTTCGCAGGGCCAGAGGAGGCCCCACACGCTATTAGGTGACTATCCTATGACATTTGCTAAGTCAGTGTATTGACTAGGAGGATTAAAATATAGTTTTGCACAATTTTGTAAGAAGTTCAACCGCCAATACGGATTTAACATGAGATTCATAGTCTGTAAGAAAATCTCTGTACATAATAAGATCATGCCCACGAACTTATCCAGGGAAACACAGTAGAGTTCGTCTTCTACAGTGATTTTTTTAATTCTATTACTTTTGGATCAATATTTGGATGAAAAAATCCCTACGTTCTCAAATAGGTCCAGGAATCTGTTCCTACTTTGTAACTAAATGAGCCAAACATTCTTATGTCCCTACGATTGGCAGCACTGCTCCCGGGGCAAATCTACTTTGAGAACGTCGCTGTAATTTATCATATTAGCGGCGGATTCAGCGAGATTCGTGGAACCATACAATCTCTAAACCCGCTATAACACTCCTAAAGAAATTAGAAAGTTGTATAGTTTTATATTTGTTATGTTGAAGCCCCCAAAGAGAAATCCGATCCCCAGTAACTCCATCATAATGCATTATGGAAATCTTAGGCGAGACTGAAGAGGTAAAGTAGTTTCCCGTTGCTTTTCTCACTGAGCTATAATGTGCTGTCTGTTACGCCCTTCCCCCTGTGGGTGGGGACGGTGGAAGAACACCCCCGGTATCCCCTGTCTGTCGTAAGGGGCGACTAAAATAGGCCCCAGGGATTCCTTAACTTGGGAGCGTGGGTTGACGACCACGGAGCCCTTAGCTGAGTAATGGCATTGCTTCGACTTATTTGTGCCAGGCCCTTTACTTTCATCTATCCTATCCAACCTCCGTTAGTCAACTCTTGTTCTTTTCCGACTCCAACGGTATTAGATTTGTGAATCCTAGAGAATCTTTCATTTCCGTGCCCTTCATTGTTCGAAGTATTGGGCCCCTTCTATTTTTTCCCTCTGATTAGTGAGGGACCACTACTTTGTTAGGCGCATTGAAATTTATACATCAGTATATTCTACACGCCATACAACCACACCACGCATCACTGGAACTGGCTGCTATAAAGAGTGGGCTAGTAGCGATGCTTATACCTCTGTCACTTTCATATTTCCTAAGACGAAGATCAGACAGAGACAGATCGATACACTAAACTTATAACAAACTTGTTCTATTGCCATAGCTCACTGTAAACATTACATCACTAGCCAGAGATGGTTCAGGGTACTACTAAACTGTAAAACTGGCAGTGAACATAGAACACTAGTCCTTCATAGTCAGTCCTCTGCTTCTAGAAAGAAATGTCGACTCAATATGGTAACAATAATCAGCAGTAAGAGTTACTCAATCGTTTGTATTGGCTATTCTTTCAACCCTTTATTTTAGAAAAGTAAGTTGGAAGATTACATTTTGTTATAACCACCGCCGTCTCAATCTCTATATACTGCCTGCTCTGTGCTGCGAGAATTGCGTTTACGGCGACATTGTAGATGGCAGCACTTACCGCACCCAGACCACATGTTGGTTAAATGAGAGTTCGTCAACAACACCAATAAAAAAAGGAAAAATAATCCTTAACACGTTACTAATTGAGAAAATAATGCACATACAGAAAATAACATTTCACATTTGAGCTTGGCTTAAGATATAGATACGTAAAATGTATACAATCTTACCAGTTACAGTAGATATATTAGGATCATCCCACTGCTGCATGGCACATAAAAATTTCAGAATTTTCTCGATACGAGTAACGGAGCACCTTTTCAGCCCTTTATTTACTGTTATTTACCAGCAGTGGACGCAAAAAGAAATCTATAACTATTTCACTGTCCCTCTGTTCATGACCAGATTTCAGGAAACGTTTTATAGCACATAATGCAGTGCGTGCGTAAGTCATGTCATTATATCCACCACCCAATCTCACAGCACTAAATAGAGCTTCTATTGCGTCACCAGAAAATCATCTAGTGGGAACATAAAATAACCGATTTCGTAACAGATAAGAGACACATTCCACTATAGATTTCATAGTTAGCGAGACAGCATCTGCCATCTCATTAGTCAGACACTTCAGTTTTTCACGTTTGATTCCAAGTGAATTATTTTAACGTCTCGATGAAATCAGCATTGAACAATTGTAAGGTGAATAGAAATGCACACAATCTGGATTGTTTTGCCGAATGTGCTGAGTTCTGTCAATGACGTCGTGAAATGTGAAAAATTTGTAAATTCCTTCCATGAAGTGCACCGTCGATTCTGCGCATGAAAATCTAAACGTGTATTTATAAACGGGCATGGTTTTCTTTCATGAAGCGAATAGCAGCAGTGACTGCTAGGAAAATATTTGTATAGCAGAACATTCATCAATTCAAAATCACTCTATTTCTTCGTAATACCGAACAGGATTGGATGTCAAGTCTCTCTGGAGGCGATGAACTTCTTTCACATATTTGGAGGTGATGATGCCATTGGTGTCATTTCATTGTCTAAGAACTGGGAGCGCACATTTATAAAATGGTAAGAGTGAAAACTGAAAAGAAGTTTACGACTAGGATAGAATGGATGAGTTGCACACGTTCTCACTTTTCCCTCTCCAAAATGTTTAAACATTGGCTCTATGATTGTCAGTCAACGGCATTAATCATTTTTGAACTAAAAGGGATAGATCGGAGACTTCTAAATCTTTAATGAGGAAAGTCCGTTTACAAGAAAACACAACAGTTTATTCGCGAGAGCAGGAGATTTTTATTATCTGTGCCGCATACACCTTCAACACTGACCACGCAAACGAACTTCTCACTGGTTCGGCCGTAGAGGAGCCGTACCTAATTAGCCATTTAATCGGCAATCATTGTTACACTTCTTTCTGTTAGTCTGAGAGTTTTACATTCAGCTCTAAGTCTTTCCTTCACTAATTGGGAAATCCCGACAAACACTATCAACATTTTCCATTGAGGATACCTGTCAAGAATACTTTGTGACGGAGCTGATACTAGACTAAAAGTCCTCCCATATTCTTAACCGTTTGGGATACTATTCTCCACGCCACATAGTACCGTGTGATTTGTTCTTACCGCGTGGATTTTGTCTTGCGAAAATTATGAATTTGATTTTAAAGATGAACGGTCATTTTTCATTATATTTAGCTGCTTCCTTTACTTTATCCAGACGATCAATTTCTGGGTTGTCTTCGAATTTCGTCTGTTGCCTTACAACTTCATTATGCTTAGTCATCAGCTGTTATCGCAGTCTCAGAATTCTCGATCGGAGCCACTACTGTCTGATTTTCTGATCACTGCTGTCATTCTTACTCGTTTGAATATTGACTTGAACTGAGACATCGTTGTTCGCATGAATTTCTTACTCGTCCTCCAATGTATTTCCCGCGGTTGAAGAGCTTGTTTCATGAAGATTTCTTCCGAAGAAATATCTTATCATTGTCTGGTCTTTCATGGAGCTATTTTTCTGGTTTTAAGGTAATGGGGATAATTCGAAGACCGACTAGGCACGCTCTCTGGCTTCAATATATTTTTCTTTTACTTTTTCTTTTATCTCGATCTCTAAAATTCAGGCTACAAACACAAGAATAATCAGATGGAATCCATTGACTACCCTTGGTTGATGCCTGCCTTGATAGATTTAAGCCAATTTTCCCCAAGTTCTTTACTCGGGGGAGGGGGGGGGAGAATTCGGATTTCTTCCTATGATATACTGTACAGAGAGGAACACAACAATTCATCATTTTACAACCAGAGACACACACATACTCGATGCAAACGCACTGGAACTCAACAACGTGGGTACGGATGTAAGTTGGGTGCGTTAACTGGCGCCCCTAGCGGAGGTTTGTGACACTAAGAGCTCACGCTGAGAAGCATGTTAACCGCATAGCATAGAGCAGGCAGTATATAGAGATTGAGACGGCGGTGGTTATAACAGAGCAATTTTAGTCATTATTGAACAAAAAAGCACGATAACAATACGGTAAGCACTAAGACACAGAGTAGCCAAGCAGATCTCGGATGCTTGCTGTATGAAATCAAAAGACCGAGGAACGAAACATGTAGAAATATGTCATCTATATTTAAAAGAAGTCAAATTTGATTAGACGTTTGTCAGCCACGAAATCTAAATATTTTATAACTAAGGTGGTTATTGCTTTGAGGGGTAAAACAATATATGACCTCTCAACATGAACTGACGGATTCGGAAGAGAAGAAACGTCAACCAAGGAAGGTCAGAATGTGAAAGTGAGGAATTGGACAACTTATGAGCCCTTGACATGGACGACTAAAGTTATAAACTAAATTAGTAATAGATTATTATTGTTGTTGTTCTTTCTTGTTTAGTTTCGGCCAGCTATGGGCCACGCTATTTCAACCGTTTTCTGTCTTGAGCTTTAATACTCCCGCATCTTCTTCGGTGAGCTTCCTTTCGTTCTTCGGTTCACGTCTTGCCTGTCTTCATTTCAGGTTTTATTCGAAAACTCTGTAGACTTTAAAGTTTCTTCTACCAGGCAAGTTGGCCGTGCGGTCAGGGCCGCGCAGCTGTGAGCTTGCATCCGGGGATAGTGGGTTCGAACCGCACTGTCGGCAGCCCTGAAGATGGCTTTCTGTGGTTTCCCCATCTTCACACCAGGAAAATGCTGGGGCTGTATCTTAATTAGGGCCGTGGGCGCTTCCTTCCCACTCTTAGGCCTTTCCTATCCCACCGTCGCCGTAACACCTATCTGTGTCGGTGCGACGTAAAGCCAATTGTAAAATTTAAAAAATCTCCTTTAAAGAGTCATGCAAGATGTCATCACGTAAAATCTCCAATTCTTATAAGTCCTTTTCCACCTCGGTGAACCAGCCGTTTGTTATAGGTATCTTTGGTGAAGTGGTAGGCCATTTCAATCTTGTTGATTCTTGATTTGAATGCCTCTTTCTCAGAAATATTAGATTCTATTCACTCGCCTGGGTATTTTAATTTCTCTACGCGTTTTATTTTGCCCTGATTGACCTGTAGATTTATGGGAGTTGTCTTGATGTTTCTTATGAACGGTGTTTTCTCAGCTGAAATTATTATTATTATTATTATTATTGTTACCGTGTTTTAGCGGTAGGTAGAGGTGTAAGAAGGTGCGGGCGTGAATGGGTTTTCAAACTACGGAATCAAAGTTAATGTAAAATTTAACGAGGTTATATTTTCTTTTCAATATTAAGTAATAACAAGGAACAGGTACTTAGTAGCCAAAACACAATTTGAAATGTACAATTACAGGGGTTACAGAGTTTGGGCTTCGAGCCCTGAGTTCACAATTCTTGAGCAACTAGCCCAACTTTCCGATATACAAATTTTAACAAAGGGGCAGAAGACCCCAATCAAACCCTGGAGCACTTGCTCCAAATTACACAGTTAAGCCTCCTCGAGGCACACAACACTCCGTTTCCAAAAGAGCCACACGCTCTTTAATTTAAGCCTCTCCCAGGCCACACCAAACTCCACCTTCAAGTTGTCCACAACGGACACAAACCCAGGGGTAAAATACCCAATCTACTGAGGTCTATTAAATGAAAAGCAGGTTAATTAAATGACCTCTAAAACAATTTGAGAGGAGGCGAACTTGCACTCCTAATACACTTTGATTTTAAAACCTACTTTGGCACTAGGCCGTTATTACAAGGGCTAATCCCATACTACAGAGGTGACTTAATAGCAATTTACATTACATTACGGAAGAATAGGTTGAGAAACAATAAGTTCACCTCAAAACATTATGAGTGGGAGCTCGAGAGGGTTAGCACTCTCTATCCCAGTATGTAGCTTTTCAAGAGAATAGAAGAAAAGACTAGTTACATTTTAGGAAAAGGTTACATGGTGGAACGCTTCGCACCCACCCCGAGAGTTAAACTGCTGAGCAAGAAAAGAAAGAATTTATTAATCGGCCATTACCTTATTGTTGACCGCTGCCGAAGAAAGAAGCGCCTCCCGCCTCCTGCTAGGTACTTAACACACTGAAAGATGGAACAGAAGTGGCCCAGAGACCCAAAAATCAGCAGTTTAAATACTCTCGCGGAAGTTTCTAGGCGTTAGGGGAAAGAAAACACCCGCCCACAATGTTTTTATTGGATAGGACCCCGCAACAGATACAAGTTGGGGGAAAATACACCAGATTGGTCAGAAATTACTAAAAGAAATTCGGGATTGGATAAATCTAAAACAAGGGGAAAAAGAGGGGTAAACAGCCAACTTAAACCATAACAGAAAGAAATTTAACAAGAAACAAACTTTTGAAATAAAAATTTCTCCAACAAAATAGTTCTTTGACTCCGCACTAGGGTGCACTATTGTTGATCTTCAGTAGTGTCCTCTAGAAGAGAAAGTTCACACTTCTTACTTCAAGCGAAACAAAAACACATCAAAAGTGACACAGTTCAAAAACTCAAAATTTTCCACGTGGTGACATCTTCTGAGAAAGTAGAGAATTAATAGAGTAGATAAAGTTCAACCTTCCTCCAGAAGAGGAGTTTCAACTGGCGCAACTTTTAAATAAACGGTGTAGAGGTGTACCGCCCGGTACAGACCTCCCCCCCCCCAAAAGTTTCTCCAAGGGGTAACACAGAAGAACATAAACTTTTGTTTGAAAATAAGTTCCAAGTTTTGATGTTGAGATTAAGATAACTTGCAGAAGTATTTGAGAAATTTCTTAAGTCGGTTCCAAAATTTTGTTGTTGCAGGAGAAGTAAAGTCTTTATGTTTATAGAAGTTGAATTTCTGAAGATAAGCTTTTAATACTTAAAAGTGAGGGAAAAATTTGCAATGTCCACCAATTATTGCTGTTGAATTCCCAAGTGTAGTTATCTCTTATAGTAACTGTCCATGTAGTTGATGTTGATGAAGTTGGATGGCCGGACCGGCCGTTGCAGCTTGCGTCCAAAAGGAGGCCGCTCGGACCCCTTAAGTACCCTGAGATACCGCTCGCCCGCACCATGAGGGGAGCAGAGGTGTTGAAGCACGCCGCGCCCGCGGTGAACATATACAGGCTGCGGGCAAGTAGCAGGTCGTGCGCCGCACATCAGCCTTGGCCGGGAGGAGAGCTCCGGCTCGCCGTGCACATGTCGTCCTCGCTGGAGAGGAGGGGGCCCATCCCCCTCCCCAGTTACTGCACGGCGCCGCGCGGCTGCGGGGGCACTGAAACATTAAAGCTAGGCGGCAGAATTGTGTTGGACCATCATGTTTCTTTTAAGGGCACAGGCATGTAAAGAGATTGAGGGGCCAGCGGCGTGCAGATATCCATGGCATTTCATCTAAGCCAGCCACTGAGTGTAGTGGAGCAGGAGACGGGAGCGTGGTAATGGCCGTGGAAAGGACAGAATGGCAGTTTAACGGGTCGGGACAGGTTTTACAAAAATGCTTACATCTGAAACAAAATATTATAGGTAGTGCAGAATGCCTTAAAAATGAAACTCAAAAAAAATATAACCTTCATATCCTTTCAAAATAATATAAAGCAAGTTAACACAGAAATTACACCGGCTTCACCTGGGACAGGTGAACTCTAAATATCCTCTCGGTGGCTGGATTACTTAACAATAAGGTAACCGGCGTAAGAAAATCGAGAATGATACAAGGCCCCTGAAATCTGGGGGCAAGCTTGCCCGCGGGAACAAAATTTTTGACCATTACTTGGTCACCTACCTTTAAAGGGGTGGGTCTCCGTCCACGATCATACCTTTCCCTAACCTTTTCATGAGATACCTTAAGATTGGCTTTAGCCTTCTTCCAAAGATCTTTAATATTATCCGGATCTATTGTCTCGGGCAGAATGTCACTCAGAGACCAGAGGTTAGAGAGCGGCGTGTTGGGAACAAACTTAAACATCAAGGAAGCTGGAGTAAACTTGTGTGATTCATGAACCGCCGAATTCAAAGCAAAAGCTAACCAATGCAGGGACGTGTCCCACCTAGAATGATCTTCATGATGATAGGCAATAAGTGCGGACCTGAGATTACGGTTAACCCGTTCAGCCAGAGATGGTTGAGGGTAATAAGCAGAAGTGGTTACATGAGAGATGGACAAGTCAAAACAGAATTTACGAAAAAGATTTGATGTGAACGCCTTAGCATTATCAGATACAATATATTGGCACGGACCAAAAGAAGCAAAAATAGAATTTAGACAGGTAATGGTGGACTGAGCGGTAGCCAGCTTAGTCGGAAATAACCAAGAAAATCTGGTAAAACCATCTACACATACAAGGATGAATTTGTTGGCATTTCCCTTCGACTGGGGGAAGGGTCCTACATAATCAATATACAGGCGTTCCATGGGGCGCGACGCTTGATGCGAAGACAAAAGGCCTACCTTGGTGGACATGGTGGGTTTACTCAGCAAACATGATTTACAAGCTTTTACAAGTTCACGGATTTCACCGTCCATACCTTTCCATATGAACATTTCACGAATCTTTTCACGGGTTTTAAAGATTCCAAGATGCCCTCCTAATGGGGTCTCATGATAATACTTGAAGATCATAGGTACCAGAACGGCTGGAACGACAACTTTCATCATCTTATCATGCCTCGATGGGCAACATAGAACACCATTCCTCAGAACATAAGGGACAACCTGTTCCCCAGAAGAAAGGGTTTCCATTATCGGAGCCAGCGTCGGATCTTCACGTTGGTATTTCTCAATATCTCTAAAAAGCATGGGAGCATCTGTTAGGATGGCATTAACCTCGGATAGTATGGACTCGGAAGGTGATGAACTGTCGACCGGTTCGTGGGTCTCGACCTCGTTTGAAAACATACGGCTGAGTCCATCAGCAACAACATTTTCAGTACCTCTGATATGCCTGACATCGAATTGGAAGGCAGAAATACGAATGGCCCAACGGGCTATACGACCAGTACGACGCGGCCTACCTAAGACCCAGCTTAAGGCTTGATTATCTGTTTCCAGGTCGAATTTGACATGTTCCAGATAGAGACGGAACTTCTCTAAGGCGAATAAGACTGCCAAACCTTCGAGCTCATAGATGGAATACTTGGCTTCTTGAGCCGACAAAGTCCTAGATGCATAGGCGACGGGTCGCCTCCCTAGTTCAGTCTCTTGAAGAAGGACTGCAGCTACAGCTGACGACGACGCGTCCGTTTGGACGATGAATTTCTTTGAGAAATCAGGCATAGCAAGGACAGGGGCATTACAGAGAGCTAATTTCAGATCTTCAAAAGCGGCTTGTTGAGAAGGTCCCCACTCGAATTTGATGCCTTTCCTACGAAGAAGGTTTAAGGGCGCCGCTCTATTAGCAAAGTTAGGAATGAACTTTCTGAAGAAATTCACCATACCGATAAACCTGGCGATGCCTTTAATGTCCTTGGGAGGTTTAAAATCACGGATGGCCTGTGTTCTAGAATGATCGACTGCTACACCATCAGGTGACACAATATGCCCTAGGAAAGACATAGAGGGCTTAGCAAAGGCAACCTTGGACAACTTAACAGTTAACCCAGCCTTACGAAGGCGATTCAGAACTTCTCGCAGATGATCTAGATGTTCTTCGAAGGTCTCCGAAAACACGACGACATCATCCAAGTAGTGATATAAGTATTCAAATTTGATGTCGGAGAAGACCCTATCTAGCAGCCTAGTGAGCACAGCTGCTCCCGTGGGGAGCCCGAAAGGCACGCGGTTGTATTCATATAAATTCCAGTCCGTGGCGAACGCTGTAAGGTGTTTAGACTCTTCGGCAAGGGGAATTTGATTATAGGCCTGATTTAAGTCCAAGATGGTGAAGAACTTGGCCTTACGAAACCATGAAAAACAAGAATGAAGGTCGGGAAGGGGCACAGATTGTAACACCACCTTCCGATTGAGAGCCCTGTAATCAATGACAGGCCTGAAGCCTCCTTGGGGTTTCGGTACTAGAAAAATAGGCGAAGAATACGCTGACTTAGAGGGCCTAATAATACCGTCCTTCAACATCTGATCGATGATTTCCTTCAGAGCCTTCATTTTAGGTGGAGATAGCCTATACGGTGGAAAACGGACAGGAATCGAATCCGTAACCTCAATTTTGTATTCAATAAGGTCAGTAACACCAAGAGTATCAGAGAACACCTCGGGAAACGACTGACACAGTTTGCGAATACTATCAGCCTGCTCCTCAGGTAGATGTCTAAGGTCTAACAACATCTCATCCTGGGTAGGCGAAATAGAAGAACATGACACAGAATTACACTTTAATAGTGGTATTTTACAACTAGAAGCAAATTTGAATGTGCACGACCTAGACTTGAGATCGAGCACAAGACCAGTGTGAGAGATAAAGTCAGCTCCCAATATAATGGGGCAAGACAATTGCTTGGCCACAAACAATTTAATTTTCCATGTAAACTTAAAAACACGAATTTTGACCAGTAAGGAACCTAGAATTTCTAATGGAGATGAATTAGCCGAAACGTATTGAACAGGAGAAGAGACATAGTCAGGAAGTTTACAAACCGATTTCAATTTAGAATACCATTCAGCCGCAATAATCGAACAAACACTACCTGAATCTAAGAGAGCTGTTATAGGCTCGTTATTTAACTCAATCTTAAGAAAAGGAACAGGTGCGGGGGTATCCGCCGCAATCCTAAGACATTCTTTAGGGCATTCAAAAGATGAATTTGAAGGCTGATCGTTCTCTGCATTTACAATCTGTTTACTAGGGGCTGAGTCTCGGGAAGATGGATTAGTCGACTCAACCGAAGCCACTAGTCACTTTTTATTATTGGCATAGGTGGAATTTGCACCAGAAGTTGAGCAGGAGGGGGTGCTATTTGAGTTCGGACAATTCTTGGCGATATGTGAGAAGGCCCCACATTTAAAACAGCCTTGTGCTGAACCAGCTCCATTATTTGCCCTACTACTTTTGACCAATGGACATTTATTGCGAAGATGGTCAGGCGACCCGCAAGCATAACATTTACGGGGTGTGACTGGTCGGCGAGGTGGAGGCCGAGTGTTACTAAAGGAAGGCGGGGGTTCTTTCGCTACACGCAAAGAATCGGCGTATCTAACTCCTTCCGCTGAGACGGCCAACGCTTCAAGTTCAGAAAAAGTTTGCGGGCACGCCGCAAAACACAAGTATGACCTATAAGATGGTGAAATGCCTTCCACAATAGCTTGTACAATTTGGTCCTCAGGGAAGTGAAGAGCAAACACCCTGGTATAAAACTTAATGTCTTGTATGAAATCAGCCAAGTTTTCATCCAACCTCTGTACTCGATAATAGTATTTCTGAATCAGAGATGACCTTGCGCGGGCAGGAATAAAATTAGCAAGTAGATGTGCATGAAAATCTTCGATGGATGACTGTTCAGCTATGGCTCTTACTATTTTGTCGGAGAGAATACCAATAGCATACGGATAGATAATTTGCAAGATTTGACATGGAGACAGAGAAAAAACAAGGGCATGATCCTGAAATTCCACTAGAAATCTTAAAAATGAAATTACGTCACTGGTGGTATTAACAGAAAACTTGGATATACCTCTGAGCAACATTGCCAATGGATGAGGCAAGCTACTAAATCCGGGTGACATAGTAGGTAAAGGTTTCAATGGCAAGGAAGTCAATTCAGAACGGATGTTACTCAATGATGCACGACGTTCAGATTCGTTGTCCAATGGGGCAGGGATAGTTTGAGCAGCAACGGTTATCCTATTAACTTCTCCCTTGGGAGGCGCTTCCTCACTACCTGCATTCACTATGGTGGGTTGATCAGATTTGGGAGGAACTTCCCCAGTTAACAATTGAGTGACCTTACTAGATAATTCAGAAATATTTTCCAGGAGCGTACTAGCTTCCTTCCTCTGAACGTCATTCAGTTTTAGAGACAACAGATCGTTAACCCTATTCGAAAAATGATATAGCCTGCCTTGCACACGCTTAATTTGATTAGGAGAAGGATCATTTTCATCAAAAAAACTAACTACAGAAGCTAGCCCAGTAATATTCTCCGTGATCGTGGAAAGAGAGTCGTCAATTTCTTTCTCTCCCAAATTGGGGATGGAAATGGGCAAATCAAGGGACTCTCTAAGCTTGTTAGTGTCTATTGCAACCGTGCCTCCAGATTGCACATTTCTGATAGTTAATTCATAGATCAACTCCTCCTTGCGCAAATAGTTAAGAAGGAGAACATCGCGAGGGCCGGGCATGGTGACAGAACAATTTTGAAAAACTCAAAAAATTCCAGCAACTGGGAAAATAGTTAGAGTTCGGAACAAACAATGTTTAGCCGTCAAAAGGGGCTAAATTGAGACCCATTCAACCACGCTCTGCTACCACTTGTTACCGTGTTTTAGCGGTAGGTAGAGGTGTAAGAAGGTGCGGGCGTGAATGGGTTTTCAAACTACGGAATCAAAGTTAATGTAAAATTTAACGAGGTTATATTTTCTTTTCAATATTAAGTAATAACAAGGAACAGGTACTTAGTAGCCAAAACACAATTTGAAATGTACAATTACAGGGGTTACAGAGTTTGGGCTTCGAGCCCTGAGTTCACAATTCTTGAGCAACTAGCCCAACTTTCCGATATACAAATTTTAACAAAGGGGCAGAAGACCCCAATCAAACCCTGGAGCACTTGCTCCAAATTACACAGTTAAGCCTCCTCGAGGCACACAACACTCCGTTTCCAAAAGAGCCACACGCTCTTTAATTTAAGCCTCTCCCAGGCCACACCAAACTCCACCTTCAAGTTGTCCACAACGGACACAAACCCAGGGGTAAAATACCCAATCTACTGAGGTCTATTAAATGAAAAGCAGGTTAATTAAATGACCTCTAAAACAATTTGAGAGGAGGCGAACTTGCACTCCTAATACACTTTGATTTTAAAACCTACTTTGGCACTAGGCCGTTATTACAAGGGCTAATCCCATACTACAGAGGTGACTTAATAGCAATTTACATTACATTACGGAAGAATAGGTTGAGAAACAATAAGTTCACCTCAAAACATTATGAGTGGGAGCTCGAGAGGGTTAGCACTCTCTATCCCAGTATGTAGCTTTTCAAGAGAATAGAAGAAAAGACTAGTTACATTTTAGGAAAAGGTTACATGGTGGAACGCTTCGCACCCGCCCCGAGAGTTAAACTGCTGAGCAAGCAAAGAAAGAATTTATTAATCGGCCATTACCTTATTGTTGACCGCTGCCGAAGAAAGAAGCGCCTCCCGCCTCCTGCTAGGTACTTAACACACTGAAAGATGGAACAGAAGTGGCCCAGAGACCCAAAAATCAGCAGTTTAAATACTCTCGCGGAAGTTTCTAGGCGTTAGGGGAAAGAAAACACCCGCCCACAATGTTTTTATTGGATAGGACCCCGCAACAGATACAAGTTGGGGGAAAATACACCAGATTGGTCAGAAATTACTAAAAGAAATTCGGGATTGGATAAATCTAAAACAAGGGGAAAAAGAGGGGTAAACAGCCAACTTAAACCATAACAGAAAGAAATTTAACAAGAAACAAACTTTTGAAATAAAAATTTCTCCAACAAAATAGTTCTTTGACTCCGCACTAGGGTGCACTATTGTTGATCTTCAGTAGTGTCCTCTAGAAGAGAAAGTTCACACTTCTTACTTCAAGCGAAACAAAAACACATCAAAAGTGACACAGTTCAAAAACTCAAAATTTTCCACGTGGTGACATCTTCTGAGAAAGTAGAGAATTAATAGAGTAGATAAAGTTCAACCTTCCTCCAGAAGAGGAGTTTCAACTGGCGCAACTTTTAAATAAACGGTGTAGAGGTGTACCGCCCGGTACAATTATTATTATTATTATTATTATTATTATTATTATTATTATTATTATTATTATTATTATTATTATTATTATTACCTCTGTGGCGTAGTAAGAGAACAGGTTAGCACCGTCATACAGTCATACAGTAGAACAGTGTGAAGAAGAGTAAATAAGACTGTAATTATATGAACATTGGTTAGACATCAAGCACGGAGGAACACCCCTTTGTAAGTGGTGAAGCGAATTTTAAATTACATTTCCGATTCTTTATTTGCGAGACGCTGAATTCTTGACAATCACCGCGATAAAGAGTAAGAATCGAGCGAAAATTAGTGTAGAGAAGAAAATGGGGATGGCTGTGTCCCTCTAATTCCAAGATTTGCGAAACTGTAGACTGATAAAGAGTCTCTTTCGTTTCACTAATCATGATCAGTTGAATTATTCTGCGATGTGATTATTCCCTATATGTTTGTTTCACTTTTTGTGGTGCTTAGATTCTACGTGTTTCAGTTATTTTTACCCCAGTTACCAAACCGCACTCGGTATTAAGCATGTTTTGATCTAGGACACTGTGGGAGTATCTTGATTTAGCAACCGAGCGAGTTGGCCTTACGGTTAGGGTCGCGTAGCTGTGAGCTTGCATTCAGGAGATGCTGGGTCTGAATCCCACCACCGGCAGCCCTGAGGATGGCTTTCCGTGGTTTCCCATTTTCACACCAGGCAAATGGCCGGGCTGTACTGGTCGGGAGATATAGCAAGAACCAAACAAATATGAGGGCTAAGTTAGGAATATACCGGGCGAGTTGGCCGTGCGCGTAGAGGCGCGCGGCTGTGAGCTTGCATCCGGGAGATAGTAGGTTCGAATCCCACTATCGGCAGCCCTGAAAATGGTTTTCCGTGGTTTCCCATTTTCACACCAGGCAAATGCTGGCGCTGTACCTTAATTAAGGCCACGGCCGCTTCCTTCCAAATCCTAGGCCTTTCCTATCCCATCGTCGCCATGAGACCTATCTGTGTCGGTGCGACGTAAAGCCCCTAGCAAAAAAAAAAAAAAGTTAGGAATAAACTCGATGAAGCCAGAGTACATAAGCCGGCTTCGGTGGTGGGAGAATGGAGAATAGTTTACCGCACCTAGGAGAATAATGGACTCAACCATGGTGGTTAGGAGAAATAGAGGGTGACCAAGACGACGATGGCTGGACTCAGCAGTTCATGATTTAATGTTAAGAGGTGTGTAGAGCTAGTTGAAAATAGAGGTTTGTGGACGCGCTTGGATAATTCAAAAAGGCTTGCAGACTGGACGCTAAAAGACGATGATCAATCAATAAATCATAATTGAACTTATCAGAAAGAGCATCATTATCCATGAGAGTCAACAAGTTGGAACTGGCCTATCGACTGACAAAGAACGTTTTATAACAAACAAACAAAAAAATGCCTGTCACGCAACCTGAAACGTCAGGCATACGACCTGAAGCTCTGTATGCCATGGAGTGACTTTCATTGAACCGAAGAGGTCTGACGGAGAAACTGGAAGTCAGAGAGACGAGAATTCTCAGGAAGATCTTAGATCCGGTAAAGGAAGCTGAGGAATTCCGTACACGACACAATTTTGAACTCTATGAACATATTAAGGAGGCTCTCTGATTATGCTAGGAAAAGGAGAGTATCTTTTTATTGCCATATAGTAAGACTGCCTTCCAAAAGACTGACCAATCGCCTCTTCATCTTCTGGCAAAACAAGAAGATTCGTACCACTTGGCTAACAGAAACTGAGAAGAACATTGAAGAACTGGCATTAGGGCTGTAATGTGGTAAAAACGGTTACCTATGTGCAGCTTATTTCCACTAGGGCTGTGCCTGAAAAGAGCTGCAAACGAATTTACGCATGATCACGCATTTGTAAAATAAGGTATTTCTGTGAGCTATTTGTGGGGACGTCACGGTAGACGGTCTGTACGACATTCCCTGAAAGAAGTCCTTGGATTTCAGTAAAATCCCTGGAAGAAAGGTACCCTCTGGACAAATGAAAGGAGTTATACTGGCAGAAAATGAGACAATACCGGACAATGATCAGAGCCCAGCAGTTGAACATGCTTGGTCCAAAGTAGGCCCATTCGAAGAAAGAAAGAAAGAAAGAAAGAAAGAAAGAAAGAAGAAATCATAATTGATCTGCATTTAGGGCTGTTGCTCAGGTGGCAGATTCCCTATCAGTTGTTTACCTAGTCTTTTCCTAAACGATTTCAAGGAACTTCGAAATTTATCGAACGTTTCCCTTGATAAAGTATTTCTATCTATAATTCCTCTTCCTATAAATTAATATTTGTCCAAATTTGTCCTCTTGAATTCCAACTTTATCTTCATATAGTGGTCTTTCCTACCTCTTAAAGTTCCATTTATTCGTTAATGACTGAATGAATGAATGAATGAATGCATGAATGAATGAATGAATGAATGAATCAATCAATCAATCAATCAATCAATCAATCAATCAATCAATCACCACTGATCTGCATTTAGGGCATTCGGCCAGGTGGAAGATTCCCTACCTGTTGTTTTCCTAGTCTTTTCTTAAATAATTGCAAAGAATTATTATTATTATTATTATTATTATTATTATTATTATTATTATTATTATTATTATTATTATTATTATTATTATTATTATTGAATATCCAAAGCCGTTTGGAACCCTATTTTACATAGTATACTAGGGTTATAGTTAAAATACATATTCAGTTTTACAATGAAAATGAATTCATGTATCTAATCGGCGGAAAATGAAGTGGATGAAGTTAATAAAATATTTGTAACAGCACGGCTTCTTAAACAAATGATACAGGGGTTTTGATAATGTAATGTTGCAATAATTCAAATGAGAGTTCAAGTCATGCCTTCTTTCAAATGCAGCACATTCAAACAGTAGGTGGTCCACTGTTTGTGAGGATCCACAGACACACACGTAGCCATCAGGACGATTGATTCCAAATCGATGACAATAATAACCAAATTTGCCATGACCAGTCAAAAATTGAGTCATTTCAAAGCTTGGCACCAACACGTTACTTTGCAGGCGGTTGAAAACCTCAGGGAAGAATATTTCTCTGGTGACTTGGCCTCTAGTGGAAGAAGTCCAGATGTTGTTCCATTGATGGATTACGTGCTTCTTTATGATTTTTTATTTTTTAGCGTAGCTAGGTGACGTTTTGTCATAAGTAATTTCCAAATTAGATGTAGCCGCTGCTTTTGCCAGAAGATCAGCTTTCTCGTTTCCAGATATTCCACAATGACCGTGAAGCCCGTCAAAACTTTGTTGAGCTGTGGTTCTAATAGCTACAGCTGTTGGATTCAGATTATATTTATTATTTATCGCATTCAACGCAGCTTGCGAATCACTTAATAATCGAGAATTTGGGAATTTATTGAACACCTCCCTTGGAAAATTATTCCAGTCCTTAATCATACTGAAAGCTCCGATTATATTCAAATACCGGTATGTTGATTACCCAACACAAATGCATAAAAGTGCCTTTAAAAAGGATAGAAAAGGTAGGCCAATTAAAGGAGGTGTTTTGGGAGAGATTCTAACCCTCGTAACTCACGACTATCCGTTCGCCACTGTGTCTACCAACTCAAGAAATGCATTCATGACCAATACACGTGCGTGGCTGAGAACCTGCAGGCAGATTGCAACACGCCGCGGCGGGCTGCAGCTGAAGTAATCCATGTCGTAATGGTGAGCAGGTCAAGAAAGTGAAACCTCTCACCACTGACCCACTTTGTGCCATCTACTGACAAGACTGAACAATTTTTGTCACCTTGCAACAACTCGGCCTTCAAATGTGTTGTTCGGTAAAATAACACCAGTTATCTAGCAGGCCCGTAGCCAACACGGGGTGGTGTCAACATTTCTCCAAAAAATGTAAAACAAACGATCAGTTGCAAGCGATTGAATGTTATTGTCGGACTCCTTGGCTGAATTTGTTCGCGTTGAGACCTTCGGTGCAGGGGATCCGGCATTCGATTCCCGGCTGTGTCGGCGATTTTAATCGCGTCTTATTCTTTTCTGACACGGGGACTGGGTGTTTGTGTTCCTTCAAACATTCTCCTCTTCATATTCAGATAACACAACACATCACACTACCAACCATCATACAAACACGCAACAGTTGATTATATCCCTCCACATAGGGTTGGCGTCAGGAAGGGCATCCGTTGGACATATCCACATGTTCGAGACAGTCGCACCAGTTACCCCACAGGTGTGGGAAAAGCGACAGAAGAAGAAGAAGAAAAAGAAGATCGAATGTGATTTATTACCATTTTTGTAATTTTACAAATGTTAAAATTGTAAATGATATAGGCTACATAATTATTTTCTATTTCTACTTTGTGTGTTTCATTTCCATAAATTAGCTATGTTTAAAATAAATTTTAATTTGGTTCTCAAATAGGCCGAGACCAGGAAAGTCGAACAGATCATAATTTGGATTGCTGGAGTAATATTTGATTTGAACCTCCTCCGAAAAGAAATCATGGCTACGGGCCTCCTACCAACAAACGGATGTTGGCTCCCTCTGAGACATAAGCGAAGGGAAATAATATATCCTTCGTAATTTACACTTTTAATGTTATTGCATTTTAAGTCTCGGTAGTATAATAATAATAATAATAATAATAATAATAATAATAATGAGTTGCAGGATTGTGAGTGGCTGCAGGGGCACTTTAACAATGTAGTGAGATGGACCGTAGACAATGGTATGAATGTAAATGGGATGGAAAGTCAAGTTGTAATTATTGCATTGATGGGGTGATAGTACCTCTTGGGGAACTCTAAGTCTATGCTGTTTAGACCCTGAAAGCATAGAGCATAGAGAAAGAGGAAGGGAAGTTGCTAACAAGGATTAAAATCCTTGGGCCCAAGAAAGTGTCAGAAGGGTTTACATTCCATCTGAGGTCAAACAAGAAGTTGTATACGAATGTAGAAAAGATATCCATTTTGACCTTTTATGGGCATTTGAAGAGAATGAACCCCAGAAAGATTGGTATAAAAAGATACTTGTGCATCAGGAGAAATGGAAAACCCAGCCCTGCTGGCTGAGAGAGGCGCACAATATCTACAGGAAGGAAGCATGACAAAAGTTGAAACTCACAACAGAAAGCGTTTTAGAAAGAAAGTTGCAGGTTTGAGGGGAAAATCCTGAATAACCTGCTAACCCGGGGAACATATCAGCTGGAGAAAGTTGGAGAGGAGGGGCAAGGATTGAAAAGTCTCTCGCAGGAATGTGAAGAAAAGGGTGTAAGCCTAAGGTTGAGGAACAGTTGGTAGCTTGCTTACTTGTAGTCCATAGCCAGCTGTATAACTTTCATTATAATGATGATGATGATGATGATGATGATGATGATGATGATGATGATGATGATGATGAAAAAATCCACAGCCTGTTTCCAGTCATTCAACTGGATCAGAAATGGAATGAATGAAGCCCCATCTAGCGGCGAGGATAGGAATTGTGCCGGCTGCCAAAGCCTGTCACACTCCTCTGGGGCAATGATTAATGACTGACAGATGAAATGAAGTGATACTGGAGAGTGTTGCTGGAATGAAAGATGGCAGGGAAAACCGGAGTACTCACAGGAAAATCTGTCCTCCCTCCACTTTGTCCAGAATAAATCTCACATGGAGTGACTGGGATTTGAACCACGGAACCCAGTGGTGAGAGGCTAGTGCGGCTGCAGGGTGACATTGATAGTGTTGTGAGATGGACGGTGGGCAATGGTATGATGATAAACGGGGTTAAAAGTCAGGCTGTGAGTTTCACAATTAGGAAAAGTCCTCTCAGTTTTAATTACTGTGTTGATGGGGTGAAAGTTCCTTTTGGGGATCATTGTAAGTACCTAGGTGTTAATATAAGAAAAGACCTTCATTGGGGTAATCACATAAATATGATTGTTAATAAAGTGTACAGATCTCTGCACATGGTTATAAAGGTATTTAGGGATTGTAGTAAGGATGTAAAGGAGAGGGCATATAAGTCTGGTAAGACCCTAACTAGAGTAAGGTTCCAGTGTATGGGACCCTCTCCAGGATTACTTGATTCAAGAACTGGAAAAAATCCAAAGAAAAGCAGCTCGATTTGTTCTGGGTGATTTCCGACAAAAGAGTAGCGTTACAAAAATGTTGCAAAGTTTGGGCTGGGAAGACTTGGGAGAAACGAAACGAGCTGCTCGATTAAGTGGTATGTTCCGAGCTGTCAGTGGAGAGATGGCATGGGAGGACATCAGTAGACGAATAAGTTTGAGTGGTGTCTTTAAAAGTAGGAAAGATCACAATATGAAGATAAAGTTGGAATTCAAGAGGCAAATTGGGGCAAGTATTCGTTTATAGGAAGGGGAGTTAGGGATTGGAATAACTTACAAAGGGAAATGTTCAACAATTTTCCAATTTCTTTGCGATCATTTAAGAAAAGGCGAGGAAAACAACAGATAGGGAACCTGCCACCTGGGCGACTGCCCTAAATGCAGATCAGTAGTGATTTATGATTGACTTAGTCACAGTGTGCTAAGTTGGGCAAAACACTGGCAACCAGGAATGGGTTAGCTGGCAAATTTATAATGTCCAATAACGGAACATTTATATTGGTATTATAAATTTACTCATTCAGGACAAATATTTCGGGTTCCCTATGGGAATCCACATCTATATCATCTGATGGCTAGGCAGGCATCAATTTTTGGTAATGAGACAAAGTCTCTCAAAGTGCATTGGTACTGCCAGTGGCTCCAAGTATCCTACGCAGTTGGCTCCACGGTATGCACTAGCCATGTGTCTTGGTGGATGTGCTATTTACCAACTGATGAGCCCAACTTAGCACACTGGGGCGAAACGCTGGGAACCAGGAATGGGTTAACTGGAAAATTTATAATGTCCAACAACAGACCATTTATATTGGTAACATACCTCTTAGTCGAGTAGCTTGTCTCCTTTCTCCCAAGTCTTCCCAGCCCAGACTTTACAACATTTTCGTAAAGCTACTCTTTTAACATATCAGATGTAAGGCTTTTCAGGCGTTTGTTCTATTAACCAGCGTTTCGTCTTAGGTCTGACACTAGACTCGTCAGAGTGGGATGTGTCAGACCCTACCCACTGACGCTGGGTGTATGCAGGTGAACTTATCAAAAGCCTTAAATATTTCAGGTTCCCTATGGGAATCAACAACTATATCATCTGATGGCCAGGCAGGCATCAATTTTTGGTAATGAGACAAAGTCTCTCAAAGTGCATTGGTACTGGCCTTGGCATTGGCCTTAAGGCTTTTGATAAGTTCACCTGCATACACCCAGCGTCAGTGGGTAGGGTCTGACACATCCCTCTCTGACGAGTCTAGTGTCAGACCTAAGACAAAACACTGGTTAATATAGCAAACGCCTGAAAAGCCTTACATCTGATATTTTTTGACATGCTCTATTGGTGAAAAATATCTAATTCCCTCCATGGGAATTTAGAAGCTACTCTTTTGTTGGAAATAACCCCAGAACAAATCGAGCTGCTTTTCTTTAGATTTTTTCCAGTTCTCGAATCAAGTAATCCTGATGAGGGTCCCATACACTGGACCCATACTCTAATTGGGGTCTTACCAGAGACTTATATGCCCTCTCCTTTACATCCTTACTACAACCCCTAAATACCTTCATAACCATGTGCAAAGACTTGTACCCTTTATTTACAAAACTGTTTATGTGATTACCCCAATGAAGATATTTCCTTATATTAACACCTAAATACTTACAGTAATCCCCATAAGGAACTTTCACCCCATCAACACAGTAATCAAACCTGAGAGAACTTTTCCTATTAGTGAAACTCACAAGGCAGTCTAGAAAGCCAACAATAACGGCCGAGAGAATTTGTCGTGCCGACCACATGACACCTCATAATCTGCAGGCCTCGGGCTGAGTAACGGTCGCTTGGTATACCAAGGTCCTCCAGAGCTCTAGTGCCGTGGTGTTAGGTTAGGAAGCTCACAAGCTGTTCAGGTGGCAGATTCCCTGTCTGTTGTTTACATAGTCTTTTCTTAAATGATTATAAAGAATTTTGAAATTTATTGAACATCTCCCTTGGTAAGTTATTTCAATCCCTTACTCCCCTTCCTATAAACAAATATTTGCCCCAATTTGTCCTCCTGGTTTGACACTTGTTTGATCCTCACCTATACTGATCTGTTATTGTGTTTATCCTAATATGTGTTCATTTCGATATTCCCATCTTTTGTATCCGTAACACGGCTTGTAGTTGTTTATTTCTTTCCATTGCTGACAACTCAGTAGAGAATTATGCTACACAAAGTGTAAAGCTTTGGAAAAGTCAACGTGTTCTTTTATCATTCAACAACTCGCCTTTATTTTGTACACAAAATAATCAACATTCCACATTTTACTGAAGCCATGTTTTGTTCTGTTCCAGGTGTTTGTGTACTCTCAGGAGGTCTACAGGAGCCTGAAGCAGAAAATGAAGGAACGCGGAGTTGCTGCACTTTCCAATTCAGAACTCTCGAGTTACTTCTCTCCGTGGTACGCAGAGCACATCGGCCGCATAAAATCGGCGAGCGGCAACGCCACAGTAGAAGCTTGGGCGGTGCAGTACCTTCGTGTCCACTACTATTTCTTCACATACCCGAGTCTACTTAAGCTGCACGGGGACGCTTCGCTTCTCAAAACCTTGAATGAACTTCTGGGAAATGAGGCTCTGCTCCAGCTCGACTTACGGACTCTGGTCCCAGCGTTTAAAGATCCCGACAAGAGACTGTGGTTCCAAGATGTTGTTGACAACTATCTCAAACTGTGGGAAGTCAACATGTGATAGGCTGGACAGCAGCTTGTTTGGTGAAGTACAAATGTGATATGAGAGAGTGTGTCTCTCACAAGTCAGTTCAGAGACTAAGTGGCAACATTCACAGATATGAAGTGATGTTGAAAAAATTTACAAACTAGGAGAGGAAAAGACATATCTTACAAGGGAACAGTTTGGGACAAGCAGTGAAACTGGGTAGGATGGTCAGTTAAGACATCATAACTTATTGGTAACAATCACTCTGCCATAAAAATGATATTTCTGATGTAGTTTTTAAATGGAGCATGGTGTATCAAAAGCATTGGTTGCAATGAAACGTAGTAGGATGGTCAATTAAGGTATCGCAACATCACCGCAGGCCTGCTGCCATCCACAGCCTGACAAAACAAGTGATTCCGAACCTGCAGTTTCCTTTCTTATTTTTTAAATTTGCTTTACGTTGCACCAACACAGATACGTCATATGGCGACAGTGGGATAAGAAAGGGCTAGGAGTGGGAAGGAAGTGACCATGGCCTTAATTATGGTACAATCCCAGCATTTGCATGGTATGAAAATGGGGGAAACCATGGAAAACCATCTTCAGGGCTGTCGATAGTGGGGTTCGAGCCCACTATCCCCCAAATGCAAGCCGACAGCGTTTTGCTGTTAGAAAATTATGTTAATAACATGTGCATTTACAGTATATACTGCCAGACAAAAAAGAAAAAGAAAACACTTGGATGTTTTCAAATATGTAATATGAATTTAATGAACCCAAAATTAAGTGATAAAATACAATCATTCTTCTTCTTCTTCTTTCACTGCTTTTTCCCACACCTTGAAAGGGTCACAAGTACAATCCGTGTTGCGTAAGTGTACTTGGCTTTGTTTCACAGCTGGATGCTCTTCTTGACACCAACGGTATGTGGAGGGATTATTCAGTATTGCTTGTTTCTGTGGTGGCTGGGTGGTGTGTGGTGTGTATAGCGACAAGCACAATCATCTAGTCCCCAAGTCAGAAAAGTTAGCCAGGAGTGGTTAAAATGTCCTGCCTGGCTGAGAATCAAAACTAGGATCATCTGAACTGAAAGGAACAATGCTGACCATTTCAGATAAGCAGCCAGACATAAATTATAATTAATATGAAAATTAAATTATAATGAACATAATTGTAAAATACATTTAAGAAAATTAATTTTTCTTAAGTGTAACTTTTTTTTTTGCCTGGCTGTATATATATAGATGACCAACATTTCATACTATATAATATTTTAGCTACCATAATAAACGATACAGAATTATTAAAACCCTAATATTTTGATATTTTTATATAATGTGTGTGTTAGTAAAATAGATTTGTAGAGCGAGAAATTCTGTTCATGTTGTCAAAATCTCATTTTCGGTATAAAGCTTCCACTTCCTTTATCAGCTCCTGCCAGGTTGGGATGTCTATGGCACTTTTCCATCTTTCTCTATCTGAACACCATTGTTCCTCCTTAACTGTATTCCAGTCCAGGTTTCTTCTAATTGTACTATTCTTGATTGTTTTCAACCACATCAGTCTGGGTCTTCCGCTTGACCTCCCTCCTTCTATCTGGGTTTCTATCATTTGCTTCGGCACCCTGTTCTCTTCCATCCACTTAACATATCCAGATCATTTAAGTTTATCCCTCTCCATTCTGTTGTAAAGTTTTTCCACTCCAATTTCCTACCTTCCTCTACACCAGGTGAAGATGCACTAGAGAGGGGAATGAGGGGAGGAGCCACCCAACTGACTGCTACACATTCAGCATGTGGTTTTCACATGTCAATACTGCCCTCCCCACTGTAGTCTTGAGTTACTGCACATCTCTTTGTGTTTGGTTCTTGCTACATTTCCTGACCAGTACTGATCTCCATGTCCAACCTTGCATCCTCCATCAGTTTTGCTTCCCAATTACTTGAAGTTCTCACCAATTTCAAGGTTGTGCCCCTTTATTTTTATCATTTCCCTTCCCCTTCTCCTACAGTCAACACCATTGTCTTACTCTTTTTCATTCCATAATTTTCAATAAACTCACTCAGTATGTTGAGTTGCCATTGTACTTCCTCTCTGTTTGCTCCTCACACCACAATACCATCTGCAAACAGCTCCCTGTCTCCATATTTTACCTTTGACTTCCTCAGAGTTTCGTCCATAACTATTACGAATAACAGTGGTCACAGAGCACTTCCTTGGTGTAGTCCAGTTTCATTCCAAAACCACTCTGTTCTTCCCACATGTGTCTGGATACTACTGCAAAAAAAAAAGTACATTACGTGCATAATTCTATCATTTGTTTTCTTAATCCTTGCAATTGCATTACTTTCCATACCTTTGCTCTCGATACAGTGTTTTCTAAATCAAGGAATGTCATCACCATATCTCTTCCATATTTCCATTAACTGCCTCATACTGCAGATGGGGTCTAGTGTTGATGTTCCATTTAGAAAGTTATATTGCTCTTCTTTTAAATGTCCTTCCACCTTTCTTCTCCTTTTTATGTAACTTTAAAATAGAAATAACAGTATACAAGTATTTCTGTCTGACCTCAGATATTTACCATTAAATAAATAAATGCATTAATTAATAATAATAATGCCAGCCCCACGGTTTAGGGGTAGCATGCCTGCCTCTTACTAAGAGGCCCCGGGTTCAATTTATGGCCAGGCCAAGGATTTTTACCTGGATCTGAGGGCTGTTTCGAAGTCCACCCAGCCTACGTGATTACAATTGAGGAGCTATCCGATGGTGAGATAGCGGCCCTGGTCTACAAAACCAAGAATAACGGGCCAAGAGAATTTGTCATGCTAACCACATGACACCTCATAATCTGCAGGTCTTCAGGCTGAGCAGCGGCATCTTGGTAGGCCATGGCCCTTTGGAGCTGTTGTGCGATGAGGTTTGTTTTGTTTGTATAATCATCATCATCATCATCATCATCATCATCTAACTGCTACAAGCCATCCAGCTATTTTTCAGCAATTAATTATAACACTACCTGTAATTTATGGCAGAAACATTATCACCATTAAATTTAGAATTTGTTAATTGATCACTCACTCAAGTTTCATTGAATCTGTCAGGTTCAACCCAAAGAGTTTCCTTGTCAGTTTCACAGAACCTTCCCCAAAGAATTAATGTGTACTACAGGAGCATTGGGGAGGTATTAGAAACAGTATGAATGAAACCCCAACCCTAATTTAATTCATGTTTGATTGACAGTTTTTCTGGAGAACAAAGTGTTGGAAAGGAAGGGAAAATAGTGATGATAATGCCAATCTATTTATTGTAATAGAAATTGAACAATAAATAGAAAAATAAAGATATTACCTACAGAATTGATAAAGTTCAAGACGTGAAAATAATCAAGAAGTATCTTTACTGTTCCAAGTTGGTCACAACTTTCTTATACTAGCAATCTTCATTGCTTTATGGAGGATTTTAGTGTCTTGATAGGCGTACCATGTGCCTCCTAAATGCTAATATTAATGATATTTATTGAGTTATAAGTGGTTACTCTTCATAAATTTCTTATCATCTATCATAGTGTGCAGAATTGCAATTGGTTTGTCAGGTGATACGGCGTTAATACAATTGCTATTAAACCTTAACTGGCATTGTATATTTCTGTAACATACGTCTTGTGATATCATCAGACGTCGGATATTTACTGTTGAATTCAATAATGTTTCCTTAATTACCTTCCTTTTGGACATTATTGAACTTCATTCCTATAAAATTATGTTTTCAGTCATGTCACAACAAAACTTAAGAAAAAAATGGACCTTCATATTTTTCTCAAAATATAGGGGAAAACACTCTTTATGATCATTTTTCTGTCTTTTATTAAGAACACAGACTCAGTTTTTAAAAACTGGTATAGTAAATTAATTTGGTAAATGTGCTAATAATCCACAGCATTTTTATAGTGAATATTCTCACCAAAAAATTGAAACGCAGATGATTTGTTCCACAACCCAAAAATATGTACGGTATTGATATGAAATTATCAAAACAAGAAGAGACTTTCATACATCTTCCATAACATGTGATCGTTGCTTTGATACTCACATGACTTCATTTGCTGCACCCAGACCGTTTATTGTGCAAATAGCTGATGTAGACTATGTGAAAAATCATGCAATATCGGGCACACGTTTACCTTCTCCGTACTTCTGAATGATTTCCTTCATAACTTAAACTGTAATTATCTCCTTATTATTGCATTTCACTTCAACTTCTTTAGAAAATGGCTGTGGGAAAGTTTGGTAGACATATGATATAATTGAGGGTTAAAGTATGACGAGTGATCTGAAACAACCATTTAAAAAAAAAAAAGGATGAGAAAAAACATAGAGGGTGAGTCTTGCAAGGTTTGCCGTCCTTCCTGCATGCTGTGTATGCAGTAAATGAGAATAGTGTCAGTGTCACATGGTTCCCATATGCCTGTAGAAAACCCACCAGCTTTGATGAATGGATAATTATTAGAATGAAAAACGTACATAAAATTATAAAATTCACCCCATTACTGTAAATATTGAAAATGCTCTCTCTCGGTCTATAGACAGGCGTTGCAGCGCGTAATGCTATTCCAGTTCACCCTTTCCAATTCATCATCATAAATCTTCAAAATTTCTGCGTGAATTGCATTTTAAAATGTACCTCATATGAAAATATGCTTTTCAACACTTAATTCAGAATTGCATGTAATGAACTTCATTATTACTGTACCCCATTGATGTAACACTCAAACAAAATTGACAGGAGTCCACCTTTCAACACGATATTATTGTGTTATCTTCTAGAAGACACTTTTTTAAAATTCTAAATTGGAACATATTTCATCTCTCATAGGAGACATCTTCATCCTAAAGAAAATGCATGGCAAAGTTGACAAGTAAACATTCTAAAAATGAGAAATTTTAAAAGTATTTTTGGAAAATTGTGTATAGGTAACACTTTAGTCTCCTTTTTTGAATGTAGAGTTTTTGTATATTTCCTCCTTGTAGTGGTGATATTCCAGTCATAGAATTAAAATCTCTATTGATAAATTTGACCATAATAGGTGCTGTTTATTCTTGTATAGACTTGTATAAACTCATTAAAAACTATTTAAAATAGTACTGACAAGGCAGATTTAACCAGAATACTATTTTAAATAGTTTTTAATGACATTAAAATCCCTTTCAATTTTAATTTATTTGTTACACACAATTTCATTTAATTTATCCAATTTTAAAATATCATCATCATCACTAAGGTTGTAATATACAAGAAGTCTAAATTCAAAAAAGAAGACCAAAAAGCTTTCAAAATGTTTATCTTATAGTGTCTACTTGTCAACCTTGCCAGGTATTTTGTTATGTCCTTGTATCTTCTTTAAGCAAAGCATGTTGTTCTACTTTAGAATAGGAGAAAGTGTATATCTTCTAAAAGATTATATAATATTATTGCATTGAAAGGTGGACACTTCTTGATTTCATTTGCTTGCTTAATTCAGAAGCCAAGGAATGCACTAAAACAATCAATTACTGATGTACAAAAAGCAATCACACTGTGCAGAATTTTATCGCAGACTAGCTGAGAACACATCAATGGACGAGCTATACTGTATGTGTCCAGTGGCTATTACATCATCCACTCACCCCAGACATGGAACAGGAAATAACCGGCAACTCAACTAAGGCTCGAACTGTAGTAGAATTAAGTCTTTCAGTGAAGGGAGTTACAACTGTACTACGATATTTTGCCAGACATTTTTGGTAAATTTACTAATTGTATTTATAATTATATGGAGTTTGTGAAATTAAATATGCCGGGCTGAGTGGCTCAGATGGTTGAGGCGCTGGCCTTCTGACCCCAACTTGGCAGGTTCAATCCTGGCTCGGTCCGGTGGTATTTGAAGGTGCTCAAATACGTCAGCCTCGTGTCCGTAGATTTACTGGCACGTAAAAGAACTTCCATGGGACTAAATTCCGGCACCTCGACGTCTCTGAAAACTGAAAAAGTAGTTAGTGAGACGTAATGCAAATAACATTATTATTATTAAATTAAATATATTTCTCATCTATTTTAACATAAATTGGGTTGAACATGTTTTTGTAGATCTGAATTAGGCAAACTCAGATATGTTTTCTATACCCTCTTAAGCTGTATTTTGTGAGTGTTTTTACAGTAAATCAAGAATGTTTAATAGCTCATGTAAAGTGAAACAAACTGTGATATTTCATTCCATGAAGCCTGGACATTCCATAAAACACACCAGCTGTTGCCTTCGCTATGTGTATCACCACAATTGTGCTGATTATTTTTTCCCATTTTTAAAAAACTTAATAAAATGTATTTGCTATGCAAATTGAAGAAAGAATCATGATGTAATTATGAATAATTTGTGAATATGTGAACTACCCCTTGAGAATAAAAAGATGTGGAAGTATTTATAAGGAGAAAAATCCTACATCATATCCAGTGCACAGTTCCATAAGTCATTAAAACCCAAATGATTTTATATTTAATATCCAATTAAAACACATCACACGCAGAACATTGGCCACCATTGTGTAGTAGTATTTTGCTTTTCATATATCACAGTTGCTGTATCATGGATGTAGAAGTACTGTACGAGTTTCTGCACCCAGGATAATCTTCGTTACACATTTCACTGTAATCCTTATTGACAGTTATCAATTACAAAGTACTTTATTAATTAAGGTCAAACTACCGGTAATCAATACTTGTGTTACTTGTGATGAGTTACAATTGGTCAGTACATATTTTGGCTTGTTTCAAGCCATCATCAGCTGTCAAACAATGGTAAAGAATAATCATTCTCTTATAAACTACAGGACATACATAGAATATACATTCAAAACATGTGAACCTTCATGAGGATGACTTAAAATTAATGGAGAGGCACAGCGGTGTTACTCATGGCGTCATGGTGTGGGGAGCCATCAGAAGTGACTTCAGGTCACGGCTGGTCGTGATTGGGGGAATTATGATGGCATAATAGTATGTCACAGACATCGTGCATCCTCATGTGTTAGTTCTCATGCAACAGTATTGTGGTGGCATTTTTCAACAGGACAATGCTCGTCCACACACGGCATGTGTCTCTATGAACTGTTTACTTGATGTTGAGGTACTCCTGTGGAGAGCAAGATCCCCAGATCTGTTCCTGATAAAACGTGGGACCAGCTCGGACGTCAACTCCGTCCCAGTGCCAGCATCCAGGATATCAAGGACCGGTTACAACAGTTGTTGGCCAGCTCACCTCAGGAGAGGATACAATGGCTTTATGACTAGAACCCTGCACGGATATACAAAATATTATCCACATCCACATATGGTTATCCGCATCCGCAAGTGGTTATCTGTGGATATTGGAAATATTTAACTACAGGATATTACACCCAAGGTATTGAAACAGATAGAGCTGTTAAAATAATACAATAGGCCTGATACCTGGCACCAGAACCCTTACAGTCACAGGTTTATGAGGGATTTTCTCTTGCGGCAACTACCGACATATTGACCTTTGTTCCTTCCTTCTACTAATTGTGGGTAGGAGCCAGTTAGGCTTAGGTCAGATTTATGGCTTTATGGTCACAAGGCTCTTTATAAATCAACATTCTCCAAAAACACTGTCAAAGGTCGCATAACCACAAGCAAAAATAATAGTATACCTGAGTGAAAATCAATAAACTTAATTATTGATAAATTATCAGCAAAATTATCCGCACAGCCATACAATTTGCATCTGCCAAGACACTAAATTAGCGGATCTCTGCATCCGTGCAGGGCTCTGTTTATGACATCCTTCCCAACTGAATCAGTGCATGCATCAGAGCCAGAGAGGTTCCAACGTCATACTGATAAGTGGGCTCATTCTGCCAAGTTCTTTGTAAATTTGGCTCGATTTTGTAATCACGGAAATAACATCACACACCCTCTCAACACGTGAAGTTTCATTTCGTTTCCTTCTCCTCTTCTGGGTGATTCATGTTTTTGTCAGGCAATGTATGTTCCTGGAATGAACTGGATACTTTCTTATCTTCTGATGTTCTGTCAGTATGCCCCAAATTGTTCTAATGGATAAGTTTTGAAAGCAAATGAACGTTCAGAAGTTGGCCCCACTGGACTGGGAGTTGTCCATAGTTCGTGGGCGTCCATGTTCATGTTCCCTTTCTATCAGGTGTATCAGGCTGTATTTGTCATTCTGGAGGATGTGTCCGAAATAGACTGCTTTCCTACGTTTGGTGAGTGTTAAGACTTGACAGCACAACAGAGTATATCCTTGTTGGTGACGGGGCTCACCCATTTGATCTTGAACTTTCTGTGATACATCCACATTTCAAAAGCATGTTGTCAGTTAACATCTTCATTCCCACATCCAAGTTAAGGCGGATAACATTTTGCCAGTAACCTTAAGGCATTTGGTGAGAAATATTTCAAGCTTGAATGTTCAACATGCGTTTAGCATCTTAGCCTTACCAACATTCTTTGTTGCCAGTGTTTCACCCCAGTGCGCCAATTTGGACTCATTAATCGGTAACTAGCACACCTACCAAAATGCAATAACAGACCGTTTATATTGGAATGATGAATTTACTCATTCAGGACAAATATTTCAGGTTCTCTATGGGAATCAAAATCTACATCATCTGATGGCGTAGCAGGCATCAATTTTTGTAAAAGAGACCGAGTCTCTCATAGTGCATTGGCACGGCCTGTGGCTCCAGAAGCCTACGCAGTGGCCTCCCGCTATATGCACTAGCCATATGTGTTGCTGGTGTGCTAGTTACCAACTGGTGAGCCCAAATTGGCACGCTGGGGTGAAATGCTGCCGACCAACAATGAGTTAGCTGGAAGTTTCATAATTGGCAATGATAGACTATTTATCTTGAGTTATCCTTCAGGACAAATATTTCAAGTTCCCTATGGGAATCAAAATCTGTATCATTCAAAGACTGATCATTCCTGCCTACTGGCCATGGGTACATATTGCAAGGCGTAAATATACTTTCAGGGTCGTAGGTCTGTAGTATCTTTGAGGTTGACCCCAGAGATTCTCCTGAAGCCTGTGATAAGAGGATGGGGAGGGCTCACAGAAAATAAACAGTGGTTGGTACACATAAATGTTGATGGGGTATAAGTTTGAATATTTCAGGCAGCTCATGTGGGATTTTCTAAATGTAAATGTTTGTCTTTGTGGTTCAGATTCCACATAAAACTAGAAATCCCAACAATATGATCATATCAACAGTCGCATAATGAATTCAGACACCAAGAGAGTTAGCTGTGCGATTAGGGTCACGCACCTGTGAGCTTGCATTCGGGAGATAGCAGGTTTGAACTAGTGATGGGATATTCAAATATAAAATAATCGCTTATATGAGCATTTCATTTTATTTGATTATTCGATTATATTCCCCATTTGATTATTTTTTATTATTCATTTGAATGAATGAGGCAATCGAATAGTGTATATTTTTTTCCATTCGATCATCATTTGATTATCCATCCGAAATTCCATTCAAATTAATGAGGCACTCGAATAGTGAATTTTTCCATTAGATTATTTTTTATTATTCATTCGGAACTGCATTAGAATGAATGAGGCAATTGAATAGTGAACGCTTTTGAAATAATCAAATGAAAAGTGATGTTTTTTTTTGTTTTGTTTTTTTGCTAGGGGCTTTACGTCGCACCGACACAGATAGGTCTTATGGCGGCGATGGGATAGGAAAGGCCTAGGAGTTGGAAGGAAGCGGCCGTGGCCTTAATTAAGGTACAGCCCCAGCATTTGCCTGGTGTGAAAATGGGAAACCACGGAAAACCATCTTCAGGGCTGCCGATAGTGGGATTCGAACCTACTATCTCCCGGATGCAAGCTCACAGCCGCGCGCCTCTACGCGCACGGCCAACTCGCCTGGTAGTGATGTTATTAAGACAGTTAATTCACTCATTTAGTTTCAACATTTGGAGATACGTTGGGAAAAAGGTGTATTTCTATTTTTCATAAGAGTTCATCTATTCGCTTATCTCAATCAATTAGCCATCCAACACACTTAAACCGAAAAATTGAATCATGACACATCCGAATATTCTGTGTGATACAACTAAATGATATTTTAAACTCATTTGATTTTATTTTATTCAATTATTTATTTGATTATCTAAATAATCAGATGGAGGTTATTCGAAAATTAAAAGTATTCGATTATGCCATCACTACAACAGAATTATATTTGAAACTCATTTGATTATTTATTCTTTCTTAATCTGCTTACCCTTCAGGGTCGGCTTTTCCCACGGACTCAATGAGGGATCCTACCTCTACTACCTCAAGGGCAGTGTCCTGGAGACATTGGGTCGGGGAATACAACTGGGAAGGATGACCAGTAACTCGCCCAGGCGGCCTCACCTGCTCTGCTGAACAGGGGCCTTGTGGAGATTGGAAGGGACAGGCAAGGAAGAGGGAAAGAGGAGACCGTGGCCTTGAGTTAGGTACCATTCAGGCATTTGCCTGGAGGAGAAGTGGGAAACCACGAAAAAGCACTTCGAGGATGGCTGAGTTGGGAATCAAACTCACCTCTACTCAGCTGACCTCCCGAGGCTGAGTGGATCCTGTTTCAGCCCTCATACCATTTTTCAAATTTCGTACCAGAGCCAGGAATCGAACCCGGGCCTCCGGGGATGGCAGCTAATAACACTAAACACTAACACCACAGAGGCAGACCGATTATTTATTTGATTATTTAAATAATCAGATGGAGGTTATTCGGTTATTAAAAGTATTTGATTATCTCACTGTCAGCACCACTGAAGATGGTTTTCCGTGGTTTCCCCATTTTCACACCAAGCAAATGCTGGGGCTGTACCTTAATTAAGGCCATGGCTACTTCCTTCCCACTCCTTGCCCTTTCCTATCCTATCATCGCCATAGACCTATCTGTGTCAGGCCTCATAGAGAAAATGGTAAATTTGTATTGCCATATGGTCTCAACGAGTTCCACTGCACAGAAACCTCTTCACCTAAGTTATTGTAATGAAGGTAACATGAATGTATAATTGTAGGTAAGTTAACTACCAACTCTGAGAAATGGAACAAAATATTTTCACCAGAACATTAGTAAAAAACTTTTACCAGTAATAATCCACTTAGATTCAATATTCTATGTAAATATGTTATTCCTTAAATAAACAGACCTGACATTCCAAGTGACATTAAACTCTTTCAACAAGATAAACACTGACAATATCAGGACTCACTCTGACTTTCAGGCTTTGAAATGATAGACAAGACTCCATGGGAGGAAATGAATAACTTTAAACGAATCTATTCTCAATTATGAACTCAAATAGCACCTTCAATATTTTCAGATGAATTATACAAAATCAAAGTAATGTTCACACTTAATTATGATAATAATTCTCAGTTGTTATCTTCATACAATAACCACATTATATGATCACATTAATTAAAATTCAGGGTAATTAACTCCCAAAGAATTCAGAAAGGAGAATAATATTGTATATACATTTAGAAGTCCAATCTCAAATATTTCAAAATTAAATTATTTATCAAGTAGGTTTTCAAGAAAATAGTTAATAACTTCCATATATGAGGGTTATACATAAAGTAGTAGCAATATTTATAGAACGCAATATTTAATGAACTATCAAGTACAATTGCATTACATTCCTTCAATCCAGTCACCTGCGAATTCTATTACCTTTTGTCAAATGTCAGAAAGCCAACTGGGGACCATTGGCAAGGCGTTCTCTGTTGATGACAGTGATGGAGCACCCTACTACGTGGAGTACAGATGCCACGTCAGAAAATTGGCAGCCTCGGAGGGGTTCCTTTAACTTTCGAAAAATGTGGATGCCACAAGGTCATGGCTGGTGAGTATGGAGGGTGTTCGAAGTCCTCCCAATGGCACCATTGCAATAAGAGCATGACACTGTTTGCAACATGACAACGTGCATTGTCATGCAACATGATAGGATGAACATCTCGCAATAAACGTGGACGTTTGCATTGCATAACTGGATGCATGAGTCGCTCCAGAAATCAGCAATAGTAGTCACTGTTGACGGTTTGTCTCTCAGGCACAGCATACATAAGAATAACACCCTCGTAGTTGTATGCCACAATCAGCATAAGCTTCACCCGACCGGGATCCTCCTGAAATTTCTGTGGACATGGCGAACCTAGACGACGCCTTCATTCGGTTGACTCTTTCATTAAGCCTCGTAGGCTCGTGCCCACATCTCGTCAATGGCTACAGAAATGAGTCTCCTTCGTTGTGATATCTGTCGAGGTGGATGCCAGCCAGTGCATACTGGTGCCATTTCTTTATGTCGGTGAGTTGCTGTGGAACCCAATGGGATGCAATTTTTCTCATGTTAAGATATTTCATCAGTTATGTGCCACACCATTTGATGATGGAGACTAGCCTCTACGGATAATTCCCGGACAGTCCAGCGATGGTCTATGGAAACGAGACCACTCACGATGTCAATCTGATCTTAAGGAATGGACGGCCAACTTGTGCGGTGCAAGTCCTCAGTCTCCTTCCGACCACACAAAACACCTTGATCCATCGTGCAACCATCCTATACAATAATGCATTCTCGCTGCAGGCTTTGCGTAATCCTTGATAACATTGATGTATTTTTGCCACGGGCAACCTCGATTTTAATCCATGAACACTGATCACCTTTTGAAAACATGCTTTAGAGCGGTAATAATAATAATTTTGTGTGGCAATTTATATAGGCATAATCTCAAGGATAATTTAATAAAACCACCTATTCAATTTCTAGCTGGGTGCAGCCCTTGTAAGGCCCTCCAATGAGGCTGGGCGGCATCTGCCATGTGTAGGTAACTGCATGTTATTGTGGTGAAGGATAGTGTGGTGTGTGATTTGCAGAGATGTTGGTGACAGCACTAATACCCAGCCCCGAGCCAATGGAATTAACCAATGAAGGTTAAAATCCCCGACCTGGCCGAGAATCGAACCCAGGACCCTTTGAACCGAAGGCCAGTATGCTCACCATTCAGCCCATAATTAATTCACAGCAAGAATAAGAAAAACAGAATATTATAATCTCAGAAGGATACATGCAGGACAAGGAATCTGGATTCATCGGACCGGGAGACCTTCTTCCAATCAGCACATTTCAGTGGCGATGAGTTTGTACCCAGCTCGTGTACTGCTTTCGGTGGAATGCGAGTGAGTCATTGACTCCGCAGACCCACGCGCAGCATTGTTCGACAGGCCATGTGGTGGGAAACATTGGGCTGCTCATCATCATTGTATCTATTGATGGTTTCTCGAACTGTAGCCACACGTTCGCTCCGAACAGACTCCGCTGGCATCTGCCATCAATGAGCAGCTGTCAATACACAGCTGGATGCGCACTGTTGTTTGCTCATCCTTGCAGCACTTTTGATACATGCTCACAACAGCAGCCTACAAGCCATGCCGTTTCACAGATGCTGGTACCAATGCACTGTGCTACCACAATTTGCCCTCTGTCAAACGCAAAGGGGATCAGCTGCATTTCCTATTCTGATGCCATGGACACTATTAACAGTGAGGCTGATGAGAAAGACACGCTGTGGCGCACGTCATGTGACTGTGCCAATCTGCTTAGAGAATACATCCCGAGACTGACGTGAGAGACTATAGTAGCAAGTACCATGCACAGTCACGTGACGTTCAATGTGTGACATACGTGCCATGGCCTGTCTTTCTCATCAGCCTCAATTAACAGCAAGCCTTCCCTATATATACACTCATGTTCACAAAAACAGAACACCTTGGAAGACTATGGATAGGAAGTTCATATTCACAGTACATGTTCACTAGTATGTTCTGCAGAAACAATTAACATTTCAGTCATTTAGGTTCAGCATGCGTCCTGTTGCCTAGCAGGCACTGGATCCTCCATGGGCACTGATAACTTGTTTCATGCTTGATGGCATCAACGCGCATAAGGCATGAATGGCGTCCCGGGGTATAGCCATCCATGCTGCATTCACCTGGTTCCACAGTTCGTCTTTGGTGGTTGGCATTGGGCCACAGCACTGCACCAGTCATTTCACCATATCCCACACATTTTCGATTGGCGACAAACCCGGTGATCGGGCGGGCCAGGTCAACAGTCTGACATCCTGTGACAACAAGAAGGCACGCATTCATGCAGCAACTGTGCGTTGTCCTGCTGAAATATGGCGTCTGGCGTGTCGTGAGAAAGGCTACAGCTACGGGTCGCAGGATGTCATTCACGTAGGTCAAACTGGTCACAGTGCCCTGGACACACACCAACTGTGATTTGTGGTTGTACCCAATAGCACCCCACACCATAAGGCCTTGAGTTGGCGCTGTATGTCTTGTGCGAATGCAGTCAATGTGATGCTTCTCCCCCTGTCTGCAGCGAACCAAAATGCGGCCACCATTTCCAAACGAATAGTGTTTTCGGATGAATCCAGGCTCTATCTGCTTACATTCCTGTCCACACTGACGTCGTTCCATACACCATTGCAGTCTAGCATGTTATTTACATTAGCGAAAGGTAGGCGGAGAAGTGGACGACGCGCCGGTAACCCAGACCGTAATAAACGGTGACGGACTGTCGTTCCTGATAATGTACGATGTGCACCAGAGCCGAGGAGGATGCAGATCTGTCCTGCAATGCCATGCGGATGAGGTGTTGATCTTCTCGAGGGGTAGTATGAGTGGTGCGACCAGACCCATCCCGTCGTGTTCTACGGCCTTCTGTGAACCATTCTGTACACACCTGTTGCGCTGTCAGCACACTTCGTCCCACACGAGCAACAATTTCCTGGATGGATGCATCACATTCTCTCATGCCAATAATGCGCCCTCCTTCAAACTACTCATTTGACGGTACATATCTCACATACGTCTGTGAGGCATCCTGTGCATCTGCTCAAATCACACTGATCCATTACCTTCGGTTTATAGCGACAACGTGAGCCGCAGGCACATTTTACCAGCGAGTGGTGGTGTGCCGAGATATTGATGTGGACCTTGAACCTGAGGGCCGACATGGTTCCAATGCTAATCATTTCTCCAGAATATACTAATGCACATGTCCTGTGAATATGAACTTTCTATGTCTTATCTTTCAAGGTGTTCTGGTTTTTATGAACATGAATGTACCATGCTACCATTGTACCACAAATTTCCCTCCCCGCTCATGGCGCGTTGTATGTTCCTTGGTCAGGGTGGTCGTAATGCAATGGCTCATTGGTGTATATTAGGCCTACAGAATGTAACATGTCTAGTCTGCTTGTCTCCTCCTGTTTGCATTCATAATTGGAGAATTAAAAAAAAAAAATGGATAGTTACCTTCTTTCTGTGGTTTGTTTGGTTTTTTTTTTTTTCCCCCTATGGTTGGTGCTTCCCATTAGCTATATGTTACTTACCATCACATTGTCTATTAAGAAGGCATAGTGAAAGAAAAACAAGCCGAAGGGAACTCTTTGAAAGAGAATACATGTTCTTGAAAAGGTAAATAGTCCCTGGTAACGGCTCTGGACAAGGTAATTAATGTAAGAGGGCGGAGAGAGACATGAAACACAACAGAGAGGGTGATCAGAAGTAAGTTATATTGGACTTTTCACTACTGTTGCTAATAGTACTCAAATTCAGTTCGTGTGGAACTCGATAGCCCACATTCCTTAGAATTCCTAAATTTCAAAGACACCCTGATCTTTATTATTGAAAGAGAAAGGGAAAAAAAACCACATGGATACATTTGTTATGTTATTTTATAACCCAAAGTAATTCTAAATTAAAACTTGAATCTGGTGACCTGTCTTATTCACATTCACTCCTCTCTATTACATAACTAACAAGGGTCCTTCAACATCAATATCAGCATCAAGCAAGCAGAGAAAGGAAAATGAAACATAAGGTTTGTTCAATTGTTATTACAGCATGTCTTTATTATCATGTAAGTCTTGTATGCCTTCAGCATATAAAATAACTGAATGTGTTAAATAAACAAATTTTAAACTAGACTAAGTCCTGGAAATTACACAGCGGTTATTTCACAAAAGTTAGCATTTGGCACATGCAATATTAGCAGAAGTAGACAACAAATGAAGAAAAGATAATTTATACTTGAATAAAGTAAGTTATTAAGTAAATTCATGATTGTTAAACTAATCACATAAATCTTAAGGTAACCAGTTACCTCCTATAGAAGATCTGATAAGGGAAATTTAAACACAAACCATTTCATTTTAAAAATATTATTTACTTTTACGGGAAATCTTGGAATAGTGGGTGTACAGAAGTTTCAAAACAACACTTGGAAACATGAAGAAATTAGTAATTACATGGGACAAGTATTCAGATTTACTCCTCCTCCTCTGTTCTCATGAACTTTGACTGCCTTATTTATATAATACTGGTCTAGAGATCCACGTGGCAATTACTTTTCTCTTGGGTGTTAAGAACCCCTGGCAAAAAATTTGAACAACTTTATTTGGAAGGGCTTCAGGTATGATGGCAGATAGGATCACTGTAGGATGGGGATGAAGTTTAGCATTCATAATTTGTTATGGGTGCAAACAAAACTCCCATAAATTTCATTAAAGACTAGTTAGAATCTGAGTATTAAAATTACAAAAGTAAATCTTTATACTAATCTAAATAAAGTAACTTCAAGGTAACATGTTTACCTATACCAACTGAGCTTCTGAAACCTCCCACTATAGCCTTTATTACATTACTTTCTATTACCTCATAGTATAAACTGTGAAAACAATACAATAAAGGAACTAGCAAGAAAAATATCCATTAAAAACACTCTGGTTCAAGTTTAACCACATAATAAGATATACCGCATTAAACTGTTCCACCATGATCCAAAGAGCTGGGTACAGTCCCCTGCTGGATTAATAGGTGATTTTCCACTCACTTCTTCATCACAGCCATGGATACAGTTAATAGAAATCTGCACAAAATTGCACCTTGGACTCTACTGTTGGCCTCTGAAGATAATAACGACTTTCAATGCCAAGTCCAAGCATGTACTGACCTCCTTGCAGAACATGGCTCAACATATTTCACAAACAAATCTAAATGATCTGGATAGCAGCAAAATCATTGGTGTTAACAACAAATGACAAGTACATTTAAGTACTTCTACTTGACAATTGCTGCTGACCTCAGAGATGAATTATTTAATTGTTTGAGCAGTGCATGGCTTAAGTGGCATTCTGTGACAGGAAGATTCAAGTGACACATTTATTATTTGCTCAATAAAATTAATTTAAGTCAATACTGTTCTGTGGTCCACCCACGGTGCCCTGTAAGGCGCAGAATGCTGGTCCTCATCAAAAGAAGTAGAATAATGAGTTACTGCCATGGAAACAAATATGCTCGTGTGGACATTTGACCTGACACTTCATGGTCATGTCACAAATAATGAAGTTTGCTGATGATATGGAGTGACACCAACAGAGCTACGTCCAGCTCCGTGGCTAAATGATTAGCGCGCTGGCCTTTGGTCACAGGGGTCCCAGGTTCGATTCCCGGCAGAATTAATTCCCCTGGCATGGAGACAGGGTGTATGTGCCGTCTTCATCATCATTTCATCCTCATCACGATGCGCAGGTCGCCTACGGGTGTCTAATCAAAAGACCTGCACAAGGCCTCTCTGGTGGCCACACGCCATTTCATTACCAATAGCTAAAAGGATGAAAGAAAGCTGTTGATAGTGGTACGGGCATGAGCTTCGAGCAGAAGCAACAACCGTGGCAAACACAGGTTTTGTTTTGGAAGTACATGTGAAACAACTGAGGCTAGAGTTGTTTTGATACCCTGGACAAAGATTTTAATATCATAGGCATGCAATCATATGAAGTAGTGACTGAGAAAAACCTGCCAGCCTGTGGAACGCTAAGGAAGATGGTCTCTTCTTTTATTCAACTCCAAAACACCATGACGAGCTAGAAGACATTACCTGTAGAATCACTACAAGCTGCCTGAAGTTGGTCACGTGTCCCCCTCCAAACACAAGGTGGGAACTGATAGCCAGTAATGAAAGGACTACAGCAAACACACATTCCACAGATACCTTCAAGTACCACTCAGTCATGGAAAAATTCATTCCACAGAAAGCTTAACCAATCCACCTCAAAATTCCTGACAGTAAACCCAGACAGCCTAGACCTGGTCATGGAAGCAATTGGATGATGTACAAAGCACTTATCGAGTTGTGTTCTGAGGTCAAAAGAATAAAGGTTAATAGAAGAACTTCATCTGTGACCTGTTACATGTACTCTTGAGAATCTGATGAAGGACAAATCTCTCTGTGTTCAGGCAAATTACTTACTGTATATTATTTGGTAGTAATGTGTGCTTACCTGTATTTTTATACCTATCTTCTGACATAAATATGTGGATAAATTTCAATGAATAATCATCCATACAAGACCACTTACACTTTCTATAGTCTGATATAGGAGGTAACTGACAACATTTTTTTTTTTTTTACAAAGAACATATTTTACTGTATATAATAACATCAAACAGAAAATTACTATCTTCTCAGCTGTTGGGTCAAGAGGAGTAAGTATATAGGTTTCACCAACAATGTGATGTAATTTTTCTGGTAGACCTGGAGGTATTGCTGAATGCAGCCACAAATGCAAGAACACCCATGGGACTATGACCGAATGTGAAGAGGAAATGGATGGTAGTCACCAATAACTGCAGTGGCAATGCAGGTGTCCTTTAGATCAGTAGCTCAACAGGTGAGACGATTTCCAAATTCAAACATCTCAAAAGCCTTGTCAACGATGATGGATCCCTCGCAAGAAATATGATACAAGATTGAGCATGCCAAGAACTGTTTCAAGAAGATGACCGAAGCATTGATGTGCCACGATCTGTCGATAACTCTTAGTGCTTGTGGTGTTCTACTGTATGGAGTTGTATCCTGGACTTCAACAAGCACTTGTGCTTTTGAAATGTGGGCATACCACAGAATTTTGAAAATCCCCTGGATAATGAGACTCACAAAATATGGAAGTGCTGCATCGCATGAACAAGATGACATACTTATGACCAAGAGGAGGAAGCTTGAATACTTCAGCCATGTAATGCATAATACTACAAACAGCTTTCTACGCTTGGTCATCCAGAGGAAAATTTAAGGCAAACAGTCCAGGTTATAGAAGAACATTTTGGCTAGCGAATCTCCAGTAGTAGTTGCAGCTCGGTATAGGTTCACTGTTCTGGATGGCTACAGATACAGTGCAAGTCGTGCTACTGACCATCGAAGTTCTTTGAGGAGACAGCACTTGAAGTATGGATGTCAGACCATCCATGTCAAGGTGTAGGTGATGAAGTGCTTGCCCAAACACAACACATTTCTTTTGCTGATTCCAATACTCTGCATTTTGTAGTTGCTATATCAACATTCCCATAAGAACAGGAGTGCAATCATGACCTGACAACTTGAAAGATAACTATTTTCCATTAGATGCTGATTGTGCAAGGATATGCCAATACAGTAAGAAATCTGTTTAAAATTATAATATTCATGCAGTATACTGCAACACTTCTCCTAAAAGATGAACGGTCTTAGATAAATTGCTTTTATAAAACTACAAAATAACCATTTTCCAAACATCACATAATTTCATCCTAGAAAATACTGAACTAAAGACTGGCATATTAGGAGAGCAGCATCACTGTCTCTTTTGGTTTTATTAGGATCACTATGATAATGGCAAGATGTACATTCTGCAACCTAATTCAAAATCCCTGCATCATAATTCTCAGTCAGCAACATCCTGCAAGCAGCAATTCCCATGGGTTCATACTAGAATCTGGGTCACATATGAAGACAGTGTGTGTACCAGTTAATTAGCCTTCTCTTTCTGTTACCAAGTATCATTGATGACAAGTGCTACACAAGCAAGCATGAGGAACTGTGATCTGTGTACCTTCCTTTCAAGTATTAATATCTTTCTCAGTGCAAAACAGCTCTCTCACTCAACCTTCAAAGGACCCAAATTCTACACAAGCTTTACTTTTCACTGCACAGAAAATTATCTAGCAGTTAATTAGAAAGCTGGCTAAATGAACCCAAGAGCTGTATAAAGAACTTTTCTTTTAAACTTGTCCTAACTAAACACACAATCGTATTTTCAGGAGTAACAATTACACTTAATTCATAGGAGGGGAAATAACTTTCCAAGTAAAATAAGAATGAGATACAAGTTCACGAGTTCATTTTAGGGGCTAGAACCTAACAGCCATCACACTCCAAACTGTGTATCATATTAATGTAACTATTGTTAAACAGGAAGCCCCATTGTGCCCGAAAACCACTTGGATATAGCAACTGAAACCTCTAGTGGTATGTCTCTTTATAATTAAAGCTACAGAATTTGGAAGTAAATTACAACGTGAAAATTATTACTACATATTATTTTGCCAGGATCAAAGCTATAGCAACGCTCAAGAGCATGAGAGCATGTAAAATATGATATGTGTAGACTGAAAGTGATGTAATACAGTAGAACCTCGATTATATGTTCCTGGAAACTACGTTTTCCCGTATTATTCGTTCAAATTACGTGGTCCCGCAAGCATCCTAATTAAATCACGTTGTAAAAATCCTGCATTATCCATTCTTCGAAGAAACGATTTCCGAGATCAACATTCCAGAAATTTCCTTCCCTCGATCACGCGTTTTTCAAGAAACTGTATCTCACGAAAAGACGGCTACGTAATTTGAGGAAGTACTGTACTGGAAAAGTGATCGGTGATGAACTTGCATACGGGACCATGTTAGCATCGCATTCGGGTGGTATTGTTTAGAGAATCCTCGGAAATCACAAAGCAGAGAGTGTCCACAACAATTGGAAGGAGGCAGAGCGCATTTCGACAGTTCTACTTGAAGACGGAACAAGTTTTGTCTTGTTCTCATTAGATTTTGTCAAATGTTCATACATGCAAAACGTCTACAGTACGTCCAGGATTAGATTTTTATTTTTTTACTTTTTTCGAGTGTATTGGCCAACAGGCTTTCGGCACTTCCCTCAGGGCACTGTATAGTCACTGGGCTTTCAGGCAGAAATCAAAACGGCTCCTCCTTAAGTAATACAAATTTAGTATTTTAATATTATTGTATACGATTATGTTATGGAGACCAGAACAGATGTTACACTTACCAAGGGAGATGTTCAATAAATTTCCAATTTCTTTGAAATCATTTCGGAAAAGGCTAGGAAAGCAACAGATAGGGAATCTGCCACCTGGGCGACTGCCCTAAATGCAGATCAGTATTGATTGATTGACCTTACATACATAAAGCCATGGGAGATTTTGGGATTGCCTATTACTGTTTTGGTCCTGATATAAGACTGAGAATTTCACGTTTTTGTGTTAAAGTGTTATAAAAACTGCACTTGTTTTATTTGCGTATGTTACGATTAAAAACTTTGTATAATTTCGCACTCGTACCGACTTGTACAGCAAGCGCGCTTTCCAACTGAGCTCAAGGTCACGAATAACCATAATTTTGGAAGTGTTAATGATATTTTTTCGCTTTTAAATTTGATTGTGATTAGTAATGGGCAGAATTGAATATAATACATTCGAGAATTTGAGAATCGATACATTCGAAACCACATTCTAGAGTTCAACATAAACTTTAAAAGTCGTTGTAGGTCTAATTTACGCGGTACAAGATTTCCATCAACTGACCACATACAGTATACCGGTGACTAAATTACAATGGAAGATTAAAAAAAAAAAAGGATTTTGCCATCATGTTGGGTGCTTTTGTATCTAATATGCTTTATTTTATTAAATTAGAGAATTAAAAACTACTTGTCGTTGATTGTTGTTTGACTTCGTGTTACGGGTATTATATTTTTCGAAGAGTTTGGCCGATCAAAGTTGCTGAACTGAAAGAAGTTTCCAGAGGAAACTGACAAACTTTCCCTGATAAAACTGAATGTAAAGTTTCGAGATTTTTAAGTCGCATACCGGTAATTAATGTTTGAAGCCGGCCCCACGGTCTAACTTGCCTGCCTCTCACCCGGAGGACCCGGGTTTGATTTCCGAACAGGCCAGGCATTTTTACCTGGACATGAGGGCTGGTTCCAGGTTCACTCATTCTACGATTACCTTTAATTGAGGAGCTATTTAATGGTGAGATGGCAACCCCAGTTTAGAGAGCCAGGAATAACAGCCGAGAGGATTCGTCACACTGACCATGTGTCACCTCGTAATCTACAGGCCTTCGGACCGAGCAGTGGTCGCTTGGTAGGCGGAAGGCCCATTGGGGCTGTAGTTTGGTTTGGTTCAGGGGTGTTTGTAAGATAATAAGTATACATATTTCATTTTTGTGATGTTTAGCCAAATTGTTGGTGGTTCAGTCGTTCCTGGATTTTCCGTTTTCCCGTGTTGTATGTTTTTTTTTCGTGGTCCCTCCAAAAATGGGGAATCAAGGTTCCACTGTATTCTCATTGTATAGTGGTACAAAGAGCATGAATACAGGATATGATTCCTCAACCTTCTCATGAACTGTGTCCACAAACGAGGACTCATGTTCAAGTTGATCATACTGAGCTATCATAAAATCTCCTTTTATAATTTTTATACCAGTTTTTAAACCTTTACTCCAATGTAGCATGTATTATGAAACCTATTTTTCTTTATTCTATTGATGAACCCATCTAACGTATATTGAATACTGTAATTGAACGAAACATGGGTGTCCAACTCAACCTCAAAATTCAGTCTTCAGTTCGACACAGCACTGAATAATACAGACATGTATTAACAAGATCATTAAGGGGGGAGAGAGGGGGGGGAGCCTGCAGTCATTCTTATCAAGGAGGGCATTGTGACAGACCTTCAGTACTGGTGAGGAAAGTGTAAGGTGAGAAGAAAGCAGAATAAACACAGGATAAAGAATGATGCTAAAAGATAAAAAGTGAGTTTGCCCTTGTGTATATTCCTGTCCTCAGTCCTAGCTTTCCATAGTTTATTTTATTCATCACTTGTAGATCTTCATTCCATTATTGGTGTGATAGATGTGGAACAACATGTAGAGGAGAGACAGAAAGTAGACAGTTTTGAGTACTTGGTGAACATCGCTGAGGAAAGTGGGAGAAAGAGGGAAATAAACAAATAGGGCAGAAAGACAGAACAATTCTTTAAGTTAACATATAACCTTTAAGTTCTTCAGGCTTTTGAAACACTGCAGGTGAAGATTTGTAAATTGTCAGAGTATAAATTGCATTTATAGTGAGCCATACATTGTGAAATGGCATTTGTATAAAATGAAGAAGAAGAAGAAGAAGAAGAAGAAGAAGAAGAAGAAGAAGAAGAAGAAGAAGAAGAAGAAAAAGAAGAAGAAGAAGAAGAAGGGTTTTTGTTTTGTTTTTTATGCTCCCCAGCAAAGAGGATTGAAGCAGTCATCACAACACGCATTAAGAATAGATCAGATGTGGACATGTGGAGGAGAGAATCTACAAAGAGCAGCTTTGAATGCTTGGGAAGCAGCTCACAGGAAAGTGTTTTCTCTATTATTCTCCATTTGAGTCCTCTGTACATGGGATATGATGGATGGACCAATGAATCAACTAATTAATGTAAAATCAGTAATTTAGAGCGAAAGCTAATGAAGTATTCTTACTAAAGGAAGCTTCAGTTGCCAAAACTAACAACTTGGTCCAGAAACAAATGGTTCTTGTATACATTTAGAATGTTCTGCCATTTACCAAGTCAGAGAAAAAGAAAAAGAAAAAATGGTTTCACTTTAACAAACAAACAAACAAACAAACAAACAAACAAACAATTATTTAAATGTGTAAGAGATTTCATGTGGAGCAGAAAAGTGTTGCAGAGGTGAATAAACAGATTTTATGTAATACCTACTACACTGTCATACTGAGTTACGCATCAAGAGACATGATTTTCTTCTATTTTACAATTGGTTTTATTAATGGTTATGAATTTCATGTTTTTGGTCTGTATTGAACTGAGAATAATATATAAGTAATAATAATAACAACGTAAACGTTTCCAAGACAATTACACTTTCTCCCGCACCCTTCAGCTCCACCTTAAGCCCTCTTCCTAAGCCATATATAATTTTATATATGTCATTTCAACACAAGAACTTACTGATTTCCATGATTATAATTTTTACAACACCCCATTTATACTTTATTCTTTGTTAAAAACCTCTTAATATGTATATTCCTTGTATTATTAACTATTACCATAATATCTCATTTCACTTGTTATTCTTTAAAATAACATTTTCTTAGGATTTCGCCAAAAGTGATCTTTGCTCCAATACGGCTGATGATGACCCCTAGATGGGTCGAAACTAGTACCATGTAATTTATAATTTTGTGAATATATTTTAGTATTGAAAATGTGGAAACGTTTACGTTGTTATTATTATTACTTATATATTAATTGGTTTTATGTCGCACTGACACATATAGGTGTTATGGCGAAGATGGGATAGGAGTGGGAAGGAAGCAACTGTGGCCAGCATTTCCCTGGTGTGAAAATGGGAAACCAGGGAAAACCATCTTCAGGGCTGATGACAATGGGGTTCGAACCCACTATCTCCCAAATGCAAGCTCACAGCTGCGTGCCCCTAAGCAAGCGATCAATTCGCTCGGCAGAGACATGGGTAACGAAGAAAAGAGGTTAAAGTAAGATATAGGCTTGAGAAGTTAAGTTCCATATGAATAGGACTGGATTGAAAAGATTGGATAGATGGAAAAATGAAAGAGTGAGATGTGCACTGAAGAAAATTAAGACTTTAGATGTACAGGCACATGCAGAGAATGGATGAGGAAAGAATATCTAAAAGGATGTTTGATATAAGAATGGAAGATGGCTGCACATAGTTATGGAAGGTGCAGAGGCCAGAGGTCAAATCAAAAAAGACAAGAAGAGAACAGAATGTGGGCAAACACAAGGACAGTGGAGAGACTTATGTTGCCAATAGACACAGCTGAAGGCTAGAAACTCTTCAAGATTATGAAGAGGAGATGGTAGTGAACTACTTAAAAGAAAAGCAAGACTATGTTCCACTGACCAGACAGACACTGCCAATACACTACTGATAGTTCTGTTAAAACACTGCGGGTGAATAAATACGTATGTAGATATTTGTAAATTACTGGAGTATGAATGGAACATGGCAGTAAGCCATATATGTCAATAGTCCAAAGTGAACAAGAAGAGATGGTTATCTAGTAGAATATCCTTCAAAATATTAGTCTAATCACCATCACCACCACCGTAAGGAAAGTAGCGGCCCAAATAATGATCCCTCAGGTAAACCAATATCAAACAACTCCAGTTCAATATATTTTTCTGCATGCTCATCACATCTCATATAGAGTAAAACTTGCCAAATGTGAACATATGGAGCTGAAAAATGTTCCAGATTGAACAACGTTAAATGATATGTTACATGCATAAAAATACTCTATAAAATATAATTTTATAAACATAAATTTTATATGCAAGTAATTTTTTTTTTGCAAGTGGCTTTACATCGCACCGACACAGATAGGTCTTATGGCGACGATGGGATAGGAAAGGCCTAGGAGTTGGAAGGAAGCGGCCGTGGCCTTAATTAAGGTACAGCCCCAACATTTGCCTGGTGTGAAAATGGGAAACCACGGAAAACCATCTTCAGGGCTGTCGACAGTTGGATTCAAACCCACTATCTCCCAGATGCGATAATATATTATTTAACAATGTTCAATCTAGGAAGATTCCCAATTTGGAACTTCATTTAGCTATCTTGTTTCTACACTGGACAAGTTTTACTTTATATAGGATATGATGGATGGAAAAATGAATGAACTAATTAATGTGAAAGCAGTAATTTAAAACCAAAGATAACTAAGATACTTTAATAAATAAAAAAACAGCTTGGTTCAAGAAACAAGTGGTCCCTGTAACTTTCAGAATGTTCTGCCTTATATTGAGGTTTTTTATTGACACAAAAGTCATTCCTCAACCAGAGATTATAAACAGTAGCATGGTCATTTCATTTCTGCTCCTCTTTTCCCAGTCAATAACTTACAATCACTCAGATGGTTGCCTATCCAAGCGGTGATCACACCAGATTTAGCAAGTCATTACAAGCCTGTAGCTTCTTTCATTTGAGAAAAGTATTCCCCATGAAGTTAAATGCAATGTTACACATGTAAATACAAAATTTTCATGACTAAAGCAACATGAAAGGAAGACATCTTCCCAGACGTTCAATGGGTTATTTTTTCCAGTAACTTACATTATCTATTATTTCAAAAACATAAGTTATACAAATGTCACAATTAGAATCCAGATTTTACAAATACAAGTCAATCATAGAGAAAGAACACCGGAAGAACCTTGTAGATGTAACAGCCATGCCTGAAGAAGCCTTTGGTGGAGATCATAGAGTTGTGATAAGAAAATTGAAAGTTGGAAAGATTGAAAAACCCCAATTAAGAAGAGAGAAAAGAATTAAAGTATGGAAGTTGAAGGAGAAAAGCATACAAGAAGAATTTCAAAGGGAAATAATACCCTTGGTACCCAGGACAGAGGTGGGGAATGTTGAAGAGGAATGGAAAAGATTTAAGGAAGCACTGGTTGGATGTGCAGAAAAGGTGTGTGGTAGAACATCAGGAAATGTGAAAGACAAAGAAATGCACTGGTGGAATGATAGGGTAAAGATTAAAGTGAAGGAAAAGAAAATGGCATGGAAAGCATGGAAAACATCTAAGACTGAAGAAAGTAGAAGAAAATATGTGGAGGCAAAGAATTTGGCCAAGAAAGTAGTGGAGGAAGAAAAGAGGAAAAGCTGGACCTTATTCACACAGAAATTGAGAGATGATACGCAGGGCAGCAAGAAATTACTGTATGGTATCTTAAGAAACAAAAAGAGAGATCAAGTAAACACCAGATTTGTGAAGGATGAAGGTGGCATAATTTTAACAAAGCCAGAAGAAATAAGAAATAGTTGGAGAGAGTATTTTCAGAAGCTGCTGAACATAAGAATGGATGACAGTCATTCAATGGACGACCAGGAAAGGCAATTAGTTGACGAAGAAATGGATAAAGAAATTACAATGAATGAAATTGAAATGGCAGTAAGAAAGATGAAGAATGGAAAAACTGCTGGAATAGATGAAATTTCAGTGGAGATGATAAAGGCAGCTGGAGCTGTAGGCCTGCAGTGGACATATCGGGTTCTCAGGAATGTCTGGGAGAATAAGGAGGTCCCTGAGGATTGGCAAAAAGGAATAATCATCCCAATTTTCAAGAAAGGTGATAAGAAAGTTTTGAAGAACTACATGGGAATTACTCTAATATCCCATGTTGCTAAGATAATGGAAAGGATACTGGAAAGTAGAATAAGGTTGAGGGTTGAGAAGCAGATACAGGAAAATCAGTTTGGTTTCAGAAGTGGAAGGTCAACAATAGAGCCCATTTTCATTATGAGACAACTAATGGAAAAGCATTGGGAGTACGGGAATGATATGGTGATGACATTCATTGATATTGAAAAGGCATATGACAGTGTCCCTAGGACGAAAGTTTGGGACAGTCTGGTGCAAAAAGGAATTGGACAGGGATTAATAAATATGATCATGGCACTGTATAAGGAATGTTGTAGTTGTGTGCAAACACAAGTTGGCAGGACAAGTTGGTTCAAAGTGGACTGAGACAGGGAAGTGTTCTATCACCAATCCTGTTTACGATAGTAATGGATGACATCATGAGAACAGCAAAAGCAGCATATGGAAGAGAAATGAACATGATGTTATTTGCAGATGATATTGTGATTTGGGGAGAAGACGACAGGAAGGTTCAAAAACAGTTGAATGTGGTGAATGGGAAGATTGAAGAATGTGGATTGAAAATAAGTGTAGAAAAGAGTAAAACTCTTGTTATGACTAGAGGGGAGAAAGAAGGGAAAGGTCAGATTAGACTTGCAGACAAGCCCCTGGAAGTAGTGGAAACGTTTAAATACCTGGGGAGTGAATTAATGGAGAATGCTCGACTGGATGCTGAGATTAGTAAAAGGATTCAAGCTGGAAGTTGTTTCTATCATAGTGTAAGAAATATGTTATGGAACAAAGATGTGCCAATGGAAGCAAAGGATACTATGTACAAGATGTATTACGTACCCATAACAACTTACGGAGCAGAAACTTGGACAATGACAAAGAAGGATGAGAGTCGAATACAGGCAGCTGAAATGAAATTCTTGAGGAGTATGATACAGAAGAGTAGACGAGACAAAATAAGGAATGAGAAAATCCGGGAAGAAATTGGAGTGGAAAAAATGAATGATAGAATAGAGAAGAGCCGACTAAGATGGTTTGGGCACATAAAGCGAATGAGCGACGAAAGAATGCCAAAAAAGGTGATGGAAATGCAAATCCAAGGAAGGAGAGGCCGTGGACGACCACGATTGAGATGGAAGGATACCATCCAACGCAGCATTATAGAAAGAAACCTGGACTGGGACACAGTGTTGGAGGAGGAGTGGTGGAAAGACCGAAGAAAGTGGAGGGGAACCATATTTGCCCCTACCCGGCTACAGCTGGATAAAGGGAAATAATGATGATGATGATGATGATGATGATGAAGTCATCATCTTATTCTGTTTGTTTTTTAATATATGAACTTATCAAATTTGTTGGGATTTAGCATTCACTTTGTACTTAATTAACATTCACCTGTATGTTCAGGAAACTTTCTTGAAATTTCTAAAGTGTGAACAGCTGACTTCTATTCATAATTCATTCATTTGTTCATAATATCACTATTTTGCAATCATTTACAATAGTTTATGCAATGAAAACAATATTGTATATATATGACTGGTTAAAGGTAATTTTGTAGAATCTGAGGATGTTCTTGTAGAATGAAACATGTCATCTCACTTATAACAGTCTTTTTATATATATACAGGTATGTTATAGTGGTTTAAGTGTTACATTTCTTGTCCTGACAGACTGAAAATCTTATATGTTCTATTAACTGTGTTGGCACTGAAAAAAATAGCTTCATTCATAACAAAACATTAATCCCTAATTCAAAGATTGACAGTAGCCATCCACAGCCAACAAATATTGATATCGTAACAGGAACTTCTGTCTCTATTAATTATTAAATTGTATGCTTTTAACATGAGATTGAAATTATTAAGCTCCTAACAATGCGTGACTAGTTTACTCATCTATTCGGGTAATGATGAGTTGACTCATCCAGTGACTTTGAAAACTATTCTCTAATGGGCAGGACAAGATAACACATCCTATTACATTGTCGAAAGTAGTTCAATGATCATTTTAGAAATGTCAGTAATTTCCAGATATGACACATAACACTGTAGGGTAACATTTATCTTTACATTTCTACTGAATCTACTTCCGTTTGTAATGGCTCCAAGTTTCAAGGTTTACCATTGTAAATAGAGACTTGTTGAAAAACTAATTTCTGTATTGCAAACTTATGGTTCTTGTGTAACTTTATGTACAGCCTTTTGTATTTTCCTTATTATAGGTTTACAACTGTCATAAAACACATTCAAATAATGTAATTATAATGTAGAATACTACAGAACAATAACATAATTTTAGTTTTTGTTCCTTAGTGTCAGATTTAATCTCAGTGCAATACATTTCAAAGAAGCCTAACAAAATATTGAATTATGGTTTGAATCACAAAATATAAATAAAAGAGGGCTGGGCTAGCTAACTTGTCTTCTGTGTACACACTCACATAATAACTGGGACGAGTCACTTTGTCACCAACATCATTGTAACTATTACATTACATGTAACTAACCTCGTGTTTAGACCCGTATTGAAATTTGTTATAATGTGCTTACAATTTTGTATTTTTCTATTCCACCTTTTCAATACAATTGATTTTACGTGTTAGAAATTCATATTGCTACAACACTATTTTATAGGGACATGTTTCGCTTGGTTTCAAACATCCTCAGCATTTGTAATCATCTCAAGGTTAAGACCTGTCATTGTTAATTTGCTTTGACAAATTTGGCTTAATTATAATTCTAAAATTAAGTAGTAAAATACATAAACATAGGAATTTGTGAACACATTGACAGTTTAACAATATGAATGACAATACTAAAATTGGAATATTCACAAATTCCTATGTTTATGTATTTTACTACTTAATTTTAGAATTATAATTAAGCACAAACTTGTCAAAGCAAATTAACAATGACAGGTCTTAACCTTGAGATGATTACAAATGCTGAGGATGCTTGAAACCAAGCGAAACATGTCCCTATAAAATAGTGTTGTAGCAATATGAATTTCTAACAACATAAAATGAATTGTATTGAAAAGGTGGAATAGAAAAATACAAAATTGTAAGCACATTATATCAAGGTATTGGGCGTGACGAATTAACTTGCCTTTGTTAATATATTAATTCCCTGCTATGAATGCTCATTTCTCAGCAGAAACTTCCCAGTTACGAAGTTTAAATACTCATTCTCAAAATCAGGTTTCAATCATTCTTTTATAATTCACATTTAATAAGAATATCCTTTTCCAATTTTTTTATTGTTTTTATATTTCCACAGGGAATAATGCTCTGTTTGAAGTTTTGCAAAGTCTGGTCATTTTTACAACTTTCTCCCAACAAAATCTGGATCCTAATCATAACATCTTCCAAAAGCAATATACAGACTATGTTATTCGGTCTCTATCGACGTCTACAATAAATGAAATACACAAGTATGGAGGGAGATGAGCACTAGAGGATTGTTTGGACGATATGTTAGGATTCTACTTCTCATCTACATCCATGTTAAGTAACTTAGGTAGTAAATGTAATAAATAATTTTAGCACCGGTAGTAGAAAAAGAAAGCTGTATGAGTTTCACTGAAGCCCATACTGTGGAATGTTTGTATCACAGTCCTAGTTCAATCAGATTTCTTAAAGGTACACAGGCGGACACTAGCTTGCTGATTTCTTCCAATCTTCTTTCCATTAACAACCATCACAAGGGGACTCTCCACTCGTATTGAATCAAAACAATAATCCTGGAAGGAAACAATATATTAGTTACATTTTTAAATTAGGGTGAGAACATTTTCCACTTTCTATTCCTAATATTAATGTATTAATTCTGATATATTCCATTAACAAGTACAGCAGGTTTCCTACACTTATCAAGGATTTTTTAAAAAATAGCCTCTAGAGATCTATAATAAACATAATAATGCTGTTTGTTTAATATTTTTCCAACTGCTACTGATTTTGGGTTGCCTTCACCTTATCAATAATGTGAGAATTATTTTGGGGCAGAATGCTGAATGACAAAAGTCCTTTCACAGCTGCACAGTGATGAGAAGGGTTATGGGTGGTTGGAAGAGAGGGATTCATTGAGGCATGCAAGAAGAACTGTAGGGTCTTGATTTTGCTGATGACATGTTGAATAATATATCTGGTCGCTTGTTCACTGTTGTTAGACAAAAGAATATAGTTTGTTTTCCAAATCATGTATGTATGTATGTATGTATGTATGTATGTATGTATGTATGTATGTATGTATGTATGTATGTATGTATGTATGTATGTATGTATGTATGTATGTATGTATGTATGTATGTATGTATGTATGTATGTATGTATGTATGTATGTATTTATTGTATCAGTAAAGCCATATAATTAACGAATAAATGAATGAATAAATAAATAAATAAATAAATAAATAAATAAATAAATAAATAAATAAATAAATAAATAAATAAATAAATAAACCCAGACCGAACGCACAGTATTTGTACTCTGCGCTAAGGCAGCTGCCTCAGCCAAAATTATGTTGCACGCGGCCGTCCTGCTTTAAGTGTGTATACAATCTTATACGAAATCTTACCTTATAAAAGATGCTGGAAGTGTCGTCTTTCTTGGGTTATACAGGAACTGTATCTGGTAACCACATTCTGGCTGACGCGAGTGAGTTCTGCCATTGTAATGTTTCTGATTTCATTCGTAATGTTTTCTTTCAGATCCTCCAATGTGTGAGGATTTGTTAGTTGCACTTTTCCTTTCAGTTTACCCCACAAGTAAAGAACCACACACTGTTAGATCTAGAGAACGAGGGGGAAATAGACTAGCACTGATCACTCTGTCTGCAAACACCTCTGAGATTGTAAGAAGGGAATATTGTGCTGTATGAGAAGGGGCTGAATCTGTTAAAATAAGCTATGCGATTTTTCTTCTTCCATTCACAGATGGAAGAACGACATCGAAATGTCATCTTGGTAGCTCTCTGCATTTACTGTCTCAAAAAAAAAAAAAAAAGGCCAATCTTCCTATCATAATGAGGGACTTCATAAACACCATTAGGATTTTCTGCACACCAATAGAGTGAGTTTTGACTGTTCACACGACCATTAAGATGAAACCAGAAATTTCACATACGAAAATGCAGTGTTGCAGTGATAACCGTCTCACCATGTTAGCATCTGAGATTCAGAGTGGCGACTGATGCTTGCCAGATGATACAGATGTTGATTCCCATAGGAAATCAGAAATATTTGTTCCGAATGAGTAAATGTATAATACCAATATAAATGGTCCGTTATTGGACATTATAAATTTTCCAGCTAACTCATTCCTGGTTGCCAGCGTTTCGCCCCCGTGTGCTAGGATGGGCTCATCAGTTGGTACCTAGCACACCTACCAAGACGCTGGCTAGTGCATACCGTGGAGGCCACTGCGTAGGCTAATTGTAGCCACCGGCAGTGCCAATGCACTACGAGACACTTTGTCCCACTAACAAAAATTGATGCCTGCTTGGTCATCAGATGATACAGATGTTGATTCCCATAGGAAATCAGAAATATTTGTTCCGAATGAGTAAATTTATAATACTAATATAAATGGTCCGTTATTGGACATTATAAATTTTCCAGCTAACTCATTCCTGGTTGCCAGCGTTTCGCCCCCGTGTGCTAGGATGGGCTCATCAGTTGGTACCTAGCACACCTACCAAGACGCTGGCTAGTGCATACCGTGGAGGCCACTGCGTAGGCTAATTGTAGCCACCGGCAGTGCCAATGCACTACGAGACACTTTGTCCCACTAACAAAAATTGATGCCTGCTTGGTCATCAGATGATACAGATGTTGATTCCCATAGGAAATCAGAAATATTTGTTCCGAATGAGTAAATTTATAATACCAATATAAATGGTCCGTTATTGGACATTATAAATTTTCCAGCTAACTCATTCCTGGTTGCCAGCGTTTCGCCAAGCAAAGCAGCTTAGCTTGAGCGTCAGCGAAGCAAGAGTGCACGCGTACTGAGCTGCTAGTCATAGCAAACCAAAACCTGGGTTTCCCTAAGCCTGACAGGTTGCCTGGGACCCGTTCGGACTGCCGGGCTTGACAAGAGAGAACGTGAAGTTTGCTATCGATGCGACCTGATTGTGCCGTTATATGTTAGTGTAGCTACGTATTGCGTCGAGTGCAGCTCTGTTGTAGTTAGAGGTGCAACCAGCAGGAAAATGAACAAATCAACCGTAAAGGAAATCGAAGAAAAATTAAAAAGTGGTGGATTTATTCCAGCAATAAAACAGGGCTCAAGTCTAGCATGGTAAAAATGTTCAGGTGTTTATGAACAGGTATCAAATAAGCCAGTAGGTTACTCGCAATGCAATTTTTGCAAAAAGCTACTCAACACCCATTCAGGGACCTCAAGTATGTTGTGACATGTCTGCAAATTTGACCCAAATTTTTTACAGTCTAATAATATTTTGAAAGAGGACAAGGACTTGGTGACTGACAAGTGCGTGGAAATGTGCGCCAAGGAATTGAGACCGTTTACAACTATTGAGTCCGACTCGTTGGCTGAATGGTCAGCGTACTGGCCTTCGTTTCAGAGGGTCCCGGGTTCGATTCCCGGCCGGGTCGGGGATTTTAACCTTAATTGGTTAATTCCAATAGCCCGGGGGCTGGGTGTTTGTGCTGTCCCCAACATCCCTGCAACTCACACACCACACATAACACTATCCTCCACCACAATAACACGTAGTTACCTACACATGGCAGATGCCGCCCACCCTCATCGGAGGGTCTGCCTTACAAGGGCTGCACCCGACTAGAAATAGCCACACGAAATTTAAAAAAAACAACTATTGAGGGTGAAGGATTTTTAAATTTAGGGCAAACGCTGATAGAAATGCGCAAAAAGTATGGCTCGGTGGATATTTAAAATGTTATCTCGAGTCACAGTTGCTAGATAGGTACAACTTTCGCGGACAAAGTGCGCAGTAAAACGCTTCCTGATATAGTGCGTGCTATTAAATCAGGTATCTGTGCGAGTACCACTGACCTGTGGACAGATAAGTACAAGGGTGTGCACTATATGTCTGTCACAATGCCCTATATAAATAGAGATTGGTCTCTCAATACGTACGGTATGTATTAATGTGTTCGGCCTTCCCTGACTGTCCAAAAACTGGTGAAAATATTCGCAGTGAATTGGAAGATCGTTTGAAAGGACATGGCGTTGCTCATGAAGATAATTGCAAAATTACATTTGTAACAGGCCAGGGAAGAAATATTGTTAAGACCCTCAGCATATACAAGCGTCTTTTATGCATGGCTCATATTATTAATACGGTCTTGAAGCATGTTCTGAGTGAACCCTTTTTGAAAGAAACAGTTCCTAATGTGTTAGCTGTTATCCATTCAGTGAAATCTCTGGTTTCGTACTTTAAAAGAAGAGGCATATGTGTGAGGTTACAGTCATCTCTGAAACCCTATGTTTCCACTCGGTGGAACAGTTATTTTGACATGCTGCAATCAGTTCACTCCAAGATAGATTCTGTGAGAACTATTTTAGAGAAGGAGGGTGCCTCTGATAAAATGTTCGGTTATGATCAGGACATTACTGGCCTGCTTATAACATTTCTTAAGCTATTTAAGGAAGCCACAATTGATCTTGAGGATGATAAAGACCCGACTTTACATCCGGTCTTTCCGTGGTTTTATGCCTTAAAAGCCCATTGTACTCCACAGGATGACGATGAACAGCTAATATTTCATTTCTTTTAAATTTTAATGTTTTCATACTAAATGAATTTTCATTACTTGACGCTTTGGAAACAAACCGGTGGTGTCTTCCTGGAGCAGAAAATGGAAGTCACTATGTTACACAAAATTGCAACACTTTTGGTGCCTAAATATCGCACATTAAAGAAACTAAATGCAGGAGAACGAATGTCTGTTTTCGAGGCAGCTCGAGAAATGTGTGCTGAAGGTAAGGTTCTCTGATTATTATTATTATTATTATTATTATTATTATTATTATTATTATTATTATACCTATGCAAATGAGATATTTTTAACATTCTGTTATTAGCATAAAATATCAATAACTTGGGCAGATATATTTTCAGAGCAGCTACCCAATCAAAATAGACAAGAAGTCCCATCTTCATATGAAGAAAATTCAGTACAACGTAGGAAAACGAAATTTGATGATTGGGCAGAAAATTCGCCAATGATACATGGTGAGGTCAGTAGGTACTTGCAAGAAGGGTTTATTAGTAACGAAAATATACTGCGGTGGTGGAAAAATAATTCGCAGAGGCTGCTCCGACTTGCCTTGTACCGTAGCGAAAAAGGTGCTTAACGTACCCGCTACGAGTCTCTCCAGCGAGAGGGTCTTCAGCTGTTCGGGAAATTTTATCACCGAAAACGTTCCCGTCTTTATAAAGACTTAATGGCATCATAGTAATACACACAAGCGATAATGTGTCCATGCATTAAATATTGGTATGCAGTATGCATAGTACGAGGCGACCACAAACTAAGAGAGCAAATGGTAAAATTACACTTCTAAACTGATTAGTTTTATAGTTATTTCTTTTGGTTTTGTGGGGAAGGGGTTCCTAAATTATTAAATGTATTTCAAAAAATTTACCTATAAAATTATTATTTTAAAGATATTTATGACCTGTAGCTACATTACGTATATCTTTGTTTCTAATTTTCTCGAATAATAAATAATGCATTATATTTATGGTCATACTTTCATCAGCTGTCATTATGTTTATTTAAATATTCAAATATTTTGTTCAGAGAAACTACTTTTTATTAAGTAACTATGTTTGACAGAGAGAAATATTATTTGTTAACCCTTTCCCGCCCGCATTTTCACTCCGCTTATCCCCAGGTTTTAACCTATTATTTAGCAAAAACTGAAACAGACCGTATTGTTTCAGAAAAAGTTATATACAGTAAAAACTATTGATCACAATGAATTCAAATTTTCAATAACATTAGAAAATATACCATCACATCCATTTCTCTGTTTATTGAGTCATAATGTGTCGTCCCCCCCCCTCGTGATACTCGACACAGAGACAGTCTGCATTTGTCACATTCCCATGTTGCCTGAATCCCTCAAAACCAATAATCACGTGATTTTGTAAGTGGAATGATGGCCATGTATATAAGATTTTATTTCATCTGGGCGAGGGTCTTCCCATTCTGTTTTTATCTTACCGGAATGCGACTGTTTGAAGGCTGCATTATTATATGCGCAATAGGCTATGTCACTGAATAGTTTTTCTCCTCCTAACATACGTAAAAAACAATCTCTTTCCCCTAATACTCTTTCCGAATTATGCGCAGGTTCAACATCATCCATGTAATCATTCCGAGTAACGAGACGTAATATTTGTGTTACCTGAATTGCCGTGGCATCGCCATCAGGTCCGATTTATCGATATTCGTTTTCATTCACATCACTGTTATCACTAAAATTATCTTCGTTGATACATTATTCACTCATTAAAAATTCACCTGCACCCCTACTCAAGGATTCTGTGTCACTTTTTTCGCCCATATTCAGCTCAGTTTCAATATACGCGATATTCAATCCCGCCATGTTTACGGACGAAACAGCTGACCCGCGCTCGCGGAAGTTCAAGACCGTTGCCTAGGCAACGTCAAGACAGATTATCTGTCTTCCTTTATTCTCTAAGACTTGTAGATCACACTGCGTGTTCATAAATGCCTTATAAACACTTCACTGATGAGAAAAATAAAAAACTATCGCACAGATCGCAGACGAATGCAGATAATGCAGCCGGGCGCTTTCGGGCGCTAAGGACCGGAAGGCTAAATGAACAGTCGGGCGCTTTCGGGCGCTAAGGGCCGGAAAGGGTTAATTAGTTACATAAGACGTCTGAATTACGAAATAAATTTAAACATAACTTTGTAATGATTAACATAATACTAAATAACCATACAAAATAATATTTGTGTTGACGAATCCTATATAAATTCTGGCATGTAACAACCCCTTTCCTGCCTGCATTCACGCGAGTCTCATATCAGCACAATGAACGAGCAAACTTCGATTAATGCAACAGGAAGAAGAAAGCAAGCAAGCAAGCTAACCTGTAGCCTGCCCAGGTTGGGCTGAGCTTGACCTGGCCAGGAGTGCAGCAGCCTGCCTGTACTGTTGTTTACGTGCGGCTAGCTTGCTTGCCTGCTCTCCAGGCAAGCATGGGCAAGTTAAATGCGGAGTTTGTACACCTCTAGCTAGGATGGGCTCATCAGTTGGTACCTAGCACACCTACCAAGACGCTGGCTAGTGCATACCGTGGAGGCCACTGCGTAGGCTAATTGTAGCCACCGGCAGTGCCAATGCACTACGAGACACTTTGTCCCACTAACAAAAATTGATGCCTGCTTGGTCATCAGATGATACAGATGTTGATTCCCATAGGAAATCAGAAATATTTGTTCCGAATGAGTAAATTTATAATACCAATATAAATGGTCCGTTATTGGACATCATAAATTTCCCAGCTAACTCATTCCTGGTTGCCAGCGTTTCGCCCCCGTGTGCTAGGTACCAACTGATGAGCCCATCCTAGCACACGGGGGCGAAACGCTGGCAACCAGGAATGAGTTAGCTGGAAAATTTATAATGTCCAATAACGGACCATTTATATTGGTATTATAAATTTACTCATTCGGAACAAATATTTCTGATTTCCTATGGGAATCAACATCTGTATCATCTGATGACCAAGCAGGCATCAATTTTTGTTAGTGGGACAAAGTGTCTCGTAGTGCATTGGCACTGCCGGTGGCTACAATTAGCCTACGCAGTGGCCTCCACGGTATGCACTAGCCAGCGTCTTGGTAGGTGTGCTAGGTACCAACTGATGAGCCCATCCTAGCACGCGGGGGCGAAACGCTGGCAACCAGGAATGAGTTAGCTGGAAAATTTATAATGTCCAATAACGGACCATTTATATTGGTATTATAAATTTACTCATTCGGAACAAATATTTCTGATTTCCTATGGGAATCAACATCTGTATCATCTGATGACCAAGCAGGCATCAATTTTTGTTAGTGGGACAAAGTGTCTCGTAGTGCATTGGCACTGCCGGTGGCTACAATTAGCCTACGCAGTGGCCTCCACGGTATGCACTAGCCAGCGTCTTGGTAGGTGTGCTAGGTACCAACTGATGAGCCCATCCTAGCACACGGGGGCGAAACGCTGGCAACCAGGAATGAGTTAGCTGGAAAATTTATAATGTCCAATAACGGACCATTTATATTGGTATTATAAATTTACTCATTCGGAACAAATATTTCTGATTTCCTATGGGAATCAACATCTGTATCATCTGATGACCAAGCAGGCATCAATTTTTGTTAGTGGGACAAAGTGTCTCGTAGTGCATTGGCACTGCCGGTGGCTGCAATTAGCCTACGCAGTGGCCTCCACGGTATGCACTAGCCAGCGTCTTGGTAGGTGTGCTAGGTACCAACTGATGAGCCCATCCTAGCACACGGGGGCGAAACGCTGGCAACCAGGAATGAGTTAGCTGGAAAATTTATAATGTCCAATAACGGACCATTTATATTGGTATTATAAATTTACTCATTCGGAACAAATATTTCTGATTTCCTATGGGAATCAACATCTGTATCATCTGATGACCAAGCAGGCATCAATTTTTGTTAGTGGGACAAAGTGTCTCGTAGTGCATTGGCACTGCTGGTGGCTACAATTAGCCTACGCAGTGGCCTCCACGGTATGCACTAGCCAGCGTCTTGGTAGGTGTGCTAGGTACCAACTGATGAGCCCATCCTAGCACACGGGGGCGAAACGCTGGCAACCAGGAATGAGTTAGCTGGAAAATTTATAATGTCCAATAACGGACCATTTATATTGGTATTATAAATTTACTCATTCGGAACAAATATTTCTGATTTCCTATGGGAATCAACATCTGTATCATCTGATGACCAAGCAGGCATCAATTTTTGTTAGTGGGACAAAGTGTCTCGTAGTGCATTGGCACTGCCGGTGGCTGCAATTAGCCTACGCAGTGGCCTCCACGGTATGCACTAGCCAGCGTCTTGGTAGGTGTGCTAGGTACCAACTGATGAGCCCATCCTAGCACACGGGGGCGAAACGCTGGCAACCAGGAATGAGTTAGCTGGAAAATTTATAATGTCCAATAACGGACCATTTATATTGGTATTATAAATTTACTCATTCGGAACAAATATTTCTGATTTCCTATGGGAATCAACATCTGTATCATCTGATGACCAAGCAGGCATCAATTTTTGTTAGTGGGACAAAGTGTCTCGTAGTGCATTGGCACTGCTGGTGGCTACAATTAGCCTACGCAGTGGCCTCCACGGTATGCACTAGCCAGCGTCTTGGTAGGTGTGCTAGGTACCAACTGATGAGCCCATCCTAGCACACGGGGGCGAAACGCTGGCAACCAGGAATGAGTTAGCTGGAAAATTTATAATGTCCAATAACGGACCATTTATATTGGTATTATAAATTTACTCATTCGGAACAAATATTTCTGATTTCCTATGGGAATCAACATCTGTATCATCTGATGACCAAGCAGGCATCAATTTTTGTTAGTGGGACAAAGTGTCTCGTAGTGCATTGGCACTGCCGGTGGCTACAATTAGCCTACGCAGTGGCCTCCACGGTATGCACTAGCCAGCGTCTTGGTAGGTGTGCTAGGTACCAACTGATGAGCCCATCCTAGCACATGGGGGCGAAACGCTGGCAACCAGGAATGAGTTAGCTGGAAAATTTATAAAGTCCAATAACGGACCATTTATATTGGTATTATAAATTTACTCATTCGGAACAAATATTTCTGATTTCCTATGGGAATCAACATCTGTATCATCTGATGACCAAGCAGGCATCAATTTTTGTTAGTGGGACAAAGTGTCTCGTAGTGCATTGGCACTGCCGGTGGCTACAATTAGCCTACGCAGTGGCCTCCACGGTATGCACTAGCCAGCGTCTTGGTAGGTGTGCTAGGTACCAACTGATGAGCCCATCCTAGCACACGGGGGCGAAACGCTGGCAACCAGGAATGAGTTAGCTGGAAAATTTATAATGTCCAATAACGGACCATTTATATTAGTATTATAAATTTACTCATTCGGAACAAATATTTCTGATTTCCTATGGGAATCAACATCTGTATCATCTGATGACCAAGCAGGCATCAATTTTTGTTAGTGGGACAAAGTGTCTCGTAGTGCATTGGCACTGCCGGTGGCTACAATTAGCCTACGCAGTGGCCTCCACGGTATGCACTAGCCAGCGTCTTGGTAGGTGTGCTAGGTACCAACTGATGAGCCCATCCTAGCACACGGGGGCGAAACGCTGGCAACCAGGAATGAGTTAGCTGGAAAATTTATAATGTCCAATAACGGACCATTTATATTGGTATTATGATGCTTGCCAGGTCGAACATGTGCAGCTGCTTGCAAGGCTGCGTGCGCTTCCCACACTGCAGAGAACAAACACCGGGCATTCGGTCTGGGTTTATATGAGTGACCCTGTATACTGTTATGTTTAGAATATGCAATATCCTTTGAACTATGCATTTTATTAAAATCTGGGCCCTAATCATGAGTTTCTTGGTAACAAGGAAAGTTGGAAAAACTATGCAAGGAAAAAAACGGTAATTACCTTTGACTTATATTTGATCCTGACTTGGGTGAAGTAAGGCTCTGGAATGGCTACAGCATCTCCTATAATAACACCTTTACCTTGGGCTAAGTTGTACACAGTGACAGCTACACATGTCTCTGCCTTGTCGATCATACAGAAGGTACTGCAACATACATGTAAGCTATAAAATATTCTGTGAAAATCAAAAGAATTTTTGAAATTAATTAAACAATGAAATTAAAAACACCCTACAAACATTATTTGCAGAACACTAGCAAGTACAGAGCAATCCATATAAACCTGAACTACTTTAATAGGTCATATTTTCCCTCTGAAAGCCCCTAGAAACTGGAAATTTAATGATCTCAGTGGCTCTGGGAGAATCCGTACCACTGCCCATTGTTGAGAATTTTGTTGATTGTCATGACAATAACAAGCACTACTGGCAAATTAATAATTCATTTGGAGTCTTTAGTTTGCAGTCGATACTGAAATATGCAGTACACAATTCGAGAGTGTGTTTTTATTGTGAAAACATACTGGAAGACAGAATCATTCGTTACAACTCAATGGGAATTCCAAAGAGAATTCAATATGTGCGATGTTTCAACAAAGGCAACAAGTTTATAGACTGTAAGGAAGCTGGACAAAACTGGTGTACTAAACAGTGGCAGTGGTAAACACAGACCATCATTGAGTGTACAGACTGATGATAATGTTCGAAGACGTTTTGAGAACTCTCCCAAGAAATCATTGCATTGATTGAGCATTTCATATGGTACATGTCAGAGAGCTGCGAAGAAATTGGGTTTGCGACCATACAGAGTGCATATGACTGAAAGAAGTAGATCATGAGAAACGAATGCATTATTGTTGATGGTTTCAGGTGTTTATTATTTAATGTCCAGACATCTCTCCATAACTTGGTTTACAGATGAGGCATGGTTTCATCTGTCAGGTTACGTCACCACACAGATATTGGGCTGCTGTAAACCCCCACATCATCCACGAAACACCACTGCATGATGAAAAGGTCGAAGTGTGATTCGCGGTGTCAGCTTGAAGGATTGTTGGCCCCATTTCCTTTGATACGAATGTAGACACTGCAGTTTATATGGGCATCTTAAATACATTTATGGAACAGCTGGATGATGTCGAACTGACAGAAGGTTATTTCCAGCAACATGGAGCAATGTGTCATACGTCCAATGTTTCCATGCAACTTGTTTCTCCGATGACCGAATAATCTCCAAAAATTTGTGCCCCCCCCCAAATCACCTGACCTAAATTAGCCGGACTTTTTGTTCTGGGGGTATCTTAATAGCAGTTTACAGGAATAGACCTCAGACAACTACTGAACTCCATGAGGCCATTAGACATGAAATAAGCAACACTCGCGAGGAAACACTTCGCAGAATATGGTGAAATGAGTACAGTTGTGAATGGATGCTGGTGGAGGGCACTTCCAACATTTGATTTGCTGTGAGGAATCTCCCAACAAAGTATTGTAACCAGTTTTTTTTGCTGACTGAATAATCTCAAAATATTTGTGCCTCCCAAAGTTGCACCATATGTCCCATTATTGATTCAAATGTTGACTCATTAAAATGGTTCAGATTTATATGGATCACTCTGTACTATTTACCACAATACAAGGACCATAAAAAATTTTACATTAATAATAATGTTATTGGTTTTACATCCCACTAACTACTTATATGGCTTTCGGAGACACCAAGATGCTGTTTCGTCCCACAGCATGAGTTTTTTAATGTGCCAGTAAATCTACCGACATGATGTAGGCATGTGTGAGCACTTTGAAATATTACCAGACTGAGCCAGGACTGAACCCGCCAGTAAGGTAAGTTCATTTGCCAAATAAGAAAACACAAAATACAGCACTGACACTCAAGTACCTAGAGATGAGAAATCTATTAGGTTCAACCTATACAATACTAATTACGTGTTGATGTTACTAATAACTTTTATTTAACATGGGACCAGTTTTGACATTTAAAATGTCATCATCAGCCATAAAATAAATCACAAATATATAAGCAATGACATAATAATCAAAACTATTGTGGATACACATTGAAATATGTTCATTAAAAGTCCCATGTTAAATAAAAGTTATTAGTAACATCAACACGTAATTGGTATTGAATAGGCTGAACCTAATAGATTTCTCATCTCTGTGATCTCAGTTCAATACGGAAACATCAATGAAGTTCATATCTTTGGACTCAAGTACATACTCTGGTCTAGGTTTCAACATAGTCGCCACCCCTGTTTCAGACATTTATCATAATACAACAACATATTTTGTATCTCCATACTGTAGACCAGTGCTGTCCATGATAAACATATGATCAATAGTGGGAATGTGGAAACTGTTCCCAGAAAAACGTTGTTAAGAGTTGCTGCCACCGTGTGGATACAAATGTGAATGAACACAATACCCTGACACAAACATACCACATTGCTTGTTTTATATTGCATGATGCAATTTCCTCAGCACATTTCACATGGTGCTGATGGTGGTACGGTGCTGCAAAAGAAGTCCACAAGCAGAAGACGTCATCTTTCCCAAAGCACTAAGCAACAGATCTTCCGATGGGTTAGCGTTGGTTTGTTGTTTGTGGAAATAACAAGTGCCTCTACTACATGGATTGTCATTTGGTTTCAGGAGTCTCGTGTAACAGTCATGATATGACTCAAAAAGTCATCATCCTCTGCACTTTACAAAGTCAAAATCTGTAATATTTTGTTTTACCGTATTCTGTGAGTGTGAGTGTAAGACCCAGCAGTTACACAATTTGCAGAATTTCAGTTTGTCACACATAATTTCATGAAGCAGCAACCAGGTAATGTGTAGAAATTGCAATAAAAGTGCCAACACAATTAATCATTTGTTCTCTCTAAACTTACCTTCCACCACACAAACCAAGTCGTCAGTCACCACACATGACCACCCACTACTTTTCCCATCGTGAAAATTGTTCCACCATTTGTTAAAATACTGCACTCATCTGTGCACCACTGAGGCACTCTAGATCTACTCCTCATACACCTCAGCAATATGATTTCTGTTGCTGGCACATACTGCAGATTCAAAAACCAGATCACAATGCTTCACATGCCGTGGGCATCCTGTTTCTTGAACATTATCACAACCCACTATGCAGCATCTGCACTACTATTATACCTCCAACTAGTGTCTCATCATCATCATCATCATCATCATCATCATCATCATCATCATCACTCCAGCAAGCCGGGTGTGGTTGTGTACGAGCCTCCTCCAGTTTGTCCTATCCATCCACAGATGCTGGTCACATCTCCAATTTCAAGGTCCTTCAATATCTGTTTTTCCCAAACATCGCGAGGTCTTCCTCTTGGTCTCTTCCCACGAACATTGTGGTCAAAGTGTGTTCGAGGAGTCCTGTGAGAGTCCATTCTTTTCATGTGGCCATACCATTGCAATCTCTACACTTCTAGTCTCCAAGCAAGCTTCTTTCCAATCCAAGATGTTGCCGGATATCCACATTCCTTATTTTATCCATTTTTGTTTTTTGTAGACAAGAATGGAGGAACTTCATTTCTGTTGCCTGAAGACAACTCTTTGTTGGTCCAGTAAGTGTTGCTGCTTCCAGGCCATGCGTCAATATAGGTACTAGATATATTTTGTACAAGCTGATCTTGGAAACTAACGGAAATGTTTCATCCCAAAGAATTTGACGTACAGAGTGATAGAATTTGGAAGCTTTCTGTATTCTGTTGCTAATCTCTTGAGGCATGGTATTGTCTGATGATAGAACACTACCTAAATACTGGAAGTTGTCTACAATATCCATCTCCTCATCTCCAATTCTTAGATGAACAGTTGGAGAGTTTCTACTCATTACTAAGCCAACTGTCTTCGTTTTGCTAATTTTGAGACCTGAGGTTGTAAAAGCTTCATGCCAGAGATCTAGTCTAGTTTGTACTTCCACTTCTGTCTCACCCCATACCATTACATCATTTAACTGGTTTTAAAACTTCATCCATTATGATTATAAAGAGAAGTTGGTGAAAGACAACTTCCTTGCTGGACTCCACTCTTCATTTCGAACCAACCTGACCTTCCATCCTGGACCTGGACACAACACTTGGTTTCATCATATAATCATACTCGTGCTATGATGTCATCGGGCACTTTCTTATGTCCCAAACATCCCCATATATGCCTGTGTGGTACATGGTCATATGCTGTCTCAATGTCCAGAAAAACAGTTATAAGTATATAACCTTTCTCCCAATACTTCTCATAGAGCATTCTGGTGGCAAAAACGAGGTCTATAGTTGATCTATGATGTCTAAATCCATGTTGTTCCTCCTCAAGTGTAGGTTCAATATATTTTTTTAATCCTGCTCTTAAGGATGGATTTGTACATTTTGAGGCCATGTGACAGCAGAGTTATACCTCTGTAGTTGGTACATTTCTTTCTATCACTTTTTTTCAACAAGGGGATGATGACTCCTTGCTTCCCGTCATTGGGTATTACATTCTCTTTCCAGATTCTACGGTATTTAGTACCCTGTACATCCACTGCTGTCCAACCTCTCCTAGTACTTTGATCATCTCAACACTTAATTCATTCGATCCAGTTGATGTGTTGTTTTTCAGCTTAGATATTGCTGTCTCTACTTCCAACCATGTCAGACTAGTGGTATTTATGCTGCCAAAATCATAAGGTTTAAAAGTGCCTTTTGAATTCCTGTAATATTTTAGCCTTACCCCTAGTCATCTCACCATTAGAAAGTTCTACAAATGGGATAGATTCATTATGAGTTGTTCTATTCTTAACAATACTGTATAACAGTTTTTTTTATTTCCATCCTGCGTTATTTTGGTAGCCAGATCTTCCTTGCATTTCTGCTTTTCAGCTGCAACCAACTGTTTGACCTGCCATTTTTTCTTTCTGTAAACTGACAGCTTCTCCTCTATTTGCCTACCTAATGGGTAGACCAACTCTGTACACACCTGCATCCTCATGACAGCAGTGCTTCTGCAGCACAAATGACAAAAGAAACTTACTTTCAGGATGCAGTGACATTCTCTTACATGACTGATTTCAATCTCCTAAAAATAACAAATTCCCAAGTCTGACAAATGATGAAGCAGAGTAAATCACTGCTCAAAACAATTAAAAACAGACACTTGCCATGGTTGAGCCATACCCAAAGACAATCGCTGATGATAAAAATTATAGCAGGGGGCTACATTACTGGAAAGAAACCAAGAGGACGGCCAAGGAAAACATATAAAACACTTTATTTTTTTTTTGCTAGTTGCTTTACATCGCACCGAAACAAATAGGTCTTATGGCGACGATGTGACATGAAATGGCTAGGAGTGGGAAGGAAGCAGCTGTGGCCTTAATTAAGGTACAGCTCCAGCATTTGCCTGGTGTGAAAATTGGAAACCACAGAAAACCATTTTCAAGGCTGCCGACAATGGGGTTCTAACCTACTATCTCCCGAATACTGGATACTGGCCGCACTTAAGCGAGTGCAGCTATCGAGCTCGGTAAAACACATCTTGGAGGACATAATAAATAAAGAGAACAGTCAATGAGAACAGTTTTTGGACTGAAAACAAGAAAGTAAATATAACTGTCGATCTGGTAAATAATAACACATCAATGCTGTTTTTACTGTAAGAAGTGGATTACAGCATGAAGGAAAGAATTAATATTACATATGCAAGAGAAAGAGAAAAACAAGAGTACAAATAAACACTGAAAGAGGAAGTTATAAAGAATGGTAGGAACAAATATAAAAGATAAATACAATGACAGGAGGATGAGGATAAGGAGGAGACAACCTAAGCTACCATGAGCAGGCAGTTTGATCTGTTGTGATTTAGGGTGCTTGCAAGTCAATTCTGGTGTCCACTTTATACTACTGGAGCTCTATTGGGCAACCATGAGAGAAAGTAAATCTGGAAGAACTAGGACTAGTGAGGACAAATTCCTTGTGTTCGTTTCTGTCATTCTTAGCTGTTACTCCGCCTGTCCACACTAGCCTGTTATAATGTTAATCTTTTGAGTGTGTTCCTATGTTGTGTTTTCATTACACTGAGCTATCTACATAAATACAGATGGAAATTGGTACCATGTGTGAGTGTATCAAGGCATCTTTGTATACAAGATACAGATAGCTGACATCAACTAACAAAGAATATTTATACTATATATACTATATTCCAAATGTAAGCTTATTTGGTTAATAGGTAAGAACATTCCTTAACTTGCCTCATACATCCTTTTTATCTCAGATCAGGCATACTAAAGTCAAAAGTAGGTTTAGTTCAATGTTTGTCTGTCTGTTTTTTGTAACATCAATTAAAAATGACTACAGAGAATTTCTCAAAACACTGTTCAAGGATAGTTGGGTTGTGCAGCAGGCTACGTATGTGACGATTCTTCAGTCAAAGACAGGTTGGATCCTCGTCAGCTGTCGCAGATCACTGAAGAGACATACTAGGGAACCGAGAAGTGAGGTAGTTTCCTGCTGCTTTCCTTGCTGAGCCAGATTGGGCTGTTACAGATCAGCTGGCCATGCCTATAAAAATGCATAGGTTAACTAACTCTATAAGTGCCACTTCTGCATCATTCATCACCAGGTCTGCCTGCATTAAGAATGGTGTTATTAGATTGCAACAGACAAACAGCTCAAAGGAAGTAACAAACTTGATCTACCCCATCCCAGACGACGTAGTGCACTGGTACACTACATCCTACCCAAGGTGGATTTGGGCTGACATCTGCTATATATTATTTTATTAGTATACAGTGGCATAACAATCTTAAGAGGATCGTAACAGGAAAAGCTGAATGTCTCTGTTATAGACTCCCCACCACCCTCCGCATCGCGCAACAGCACAGAAGGGTCATAGCCTACCAAGCAATCGCTGCTCAGCCCGAAGGCCTCCAGAATTATGAGGTGTTGTGTGGTCGGCACAACAAAACCTCTTGGTCATTATTCTTGGGTTTCTAGACCGGAGCCTCTACCTCACCGTCAGATACCTCCTCAATTATAACCACATAGGATGAGTGGACCTTGAACCAGCCCTAAGATCCAGGTAAATATCACTGACCTGACCGGGAATCGAATCCGGGCCCCCCGGGTAGGAGGCAGGCATGCTACTCCTCCACCACAAGGCCAGCTCTGTTATAGAAAAGCACTACATAATGAAAGTTGTGCAAAATATAATTTCTGATTATGTTTCAGGTGTTTTTACAGTACGATGAATAATAATGGAGATAATCAGGATTATTACATTTTTCACAAACATTCAATTTCAAATAACAGTTCTATCTAATATCTGCATATAACAAAAGTTGTAGAAAATGGAATTCCAATATTTTGTATCCAGCTCATATTTACTGTACGAGACAATAACTGAGATATTAAAAAATTAGATTTCTTATTGCTCATTATCTCAATGACAAGCATTGCTGATATGTGAACATTGCTCGGGCGTCACTATTATAAGTTAAATGACAATGGTGGTGGTTGTCTTCATCAGGTCCAAAACTGTTATCAGCCCTTATTAAGCAAGGACCTTTCTTTTTGGCTATAGCTTAACATTGAATTAACACAGCGACGGTTTTCAGCGATACAAAGATAGGAAAAGGCTAAGACTAGGTAGGTACCAGCTGTGGCGTTAGTTCACGTATGGTCTCAGTATTTGCCTGATGTGAAAATGGGAAACCACAGAAAACCATCTTCAGGGCTGCCGACGGAGGGATTCAAACCCACCATCTCCTGAATTCAACCTCCTAGCAGGGATAAGGACCACATGGCCAACTCAATTTGAATTAATCAGGGTCAACAGGATGGGTATCTATTTAGCTTTCCTTGCTAATCCTATGGTTGTAATTAGGCCAATAACCCATTTCTGGTTGGACAGTATGCCTAGTAAAATATCCATTTCTATAATAATAATCACATATAAATTGTGATCGGTGCAAAGTATAATCAAAAATGTCCTTTTTACTCATGTCATAAAAGCTATGATGACTAGTATAAGGGATAGGGGCAGAAGAACCACATGGGTCGACGCCCCAAACAAATAGCATTTTAAAAAAAGTAACAGGGGGGAAAAAAAAGTTCAATAAATCTCATACATAATACTTTGACTCACAACGGCACAGCATCTTCATCATGAACGCTGCACACGACTTTCCCCAGGACAACTTTCTCCGTGTTCAGTCCACGCTTCATATCCGAGAGAGGGATCAAGTCCAACTTGACCGATGTGCCGCTAGGAGAGGTGTAGTTACCGCCATGATAAGGCCCCAGTTGTTTAGGATCCAGTGACTACAGACAAAGAGAGACAACCATGAGCACTTGTCCCCTCTTACGCTTTCAAGAAAGATTAGAGACACACAATTAGAGTTTATATACTAATGATCCTGCTCAACTGGTACTCATATGTCTTGACGAGCATTATGGTGTGAAAATCCCAAGTACCACAGATATTATCATCCTAAACGCTTAGACAGAGATAATGAAACAATTGCATGTTGTTATAAAGAAATACAAAGCAGCTCAGAAAGCAGCCTTTTCTGTCAGGTAATAAAAAAGGAAAAAAGGAAATTAAACACTGAAATAAACAAAACAAAAATGTTTGCTATCTAAAGCACTTATAATGACTGTATCAATACCATCATCATCATGTCTGGCTTCATGGTTAAATGGTTAGCGCACTGACCTTTGGTCCAAGGGGTCCTGCATTCGATTCCAGCCAGGGCGGGGATTCTAACTTTAATTAGTATCGCCATCATCAATTTCCCTCGTCTACCTCCCACTGGGTTGGGATGTTAATGGCACCTTTCCATCTTCCTCTATCTATCCACCACTGTTCCTCTGCAACTGTTTTCCAATCCAGGTTTCTTCTAATTACAGTATATTATTCTTGATTGCTTTCAACCACCTTAGTCTGGGTCTCCATCATCTGCTTCAGTATTGTTTCTTCTTCCATCCTAGTGTGCCCGTTGCATTTTCGGACGTGTTCCAAAATGGCGTCTAGGAAAGGTATAGACCACTCAGACCCAAGAGAGTATACAAGGAAATCTTGACATGTGAATATAATAATAGGCCATGATTAACTTGGAACGACAACCTTTCAAAGGCGGTGCAGAACAGAGCAATGTCAGGGGAATTGTTTAAAAAAACCAAGTAAAATAATAGAGATTATTGAACAACTTACTTGAAAAACTGAACTTGAGAAGAGAGGAAGCAAATTGCTGTTGCTGCATCGAAGAAAGGAAATTGTAAAAATTACGGCAGAAGTTCTGAAGAATAACTATTATAATTTAAGAGAAGACGGCAAAATACCTACAGAAACACTGGAGAATATAGATACAGAGGGATATATGAGAATTTATTTAAATACATATACTGATAGACCCGAGGCGCAAGATCAGCGATACATCGGAAATCATTCATTGGAAGCCGTAAGAAAAGAAAAGGATAGGAGAGAATTACTCCGTCAGAAGAAAAATCACGGAAGGAATAATATTTTTTTTAAAAATAATTTAAAATGGAAGATTTTCGTAAGACAAGACGGAAGATCTTACGCAGATTTAGAGAATTGGTTAACTAGAACACAAGAGAAGACTAAATGATTAATTTAAAAAGAAAGAAAAGAAAAACTTAAAATGAACATTTACTTGTCGACATTATTTGATTATATTGGCAGTTGCTAAGCATCCAGATGGACCGACCTGGAGGGAGATATCATCCGCCCAGCTGAACCTACCTAAGATGAGATGAGGAATCCAACCGAACCTCGAACCATGGCCAATGAACCAGCTATGTGACGAGCAGGAGGAGAGCAACTGACGGTTGATATGATGAAAGACGAGCTAAGTGTTTGCCATAAATATAATTCGTAATTTAGCTAGGCATATGCATTAGAATAGAGTATTCTAAGTGTGAAATATTTAAGAGTGCAAGTGAAACAGTGAAGTGAAGTGAAGTGCGTTACATTTAAGCTGCTAATACTATTTTAAGTTAGTGTATAATTAGGCTGATATCTTGTGGAGTATGGCTATGCATGAAATAAGTGAATTACCGAGGTAACTGAGAATACGAGTAGGAAGAAAAGTTATCTAACAGCTGAATGCAAAGATTATCGTCCGGTGAATAATATATTGAACCATTCCATTCATTGTCTTATAGTCATGATTTTAGACTGCGATATTTGGAATATTCGAGACCACCCTGAAAATCCTTGTATACTAATTTATTACATGAGAGAAGTGGAGTGTGAGCAGTTCTAGTGGGAAGAAAGCAGCTATGTAATTATGAAGTTTCTAGAATCTCATAAGATAAATTTATAACCCCAGCGAAGCTCTTTAATGTAGGCAGAGGACGCCAAACACTTCACCTATGTAGCGTGCCAACAAAGGATTTGGAGCGAAGAAAGAAATTAATTTATATCTTTGAGGACAGAATAGATGCATTTGATTTGATGAGAAAATTGCAACCTCCGTAATCGGCACAAGATTTTGATATGCGGCATGAGCGCCAACTGCTGCTGTTGTGTGAAACGCCTCTCCAGTAAATCTCGTTAATTAGCAAGATTAACAGCCAACAAGTGCCATTTGTGACTTTCTCAGTGTAACTAAACTGTCATTGACCTGAAGCATCTTTCAGTATGGCCGCGAAAGAAGCTATTCGTCATGTAGCGTCTATTGAAGATGTTATGAAGGACTTCCAAAGTCGCTTGGAACATGTCGCAAGCTGCACCTGCCGCGCAGATGAGCTGCAGCGGCTAAAGGCTGAGTTCTCCCAGTTCCAAGAAAAGGTGTCTAGTGAGCTGAAAGACATAACAAAAAAACTGGAATTTACTGAACAGCGCCTCGAACAACAGGCCGAACTGCTTGATGAAGCTGAACAGTACAGCCGGCGGAACTGCTTAGTGCTGCATGATATTCCAGAGGAGCCGGCAGAGAACGTTTACGATAAAGTTATCAACACGATGAAGGGCAAGTTAAATGTAGATATAACTATGTCTGATATAGATCGTTGCCATCGTTTAGGGGTGCTAAAACGAACCACAGCTCAGGTTGTTGCTACGGGTAAGCGCCTTATAATTATTAAGTTCGTGCGTTACCATGACCGGGACAGAGTTTGGAGGGCCAAGCGGCTGTTAAAAGGAACTGGCCTTCTACTGATAGAATCCCTGACAGGTATCAGAAAAACTATTCTAAACAGGGCACGTGAACACTTCGGACTCCGACGGGTGTGGACACAGGACGGCCGCATTGTTGTTTTGAAAGACAATGGACAGAAAATGTTTGTTAGCAGCATGGCACAATTAATAAGCCTTATGTGAGCGACGAGATTGACTAGGAAAAACAATGAGTGATATAATAGCGTATAATGTTTGTGTATGTGAATGTGATAGTGTGTGCGAGAGTGATTGTGTAAATATTTCTGGAGGTGCTTATGAAACAACTAGGGTGAGTAGTTTGAATTTTTCTGTTGATAATGGCTAACGTAAATGAGTCAATTATTTATACCGAACAGCATGTTCGCGATGTCATTGACCCTATCCCTCTTCATTGTCGTCCGCCTTCACCCTTACCTTCCCCTTCACTAGCTGTGGCAGGAGACATTCTTAAGGAAAGGTTAGCTCCCCACCAACAATATTTTCAGTGTTGTCATATCAATGCACAATCGCTCCTTTGTCACTTTGACGAAATACAGGCTCTATTTAGTAACAGTAACTTGCATTGTATTTGTGTAACAGAGACATGGTTACAGCAGTCACTCAAATCTGATCTCGTAAAGCTGAATAACATGACGTTACATTGCCTAGATCGTTTAAATCGTGTAGGGGGCGGTTACGCTATATATTGCAGTAGCGACTTAAAAAGTAAAATAATTATGACCTCAGATCCTAAAACTCCATTTCGACCTGAATTCATGTTTGTTGAACTCTTGGTTAATAATCAAAAACTACTGATCGGAGTGGTATACAAGGCGCCGGACATACAACATATATCTGACCTAGAAGTGGCATTATCGAAGTTAACTCCGCTGTACGAAAACATAATCATTTTTAGTGACTTCAATACTAATCTCCTAGTTACAAGTAACGAATCAACATACTTACAAAACTTATTCCATGGCATGGATTACAATATACTGCCACTAGACGTGACTAACCATGTTCACAGAATAAACCACACGTCTCACACACTGATTGACATTATAACAAACAATCCGCAGAAAGTGGTAAAACATGGACAGCTTGCTGTACCAGGTATTTCGACCCACGATCTCATATACTTATGTTACTCTCTCAAGGCACCAAAGTACAAAACCAGGTACATAATGCGAAGAGACTTTAAGCATTTTAATACTGAGATAATACGAAATGAAGCATATCAATTGCCGTGGAATGACATTCTACTGACTAATGACATTGATGATAAGGTTGACAGACTGAACTCTTTAATATTAGGACTGTATGACAAACACGCTCCGAAGAAGCAAATTCGAGTTTCTCACCCTTCATCTCCTTGGCTAACAAATGAAATTAAGTCGGTCGTGGCAAATCGTGATGCATGGTATAGGCGATTTAGGCGAACTGAAAGCAATAGTGATTTTGAAAATTACCGTATTCTTCGAAATCAAGTTAAGAAATTAATTCGTAACAGCAAGTATAAATATATACAAGAGATAACAAACAGACGAAATTCAGCACTAATATGGAAACATTTGCATCAGATGGGTATAGGTCGCAGCCTGACCATGCAGACACCCAGTATACCACTTGATGATCTAAATTCTCATTTTACGAAAGCAACATACACTAATAATGATATTACTGACAATAATGACTATGATGCTAACTATCCAAATAATGATAATAATAATAATAATAATAATAATAATAATAATAATAATCATCATCATCATCATCATCATCGTCATCACCAACCAGTTAATGACCTAACTGATGATGATATTAACGACATAAATGTTCATTCCCGAGTAAATCAAGTAAAATTCACTTTCAAAAAAGTTGGTGCGAACGATGTGAAGCGTGTAATTTACTCCCTCAAGTCTCATGCTCTGGGTAATGACGACATACCATTATCTTTCATAAAAAATATTATTGGTGCCATATTACCTATTCTGACGCATATATTTAATCATTGCTTCGTACAGGGAGTATTCCCAACTGTGTGGAAGCACGGTATCGTCATTCCTATTCCTAAGAAGAATTCTCCTAGTTTATCATCAGATTATCGCCCTATATCCATTCTCCCACCCCTTTCCAAAGTACTAGAATGCTTGGTACACGAACAAGTCCTCACTTACTTGACTAACTTCTCACTGCTTGACCCTTACCAACCTGGTTTCAAGAAAGGACACAGCACAACGACTGCCCTACTGAAAGTAACTGATGATATCCGACAGGCAATGGACAATACCAATATAAATGGTCCGTTATTGGACATTATAAATTTTCCAGCTAGCTCATTCTTGGTTGCCAGCGTTTCGCCCTCGTGTGCTAGGGTGGGCTCGTCAGTTGGTACCTAGCACACCTACCAATACGCTGGCTAGTGCATACTGTGGAGGCCACTGCGTAGGCTAACTGGAGCCACCGGCAGTGCCAATGCACTAAGAGACTTTGTCTCATCACTAAAAATTGATGCCTGCTTGGCCATCAGATCATATAGATGTTGATTCCCATAGGGAATCTGAAATATTTGTCCTGAATGAGCAAATTTATAATACCAATATAAATGGTCCGTTATTGGAAAATTTATAATGTCCAATAACGGACCATTTATATTGGTATTATAAATTTGCTCATTCAGGACAAATATTTCAGATTCCCTATGGGAATCAACATCTATATGAGGCAATGGACACTCGACAAGTGACTGTACTGGTTCTACTTGATTTTTCTAGTGCTTTTGATACTGTTGTTCCTCAACTGCTACTTTCAAAATTGGATTCATTAAATTTCAGCAAGACGGCAAACTTTTTCAGTTCGTACCTCAAAAATCCCCGTCAGTGTGTCAAAGTAAATAATAGCAGATCTGAGTGGCTTAACAAACCCCTCGGTGTCCCCCAAGGGTCTGTACTTGGACCATTGCTGTTTGCAATTTACTTACACGATGTTGCCAAATCGATTACACATTGCAAGTATCATCTTTCTGCTGATGATCTGCAGATCTACTACCACTCAAGAACTGATAAAATTCAGAGTGCTGTAGAAAAAGTTAATGCTGATTTAAGTCTCATAAGTCATTTTGCATTGAGTAACAATCTCAAAATTAATCCTCTTAAAACGCAAGCAATAATCATTGGTACTTCGAAAAACTTACACGTCTTAAAACAATACAAAATTCCTCCTGTAGCACTAAACAATACCCTTATTCCATTTTGTGAAACAGTTATGAATCTTGGTGTGGCTATAAGCGAAACATTGAACTGGTCGCAACATGTGATGAAAGTGTGCCAAAAGGTATATCAAAGCCTGCATCCTGTGAAGCGGTTTAAAAATATATTTCCTCGGTCCTTGGAAAATAAAGTTCATTCAATCACTCTTGTTTCCAATTCTCGAATACTGTGATACAGTTTTTATTGATATCAATAGCGAGCAAAGCATGAGACTGCAACGCGCCCAAAATGCATGCATCAGGTATGCATTCGACATACAACCATACGCCCATGTATCCCCATTCTATACACAATTATCTTGGTTACGACTGAATGGCAGACGTAGACTCCACGCAACTACTTTGGTGTATCAAGTGCTTTCTGAAAACACTCCTCCTTACCTATCCACCAGATTTCGCTACCTTAGTTCCCTGCACCTGTTCAATACCCGGTCAGGCTGTACGCTAGAAATTCCTGTGCATCGAACCGCAACCTACAACAGATCGTTCACGATCACCGCCACAAGCTGGTGGAATGAACTCCCAATGACATCAGGGAAGCTAAATCTAAGACAAAATTTAAAATCCTTTGCCAGCGTCATCTTTTAAGCACTTCCAGTCTTTCTTGAGTGTGAATGGGATGCATGAATGAGAGTGAATATGGTTGTTTATAGCAATGTGTTCCTGTATATAATTTAGTTATACTTTACTCACCTTAGTTTAGTTAGTGATACTTTAGTTGCTTTAGTTATACTTTAGGTTGTAAAGATTTCATATTTAAATTTTATGTAAAATAACTTATACATTGTACATACATGAAGTGGTTAAGTGTAAGAAAGGGCCGGGAGCCCTAACTTCGCCACAATAAAGACGCTTTAATAATAATAATAATAATAATAATAATAATAATAATAATAATAATAATAATAATAATAATAATAATAATAATAATAGCATAGTGAGAAGTGCATAAGGGAGATAAGTACTTGGCGCGCATTATGCATGCAAGCCGCGAGCGGGAGAATGTCGCGGGTCACTCGTTAGTGTGGGTAAGCGAGCCGTATTATATATATATGGAGCCGTGGAGCGCTTGAGATTCATTCTTTGACTGTCTTGCTGTCGGGACTGCGTGAGAAGACTCCGAGCTGACATTGAGACTAGCATCTGAGCTGCGAGCCGCAAACACCAAGCAAGATCTATTCGGGTATTCGGGATAGAAAGTAAGTAAGCAACCTGTATGACTAAGTTGAAATTTTTCATACTACATGTGCTAGCCTGCCTGTCATGAGAGGATGTACTGCCTATGACTTAACTGTCTAGCTAGTAGCTTCATATGACTCTGAGGACCAATTGTTAGAAAGGAAGTACGGAGAATAATAATAGCTCAGATTATTTCTGGTAGTTGAGAGTAACATTTCTATGAGAGGACAACAAGATCTTGTCACCATATGTGAATAAGTGAATTCTTGACTAAACTCTAGTAGAGAACCGAACTTAGAAGCGTGCGAGAGGGGGCGTTTGTGGAAACAGGCATCGAATTGGAATCCTCTGTAACACGTCTCTTTACAGTTTTCCCTTCACCGACCCAGCGGGAGCAACGACACGCTGAGAACAAGAAAGAAGTACGGCGAGTTGGAGAAGGCAGGAGTTGTCAAGACCCCGAGCATCGACACAGGGACACCAGGAAGGCGTGCTCATCACGACGCCGAAGGAGACACCTCACAACCTTCGAGGAAGCTGCAGGAGAAGCCTTCATCAGCCAGCATGTATCCAGTAATCCGCATACCTGTGCTGCCGGCGATGACAACTGCCAACATGGAGTAAAATCCAGGGGTCCATAGAGGGGCTGCCTCGAAATGCCATCGATACGTCCAGGTTAGATCACTCCAATTGGTTCTAAGCATGTAAATTATTGCAGTTAGGTTCAGGGTGGCCGTCAGCCACAACAATAGCTGTCTGATGTAAATAACAATTTGTTTAGAGTAATCAAGTACAGACCTCGAACTCAGGATAGTAGGATAGGCAGTAGGTTGTATATTCCCACTTGTATAATTTTGATTTTTTAAAATTTCTTTATTTTGTGGTATCTGTTCCGTCCTGGTCATGTTTGCTAGGTCCGTTAACCAGATACGGTAGTTAGAGCAGCGTAGCCTATATTTATTTGAGAAAGTACGTAATTCAGAGGAGATCTAGACTTGCTCCTTGACTCACATAGGCTAACGGGGCTGGGTGTGTGTGCCATGTTGCTTTAGATATCTTTAAATAAACTTCTAGCTGATTGCACGTATTGTTATAGTGATGCCGAGCGCAAGTAAATGATGAACATTATGATGTGAATATTCTGCATTATTCTGGCCGTGGTAGCGCCAGGGAATTGAGTCCTTGTATACTTATGGATAAGCCCAGTGGAGGCAGAGATAAGATAATGATTGAATAATTTCGGCGCTAAGATTGTTATATCATGTGATTATAGAAGGGAACTGAGGTACACGGCTGGTATGCCTTTATCCGATCAGCTGAGCGCTCCCAAGGGGAGCAGGGCCGACACACATTCCTTTTTTTTTTTTTTGTGGGGGTTGAGGAAGTCACGTTTTACATCACCGGCTAGGGAAAGTGATTAAGCTGTCTGCGCTAGCTCAAGTGTTTGCAGGGAGAGTCTCCCCCGGCCTTGACATTGTGTAGCCAGCAGGGATCGCATTTTGTCTGCATGGCTTTTTCTTAGTCTTGCCACTTGTTTATTTAGCTAGTTGATGATAGAGCTGTATTTTCCATGATTTATTGATGAGTTTAGGTGCCTTATGGATGACGGACTGTGAACCTTCATTCAGTCCAGGCCATGTAGATTGTAGTTTTGTTGTTTGATGATCTGGGGTTCGAGGTACTGTGACCGATGTTTTTCGTGCAGAGGAGATGGCTCTTCTGACGAGTTTTTGCATAGAAAGTTATCCTTTCTTATTACTTTTGACTATTCCATGATTCATGCCTGTTCCAGCCTGGCAGTACGATAGGATTGTGACCTGGAAGTCAACTGCAACAAACTATTGACAAAATTATGTGAGATCTTAACTTCTTGTATATATTTGGATACTTTCCTTTTTTAATTGTAATAAATCCATTTATGTTCAATGTGAATGCAGCATTGTTTCCCGTATTTTCATTTTATTTTTGGTTGTTCTTACCTTGCTATCTTGCATATCCACGTTTGATCGTATTTCCCCCTTTTGCTCTACCCTGTATCCCTGAGACATGTGCGACTGAGTTGCTGAGCATGGATATGTAACGCAGGTAAGAGATGTGCACGAGCCCACGCTGGTGGGAGTATTGTTCACTATGGTGCTCTTGTTTCGAGCTCAGCATTCGCTGGATTGGAATCAAAAGCACTGTAGGGCACAATATACAGATCTTGCGAAACCATTCAGTTAACGATTACATCACAAGTGGATCGCATGAGAAGGAGTGAAAGATGTAGTAGAGTTATTCTTTGTAAAGTAATGTTGTTAAATGCACAACCGGAATATTTAAGGTTAAGCATCGTAATTTTGGAAGAGAATTGATCTATTTAAAGGAGTATTTATGTACAGAAGAATGTTACGACTTAGTAATTGCATTTATTATGAAGGAGGTTATGAATGATGAGAAATGGTATTGAGAAAGATGAAGTGGAATTAATTGAAGTTTTATAATGAAGAAAGCAGATACATGAATTGATTTAAGTATGATAATGTGCGCTATGGTGATTGAAACGTATATATGGATGGTAGATGCTAAATATGAATATATTGGATCAGTTAGATGATGCAAGCACAAGGAAAGAAATACACCGTGGGAGTGACATAAAATAAGGTATGAATAGTGAATATTCACATATGGTCGAGATTTGAGAGGTGGTGTAACGTCAAATACAGCTGTTAATACTAAAATATATGTTTCTTATGACGTATTCTCGTAACATATGTGAAGTGTAAGGTGTGTTAAGCCAATATAAATAATAGAAGCGATGCATATACATAGTACCGAGATATCATAACTTAGATAATTATATAATTACTTGCACATATGATATATTAAAGATAAGTCTAATGAATGGATACATATTGAGCCGTACAGCAGTAAATTAAGAATTTTTTAGATAGAATAGTGAGACAGATTAATTTATATTTTGAGTGTTGATTTATAATTCATGTTATAATTTAAAATGAGAAGATAGTAAATTAAGAGCCATGATTTAAGAGGCAATAGGGATGGAAACCTTAGCACGTCAGTCATCATAATACAGTTCTTCGCCAATGATATACTACATCAACAAATTCGGATTTCATGATTTCAGAATTTATAAATTATAAGGAGGAATTCCAAATTTTTTAAAACTACGATGTAATTGTGATACAGTGATAAATATGAATGATTGATTTAATTTTTCAAAAATGATTATGGATATGGAAACTTGAGTTCATTTCAGAAATACTTAATTCATTATATCATATTATTTTGTTAGTAAGCCAGCGCTGACTTAAATGTTGAATTTTACGAATTATTATTGATTTTAACCAACAATTATGGAAGTTCATAATAACAGGAGTTCTCAATTCTTTATTACTTTCCTTAGTTTAATAAATGTGTTTTCTCATTATTTTCTAATACAGTGAGTGATAATTTGTAGTAGTTGTGAGTAGATTGACTTAGTTTTCAAGGTGTTTATCATGCAATTTGCGTTAGAATCTTCTGGAAGGATGGTGTAGGGTACTTCGTCAGAAACTATGGATTTCTTTGTCAACACTACACCAGGGTGCTCTTTCATATACACAAAGTGATGTATCTGGGCTATTTGTGGAATGTTTTTCATTCCAGCACAGAACTTGTTTTGCCAGTTATAAGTAGGAATTGTTACATTTCCGGATTCTGTGCCAACAGCGACAGGAATAATAGTGCTAGAAACCTGACAAATTTTATGGGCGACATTAATTAAATCTTCAATAACTTCACTTTCATTTTTCCAGAATGCTCTCTTGGAACAACCAAAAGACAAATCAGGTCAAAATTTTGTGTGTCTCACTGGAAAAATGAAATTTTACAACTGCTGTTCTTTCCTGTCATACCTCTCCACATGAGGTATCTCATTAAGAAGTTGTTTTTATTTTGCTGAACACAGTTATCAGCATGGAATTCTAAATGCTCCTCACCTATTGAAAAATTTTCCAAGAAGTGATGTACGAGAGATAAGATAGTATTTACTCCTTTACCCACAACACAAGCTTCTGGAATAATGTACAAAACAAATTTGTTAAGTGGTTCACACACAACACCAAAGAGACCCACTTTGTAGCCTGTAAGAAAGAAAATAGGCCCAACTTGTTGCGGATCGAATGGTAAGTGCACCTGTTCGGCAAAATCAAAACTATAATGCATTGTGCCTTTTCGTGTGTTACAGCTATGTGACCCAAGACACAAAGGAGTTTCCAGTTGTCTAATTCCTTGTCTACAATTGTCTATGGTGATTTTATAAGCAGCCTGCTTTGCTTGGACGTGATTAAGATGTTGTATAGCCTTCTCCATCAGATTTATTTTTTCCTCCTCACCCATAATTGACAGTTCCCTATTACAGTTTGATAGCTTCTACAAGTCATGCAAAGATCAGTCTTGGGTTTCTGAACTACTATGTTACTGCAACATGTACGCCAGATGGAATACCATGACGAGAGTGATACAGGAAATCTCTCTACTGATTTACAACTGTCAGAGTATAATATATGAACATACTTCTTAGACATGCTGCTTGGGAGAAGTATGAGATCACTTCTTCGTTTTGAAGGGATCCGGCCTGGCATGACAAGTGCATTTTGTTCACTGAAATTATTCATAAAGTTCACTGCATGTTTATGATCATCAAAAGGAATAGATTTTATCTGAGAAGTCTTTAATATTTTGGGGAATTTTAGGCTGCACCCTTCTTTCTTGAATTGTTCCTTTAAAATTTTTAGCCTCTTGGAGCCACAAGTGAATACAAATTGAAAAAATGACTGACACACATCCTGCACTCTGAAGTGATAAATTGTGTAAGTTTCTTTCCTGTCATAATTTTTTCTCTTAGTAGCTGTAGTCATTGGCTGGTTTCGTACTAAGGCAATCATTGCACCCATCATTAATATGTGGTGGTGAATGACATGTTCTCCACAATTGTAATCCAGTTCCTGACATTCTATTCTCGAAGAATGAATGAAGCTTTCGGGAAAAAGACCAGTGCAATTTCTTGTACAGCCACAACCCTTATTTATAAATTCTTTAACCTCCTCCATATATTTGGAGGCTGTTTGAACTTTGGGAACATCATGTAGAACACTTACGTCCACATCAACAGCGTCGTCCTGCAACTCATCTGTTGTGGAAATTTCAAAAGGTTGACTTTCCTCAAAATCACTATCCTCACCAGAATTTTCACTTTCAAACTCAAGGGGTGCACTGAAGTAATCCGAAATAAAATTCGATAGTTCCAGCGGCATGTCACTGTCTGTACATTGTTTTAAAGGTTTCATAATAACATCTGCTGCATCACTACGCCCTGACATAATGAGAATTATTCCTCCTTATTTTGGAACCTAGTCTATTTTAAAACATTTTAATAAACTTAAACAACTATATGAATAATAAGGAGAACACCACACTTTTCCACAGTATGAAATACACTGAAAGACTGTATCGGTATCGGAAATGTTTGGAGCAGAGAGGATGTTTATGAAACCTATTACCTTTATTAAAAGTGCCCAGCTAGGGTTTATTTATCATAAGATAAGATATCCAAGTCATCTTACCTTATGCTTGCACAGCTATGAGTGAGAGCAAGTAAGTGTGTGGACCCTCGCTTATGATGCGAAAAGTGGTCCCTTTTCTTAGTATTAGATAAACCTCATGTTTCAGCAGTGATTATTTTCAGAAGGTTTTTAAATTCACACAGTGACTCAAAATAACAACACATAAGCACAATAAATATTTGTAGTCTTATATTAGAAACTACCACTAACACATTGGATACCATGTCTTAAGGTGGCATATGGGCAAGCAGACTGCCATATTTGAAGGTTTTTAAAAACTGTACGTAGGTTGCAAATGTAAGACATTTATATCATAAAAAAATTAAGTGTCTATTTTACAGATTAAGAAGTTGCATTAAGATCTATCAAAAACTTTTCACATTACACATTTTCCAACGGTATGCCTTTTACAACAACAACAAAATTCTGACAACAAAGTCTTACACATAATGAGCTTGAGTGTGGAATAGTTTGAAGCATTCAGGGACACAAAGTGCTACAGAACTCATTGGACACCATCAGCATGTCTCTTTTCTCGTTACTTTCCCATTTTCCGCTTTTCCTTTATCTGCACAGACTGTGCAAGTGCGCGTTGGTTGTGCTTTCTTTACTGTTGGAGGAATCCTCTCAACAAAATGACGTCCTAGCAATCTGTTAGAGGCTGTACTTGATCCTGGTTGTTGGTGGACATCTGTTCCAGATTTTGCAAAAGGAGCTTCACCTAACTCAACCATGAACTGTTGTAGGTGGCAATTTTTTCTGTTACCCACATCCAGGATTTCCGGATACAACACAAATGCATTTTTTATGGCCATAACAAAGTTATGCAAGAACGACTTTTTCCACTATTTCAGTCGTTTTCTTCCAAAGGGATAATATGCTATCATCTGATCACATCTGTCTACCCCCATTTTATTCACATTGTAATCAAGGATAGCATTTGATTTAGATTCAATTTTGGGGCCTTCTCTTGTGTGAACAACATCATACGAGGTAATCTTGTGATAAGGTGACAAAAGCAAGACGTCCCTTCCCTTGTGTCCTTCCACTTCAAGCAAAGATGATGATTTCTGTGCATAAATACTAATTTGCCTCTCTGTATCTTCTTCTGAACAATGGTATTCTGAAGCAACTCTTTTCTGTTGGGCATACCAAGTTCCTAAAGCTTTAGTCTTCCTTTCACAAAAAAAGGCAAAAACTGGAGGGGAGCTATAATACCTGTCCATGTAAATAGTATGGCATTTGTCCAAGTAGTTTGCTAGCAGTGTAGTAAGAAGTGGAATAATACCAGTGACTGCAGCACCTTTCCCAGAATAGACTTCCATTATAACTTTATACCATATTTTTTGGACTTGTACACTCTGAATTGAATTCGACCACGAAAACCACATATTCCTTCATCAACTGTTAGTTTAGAGTATGGAACGTAAGAAGAGCAAAATGTATGAACAAGACCATAAAAGAAAGGACGAATTGTATGCAATGGATCATGGTTTGGCTGCCCACGAGGAATGTATGTTGTGTTATCATTCAAATGAAAGTTTGAAAGAATCATCTTGAAATGGTTTCTGCTCATAATGGATTATGGAAATGGAGTTGAAGGAAATGCACTTTTTCACCAATAGTCACTCAGTCTTGGTTTCTTTATAAGGCAAATATGAATTACATCTGCAAGAAACGCATAAATCTCACATAACTTGACTGGTCGCCACAAGCTCCACAAAATTTTTGGTTTAAATTTCATTGTTCATCTTAGTTTTTCAGTTACAGAGGCAGCATACTTGTTAGTCTCGGACTTGAAGAGTTTCACCATTGCTTCAGGAACAAAAATTGAAAAACAATGTAGCGCAGTCGATGTTGCAACCAGTGGAGCGGACCCAATTGTTCTTTAAAAATAGGCTCTTGAGGCAGAGAATCAGTGAAAGTCCAACCTAATTCAGTATCTGTATACTTCCTACAAGTGTTAGTACCATAAGAACAACGTTTACGCCTTTCTGGAGCTGGCGTGATGTCAGAAACCGCAGCCAAATCACCAAAAGTACCCGGCGAATGTGAATCATTCCCTGCCTTTGAATTATCATCACTTGCATCACTTCATTCTAAAATAAAGAAAACTACATTACTAATTTATTTTTGAATGAACCTCCAGTCATATGAAGATCATGAAACATTAGCTAAATAAAGTACAAAGTGCAAAATCAAACCTGGGTAGAATAGATAGGATAGGTTACCTTCATCACTAACATGAAGTTCAAAATCAGGGTCTAGATCCGAATCATCTACCTCTTCTTCTGAACCACTGTCATCAAAAATCACTTCTAACATCTCTACAATTCCACTTTCATTCAATGATCCACTCATGATAGCAGGAACAAATCACAGCCTAAACACTTCACACAATGTAAACTAAACTCTGAAAGTGCGCACTTTGAACAGCTGGAAGCAAGGCTGGAAGCATGGAGTGTAGAACTGAACACATGCAAAAATAAACTGCTATAAGTTCGAGAAAACAATGACAGAGGACACGAGCGCATGGTATAGCTGTTATAAAAGTTCTACAAAGGGGTATATATAGTTTCCGCCCTTTTCTCGTTCTGGCCGTGTTGACAATGTAATAAATATGTGGGCCCGAGTTAGCCTCGGGCACGGTCAGTCTGCGCTGTTACCCCACCCCGATACACACTCGGGCTCGGTCTCGAATGTGTTTAAAACTAGAAGTAACATGACACAAAATAACATAAGCATGGTAAACGTTCATTCACATACACATTCACTCCACAGTATTCATTCAACCTGGCGATACACATCAAGGAGATGAACACGACAAGATGACTTAAAGGAATTTAAGCTTTTTGTGGCTCTAATGTAATAGGGGAGAGACTTCCATATTCTTAGGCCTAAGTTCATTAAATAACTGCAAAATTTAAGTGTTAGTTTGTAAACTTTATTTTCATTCACTTTAAAAATAAATAAACAAATAAATAACCACCGTTATGAAGTATGGTCACCTGAAGAGATTGGTACAAAATTGCTCACTTTACAGGAAAAAAAGGATATCTCACCCCTGCTGACTGAAGGAGGTGCACAAAGACATGCGGATGATGATATAAGACCAGAGGATATAATGGAGAGGACCATCTTTATGAAGAAAGTTGCAAGGTTGAGGGATGATCTAGAAAAAAGAACCTGCTAACCCGCGGAACATCTTGGCAGAAAACGACTGAAAAGAAGAGTGAGTTTGAAAAACCTTTGGTACAATGTAAACAAAAGGGTGTAAGCCTAAGAGAGGCAGGTAGTTTGTGTAGCCTTAGTCCACAGTTGGCTGTATCGATGTAAATAAAAATAATAATAATAATAATAAATAGATAAATAAAAATAGCAGGAATCATGGCACTGACCTGAAGCATCTGTGTCAGACGTTTCCCTTTCAGCTTGCCCTTTTGCCTCACAAGTTCTTGAACATTGTCTAGATACTTGAGTAATTCATTCTCCTTTAGCCTAGGTACATCCCAAGTAGGATCCAAGGACTGAGCCTGAACAAATGAGTCCAAGGCTAATTTGTACTCTTCTTCATACTTCAGGGCCTAAGTAAAGAAACACAAATTTCCCACAACTTCAATTATTATTACTCTCGGGTAGAAAAAATACAAATTTACAGTTAAAGTAAAATAATAATTAAACAACAATTCAAATATTTTGTTATTCTCATTAGACCAATAAATTATTACATACATTCGAAACCGACTTTCAACCTATTAGGTCGTGTTACGTGCATTTAGTACGTGTTGAAGAGATGTTAAGTACAGAACAAAAATGGCAAACCAGACACCAGTGGGATTCGAACCCACAACCTCCCGATTTCGCGTCGGTTGCTCTACCAATTGAGCTATGGTGGCCTAGGCCATCTTTGTTCTGTTGGCAACTTAAACGCACTCTACAGCGTGATGGTAGTAGTACCAGACCTGTAGCTTAGGTCCTTTGCGGTCGTGAGAATTCAATATTTATTACATACATTATTACAAACATTATAAATATCATAACTTCTTGTCATTTTGTCACAGTTATGGGTGGAAACAGATATCCAAGCAATCACAAGCTGCCATTCATATCTATTTTCACTGACAGGGTGTGATATGATTTAACAACCTGTGAGAAAAGAGGGCTAATAAGGGTCCACCAGTCAATTAGTAGCCTATATGTTGAATAGTAATTAAATTCATTATCGTCATCATACATGTTTTGAGAAAATTATCATTTCTCTTCTTTGGTGATAAGAGAAAAAACATTCAAAATCTCCAAACATGCTTAAAATTATCACACATAAGACCTCACCATAAAACATCCAAAATAAAAAACACATTAAAATCTACAATTCTGTTTCATGTTACTTTCTAAATCCTATCTGATATTCCCTCTTGAGGAAAAATATTAAAAATCTTGTCACATTGTGAAAACAGAGTGCAGTTTGTTGAGTATAACATTCCAATTCTTGGAGTGTATTGAATGTGTTACACAAGAATTGGAATGTTATATCCAACAAACTGTACTCTGTTAATATTTCTCCTCAAGAGAAAATTTAAGACTGCTTGATATCTCTAATATTCGTGAGAAAATATGACTAGGTGCACGAAAAATTGTGAAATAACTTAATATTTTGTGAACATTTCTAAAATATCTAAATATTTGAATTTTAAAGATGGTCTAAGCCTACTGCGAATGAAAACAAGTAGAAAGAATGAGCCACAACCGAATGCATCTAACTTACAACATGGAAACATATAAGTCCAAAACACACAGCAGGATGTAATCGAGTCACTCGAGAGTGGAAACAGTGTGAATTCGTATCATTTATAAGAGGAGCCTGACAAAAAAAACATATCTCTAAACCTAAAGTCTACACATTAATTTCTTTGCAACACCCTCTTGATGTATTCTGTGGCAGCTTCTTTGCTTTACAATCAGATGTTCCTTGTCTGTTCCACATCTTCACTCTACTGCAGGTACAGTTTCTCAACTTCTTCTTTCCAGTCTGAATGCTCTATACACTTTGATGATGGAGACAGTTATTATCAGTGACAAAACTCTGAAGTTGTAAGTCATCCAAGACTACGCTCTCGTCACAAGATCGCTTCACTGAAGTCGCTGATAACAACAGTACTTTATTTTTGACAACAAATCTCTAATAAGGGAAAGAATGAATAGTTTTGGAAAACAAGTAATTACATGTATACGCACAATTTCACTATAGTAACAGGAGTATGCTTATTTGTGCTCACTGAAGGAGAAAGAAATGCAGTGTTAGTTAAGTACACAGTTGCAGGATGACATCATTAATTTCTTCATCTCCCACACTGCTGTACTTCACATGATCTTCAGTGTCCTCGGCTGTCACTTCGACTCTGATCGCATCTTCTTCGACCACATCCATACATCGTCCTCTTGGCTGGTGCCCTGGAGAAGAGTTTAACAACAGAATTGTTGGCACTCTGGATTACATGGCAATTTTCTCACATTTTGTAAAGCATGGGAACTACACTAAATTGTTCTCTAATATCTTTGTTTTTTATGTTGTCAAGTCTGGTACAACATAGTGGCCAACATAACATCCTCATTCCTGTGACATGGACCTTTTGTTCTTGGTATCTAGTAATGGGACAACATTCTGTCCCCTACAACAGCACAGGTCTCACTAGGGTCGTGCAAGTCTGAAACTTGAGTAAACAGGCAGTTTACAGTCACAGAGAACTGCTGTAACTTGCCGCCATTTCATCCAGGTGGAACACCATAAAAGAAGCTTAATGAATAATAATGTAATGTAATATCGTGTGCCCTCCGGAGAGGCCTGGTGCAGATCATTTTAGTTGTTGATGAACATTGGGTAGCCTACATGTCTCGGTATATGATGATGATGATAATAATGTAGGGAGAGGGTTAAACCCAGTGTTGGCAAGTAGCATATTCTTGTTGAATCACACAAATAGGAGTGCCGCTTTTCACACTAACAAGTGGATGCTTGTATTCACAATGACTCATCTTCCTGTAATCTAAAGGAAGAAATATTTTTCTAAACATAATTATTATTTGTATTTTCAACATATTTGTCACCAGCCAAATTAAAATTTTCAAAGTAGCTCTCAGGTCCAGATGGTTTGGCAACTCTTTGTAGGTCGTGCATTAGAAGCAAACTAGAATGTCCCTAAATTTTACACGAAGTCCCTACAAAATTATTTTTATTCCAGATAAGCAAACTCAAAACAGTGGTGATGAAACAGGGAGATATGACCAGTAAACATCAGGCTAGGAAACCAATCACTGGAAAGTGTGGAGAACTTTACAAACCTCGGCAGTGTAATATCTCGAGGCACACTAGCCACAAAGGAGGTGGCAAATAGAGTGCACAAGAGCTCTCACTCTTACCAGCAAGTATGAACACTCCTCTGGGATCCCAAAATACCAAACAAAATCAAACTTAGTGATATTCAATCAGTACTTCATAGTAATCTTAACCTATGGTATTGAAACCTGCACCCTCACTAAGAAAGACTCATCAAGGTTGCAGGAATCTGAGCTAAAGTTCCTGAGGTCCACAATTAAAAGAAAGAAGAAAAAAACTGGACAAGTTTTTTTTGCTAGTTGCTTTACGTCGCGCCGACTCAGATAGGTCTTATGGCGACGATGGGACAGGATAGGGCTAGGAGTGGGAAGGAATCGGCCGTGGCCTTAATTAAGGTACAGCCCACTGGACAAGTTAAGGAATGATGTGGTTAGAAAGGAAGCTGGGATTGAGACGTCATTGTTAGATCGGATCAGCATGTCCAGATTGGGGTGGTTTGAGCATGTAATGAGGATGGAGCCAACAAGGACAGCTTATGTTAACTTGGAGAGACATGAGGCAGGAAAACAGATGGTGGGAAGACCAAGATCCCACTGGATGGACATCATAAAGATGGACATTGTATATCAGGGAAGGACACTGGAGGATATCAATAACAACAGAATGTATTTCAATAAGACAGAGTGAAAGAGGTTTGCTAACTACCCAGGAAACTAGAACTCTAAAATGATGATGATGATGATATTAAAACAAGGTATTTTCTTCTATAACTGTGAGGTAATCTAGACTGCCAAAAAGAACTCAGTATAAGATAAATTTAGAAAATACCTGAAAAAGAAAACGTTTATTAACACATTATACCTGAACAAGACACCGTGGAGAGCGCATGAGCAAGATGCGCCAGTGGCGGAAATAGACAAAGAGTTGCAATATACTCGTTAAGTTTTTTTAAATCCCTAGATTTCCTGCCATTTTATGAAATCCTGCAAAGAAGGAGGAATGTCCCAATGCATAGGAACCTGTTGCTATAGTTAGAAATACTGTTGTCTTTTAGCATTGAGATGATCTGGATCAGAATTTAATGCTGTTAAGGCTGATTTATATGTTAACTCATCCAAGTCCAAACACAATTTCAAGAAAGATTCCCAGGTATAAAATTTCCAGGTCACCCAACTCAACCTCTTGGAACTCTTATCTGTAGAATAGGTTTTTTTAAAAACCAGGTGAGTTAGTCATGCGGTTAGGGGCACACAGCTGTGAGCTTGCATCCAGGATATAGTGGGTTCGAGCCCCATTGTCAGCAGCCCTGAAGATGGTTTTGCATGGTTTTCCATTTTCACACCAAGCAAATGCTGTACCTTAATTAAGGCTATGGCCAATTCCTGCCCACTCCTAGGCCTTTCCTTCCCTATCGTTGCAATAAGACCTATCTGTGTCAGTGCGACGTAAAGAAAAATGCTTTAAAAAAAGTTTTAAAAAATTACCTACTCAAGAAAAAAATCCACACATCTTACAAGAAATTAAATACCCGGCAAGAAATTGGCAACATTTCACAACATGAACTGTGAAAAGTGATGTATAGTTCCTTAACCCTACAAGTGCCAACAGTCGATTTTTCAACGTTGTGCGCATGTCCATAGTGCCTGTGTCGGAAAAATCAACGTTCGTAAAAGGCGTGATAAAAATGCCTTATATTTGAAGTTAAAAATTTCATGATTGTTTCGTATTGAATAGAGAAATATACAATATTAAAAAGAAGGAAGGATTCACCTTTCAATACTTTGTTATTAAGTTGAACCAAATAGAAGTTACAACCTGTTAATTTGGGACCGGTTTCAACACATTTGAAGTGTCATCATCAACCAATTAGCAAAGCAGTGCAAAAATTGTCATAAAGATCTAAAAACACATAACAGAATGATCACAGACAAAAAATTAACACTATTTCATGCCAAAGCAATTCCAGTTGATGTTCATAACACAATGATCACAGTCAAAAGAGTAAAAGGAACAACACTATTTTGTGCCGAAACAAATCCAGTTGAAGTTCATAAGCAGGTCTAGCACAATCCTGTTATACCACATTCACATATGAAGATGTATGAAGATGATGTATTTGAGATCAATAATGAGTTAAAGGACTTGTTCTAATATGAAAACTTGAAGGATAACTCGTTATGAAATTGAACTTGTGATATACAGTTATGTATAGTTGTTGCTAGGCAGGTCTTGTAGGCATTTGTTTCTCCAGCCAAAGAGTAAAAGGTGACATAATTGAAGTCTTAGGAAAATAGTGTAGGACTTAATTTCAACAATTCAAAGCGGATATATACATTTTAAAAATAATTTAAATTGTTAAAAAGAATAAAACCAAATAAAAAATATATTAAAAATAGGAAGAAATTTTAAAAGAAATGACAATGTGAAGCTCAACTTGAACAGCTTGCCATGGTGACTGATAAATTAATGGGAGATGATAAATAGAGAAAAGGGTGGGGAATGAAATGAAATGGCATATGGCTTTTTAGTGCCGGGAGTGTCGGAGGACATGTTCGGCTCACCAGTAACAGGTCTTTTGATTTGACGTCCGTAGGCGACCTGCGCGTCGTGATGAGGATGAAATGATGATGAAGACGACACATACACCCAGCCCCTGTGCCAGCGAAATTAACCAATGATGGTTGAAATTCCCGACCCTGTCGGGAATTGAACCCGGGACCCCTGTAACCAAAGACCAGCATGCTAACCATTTAGCCATGGAGCCGGACAGGGTGGAGAATAATGAGCGCTTATTAGAGGGTGGGAAGGAAAGGAAAAAATGGGGGGGTATCTAAGGAGCATCATGGGGGTGTTGCGGAAGGAGCAAGTAGCATGAGAGGATATTGTGTAAATTGTGAAAGATTGATCGCTTACTTGTTGACTTGAGGTTATTTAAAATGGAGATGAGAAAATCGAAAAGTGACCTATGTAAGAAGAGTTACAGTTGTTGCACTTAAAACGGTATATGTCTGACTTAGAAAAGACACTTGTTTTATTTAAGGAGTTGGAGTTATGCAATAATTCAAGGTTTCTATTATTAGTTCGAAATGAAATCGTGGTATTGTTATTTTTTTTTAATTTTTTTTACGACATTAGCAATACAGTAGGCATTTAAAGAATATGAAAAAACAAGATAATTAAGTATGAATCCAGGCCTACCAACCGCAAAATCTCTCCCTAAGATTCAGAAGACTGACGTCCCCATTCAACCAAGTATTAATCATAGACCCAGCCCACTTTACAAATCAGCACAATTCATTCAAAAATTTCTTGAGAATAATTACAAATTTTTATCAAATAAGTCTGTAAAAAAACACCATAGAATTAGTTGAGAAATTAAATAACTTTAATATTCAACCACACCATTCTCTACACTCTTTCGATATTGTAAAAATGTACCCCAGCATTAATACCAAAAAATTATTTCCTATTATTGAGAAGAATTTAAACACATACAGTTGCTTAAGCATACTTGAAATTAATGATTTTATGACCATCAGTTAATAACAACTTCCTCATCTTCGACAATATAATTTATCAACAAGATGGTTTGGCTATGGGTTCTCCAGCCTCAGGGATGCTAGCGGAAATATACCTAGGACTTTTTAGAACACAATTTCATTTATAACAACGATGACTTTAAACACGCATTATTTTGGGTCAGATACGTAGATGACACATTTGTGGTCCTAGATGATAGAGTTATTAATGCAGCATCTACTCTTAATAACCTGAATAAAATTGGTCCACATATTAAAATACACCCTTGAAACAGAATCAAACAAATCAATTAATTTTCTAGATATAACAATAAGCAAATTACCTTCCTCATTATCATACATGATTTACAGAAAAACAACACAAAGAGCTAATACCATAAAACAAGACTCTTTTCATCCACAGACACATAAACGCACCTTGTACAACAGTATGGTAAACCGTGCCTTCAAAATTCCACTATCAAAGGATAACTTAAATAAAGAACTAAATATCATCCGCTCCATCACCAAAATTAATGATTATAATAGATATTTTATTGAACAAATTATTAACAAATGTATACACCATCCTAACACAAGACTCTCAAAAGGTAATCCTAAACCAGCTGCTAACTCCACATTCACATTCAATATAAATGCCTATAGTATTGCTAATGTCTTCAAAAAACACAATACCATGATTTATTTTCGAACTAATAATAGAAACCTTGAATTATTACATAACTCCAAGTCCTTAAATAAAACAAGTGTCTTTTAAGTCAGGCATATACCGTTTTAAGTGCAACAACTGTAACTCTTCTTACAGAGGTCAAATTGGTTGTAACTTCAAAATTAGATACTTTGAACATGTTAATGCAATAAAATACAACAGATTTTCGGCAGTGGGGCAACATATACATGACACAAAACATATTTTCACTACAATAGACCAGGACATTGAAATTCCCAGCACTCTAAATAAAGGCCCTCTCCTAGACATCACTGAAAACTGTTTTATACACCTCGACCAGTTTTCAATCCAAACCTTAACCTGAATGATATTTCTGAGAAGCATAACGCCCTTTTCGATTTTCTCATCTGCATTTTAAATAACCTCAAGTCAACAAGTAAATGATCAATCTTTCACAATTTACACAATACCCCCTCATGCTACTTGCACCTTCTGCAACACCCCCATGATTCTCCTTAGATACCCCCCTCCATTTTCCCTTTTCCTCCCACCCTCTCATAAGTGCTCATTATTCCCCACCCTTTTCTCTATTTATCAATCACCATGGCAAGCTGTTCGAGTTAAGCCTCACATTGTAATTTCTTTTAAAATTTCTTCCTATTTTTTTATATATTTTTATTTGGTTTTATTCTTTTTAACAATTTAAATTATTCTTAAAATGTATATATCCGCTTTGAATTGTTGAAATTAAGTCCTACACAATTTTCCTAAGACTTCAATTACGTCACCTTTTACTTTTCGGCCGGAGAAACAAATGCCTACAAGAACTGCCTATACTCCGTACGGCTCTACTTCTAAATTGACGTTTTAGCAGATTTTGGCTCTGTCTGGTGGTTATGCACTGAAGCATAGACATAGAACCAATCCCAAACTGCCATTCATATCGATTTATATCGGCAGAGCATGATTTTGAAACCTAGTTTTTCTGAGTATTGTATTACAATTTAAAAGGGCTGTTTACCGCGGTCATATTTACATTCGCCACGTGGTTAACCTATCTCGCTCAGCGTGTATGGTATTCGGTACAGTTCACGATCTTTTGCATTTAGTGTGTTTTTCATATTGTTGGAGGGTTCCAGTGACTCTGAGATCAGTAGTGTTCCCTTTGTAGGCCATAACCTCCTTTCTGTGCCAGCCATTAGCCGTTAATGATGTGTTATTTCCTCATTCTCTTTTATTGTTAATAATATATTCTCTTTTAGTGCCACATATTGTTAGAAAGTGTAGTTCTTGTGAATTTGTTTTCAATCCATATTCATTCGTTTTTCTGAGTATTGTATTACAATTTAAAAGGGCTGTTTACCGCGGTCATATTGCATTAGCAATTCTCGCAGGCATAGCACGCTGGCAACAGAGGGAAGGCGATGCTCATTTGTTTTATGAAACTTCAATTTAGAAGTAAGGCCATGTGGAGTATAGCAACAACTATACATAACTGTATTTCACAAGTTCAATTTCATAATGAGTTATCCTTCAAGTTTTCATATTAGAACAAGTCCTTTACCTCGTTATTGATCTAAAATACAACATCTTTATACATCTTCATATGTGAATGTGGCACAACAGGATTGTACTAGACCTGCTTATGAACTTCAACTGGATTTGTTTTGGCACAAAACAGTGTTCTTTTTACTCTTTTGACTGTGATCATTGTGTTATGAACATCAACTGGAATTGCTTTGGCACGAAATAGTGTTATTTTTGTGTGTGTTATGTGTTTTTAGATCTTTATGACTTAATTTTTGCACTGCTTTGCTAATTGGCAGATGATGACACTTCAAATGTGTTGAAACCGGTCCCAAAGAACTTCTATTTGGTTCAACTTAATAACAGAGTACTGAAAGGTGGATCCTTCCTTCTATTTAATATTGTACAAAGATACTTTAGGTGACATCTATTGCCGTAAGACACACACTAAGTTTTCAAGCATAGTCTGAAGTTTATTTTTACTGCCGTAAGGAGTTCCATATCTATGTAAGTATTCCATGTTATGTATCCTCTTAGCTTTGGAATTTCAATGTTTACATGTGGTCAAGATGGCGACTCGAGATGTCAACATTGCTAGCAATATTGACCTTATTGCGGAATTAATAGGTGAAGAAAGTGATTTTAGTGATGTGGATCACAGTGAAACTAATAGTAATAATACAAGTAGTGACAGTGATAGTGAGCCAGAGCGAACACAAACGCCAGAAAACAGTGATCGTGTGAGTGACTCCGAGGATGATGCAGGCCTACCACTTGGACGCTGCTAAAATGCAGGTAGAGGTAGGCTTACAATGCTGGAGACAACTAGAACACTATTACAGGCCTCGAGAACTGAAGAGAAAGAAACATGAGGAAAAGGAGGAAGAATAAAAAGAAATCCACTCAAAAATCTCAATGAACTTAATCTATCCAAACTTTCCACTTTACATGTCTACTCGTATTTTCTGTAGTGACCCTAGTTCTGTAAATACTCCAACCAAACTTATACTAGTGACTGAGACCATATTTAGGGACAATTTGTATATATTAGATTTTTCAACTTAGATAAGTTTTTTCTGGCAATTTTGCCTTGAAAATTTGAAATGTTTTAAATTTTATTTTGATTTTCAGTAATTAAAGTGACTGTTATGTTTCCATTTCTTGAATAATGTTATGCCACAGAAAAAATTAAACCAGAGAATCTGCTGTAAACATTCATATATGTAACATCATTTTCAGAACAAAATTGTGGTAACTGTTAGCATACAGTATAATCCATAGGCTACAAATTGCAGGTTTACATGCTGGCACTTGTTGGGTTAAAGAGGTGCCAAAAATGTGTGGACAGTGAAGGCGGGCAGTTTTAGCCATCTTCTTTCATAATGGTGGTAAGTAACAAAATTCTTTAAGGTAATTCACGATACTGGTTACATCAGTGCCAATGAACTCTGCCGACTGCTGCTCTTGCCAAGAGGAAAAAACTGCAGCGCTGGTTCTTAATTTAAATGCTCTCCTGTAGGTTACATGTTAATTACGAAAAATGAAATGGCGTATGGCTTTTAGTGCCGGGAGTGTCCGAGAACAAGTTTGGCTCGCCAGATGCAGGTCTTTTGATTTGACACCCGTAGGCGACCTGCGCGTCGTGATGAGGATGAATTGATGATGAAGACGACACATACACCCAGCCCCCGTGCCAGTGAAATTAACCAATTATGGTTGAAATTCCCAACCCTGCTGGGAATCGAACCCGGGACCCCCGGGACCCCCGTGACCAAAGGCCAGCACGCTAACCATTTAGCCATGGAGCCGGACAATTAAGAAACATGAGTGAACATGTCATGTTTTATACAAGCTCATCAGGGGCTGAGAAGAACTGGGATTGATGAGGAAAGAACCTACCAATTTGAAATGGCAGTGTAGAAAGATGCAGTAATTGTCGAGGTCCTTTTGTGTTTTCATATTTGTCCTGCTCTCCTCTTCCAACACTGACCTCTCATTGAACGCACCCTATTCTGTGTTCCTTTCCATGTTCCTATCTCTCTACTTAAAATTTTTTTTCACACTTGTTCGTTTCTTTCCAATACCGTACCTGTAACATCCTATTTGGGATTCTTTTCTCCTTTTGTGTTTTTCCTCTGTTCCTAGTATTTTACTATGGCAGATAAAATATAAACCGAAATTTTTACCTACCAACTGAAGAACCAGAAGGACCAATTTGTGTCCTTGAGTGAAGAGTGGCAAGGATGAGTGAAGCCCATTTTTTGCACAACACGCGTGACAAGGCTTTCCTTTTGTCAGTAGCAAAGTGAGCAAACAAGAAATATCCCACCCATTGCACAGTGCATCATAAAGTTTCTCACCAAAGGAGGAGTGAAACCTGCTGAAATTCTGTAAAAACTGCAGGCAACATCTTGGGAATAAACTCTTTCAAAGAAGCAAGTATTTGACTGCCAGGAGAGGACGCTGTAGGAAGAAACCACACCAACAATGGGCCCGGACAACTGTCATAGAACAAAAACGTTCTTGCTGTTCCTGATCTTATTGAAACAGATGGCCATATAAAGGTTTCCGAAATTGCATCCACAGTAGAAATAAGTTATGGGAGTGTTCAGTCCATCATTAGCAATGACCTTGACAATGGGAAAGTACCTGTTAGGTGGGTTCCCTGTCTCCTTATCAAACAACAAAAATGTGCTCAACTGGAAATTTGCTGGAAGCTCTTGACTCAATACCCAAAACCAAATTTTGATATGTTTTAGATTCATAATATACAACATGTGACAAAGTTCGGTGAATAGTCCTGTACTATCAACATAGATGAACAATGCATGACAGTGACCTTACTGTCCTTCGAAATAGTCCCCTCCCATAACTATGCACTGCTGAGATCAGCGATACATGTCCTGGCAACTTTGCAAGAAGGCTTCCTTTGGGATGGTGTTCAAAAGCCTCGTCACGTTTCGTTGGACGTCAGGAATATCGTCAAATCTCTTTCCTTTCAAAGCAAGTCTGAGTCATGGGAATAGGAAGAAGTCTGGAGGATTGAGATCTGGTGAGTATGGGGATGAGCAAGTTGTAATACCCCCTTTCTTGCCATGAACTGTTTGACAATATTGGCTGTATGTGGGCGAGCATTGTCATGCACAAAAAGCATGAACCTTGTTGTGCGTACTGGTGCGTACCCTGCGCAAACGTTTCATGAAACGGGTCAAAATTTCAATGTACCGCGCAGCATTCAACGTTATTCCCTCAGATGGAAATTCCTTGTGGATAATGCCTTGACTATCGAATAAGGTGCTGAGCATCGTTTTGATGCGTGACTTTTCACCTCTGACATTTTTCCAACGAGGAGATCCCAGAGAATGCCATTCCATGCTTTGCCGTTTCATTTCAGGGTCGTATCTGAGACACCAGGTTTCATCCTCAGTGACAATACAGTTCAAGAAATTTGGTGTCAAAATCTGCCATTTCGACAAAATCCTGTGAAGCCTCTAAATGTGCCTGCTACTGATCGTCAGTCAAGTGATGTGGCACAAGACGAGAACTCGTTTCCCTCTTCCCTAACTTCTAGGCAACGATATGTCGCACGGATTCAGGGTTAATCTGCAATCATGCGCCATCATGCGCACAGTTAATCGCTGATCGTTCATGATTAATGTTCTCAACTTCTCAATGTTTTCGTCACTGACGGCGGTCACAGGTCTTCCACTACAGGGGTTGTCAGAAACACTTTCCTGGCCTCCTCTGAACACGGGCGAACCACTCGTACGCACACTTCAAGAACAGTGCTTGATCTTCATAAACATGTACCAGCATCGCATGCGTTTCTTTCAGTGTCTTGCCAAGCTTAAAACACAACTGTACATTGATCTTTTGATCGTTCATGTTCCTGTTTGCAGTTCAGAACCAACACACTAAACACGCACTGTGGACAACAGGTCTCACACACCACACACACGATGCTGAACTGAACAAAGTTGGGAGCAGGTGGTTAAAACCTGCTGCTACTCAGGCACAGCGTTGTGTGTCACCAGTGTTGCTGGATCGACCGTTCTGACGTCATTCACCAAACTTTATTGTCACAGGTTGTATAATATATTTATTGATCAACTTTCTTGGTTGCTATGGGGAAGGGAACAATTATTTGTCACTGTACCATCAACTATTTTTTTAGACTCTATGGATAGTTTGTTGATTTTCTCCATGAAAAAAGAACTGTGAATGCTGCCTACTAGAGCCAACTTCTGAACGACGCAAAAGATGCTTATCAGAACAAACTACGTCAACAACCAATCCCAGATGTCATTATTATCCAATACCCCATATTGATATTTTAACATGCAATAAGACAAAAGAAATTTCCAGTAGAACCCTCATAACAAGCCCAGATTTATCACTCTAAACTATAATTTTTTGGACCACTAAAACAGGTATTTGGGAGACAGCATTCAATGACAATGCAGGAGGACAAGAGTTTGTGTGCAACTGGCAAATATGTCCCTGTTCTTTCTCCGAGAATGGAATAAAAGATAACTGCCAATCTGATGGGAGAAATGTGTTTCTAAATTAGGATATCATGGAAAAAAGATCATGAGAAGAGTAACGTTGCATTCGCACTCGCGGCTGAATCTCTCAAACGTAACATTACAATTCCAGTTTATCTCTGATACCATAGGTATTCATCTTTTCTTTTCCTCCCTTCCCTTTCCTATGTTTATCTGGCTTTCTTTTCATCCTGTACTTCCTGCATGAAAAATGAAGATCTATCCTGTCTATGCCCGTCTTCTGATAGAGCTGTGAAGCAGAAACAAGCTCATCAGGGGCTGTAAAGAAATGGATGTAGAAGAATTGAGCCTATCTACCTGAAGATGGTTAGTGTAAGTTGATGCAGAGATTGTCCTTATACTTTTGTGTTTTTATGTTTGTCATCGTCTATTTCTCTCTCTTCCAATGCTGAGCTGTCACTGCATTCATCCTATTATGTGTTCATATTTCTCTACAGTATGTCTATCTCTCAGTTTCATGACAGGACAAAAAGTATGTTTTACCCGGGAGAATATAATAATCATATGGTTTCAAAAATATTTTAGATATTGAAAAATTTAAAAGAGGCAAGAGGCCATCGTGCTTTTTTTTTTTTTTTAAATGGCTGGATGCCCTTTCTGCTGCCAAATATTTTTGTCAGCTTGTCCGAGTCATTTCTTGGATTGCTGGAGCCATTCAGGCTCATTTTGGTTCTGACCAGGGGCTTTAAGGCCACATGCCATTCCTGACTTATTAAATCACCATATGTAATAATCCTTGCATCCCATGTCAAGTTGGAAGTGAAATGAAGCTTTCAATGCAAAATCAGATTTGCATTTTGATTGTAGGTAGTTTGAGAGGAAATCTACAGAGCTGGTTACTATCCTTACTCACACCGAATCCAAATGAGTATCATCCTGAAAGGATAAATGGCAAGTTGTGTGATTCTATACACCTGAGTACAAGAAGGAGTACAGCTCAGAGCATGTTTTGTGTGATTCTATACACCTGAGTACAAGAAGGAGTACAGCTCAGAGCATGTTAAAGTAATTTTTTTTTTGGTTTACGTCGCACCGACACAGATATGTCTTATGGCGACGATGGGATAGGAAATGCCTAGGAAGTGGAAGGAAGCGGCCGTGGCCTTAATTACGGTACAGCCCCGGCATTTGCCTGGTGTGAAAATGGGAAACCACGGAAAACCATCTTCAGGGCTGCCGACAGTGGGGCTCAAACCCACTATCTTCCGATTACTGGATACTGGCCGCACTTAAGCAACTGCAGCTATCGAGCTCAGTACCGTAATAAATATTCTGATGTTTAGAACCACCTACTATTGCTCAATGTCACCAACCAGGGTATGTCAACAGAAACCCATATTATAACAAAAAACATAGTTCTAAGAATGTTAGGATGAAAACTGGTAATATATGGCACTTACCATAGCCTTATTGTAGTGGAGATCAGGCTTACTACGAGCAACAACATCCTTTTCCTACAACAAAAAGAGAGAGGCATAATCATCATCATCATCCTTCCAAGTATTGGGCCTAATGTTCCGTTACATTCTTGCACTTCCTCTCCATCACTTCATCAAATGTCCTATATATATGCTCCCCCTTGGCTGGTAGCATAGAGACCTCCTTTGGTAGTCTTCCAGATTCCATCCTTTGAATGTGACGTTTCTAGTTTTCATGGAATAATCAGAGATGTATTTGATTGGTTTCACATTCTATTCATTAAGCACATCTTCATTATGATCCCATTTTATATAGCCTACTGTTCAGCGTATGAACATAATTTCATGTTCTTCTTCTTCTTTCCTGGCTGTATGTGTGCCATTATATAAACAGTATTTCATACCAATTGTAACATATGGACTAGAAACGCTGGTAACTAATAAGAGACAAGATAGTAAGATCAAAGCAGTAGAAATGAAATTTTTAAGAACATCAGTTAAAAAGACAAGAGATAGAATTCAAAATATTAAAATCAGAGAAGAGCTAAATATAGAACCGTTAGTACAGAACATACAGAAAGCAAGACAGATGGTTCGGACATGTAAAAAGAATGGGAAAGGAACTGGTAGCAAGAAGGGAAGTGGAAAAAGAAATTAAGGGAAAGAGACCAGGTGGAAGACTGAGAAGAAGGTGGATGGATCAGATTTCAAATCAAATCAAAATCTCTTTATCTGCAAATGAGGTGTCTACCTCGGTGGCAAATGGTACACTAAAATACATTATTGTCAGGCACTAAATATTAAATTAACAAGAGAAGAAAATTTTTCTATAATACAATATTATACAATTTACGCCAACAATGTTTTCTATTAAACACACAACTCATCCATAATAAATTTATATTGTTTACAAAATTCTACTTATAATATCTCCTGTACTACTTACAAATATAGTCAACTGATATACAGTATGTGGAATTACTTCAAATGATACTATACAACTGGTATAAGATTAATATTTACATTGCATTTATTTGCTTATTTACTTTTTTTTTTTTTTTTATTTTTTTTTTTTTACCCGTTCTGGAACCTAAGTAGCATAACGACCTGCTGCGTCTTAACCAGAGCCCCTTTTGCCACCACTTTTCAGAGTTCCTGAAGGGCCTTCACAGCTACCGTAGCGGTCCCAGGGCCCTCGAAGTCCCCACTGTACTTCACCCCTACAGGCAGTCCCCTACTTTGGCTGTCCAAACTCCTTAGACCAGGGGATGAAATTAATTTATTCACACACATTTTTTTTTTACAATAACCTGCACTGGTCGAATGCCCTCTAACACTTCATTTATTTTCTCTGTTGCTGTTCATTCTCTTCTTGAATATCTGTACAGATTTTGGAAAAGGATCAAACACTACCCCTGGTAAACTGTTCCACTCCTTCACACCCTTCCCAATGAATGAAAATTTACCCCAATCGCTTCTGCTAAAATTCCTTCTAATTTTATATTTGTGGTCAGTTCTGCCGATATAATTATTTTCCAACTGAAGCCTCTCATGGATATCTCCCCATGCTTCTTCTCTTGTATAGGCTCTATATAATCCTATAAGTCTAGTTTTCTCCCTTCTCTTACTTAAAGATTCCCACCCAAGTTCCTTTGACATTTCTGATACACTACTCTTTCTCCTGAAATCCACTGTTAGAAATCTTGCTGCTTTCCTCTGCACACTATCTATTTCTTTTATTAGGTATTCTTGGTGAGGATCCCAAACACTGTTTGCATATTCCAATAATGGACGAACCGTACTCGAGTAACTTTTTCTTTTAATTCTTCGTTGCATCCTTTAAGTAGCCTCATTATGACATGTAACGATCTGTATGCTTTCGTCAACATGACCCTTCCAGTGCAAATTACTTTCAAATCTCACACGTAAGTATTTGCACTTGCCATTAGAGAAGCTGGATTGGATGTGGCAGAGGTAATGGAGAAGGAAAACTGGAAGAACAGAAAGTAGTGGAAGAGGCTTGTTAACCACACCCGGGCGACTGGAGTGGGACACTCCCAAGTAACACTCAGGGTCGACTCTTCTGATCTTTAGAGAGTACTCCCTGCAGTTGCACGTCTCTGCCACTGGAATGCCGTTTCTATTCAAGGCTTTTTTGGCTGTACGTCATGATGTTGCTCTCGGATGCCCGTGTCCTCTCCTTGGTTCCTCGATTGCAAGAGTTCTCTTAACAGGATGATCTTCACCTTGACGTTGTACGTGTCCATACCAGCGCAACTGTCGCTCCTCCAAAGGACCATATTAAATGACACTCGTATGTGCTCACTGCGCACTCGGTCCAAGAGGGTGACACCCGCTAACCATCGCAGCATCTGCATTTCTGTTACACGCATTTGCTGATCATACTTCTTTTGCCTTGTACAACTCTCGGAGCCGTAAGTGAGGACAGACCTAGCAACAGTCTTGTATATCTTGCCTTTGAGCTTTATAGGCATACGCCTGTCAGCAAACGCCATTTGGTCCATCTAACGTTCATGCAATGCTTCACGTCATCATCAAACGTCGTATCGGTGGTAATAACTGAGCCCATGTACTTGAATTTATTCGCCATTGTCAATGGTTCACATCATTGCATGAACTGCAATTCTGGAAATGTCCTGAGTTCTTAACGTCCATGCCTCAGTAGCAAAGGGTTGGTTTGGCTAAGGAGTTATCAAGATGTAAGTAACTGTGCGTTTGGGCAAGAGATGGCTTCATGATGTGATTTTAATTCCTGTTGTTTTGGTCTATCTGGATATTTTTACAGATATATCCATTTCTCCTTGGTAAGATAAATTGTATCCCAGATAATTGAATTCACTGACTTTCTAAAATTGTATTTTCTAAGAGAAGAAGTATGAAGACATGAACACACATTATTTTAAATTGAGAAAATTTACAAAAATCTCTCCTTTTTTAAAGTTTTGTTATAATTAACGGATATTTGATCCATCGAACTGATAAATGGGAGGCAAAAACTGTGGGGTACACCTTCAGATACAGTGACTTCCTTTCTTTGAAGAAAATGTTGGAAAGAGGACAACCAAGAGAGACTTATTTTAAAAACTTTGCTACCAGAATGATCTGTATTTCTTATACAGAGCTAAAAAGAACTGCTTAAGACAGAACTCTGTGGCTGCAGTGACAAGACTTAGCCGTAAGAGCTTGAAAGAATGAATATATGTAGTTTTCACTACAGACATCATTCTTCAACCCTGAGGGTGATGGCAGTTAGAATAACATTCACAATATCCCATGCCTGTCATCAGAGGCAACTAAAAGGGGCCCCAGGGACTCAACCTGGGAATGTGGTTTGGCGACCACGGGGCCCTTTCTCTGAATACTGGCATTGCTTCCAATTACTTCTGCCAGGCTCCTCACTTTAACCTATCCTATCTGAACTTGCTTGATCAACTCTTGTTCTTTTCCAACCCGGATGGTATTAGGTATCGGGGCCTAGGGAGTCTTTCATTTTCACGCCCTCCATGGCCCTTGTCTTTATTTCGCCGATACCTTCATTCTTCAAAGTGTCGGACCTCTTCCATTTTTTCCCTCTGATTAGTGTTAATAGGAGGATATTTGCTCAGTTGTATTTCCTCTTGAAACAACAATCACCATCACCACTACCAGACATCATTCTACAATACAAAGATACAAACACAATGTTGAGGTCTTAATAATCATGATAGTATGTACGATTCTACTGACATGAAATATTTTCAAAACATAATTCAGAAGTAGAAGAGGCCACAGAATAGTTAAAGGGTTCTGGAACATCGACCTTGATGAAAAATGAATGTATGAAAGCAGAAATGAAGTCTGGCCGAATATCCCTTACATTAATGGAAGAGAGTGAAAGGAGTAAAAAAATTCCATTAACCACATTTGTCAAACAACTGAAAACTCTATAAAGGCATTTTATGTCTCTAACAATACCAGTAACCCTATTTAGGAAACTCAAACAACTTTTCAACCCACGAGTTAAAATGCAAAAAAATGTTCTTCTGAAATCAATAATTTTAGTAATTACAGCAAACTCCTGATTATCCGGGTGCGGATTATCGGTGCACCCCCGAGACTTTTTTTATGTCACGGCATTTTGAATATGTGTGAACTGTGTGCTTGAAATTCAAGCGCACTCTAGAGTTGTAGTGTGCAGGTGGCACTAAACACTAAGCAATGTACTGTATAGCAGTTCTTTGTTGGTGTTCTGTGATAGCAGTCATGGCTATGAAGCGAAAGAAAGTGCTTTTAACTTAAAAACAAAAGCTTGAATTAATTGACAAGTTCAAGAAAGGAGAATCAGTAAAGAAATTAGCGAATGATTATAGGTTTGGTGTTCAGACAGTAGGAGACATTAAAAAAAGAAAACAGAATCGCTTAGAATTAGACGTAATTTTTATATTAGTCTACTTTACTGCTAAAAGTGGTTATTGAATTTGTTAATTGTTTGACATTATTGCACTTACAAACAGTATGGTATGTTCTATATCATTAAAAGTCTTGTTGTGCATTAAAATGCACAAGATCATATTATCTGTGTTTTAGGTTATCCACGCAAATTTGTCTGGTGATTATGCCAGATAATCAAGAGTTTGTTGTAAGTATAGATACTTGAGTGAAAGTACTTACAGCCTGTGTGTATGCTGACATACATAGTTTGAGAGTTTTAGGGTTCTGAGATATCGTGAAGAAAGAGGAAAGGTATGCATTTCCAAGGACAGACCATGAAACACCATCATTGGTGTCCAATTGTACAGCCTCCTTCGCATGTAGCAAGCCCTCTTCAACATTCTTGATTCGTTCTTCTGATGACTTGGCTGGCTGCTGTCGTAAGACCATTGATAAGTTTCTCAGAGATTCTTTGTTCCTCCTCTGTAAAAATAAAAAAAATATTAGAGCTATCTGAAATCTCGAAGCACATAGGGATTCCAGCAAAACAGAATGATATGATCCAGCAACTCCGAAGCAGACAAACTTTCCTTCATCACCCCCAAAGGTAAGTAGTCTGTCACTAAAGCAAGTCCTGCCTGATCCACCGTACTCTCTTATGTGATGAATAAAATTGATTACGTGGATCAATCTTATCTGAACTGAATGAAACCGGTAGAACTGATGGACTCCGCTTTGATCTGCAGAAGTCATACGTGAAATCGACCGAATGTGTGAGTTTATGTCCTACTTGATGCTACCATTCTCAGTATTTTATGAGATACTACAGATAGCTTCATGAAACATTTTCACTTTATCTTTTTGCTTATTTGTGTTTGTCAAAATGGCCAACTTGAAACAATGTTCAAAGGAATTATTAACTGACTTTTGTTGAACTATAAAGAACTAATGTGTGTGGAAAGTAAAAAGCAAGGAATACATGGACAAGGAAAAGATGATCTCACTCCTAAAAAACCCTCACAAAGAAGTGACAGTGGATTATTCTGAAGGTCAATTAAGATCTGTTTGGGTATGGAACTATTTTCACTCATGCACTGGAAAAAATAAAAGAAAGTTAAAGAATGGGAGCAATCAGGATCTGAATCATAAGTGTTCATACCATGCATATGGTACTTCCATTCGCTCTCATATTTGGGTGATCAAGACACACCAGCAAAGACAATCTTGACAAGTTTTAAATTAAATCTTATTGCACAGTTGTTGATAATCTAAATTATCCTAATAAAAGTATTAGCTGAATTAGACAATTTACATCAATGATTGCAAACCAATACTGCAAACCTCTTAAATTTTTCAATATCTAAAACATTTTTGAAACCACATGACCAACGTTCAATTACAGTAAAAACTCAATAAGCTGCTCTCATTTACTATGCTATCCTGGGCAATACATGCTTTTTGTCCATTCCTAGACACTTCCTATACCCTGTTATATAGCAATTTGCTCCTGTTTAGATGCTCCTTTTCAGGGAATATTCTTTGCTTAATTTTTAGCAAAGTTCAGAAAAAAAATTGAAAACTTACTCTCTCATCGCAAGTGTACCTACAGACCTAAAAAAATTAAACAATGTAAAGTTTACTTGTACTAATCTAGACATTACCCTTATATCCAACTATCTTAACATACTGCTGACTAAATACTGTAGAGGAGATTAATCTCATAAAACTGTTGGACATAGTGTTGGCATTTAACATTAGATATCTGAGCCTGACACCAGAATGTCAGTGATTCTTCATAAACTCTAAGAATTGTATCCAATTTCAACCTCAACAAATATAATTTCTGAAATATGTAGAAATTATGGGGCCAGGATAAAAGCCAGTTAACCCCAAAACTGTACCATATGTATATATCTTAACGTTAAGTATTTTTTAGTATAGTGTCATTCACTAACATGTTTTTCAGCATTGATATAGACTGAGAATATGCTATGTACCTGTTAACAGGTTAATGAACCTCTTATTCTAACGAATACGACATCCCCGCATATTTGCTGCCCAACAATGCACTTTGAAACATCTCATAAAACCGATGGACATAGTGTTGGCATTTAACATACATATTCGAACTTGACACCAGAATGTCAGTGATTCTTGATAAACTCTTAGAATTGTATCCAATTTCAACCTCAGCAAATATAATTTTTGAAATATGTAGAAATCATGGGGCAGGGAAAAAGCCCTCTAATCCCCAAAACTGTACCATATGTATATATCTTAACCTTAAGTATTTTTTAGAATAGTGGCATTCATGTTTATTTTAATGGCACTCTTGTTTAATTTTTCTGCAGTATTCATTCTGTACAGCCGCTATTAAAAAGGTTCTTCAACAGCTGAAGATGACCTATTTACAGGTCGAAACCGGTACTGTCCTTTTATGTAAATAATATTGACACTATGTAAAATAAAGTATTGTTTAGGTGGAGAACTCATCCTTCATACTTGTGTGCTTGAACTATCAATACAGACTATGAAGCTAATAGATTACAGTATCTTGTCATCTGTCAAAGTTTTCTATTCTGTGTGTACGTGAAGTTTTGCAGAACATTTGATCTTGTGATTCTTTTTTTTCTTCTTCTTTTTGTCATTTGTTTTACGTCGCACTGATACAGATAGGTCTTACGGCGATGATGGGATAGGAAAGGCCTAGGAATGGGAAGGAAGTGGCCGTGGCCTTAATTAAGGTACAGCCCCAGCATCTGCCTGGTGTGAAAATGGGAAACCACGTAAAACCATCTTCAGGGCTGCTGACAGTGGGGTTCGAACCCACTATCTCCCAGATGCAAGCTCACAGCTGCACGCACCCTAACCGCATGGCCAACTCGCCCGGTGATCTTGTGATTCTGCAAGGAAAATATCCTTTACTGATTGATGTTTCAATATGTTTGAAGGCAAATTTTGCTTCAATGTATGTTTGTAAATCCTTATTTTCAAACACAAACTTCATCAAAAATACGTACAGAACTACTGTAAATTAACTTGGACTCCTGCATTCATCCAACATAAAGGTTATGGTTAGCAGGAAGTTTTTACAAGTTTCACTCTAAGTGGAAATGTGATGTAACTTTATATTTTTGCATATATTGTGTGACTTTATATTTTTTACGAAAAAAAAAAAAGAACCGAATTTTGTTGTATTAGCAACGATATCATGAGCAACCAGCTCAGTGCCCGATTGCATTTTTGGACGATTATTCATTGTAATAATAATAATAATAATAATAATAATAATAATAATAATCATCATCATCATCATCATCATCATATTTATTAGGAAACTGATCATTAAATTGTGCGGATAAATTACGAGGAAGAACGACCCTTCGTTTGAAACGTCGGCAAGGGTTGGAATATAATCATCCCAGATGACAAATGATAATAATCAAATATAGGATTATAATTGAAATTAATGATAATAATACATTAATTGATGGTAATCACAGAATATGATAATGATCAGATAAAGAATGATAATGATAATTATTTAATAAACATAGGAGGATATGATAGGGACAGTCGTCATGTGTCGAACTGCTCAGAACCAGATGTTGAGTTTTCATGGGGGAGACTGTTAGCGGTAGATGCGATGAACCTTTCCGTACGTCTTGTCGTATTGACAAGTGTAAATATTGAAATAGGCTTTGGGTTAATGAACTCTACCTGGCGTGTTTGTGAATCTGGAAATAATAGGCTAGAGTTTGTCCGTACTATAAATTCCCGTTTTTTTCGAGACGATAACATTTCCACGGTGGGTGTCCGGCTCATCAGAACGTACATACTGGAAGTGTCTCATGTCCAAACGGAACGAGGAGATGACAGTAAAATGTTACTGTCATGCCTTCGTCTCCGAAAGAAGATCTCCAGCGATGAAACATCCACTCATACGGATGTGAATTCGACCCCCAGTAACCAATTGGGGCGAATTCACCAAATGTTTTACACTACCAGAGTAGTGAGGTAAATCCAAGTAGTATGTCATTTATTTTTCAGGATGGAAGTGTCCCAATGTAATAATTGTAATCATGTGTAGTTTGCAAATTAAGTGAATAAATTGCTCCTCATTGAAATTTCAATAGGTAGTTAGTCCAGTATGCCCATGGAATTTAAGTTGTCACTTCCCAGTCCTATTGTGGAGTCAAAAATTTGTATCCATGAATGAATCGTCCCCGGTTACCTTAATTTGCATGCCCCGTTCATCCCTGTGTTCATTTGATGCGCCGATATATAATTAGATTTTCTTTATTAAATTTATTTTTTATCTTTTTCGAACTGATCACCCCTGAGATTAATGCTAGTCTGGGACTCAGGAAGTGAGCGGGTGCAATATATATATATTTTTTTTTTTTAAATTCCATATATATCTCTTTAATTGTCTGGAGGTCTTTTAGAGTTATGTTAACAGACTTTCCAAAAAAAAAAGTTGGAATGCAATTCCTAAGGATGGTTACGGAGTCTTTTAGGGTATTGATTGCCAAAAACCAAAACCAAACCCCATGTCACTACAGGCCTTGAAGAGCCTTGGCCTACAAAGCGACCACTGCTCAGCCCGAAGGCCTGCAGATTACGAGGTGTCGTGTGGTTAGCACGACAAATCCTCTTGGCCGTTATTCTTGGCTTTCGAGACCGCGGCCGCTATCTCACCGTCAGATTGCTCCTCAATTCTAATCACGTAGGCTGAGTGGACCTCGAACCAGCCCTCAGGTCTAGGTAAAAATCCCTGACCTGGCCGGGAATCGAACCTCGGCTCTCTGGGTAAGAGGCAGGCACGCTACCCCTACACCACGGGGCCAGCTGGGTATTGATTGCAACATCCATTATTAGGCTCATATCTAGGTTGAACTGTCAGCAGAACAGGACAAAATGTTAGGTGATGGTTCCTCTAGATCAGAAGTGCTAAGTCGGGCGCCCACTGAGGCTAGCCCAGTGCAGCCAGGGTGGCGTGGCATGAATGTGGGCAGCTTATGTAACAAGCATATACATCACAGTGAAGCGAGAGAGCGAACACATTTTGCAGGAAAGGGAAGGAGCATTGACGTTCAATTGTGATTACGAAGCTCTCCTCCACTACTCAGTGAAATGCTCATTGGGGTGCAGTATTTAAAACAAAGCACTATAATCGCAACCAAAAAAAAGACCTTTTCAATATATTCCGGATTGATTTATACTGCTCTCGATATAAACAGTCAGTGTTATTCTCTGATATTTATTCATTCAAAGAAAACTGACACATTACAATTTTTTTTAATACAATCTATAAAGGTACAGGGTTTAAACGTACAAGCTACGATTTACAATTTCTTGGATGGATATGACAGTATTTCCATTTTTAAAAAAGTAAAATTCCTATTATTCATTAAGCAAAGAAAGTAATATAATTACATAAATCAGCAAGTTTACTGCTTGAGTTTGCACAGTGCTGTAGTATTGAGACTTTCTCTGTTCACTGAATTTCTGAAAATAGTATTTAAAATTTAACAGGCGTCCTATGATAATAGCTAGCCTTTAAATGGCAAGAGGGAGTTTCATCACGAGTGAGGACATAGATATTTACTATTCAAGATTAAAGTACAACAACAATGTAAATATACCTACCAGATAGATATTCAGTATTCCTTCAAATAAATAACCTAACTGATGTTATTTGCGGCAAGCATGATTGGATTGTTGGAGAGTTTATCAGATAATTTAAACCCACAAAACCATAAGCCACAGCTTATCCGCCTTAACTATGTCTGACAATGAAATGGATCTTCTTGATAAAAGGCTTGAATGATATATATCACACCTGGGGAACAGAATATCAAACCCAAGGCTTCACTGCATAGGAATAGTACTAATAAAAGATATGGTATATGATGAGGTTGAAGACTGTTGTTTAAAACTGGGATGAAATACGTAGTCGAATTGGAGATGATATGGATTAAGACATCTGATACACATACGGACAGTGTGGATGAGGCGTTTACCCGATCAGTACTCTGTATCATCTCGTGTGCTGCGCATGCTCAGAGCCCCAGTCACTATTCCCTTTGCCCCTACCCTATTCACCGTCCTTCCAACTTCGTTTAGTTTTGCATCAACCTTTGTTTGGGGATCTTCCAATTTGAGGAAAAATTGATTTGGAATGGTCCGTGGAAAATGTTCAACAGTTGATAAGTTATTATCAATGATAGACAGTTTTGTGGGACCCAAATGATCCGCACCATTGTAATTCGTTGAAAACGTAAGGCAAGCTGAAATACGTACAAACATAGTTGGAGATGTGTGGGATCTGGTAAATGCAGCATGGGTGAAGTTTAAGAAAGCGGAGATTGTTATTAGTGGAATACTGTGTAGGAGGGATACTGACTGGAGGGTGATTGGGGATTTAAATGAGACTATGGAGTGGGTATGTGGGAAACTGGGAGTGAAATTTCTAGATCCTAATGGGTGGGTAGGAGATAGGGATCTGCGCTCTGATGGCCTTCACTTAAAACGCAGTGGTATGTATAAGTTAGGAAATTTGTTTGGAAGAGTAATAGGGAGGTACATTCAGGGAAACAGGATGGCCTAGGGAGCGGTGATAAGGGAACAAGGAACTGGAAATCAAGTAGGGTTGACATAAAATTGTTAGTGTTGAACTGTAGAAGTATTGTAAAGAAAGGAATAGAATTAAGTAATTTAATAGATATATATTTACCAGATATTGTAATAGGAGTTGAATCATGGCTGAGAAATGATATAATGGATGCAGAAATTTTCTCACAGCACTGGAGTGTGTATCGTAGAGATAGGATAGGAATGGTGGAAGGGGGAGTATTCATTCTGGCGAAAGAAGAATTTGTAAGCTACGAAAAAGTTAAAGATGAAACACATGAAATTCTAGATGTAAGGCTCATTTCTAAAGATAATAGGCAACTTGATATATTTGGAGTGTACAGATTGGGAAAGGGTAACACTGACGCGGATTCGGAATTATTTGATAGGATAGTCGGCTATGTGGGAAACGACATGGAAAGAAATGTGATTGTAGCGGGAGATCTGAATTTGCCAGATGTCAATTGGGAAGGAAATGCAAACGATAGGAAGCATAACCAACAAATGGCAAATAAGTTAATATGGGAAGGACAGCTGATTCAGAAAGTGATGGAACCAACCAGAGGGAAAAATATCCTGGATGTGGTGCTGATAAAACCAGATGAGCTCTATAGGGAAACTGAAGTAATAGATGGTATTAGTCATCATGAAGCTGTTTTTGTCGTAGTTAAAAATAAATGTGATAGAAAGGAAGGTCTTAAAAGTAGGACTATTAGGCAGTACCATATGGCTGATAAAGCAGGCATGAGGCAGTTTCTAAAAAGTAACTATGATCTATGGAAAACGGTAAAAAAAAAAATGTAAACAGACTCTGGGAGGGTTTAAAGAAATTGTTGAGGAATGCGAAAACAGGTTTGTACCTTTAAGGGTGGTAAGGAATGGTAAAGACCCACCTTATTATAATAGAGAAATAAAGAGACTAAGAAGGAGGTGCAGACTGGAAAGAAATAGTTAGAAATGGCTGTGGAAGTAAGGAGAAATTGAAGGAACTTACTAGAAAATTGAATCTAGCAAAGAAGGCAGCTAAGGATAACATGATGGCAAGCATAAATGGCAGTCATACAAATTTTAGTGAAAAATGGAAGGGTATGTATAGGTATTTTAAGGCAAAAACAGGTTCCAAGAAGGACATTCCAGGAATAATTAATGAACAAGGGGAGTGTGTATGTGAGGATCTTCAAAAGGCAGGAGTATTCAGTCAGCAGTATGTAAAGATTGTTGGTTACAAGGATAATGTTGAGATAGAGGAGGAGACTAAGGCCAAAGAAGTAATAAAATTTACATATGATAACAATGACATTTACAATAAGTTACAAAAGTTGAAAACTAGAAAAGCGGCTGGAATTGATCAGATTTCTGGGGATATACTAAAGACAATGGGTTGGGATATAGTACCATATCTGAAGTACTTATTTGATTATTGTTTGGTCGGAGGAGCTATACCAGATGAATGGAGAGTTGCTATAGTAGCCCCTGTGTATATAGGAAAGGGTGATAGACATAAAGCTGAAAATTACAGGCCAGTAAGTTTGACATGCATTGTATGTAAGCTTTGGGAAGGCATTCTTTCTGATTATATTAGACATGTTTGTGAAATTAATAACTGGTTCGATAGAAGGCAATTCGGTTTTAGGAAAGGTTATTCCACTGAAGCTCAACTTGTATGATCATGGATCATGGATCATGGATCATGGGAGACTACTGGCAAAAATGAGTGCAATTGGACTAGACAAAAGAGTGACTGAATGGGTTGCTATATTTCTAGAAAATAGATGTCAGAGAATTAGAGTAGATGAAGCTTTATCTGATCCTGTAATAATTAAGAGGGGAATTCCTCCAGGCAGTATTATCGGACCTTTATGTTTTCTTATATATATAAATGATATGAGTAAAGGAGTGGAATCGGAGGTAAGGCTTTTTGCGGATGATGTTATTCTCTATAGAGTGATTAGAGTGATAAATAAGTTACAAGATTGTGAGCAACTGCAACGTGACCTCAAAAATGTTGTGAGATGGACAGCAAGCAATGGTATGTTGATAAACGGGGTTAAAAGTCAGGTTGTGAGTTTCACAAATAGGAAAAGTCCTCTTAGTTTTAATTACTGCGTTGATGGGGTGAAAGTTCCTTTTGGGGATCATTGTAAGTATCTAGGTGTTAATATAAGGAAAGATCTTCATTGGGGTAATCACATAAATATGATTGTAAATAAAGGGTACAGATCTCTGCACATGGTTATGAGGTTATTTAGGGGTAGTAGTAAGGATGTAAAGGAGAGGGCATATAAGTCTCTGGTAAGACCCCAACTAGAGTATGGTTCCAGTGTATGGGACCCTCACCAGGATTACCTGATTCAAGAACTGGAAAAGATCCAAAGAAAAACAGCTCGATTTGTTCTGGGTGATTTCCGACAAAAGAGTAGCGTTACAAAACTGTTGCAAAGTTTGGGTTGGGAAGAAATGAGAGAAAGAAGAAGAGCTGCTCGACTAAGTGGTATGTTACATTACATGTTATAAACCTCATTTTAGGTCCGTATTGAAAATTTTTACAGTTCAACAATAATAAAGGTGTTTTAATTTGTTCCACCTATTCAATACTTATATTTTCACTTATAGTGGTTACATAAATAGTTTCTTAGTTACATGGGACATGTTTCACCCTCAATTAAGGGCATCTTCAGCCTAAATACAATCATCAACAATATAACTAAATTAAAAGTGGAAGTTAAAAGTTTAGTCAGATATTAAAATTCGGAACATAAAAATGTGAAAAGTGATACAATATATAAAGATGCTAATGGAAAACTGTCTTATGATTAAACTGTAATCTTGTCAGAGACTAAAACTTCTATTAAAATTCTAATTAAAAACAGTTCATATAAAATAATAGTGGAAAACCAAAGTGGTAATAATATAAAGCCAACGACATGAGAGCGTGAACACAAGCATAAACTTGATTGTCATGAATACAATCTTTCCAAGGCCGCTGATGAAATTCGTCAGCAAGTGAGAAGAAGCATCTGTTGAAAAATTGTAAGTGGCCCTTAACACCGGTAGGTAATAAAAATGGCTGAAACCTTGCCAGAAAAAGTCAGTAGATGCAGAAATAATGTTTTATGTAAGTGGAAGTTGTTATTTGTTATCTACTGTTGTATTGATTGCTGCCTGTCTGTTGGCTCTGAGTCTGGTGTTGAAACTATTTATGTAACCACTATAAGTGAAAATATAAGTATTGAATAGGTGGAACAAATTAAAACACCTTTATTATTGTTGAACTGTAAGTGGTATGTTCCGAGGTGTCAGCGGAAAGATGGCGTGGAATGACATTAGTAGACGAATAAGTTTGAATGGTGTCTTTAAAAGTAGGAAAGATCACAATATGAAGGAAAAGTTGGAATTCAAGAGGACAAACTGGGGCAAATATTAATTTATAGGAAGGGGAATTAGGGATTGGAATAACTTACCAAGGGAGACCTTCAATAAATTTCCAATTTCTTTGAAATCATTTAGGAAGAGGCTAGGAAAGCAACAGACAGGGAATCTGCCACCTGGGCGACTGCCCTAAATGCAGATCAGTATTGATTGATTGATTGAGAAATGGCGTGTGGGAGGAAATAACGAAAAGACATTGGGAGCCCTATCGAACAGTGAAAAAAATGGAGTATCTGATTGTGGCTCTTAGAAGAGCTGGCAGCAGCCAACTGTAACTGGAGAGTCAGCACTCAACAGATTATACAAGACCAATGGGTGGAAAACTAACAGATATGCATAGATGATACAGATCATGCAGCCTTGTCAAAAGACGACTGTATTATGATCACGTATCAATTCTTGATACAGATATCCTGATGTGATACTTTGTGGGCGCCCCTTAAAATGACATACGCAGTTGGGAGTTGCTGGTTTACATACATAGATATATGTGTTTGTTTCCTCCATTTTAAATCAACAAGTCATAATCCCTTCGAGAGGTTTTCTCTATGGCCGCGATGCATACTGTCCATAGGGCAAGAATAATGGTTATTTAGTAGCTGTAACCTATCTTTGCACATTCAGGCCAATTTCAGTCATGCAAACAATGGCTCCTTTGGGGCCACACTCCTTTCGAGAGGCATTTTTGTATGGCCACGGCACATAGTGTCCGCACGGCAAGAAAAATGGTCATTTAGTAGCTGTAACGTATCTTTGTACGTCCAGGCCAGTCATCCAGGTAGTGATGTAAGGAAGGCACTGGCACCGTGATTTGACACCAGTGCCAGAGACGGCACAGTAGGGACGGTGCCACAATTTAATATGAACCAGTGCCAGTGGCACTGCCATAAAAATAAATTTGTGAAACGTTTACAAGAATAAAAAGGTTTTGTCACATGAATATTAACTTTATTTATACCATTAGTAAGGACAAGAACACACACCAATCAACTCTGTTCTTCCATGAGTACATCGAACAGTATGGCTGGCACTGTTGCCGAACAAAGCACTACTGTGTGTGGCCACATGACTGCCTCGTGCCAACAGCACGGCACGTATAGGCCAGTGCTTCTCAGATCCGTGCTCGTGTCAGTGGCAGTGTATCCAGGGAAGATCACTTCTACAGTACGTATGGGTCACCCCGTCCTTCCAAGTGCTGCCAGACTGTGCCACACTATGCTTTATTCTCTTTTGTTATATTGTCTTTGTTATTGCCTTGAATTTCATGTCAATGGCAGAGAGGCAAAAATCTACCCTTTGTGGAGCTATTTCACTCCAGATGATAAAAACCAATACATAGCAGTGTGAGATATTTGTAAATCTTGTGTATCGTTCAAATCGATGATTATATGTTTAAAACGGCATATCCTTCGTCGTACCTGGAAGACCCCTTAATAGCTAGGTAGGCAGATCCGTTAAAAGGGTGGTTGGGAAGAAAGCTTCAGTACCCCAACATTTACTATTTAGCTGTCTGGAAGTTGTGTGTCGTAGCAACATCTGCGCCTGCCGAAGGTGTGTTTTCGAAAGCTGGTCAAATTTTCACTAACAGGTCAGCGAATAAAGTAAAACAAGTACTGTTCTTGAATGTGAATTAAAAGTTTATTTAAGGGTTATTTTGTAGTATTTTGCATGTAAATATTAATATAAATTATGGTATATCTATGTGTAGTTCCTCTTTTTTGTCAATACATGACGTACAAACGTTTTTATACGAGTCCAATGAATAAGTTGTCATTGTAGCAGTGCTGCGGCACCGATGTTTTGGCACGGTGATGCGCTTGGCACTGGCACTGTGCACACCAGTGTCAGCAGAGGCACTTAAATTTGCATCACTACATCCAGGTCATAAGAACAGTGGCTCCTTTTGGGCCACACTCCTATCGAGAGACTTTTTTCTTTTTCATTTCAGCCTTTTCGCCACTCCTAACAACATCTTGTCCCTATTTCGTAAGTTGAAAGCCTTGTGCACCGTGCTATCACGTTGTCCGTGTAATAAACAAACGACAGTCGTACCGTGACTAGATGCCTGTGTTGGAAGTGCTGACTCCTCATAGTACTGTTGCATAGTACAATGCAAAACTCTGCTGAACATCTTTACATACCAAGGAAGTTTTTCGGGCCAGTGGGACAAACATCCAAAACCAAGAATATCCCGGTAAAACTAGGATGTCTGGTCACCCTACCCTAATTAGTCAATATAGTTTTTGGAGATATTTAAGGTGCTGGAATTTTGTCCTGCAAGAGTTCTTTCATGTGCCAGTAAATCTATCGACACGAAGCTTGTGTATATGAGTACCTTCAAATACCATCGGGCTGAGCCGGGATTGAACCCGCCAACTAGAACTCGGATCACCAGCAGTCTACCGTCTGAATTATTCAGTCTAGCTTGAAACTTTGTATAATTACATATTTCAGCAATAAAAATTAATTTGCTAATGAAGTAATTACAGGCTATCTGTAGTAATGAGCATGTAGGCCTATGGTAGCAATTGTTGCTTCCCTCAGTACATTACAGTAACTGATAGGGGCACTTTTCATTTCTTAAAAAAAGATCTGTACATGCGTTCTTCTTTCGTCACCCGTATCCACACAGCGCCTAGGTCGAGCAGTGGATCACTGACCTCCATCCACTCTTTGCACTTCCCTGGGGACACAAGAGAAGGCATCACTTCTAGGGTACTCCTACCTCTTTGTTCTGATCCACTCTGATGCTTCATACTATTATTACAGTGTGCTATCCGACCCAAAGGCATCTGTCCCCCAGGTCAGAGGCAGCCTCACTGAAACCTGGCAGTTAGGTACAAAATCCCTTTAAATTACATGCATTAAATACTTGAAAAGCATAGGGAATTAACAACCACTACACTTCATTAAATGACTATAACTAAACTCATGGCAATAGGGCCTTGGTCTGTCAAAACAACTACCACCCACCAGACAATGGCTTTCTAAACCAGGTTCGCCATCTTCCATTTCAGACAGCTAGGTATTGACCTAATGAGGCAGAATGAATCCTGTTCCGGCCCTTGAATGAGCGAAGGACTGAACCTGAAGTTTTCATGTATGAGGCAGACAAGTGGTGGATGATAATCAGTGTTTCTAAAGAGAACAACAACTAGGCTTTCACCATAGGTTTGCCCTAATTAATTACACAATCTATATTTTCTAGCTCAACAATCAATGTGTCTGGATGAACATATTAATAGATAATTAACTTGACAACAGTGTAAGAAATCTTTAAAAATGAAAATAAAATCCATTCCTTACATGAACAAGAGCACCAGCAAAACAGTTCTTGGCCTCTTCAATGTTATCTTTCTTCCAGTAACATTCACCCAACTCATTCCATGCTTCAACAAGTTTTGGGTCTAATTTCACAGCTTTAGACAATATCTCTTCAGCCTGAATATCAAAATGGGGGGTGATGTTGAGGGCTCTTCCTTTGAGATAGTAGTACATTGCTCGATTGACTTGACATGCCGATTCTAAAAATATCAAAATGAAACCACATACGATAGTAACATAAGTTGATATGTACCTATTTACTTAAAACAGAGTTCATTATTTCAGCTAAACAGTAAAACATTAACTCACCTTTTTTACTTTCAAATACATTTAAAGTATTCTTCAGCTCATTTTCAACATCAATGTTCTTATGCTTGGCATTTTCAATCGGATGTTGTTCGAAGTAGTGATCTCTAAAAAGGTATAACGAGTTGATCTTTTCCTGAAAATATATAACAAATATTAACTTAAGAGTAGTATGAACACACTGTAATTATACACTGCCAACTGAAAAAAAAGCTAATTTCACAAGTAATAGGTGAAATTTTTAATAGTTTTGCAAATAACCACGTTTTTAGACTCGATTATTCTTCTTACACTTAAAAGTGCAATAGCATTCTCTTCACGGACAGCATCTTCACAGCTCTCTGAAACATCTGCCTCTGTTGACATTCTTCGAAATGATTATCTTGACACTTAATAAAGGAGTATATAAAAGAGTAAAAGTGACTTAGACACTTTTTGGCTTTATCTCAGGATGGTATGAACACTTCTTTTCAAACGGCACATTATTTCGACACCTCTTTCGCGTATTTTCAGTCACATCCTACGCAACGACACTATTTAAAATACATTTCACACTTACACTGCCAAGGACACCATCATCATGATACGATTGCCTATCCTGGTATTGTGGACGGCGAATTAAGAAATGACAAGTTACGAAACTTAACGTCAACAAATTCGAAACTAAAAGCAAAATTAAATCTATCCTTAACAAGATTGGTAGCTCCCAAATGCATTATATTAGTTACTAAATATGTTTTAAATCGAAAACATTGTAATCTGTGGAAAGAGTAGCAAAATCTATTGGAATAATAACGGCAAAAACAAACATAGCTGTTGGTCATTCCTGAGAACTTTATCTACCTTCTGTCAACAAGTATCCCCAAATGAATGTGAAAATGCAAACTCTCGAAATTCTACCTTGAGGTATATTTTGCTTGTGAAGGGAATTAGGAATAGCTGAGAGAATAATCCTTGAGTATCACATATTCAGAATTCCATTTTATATTATTTTACCAGCACTGGTAGCACTGATTACTTGTTTTGTTTACTTGTTATTTTGAATCTTTGTCAATAGATGGCACTTTTAGGGATAATATAATGTAATGTAAAATCCTGACGTGTGGAGCAGCACTGTAAAAGCAGATCCACTTTTCTGGTGTCCGATCTGTGTCCCAAGATGCAATGCGAAGATTGTGAGAGCGAGAGACGAAGTACGGGAGTTCGCCATTTTGCCCGTTCGGTGGCACTGGGTTCTGTTGTTGTGTGTCTGATGCAAAGTGAAGTTAAGTTTGTTTTTCAAATTTAAAATGCGAAATTCGTGCACTTGAACAATATGGATAGATAACATTCTACTGTAGCTATCGCGATGCATCGCTAAAATGTGCGTCAGAATGGCGTAACAGCAAGTCTAGTGTTGTGTGTTGAATGTTGCTCATTTTCCGTCTGCTGTCACCAGCTGCTTGGTGCTATAATAGGAAACATCTTCCTGGATAACTTGCCATCCACCCATACGCTTATAGTGCAAATAGATTATATTTGTTAACATGAGTTCCAGAAACATCCCAACAGATAAGGTAAGTAATAAAAGAGAAAACATTCAGCCGCACCCCTTAAATGACAGTTCGAAAAGAATGACATATCTGGTCCCTTTTTTTCAGGAGAGTAGTTATGACGAGCAAGTTACTGGAAAGAAATGATCAAACTATTTTTTTCTTCACTTTCTAAGTCAATATGAACTAGGTGTACTGAAAACAAGGACATCCGACGTTACTCTCCGAACTTCGATGATGTTTCAAAATTAGACACGTAAATTTACCTGTTGTTTCAAGGTGTATTATTCTCGGATTGACCGCAGTTTGATTTGAAAATTGTGTTATGATAACAGCAGAAAATGAAACCTTTTTGTGGGGCTACACTCATATAGATGATAAATCCTTTTGTTTTTCAAGAGTGAAAGGAGAATGTCTTCTATTTTCCAACCGCATTTCTTTCCAGATGCTCCAGTTTGACGTTTCTTTATTTGCTTCTGTTTTTTAAATTTTGCATTTAAACGACTGACGATGGTATTGATTTTGTGTGTTATCTCCTTATGACCTTGCCTTTGCGTAATGCATTGTTAGAACATTTTAATGCTCGAATAGTGTCATGATTCCTATATACTATTGCCTGTTATTTTATCCTCCTGTTCTTCGTTTTGCTTGGTGCATGGATGTGATATACTGCTGTGTTGACTTGTACGTCAGCGCTGTTGTGCGGAGCGCAAAGAACCGGGTACTGAAGTGTTCGTTTCGATACTCATTTTTAGCCAACAGGGAACTAACAGTTTGCTTTACCTTTCGGATACGACTGCCATAAGTCGTACCCGTCGGATTGGTAGTTGTTTTAGAGGTTGTTGTAAGGTGTCAAATAATGATTGTGTAGTCGGATTTCATCCAGGTTTTATTGCTAAGAGAGTGTTTTGTTTCGTAAAACATAAACAAAATACCTAGAGGTGCAGATTGAGTGGGATTCACTTTTAAACATACGTTTTTACCCATCGATTAAACACGTTCAGAACTCGTTGGTGGGTGAAATTCGGGTATATACCTGCAATCCAGTCATGCTGTGTACACCCTCGTTGTACGTGAACTTGCAGAAATGTGGGTTGCCATTTTTCTCAAGCACCATGAAGAATATACATTTCTAGGATTTTTCGCGTTCCTTGGTTTTAGAAATCAAGTTTTCGGGTTTATTCAGTTGGAAACGAAATAAGATTCTGGAACTCGACTCGTTTCGCGATCGTAACTTAAGTCTTCTTTTCTTCTGAGAACACAAAGCAAATGTCTTCGGGGAATGACAAGAAATATGGTTGTCTGTCTCGTTTTACATGACATTAACTCCAAAAACCATCATTCTCTGCATGACAGGAAGATCGAGAGTTTTAGATATTATAAAACTTGACTGATGAAAGTAGTCCGTGAGGTTCGTTTCGCAAGTAGGCCTATATAGGCCTAACATATCCACGAACGATATAAAGTCAGTTATTTTTAAAATATTGTAGCTTAGGTAGTTTCATGAATTGAAGGAACTGTTCCTATAAAGTGTAATGGAATTCAGTTGTTAAAATGTACAGACCAGCCGTGACTAAAACACTGACCTCTTTGTTAGGGCAGATCCATTTTTAAGGGCCCTTTAAAAATGTTGGCACTCGCAGATGCTGGATGGATTATAAATGGCAAATTGAATATTTCCGTAAATATTTCCGATAATAGGACTTTCTTATAGCAATAGCACCGTACTGAACACTTATGTGGGTAGGGTGGCATGGGTGTTGCATCAACCCAGACTCTGGACTGACTACCAAAACGACATGTACCACTTCTGACTCTCGGGTTTATCGCATAACAAACTATAATTATCGAAACAACTGGAAATCTATGCTATTTACTGGTCAGATAAGGCTGTTCCATAGAATGTTACGATTATCGTTACCATAAATGTTACAGTTTTCTTGGTTAGAATGTTGGCCAGTTTATCATGTTCATTGCAAAAGATATATATTTTTTATTGTTGACAAAGTGGTGCTTCGTAACATTTTGAAAATTTGAGATACCGAATAAGTTTATGGGGAAACGGTTTACATCTGGAATATGTTGGAATATTTTTGTATGATTTCAGAATGAAGATCAGATTGAAGAATGCTTTAATATAGCTAGAAAGTAGCTTCGGAAATCTGGCTTTCACCATTACTTGTGTATTGCGGCTGCACGGTGGTGGCGTATACGTGGTAGAATTGTTAGTTGCGAGTACCAACTTGATTTTCCACGAATCTATATATTTTTAAAAAGTTATTAAAACTTAAGTCAGTCCAGCCATTCTATCCGGTCGATTTCCTTCATTTTTTTCTAACTAAAAGGTATTCATGCACAGATTTGTCATCAGGTACTATAAATCACTTAACTTACTTGATTTTTCAATTTTTAGTCTCTTTGAAGCAATCATATCTTTGGTTCCAATTGAGATGCGGAGTTCGTTTTGGCCTAAGAACACTCAGTGGATCAGGCTCTTTCATTTCAGCTCTTAACTATTCTAATCGGTTGATTCTCAGGAAAGTTATGAGTGCACATTCAATTTGACGTCTCATTTCTTCAACATTTTTTCTCTTTTAAGCAATCGTATCTTTCGTTCTAATTGAGGTACGCAGTTCGTTTTGGTCTAAAAACACTCAGTGGATCAAGCGCTTTCTTTTGAGGCAATAACTACTTAAATTGGTACATTCTGAGAAAAGTTATGAGTACATTTGTCTCCATGACGAAGATCTTTGAAGGACGTTTTAACAGTTCAGCGCGTAGTATTGTTCCAAGGAACGTTTAATTCAATTTATTTGTGTGATGTATTTTCAAGTGTTTTGTTGACATAATATTACATTCTGTTACCACAGCAGATCATGTGCTTTATTTCATTAACTCGAAACTTTGCAAATACATCCCTGAGGATAGTAACGAAAAACACCATACCGGTACATTGCGGGAGGAGCCAGCGGGAAACTGCTAGTAATTATATGATCACTTAGTACGTAAAAAATTCAGCGGTGTTGGAGAAAAGTTGACAGTTTTTTATGTTGTAGATTATTTTTACTATTATTATAGGGTACAGTCTTATTTCCCTTCAGCAAGTTTTGCCTGGTACCTACCTGGCGAGTGGCTTGTTGGTGGTGGTGGTGGTGGTGGTGGGGGGGGGTGCTGTAGAGATGTCCGCCATAACAAATAAGTAATTTCACCGTAATGTTATTCTGAACAGGAAATGTGATATCTCGATGTTTGAATGGATTGAAATAAATACTTTCACAGTTCGTGAGTAACTTAATTGACAGATGATTCCATTTACCAGCAGTTATTGATATTGTATTAATTCTATAATAACACAGACATCTCTCATTACACTAGCAGCACACACTCTCTCAAAAAACTGTAAAAACAGAACACGTCGCTTTGACAACCCCTGTAGCTGATTGCAAGGCTATTAGTAATAGATAAGTCAATCATACATTCAAGACTTACGCATGGCGTTTTATATTTCTAACTCTTCCTGTTGCTGTTTCTTCCACATAACGATTATTTTCGAAAATAGAACGTACAAGGAACTATCTAAAAAATGGTATGACCCAATAAGACTAAACGATCACCACTGATCTGCATGTAGGGCAGTCGCCCAAGTGGCAGTTTTCGTGTCTCAGAACTCACTCCTATCAAAATTCATGAATTCCAAGAAGAGGAGTAGTAACAGTAGGTTCCTTTGCCTGGGCCAGTCTCAAAACTGACGACCTGGGCCATTTTCTTTTTTGAATGGATAAATGCCTACCCTACCCACATAACGACTGTAGATACTTGAAAATGTAATCGGAATTGTGCGAAAAGGTCCATTGGTAGCACCGGAAATGCGTGCCTTCTTGTATTGTCACCTCTCTCATCAAGAGGTAGGCCTGTCGAGTAGCATAAAGTATACGCGACAGGAGGTTGAGAAACTCACGGACATAGGTACGCACTGGTGGGCTGTTTCTCTTAAAACGCTATTGTCACTTGCAATTATAACTTTACCGACACATGCGGATGGCAGTCTGTTTCGCCCGACTTGTTTTCTCTCTGCTTATAAGACCAATGACCGTTGCACATTAAATTAAATTTATCCTTTTGCAAAGTAATTAATTCTGTGGTCGTGCAGTGCTCGATGACACCAAGCAGAATAGGAGTAAAGTGTTATACTTGGAGAATTTGGGCTGTGGTAGGATGCTAATTCCTGTTAACAATTCATGGGATATCCCATTCTAAACGTGGGTGGACAAACATGCATTGAGGCTATCGAGAGTCACCGCGCACCTCATCCCTCCTGCTGTCATCTCGCTGATCGGAGTCGTAAATTTTGAGGCTCATCAGAATGTTAATTTAGCTACTAGTTTGTAGTCGTGAGTTTTGAGACCCCGCTTTTGTGGTGTAGTGATAGTGTGATTAGCTCTCACCACCAGAGGCCCGGGTTCGATTCCCGGCTCTGCCACGAAATTAGAAAAGTGGTACAAGGGCTAGAACGGGGTCCACTCAGGCTCGGGAGGTGAACTGAGAAGAGGTAGGTTCGATTCCCACTCAGCCATCCTGGAAGTGGTTTTCCGTGGTTTCCCACTTCTCCAGGCCGGGATTATACCTTACTTAAGGCCACGGCCGCTTCCTTGTCTATCCCTTTCAATCTCCCCCGCAAGGCCCCTGTTCAGCATAGCGGGTGAGGCCGCCTGGGCGATGTACTGGTCATTCTCCCGAGTTGTATCCCCGACCCAGAGTCTGAAGCTCCAGGACACTGTCCCTGAGGCGGTAGAGGTGGGATCCCTCGCTGAGTCCGAGGGTTAAACCTACCCTGGAGGGTAAACAGATAAAGAAGAAAAGTTTCGAGACATAACCGCAGATTTCCTTTCTGTTTACCTAGGCGGCCCAGTCCATCCAGTTAATCCCAAAACAAATAGACTGGGAAATAAGGAATCGTCTCAGGCTCAGCGTTTCCAACATCGAATATGTCAGTAAAACCTTTGCATCCCAGAAAGCACATCGCATGGTCTAGTTTCATTGGACTCTTCTGATGTGAGTATAGTTTAGTAATAAAAATATAAAAACCAAAAGTAGCAGCATATAAACCAACCAAACCCCATGGTGCAACAGACCCGAATGGCCATGGCCTACCAAGCGACCGCTGCTCAGCTTGAAGATCTGCATATTATGAGGTGCCGTGTGGTCAGCACAACGAATCCCGATCGTTATGCTTGACTTTATAGATCGGGGCCACCTAGAACGTTGTCAGTCCTTTTAATACAGTAAAGTCTATCTTCAATGGAATCTCAAGGGGGAGGGGAAAAGTCCGCTTAATGAAGGTGTGCTAGAAAATGTGTACATTCTCTATTTAATCGCACTGGACAACTTGTACATTTGTCAAATATCATCCAGAATGGATGGCATTAATAGTTTTCTGAATTGCAGTGGTCTTATTCATGATTGCACAACTTTCCATTAAAACTGTATAGCTTCAGAAATTACACTGAACATATCCGAATCGTTCCATAGTAGGGTGAATTCCATGTAGCTCCTTCAGACTTCTAACGGCATCTTGATAAGTCTTCAATCTCCAGTCAATCACTTCATCGAAGACAGCGATGTAATTTTTTACATCCTCCTCGTCCTCCTCCGTCACCTCTTATTTTTCCCGTACCGAGAACTACTGAACCACAGGTGGTGAATTCGAAATATAATTGACAGCTGTTTTTAGAGTAGACTACCATACGGAAAGTGGATTGTGTTGGCGGTCCAGTCCGCTCAGTTAATCCCAAAACAAAGAGACTGGGAGAGAACGAATACCGTATACTGAACCGTAATATACAGTACCTGCCCTTGGGTCACAGACCGCTTGGAATGTACAGAATGATTAAAATATTGCTGAACAATCGACTAGAAGCATTGGAAATTTTCCGTTTAAGAGCATGATTTTGCTTCTGTTTTGCATTTGACAGTTTCTGGCTAATCCATAGTGGTTTGCAGTAGCCTACATTTTACGCCCAAGTCAAGAGACTTCTTATCGCTTAGCTGATATTGTCATATGCTAAGAGAATGACCATTCGTCTGTGTCACCTCCCATTAGAACGAATGTTTGTAGAATAGATCAACAAATAGGTTCGTTCTATCACCTTATTATTAAAAAATTCTTGTGAAGCAAAGTTTCTGTTTTGATTTAGATAAATTTCTATTCCTTGCAAAATTATAGACTATCGAAGTGTATTTTATGAAGAAGAGCCTAAGTTTTCATATATTACATCGATGGCACATAACTTTATTGAAGATGACCCCTGAAAGAAAAAATCGTCACAGTAATGGCTTGTCAACGCTGTGATATTGTAAAGCGGTTACTTGAGTGCCATCGATCTTGCTTACCTTGACATTTGAGAACGAAATGTGCATGAAGTAGATTCGATGAACAATATGTGCATTCCATTGTATTAAACGACATTCGGAATAAATTTCCTGACAAAAACAGAGCGGATTCTTGTACCAAAAAAAAAAAAGTAATTGTATGAGTGTTGTAATAACATTCTGACAAGGATAAACCAGTCCCTGCGTCCAACCGATTTCAACGAGCTTCAGTGTACCTACTAGGGGACACTCAACAGTGACTTCTGTATAAAGTCTACGCTTTAGTTTTCGAAAAAAGTGAGATCAAATGTTATGAGTTTATGACGCAGTAGCCGCTTCGGAGCAAGTGGAGGTGATAGAACACTGAAAGGCGAACAAATTTTACTTAAACATGCAACTTAATAATTTCCGAAAAATGTATGAATCCCCGATTCAAATACAACGCATATTGAGTCGGTAGTTAATATCAGTCAACCGGAGCGCTGACCGAGTGGTCACCGTACTCTTCTGCAAACCTCGACGACGTGATTTCGAGCCTCATTGCAGCCGTATTTGCAAACTGTAGTGAACTTTTATTTTCTACCTCAAATTATCATAAACGTTCTCAATTACTATTCGAACTCTCATTGACTCACTCACTCACTTTCTCCTTGTCATGGTTTGCCCTCACAGTGTGTTGGATAGTATTCATTATAGAGGCAAAGAAAGCAATGAAATCCTCTGCACCAAGCACATTGGACGAAAGCCAGCTTATTGCACCTACATTTCTTCCGGCCCATATTCTTCGGAAAGCAAACCTGGTTTTTCTTGATGAAAACGCATCTCTCTGCGGTTAATTTCCGTGTCGGGCCCTAAGTGCCGTTTCGTCCAAATTCCACGAACAGAGGCAGGTAGTTAACTCTCTACCGCCCCACTAGTGCTATTTCGTCCAAACACCTATGATTGACAGTTTGACAGGTCTACAATAACTGTTTCATTTCATTGCGTTCCTTGTTAGAAATAGGTAATTTTTGATGTTTGTAATAATGGACGTTACTCGCTCCGCTCGTTTGCCACCAGTCAACTATATTTTACAATGAAATGCTTATAATGTAAACATAGTGAGAATAAAAACAAATATTTTCACAAATCAGGTGATAATTAAAATATATCCAAAGTTCCATTACTAAAACATCTGTTTAAATACATATCTTATATATCAAGCAGGAATATATGTTTATTTCATTAAAATTACATAGGGACTTTGAAGGGTCTTGAGGAGGGAGCCCTGAGGGAATTTATCGAAATCATGTCCTTTCGAAACATCTACGGAAAGTTCCCTTCATTTTGACACCTCATACGTCAAAATCGGACTAATAATAAAAAAGTAGTTCACTGGACAAAAAATTCCTAACGGAATTAAATATAAGATAATATACTCACTATTGAGCCGGCCCCGTGGTGTAGGGGTAGCGTGCCTGCCTCTTACCCGGAGGCCCCGGGCTCGATTCCCGGCCAGGTCATGGATTTTTACCTGGACCTGAGGGCTGGTTCGAGGTCCACTCAGCCTACGTGATTAGAATTGAGGAGCTATCTGACGATGAGATGGCGGCCCCGGTCTAGAAAGCCAAGAATTACGGCCGAGAGGATTCGTTGTGCTGACCACACGACACCTCGTAATCTGCAGGCCTTCCGGCTGAGCAGTGGTCGCTTGGTACACCAAGGCCCTTAAAGGGCTGTAGTGCCGTGGGGTTTGGTTTGGTTTGGATACTCACTATTAACTGCGTTTCTCGAGGCTGCTATGAAGTCACGTTCAGCCAATTTTCCCATTACTACAAAGGTTTCATTAAAAACACAAACCCAAATGCTGGGGCTGTACCTTAATTAAGGCCACGGCCGCTTCCTTCCAACTCCTAGGCCTTTCCTGTCCCATCGTCGCCATAAGACCTATCTGTGTCGGAGCGACTTAAAGCCCCTAGCAAAAAAACACCACAAACCAAATCTGGCAATGGAAGAAGCGGCCTTTCAGCCTTGTCAAGTTTTGTGTCTATTTACAAATATATACAGTGTGTACAATGTATGCAGCAGCTAATGCGTTGTGCGATGATGCAGATCAGTAACTTTTTGTTCCTCTTAATCCATTTTAATTATGTAGGAGACGTTCCTCAAAAACTTTTCAATGCCTCGTGACTTCTCCAATTTTTCAATTGCTCTTTCTATTCTGTTGTCCATTACAGTACAATGTACTTGTTTCTCCTCTTTAGACCTTCTAAATTTAGGTCAATCCTGATGATTTTATTGTCGGAATAATCTGCTTCTTTCTTTAGTGCCATAATTAGGTGTTTTATTCGAGGGTGTGGTTTGCCTACGATTGCATTCAAGCGATGGTTCCATCCTTCCACAGCGTTGTTGGTACAGTGTCGCCTGCCGATACAATTCCATGCATCAATTGAGAAATGAGGGTTTTTCTAACAACTGGTCAATGAAATAGTCGAAAAAATTTAGTTGCTCATGTGCTACAGCAACACTGTGGATGTGTAGCCAGCCTTCCTCCACATCCGTCGTCTTTAAAAACGCCAGAGCAGCGCACATTCTCACGGAATCTCGTATTTCCTGGCGTGTGCTGCAATCTTTGGCAAGCGCAAAGTTTTGTACATTTCTCCATAGACTTCGTGAAAAATGAAAAAAGTACCCGTGAAATTCTGCAGCAGGAAATACAGTGTTGATTGCCTCGGTCATTCCAGCTTCGAAGTCTGCGTTTGCTGTCTCAGGGGACCAGTCTGGAATCACCCGAAGAATGGCGTTAAACAGGCGAATGTAAGTTGGCTTTCTTTTGTCAGGAAGTAATGCGAAAACTACGGGGGTTACGTTCGTTTCTTCCACATTGCTTCCTAAATCTACGTGGATGGTGTACAACTGAGAAAATTGTTTGCTAACACTCTGAAAGGTGCCATTCATGAAAAAATTCTTATTTTCTTTTAATGCAGTTTTTCCTGTGGAACTGGCAAATATAAGTATCCGCTCACCACCACCACATTTTAATTGTATAATCACACGTACTTCTTTTTAATTGTAATAGGCCTAAATCTGTAATATTGTTCCTTTGGTGAAAGTTTTATTGTATAGTATTCACTCAAAATCTCAAAAAACTATTACCACACTTAAATTAGTAAACTGCCCCCCTCCCCCGGCCCGCTATATCCCTCAAACCCGGGTACTGTTTTCTCTCTTGTATATGTGGGTTTTTTTTTTTTTGTTTTTTCCCGCACTTTTAATTCCCGATCGCCGCTACTGATGGTTGGTTCCAGTGTATAGGACCCTCACGAGGTTTACTTCATTCCAGAACTGGAAAACATCCAAAGGAAAGCAGCGCGATTTGTTCTGTGTGAGTTGCGCTACGAAAATGTCCCAAACTTCGGACTGGGAAGACTTGGGAGTAAGAAGATGAGCTGCTCGACTAAGCGGAATGTTTGGAACTGTCAGCGGAAAGATGACGTGAAATTACATTAGTAAACGAATACGCTCGAATGGAGTTTTAAAAGGTAGTAACAGTTAGAGGCCTGCACGGATGCGGATATCCGCGAAGTTAGTGTCTTGGCGGATACAAACTGTATGGCAGTGCTGATAATTTTGCTGACAATTTCTTAATAATGACGTTTATTGATTTTCACTCAGGTATACTCTTGTTTTTCCTTGTGAATTGGCGACCCTTGACATTGGTATGGGAGAATAGTAACCATAAAGCCGTAAATCTCACATAAGCCTTACTGACTCCTGCTTCCAAGTAATGGAAGGAACAAAGGTCAATACGTCGGTAGTTGTCGCAAGAGAAAATCCCTCATTAACCTGCGACAGTTGAGGTTCTGGTGCCAGGTGTCAGGCCTATTGTATTATGTTAACAGATCTATCCGTTTCAATACCTTGGGTGTAATATACTGTAGTTAAATATTTAAATTATCCGCGGATAACCATTTTGCGGATGCTAATAACCATTCGCGGATACGGATATTATTTTGTATATCCGCGAGGGGCTCTAGTAACGGTCATAAAAAGATAAAGTTGGAATTCAAGAGGACGAATTGGGTTAAATATTTGTTAATAGAAGAGGAATTGGGGATAATTTACTAAGTGATATGTTTTGATAAATTACCAACTTCTTTGAAATTTAATAAAAAAACAGAAACTGATAGAGAATCTGTCACTTGGGCGGCAATCCTCAATGTAGATCAGTGGTATTTGATTGATGACTGTCAATGTAGGCCACTGGAATTCCTGAGTGAATGAAGTCGCAATAATCTCAAGTTGTTGAATGGAAATCCCTTCCTCTAAGCTTGGTTTGCCTACCTAAAAATGCAAGCAGACAATTCAGAAATACTGGTCGGATGACTTTCACATCTATTTCACTCTTGTATAAAACTGCCCCTGGTCGGAAAGTATATAAAAGGAGACTGTGCAAATTTTGAAAAACACAGAACCTTTTCCTGAAAAGGAGCTTTGACTTTCTCGAGAGGGACTATTTTACGCTTTAACATGTTGCTGCTTGTCACAGCAGGGTATAAGGAGACCTTACAAGAATTAGTTGTCTGAAGAACAGCAGATATTTGGAGGGATTTCATTGTCGCTGATGAGTGATGACACATTGTTGCAAATGTGGCGAGCAAATTATCTTATGCATTTTATAATGACCATATTTCCTGTATACGGTTTCCGTAATCCGATTTGCAGAACTTACGGATTTCATCACCCGGTCCAGTCTACTTGCAACCGCTGTAGAGAGTTGTGTAGATGATGGCACGGCATGTTTTGCAGACAGTGGCTCGTGTCCTTCACATAATTTTGCAGTGCGGAATGAAAATTGTCCTACCGGTACAAGTTTCCTATGTATGTTCTATGTATTGTTAAATATCGTATTGTATATGGCCATTGGCTGCAATAAATATTTCATGCAGCTGAGTAGCACTCAGAATGGGAATGACTACAAAAAAATATCTTCCGGACAAGCCGAATGTTTTGTGCTCAGCCAGCTCGCAACAGCGCTTTGCTTTGTGGAGGAGTGCTCGGTGGTTGGCCTTGAAGGATCCAGTCGTGCCCACCCTACAGACAACAGGTCAATGCTACAAGCGAATGAATACAAGTAACTAAACCCCCGGTCCCTTCACCAACCCTAAAATATTTGAAGGGAAGGCTGAACAATAGACTGAAGAAGAGCAAAAACGGATGACCGCTGTTCTGAAAGACCCTTTGGCCGCCTAAAATGAATAATAGAAGGTTGCAACAAAAGCGACCGCACTTCAATTTAAAACCTGCCCAGGTCTAAAATACGCAGCTGAATACAGCTCATTCAAGTAGTTTTGTGAAAGCTTCTGAAAGTGGAAACCAACTAATTCTTACACATTTGTAGTATTGTCAATCACGGGAAAAGAAGGGGAAGTTACAGATCTCAAGACATATGACACACTTGTAAGCGAGTTATTAAAGATCTTCATGTACCCAAGAGAACTCGCTTTTGGACATAAACCTCTTTCGCGTCTCTATGCCCTACTTATATCAGGATATCAACTAAATCGTGCCAAACACGACCTCATTTCGTTTCACATTGTGTGCTATATGTTCAGGCAGTTTCATTTCAGTTAAGAAGGGTCTTTGTGACGAATTTACGGTTCTAAGCTCTCTCGCATTGCACATCAAAATGATACAATTGTAATAATAAAAATAACAAACCCTGGAAAAAATAAATACAGTAGTATTAATTATTGCAAAGAGTTTGTTTCTAATACGCTTGAGTAAGTGGAAAGGACGGTGGATAAACCCCATTGTCATAAGTTGCAAGAATAGATGAATTAGACCTGAAATGGTGAAATACAGTGGGAAAGCAGTGATGAAATTGCTTCATCTGTGTATATAAAAAGAGTTTTGTCTGTACATTGCTCAGAATTTAAAAAGGATGGTATTTCTAGGCCATAGATAATTTTCTTCACTTGGAGTGAAATGGTAGTTTAGGAGAAGACCTACAATTTAATTCTCAAATACTTACGTTATTGGTGGTCGTGTCGATAAGTACTACATACCGGTAACTTAAATTATATAGTATTGAATTTCCGATCATGTATGTCTTATACATTGTTACAAAGTCCATATCAGCGCCGAGTCGCGAGAAAATAGGTAAATAGAATTTAATGAAAATCGGTGTGTAAAGTCGGAGAATAAGGAACTACAGACTACGCTATACATAATGTTATAAGACGCCCTAATATCGCAGGGTCGAAAGAAAACTAAATGTGAAGGGCTACAATATAGAAAGCTCATAAAATTGATCAACAGTAACATTACACTGACTATTGTTTGTTGAGATATGCTTTTTGTCCTCTGTTGCCACTCATCTCCGATAGGATTACTGCTGCGTACCAAGTATTTTCATTTTAATTTGCTTTACATCGCACCATCTTCAGGGCTGTCGACAGTGGGGTTCGAATCCACTGTCTCCCGCATGAAAGCTCATAGCTGTGCGCCCCTAACCACACGGCCAGCTCACCCTATCGTACCGAGTGTAACAGGCTGCCTGAATATTGGCGGGAAGTAGCATGCCATTCCTCTGGTTCATAAATTTTCTGATACTATTGGTACGTAACACACTGGTTCATCACAGCGTTCACTGATTGGAATGAGCAGTGTGCATATTTAATGGAATAATGGCAGAGGAGTGTTCACGGCTGTCTGCGGCCTGGTCACTCCAGCTCTGGAACTTTGGACTGATAGATCGGCACCGTAGTACTGTTCGTTAAGTGAGAAAATGTGCAGTTTTTTATTTGATAGTATTTTATAACATTGCTTTTAATCACTACATTCCTACCGACGTTTTTGTAATGATGACTTCAGTTAGGAAAAAATCATAAAGTCAGTCTTTCTGTGAATCCCGTAGCGAAGCACGAGTACATTAGCTAGTAGAGCAACAAGTTTAGCATGGAATGTTAGTAAGGTACCCTCTGATTGGACGAAAGCAATAATTGCACCTGTCTAAAAAAAAAAAATACAGGGAACAGAAAAGATTGCAACAACTATCGAGATATTTCATTGAGCAGTATACCAGGCAAGGTGTTCACTGGCATTTTGTAAGGGAGGGTGCGGTCAGTGGTTGAGAGTAATTTGGATGAAAACCTGTGTGGTTTCAGACAGGAACGGCTATCAGGATCAGATTTACACAATGCGCCAGGTAATTGAAACGTGCTACGAGAGGAATAGACAGTTATGTTTCGTAGACCTAGAAAGTCATGACAGAGTACCGAGAGAAAAGATGTTCATCGTTCTGATGGGGGACTATAGGACTTAAAGGTAGATGATTAAAGCAAAGAAAGGCATGTATGTGGAATATTGAACAACGGTAGAATGAATAGGTTGTTCGAGGTACTTACTTATACAGGGGTTAGACAAAGCTGTAGTCTTTCACCTTTGTTGTTCATAGTTTACATGGATCATAAATCCTCGGATACTCGCGCGGGCTACAGGTGTAGCCCAGTCATTTATTTCGTTGTAGTACAGAGTATACTCATTACCAGGAATGTTGATACTCTCTATAACTGCCTATCAATGTTGCATTTAACTGGCGAATGTCTTTCCGGCTTGTCTAGGCGAGCCATTTAAGCGCCAGACAGATTAGAAGTGGTCTGGGCTACAATGGTAGCCCGCGCGAGCATTGCTGTTTCAGTGTTGACAATGGCCGAGCAAAGGAAACGTGGCTGCGCAGGCGGCCAAGTAGATGACTTTCAAATCAGTCAGTGGTTAGATGAAAGTAATGATAGTACTGTTAGCGGTGACAGTGACGATAGTGAACAGAATATTCTTACACACGAATTACACGAAACTGAATCTGAAGAAGGTTCAAGCATTGAGGAAGATACCCCGCTCGAGAGTCCAGCGACAAATGACGATGGAGGTACTGGCAGCAATAATCCGGATGGTTCACTGCCAAGGACAATATTTCAAGTGGCTAAGGGATCATCCACGTTCCACTGTGCGTACAAGAGCCCGTAATATTATCGCTCACTTTCCTGGCACTAAGGGAATTGCTCGTACTCTGAAAAAGGAACTTGAATGTTTAGAACGTTTTATAGGTAGCAATATAATACAAATTATAACCACAGTGACAAATATTTATATAGGTGAATTAAGAGACAAGGTTGAACGTGATCGTGATGCAAAATTTACCGATACTCCAGAAATACGTGCTTTGATAGTGCTAAAATTCCCTAAAAATGTTCACAGAAACTCTTAAGACAGTTTTTAACCTGATGTTGTTTTCACATATTTAGCAGGCAAATATGTTCTAATGTACGTATATGAGTATATATATAAAAATAAATTTAAAAGCTGTAATTCTTTTATTTCTCTTTTCATGGTAGGTTTCCCTTAGTGTGAGATGCAATCAAATTTTTCTTCAAGAGTTTTCATTTCCCCTTCTCAATAAAAGAAAAACCTCCATGTGGTCTTCAAATTTGGCTTAGAATATTCATATATACTACTATTTTAAGATACTATTACCAAAGAAACCGAAAAATAGCGGTACGAGTCATTCAGATTGAATTTTAGTTTGGGCTACGTAAGTAGCCCGCGCGGGTAACGCTGCGTCTATTCCTAGCGCGAGTGTCCGAGGGTATACTGAGATATAGAGTGGCAGGGAGGGATTCAGTTAGGTGTAAATGTAATAAGTAGGTTGGTCTATGACGACTTGGTCAATATGTTGGAACTTGAAATTGGGGGCAATGACAATTAGCAGTCTTTCGAAGACTGAAGTGATGTCAATAGGTACGAAACGTAAGAGAATTGAATGTCAGGTTGAGAATAAGAAGCTGGACCAGTATGTAGGATGTGTATTCTCCCAGGATGGTAATATTCCAAGTGAGATTAGTTCAAGGTGCAGCAATCTAGGGAGTTCTATGTTACCAGTGTCCGGCTCCATGGCTAACTGGTTAGCGTGCTGGCCTTTGGTCACAGGGGTAACCATCATTGGTTAATCCCGCTGCCACGGGGGCTAGGTGTATGTGTCGTCTTCATCATCCTCATCATGTCGCACAGGTCGCATACGGCCGTCAAATCAAAAGACCTGCACCTGGCGAGCCGAAGTCCTTGGACACATCCGGGCACTAAAAGGCATACGCCATTTCAGTATGTTACCCGTTTGACATCACACTAATACTGGAAGGTTTTTGGAAATGCTGGCATAGGAAAGGGCTAGAACTGGGAAGAACCGGCATTTGCGTTTGGAGGGTGTGAAACTGGGACTTAAGGGATAATATCTTCAGGGCTGTGGACAGTCAGATTGAAACCTCTGTCGTACGAATGCATATTCATTGCTACTCAGCATAGCCAATTCGTCCGTCCAAGTAATTTATTACAAGTTTCACGTCGCACCGACACAGATAGGTCTTACGGCGACGATGGGTTAGAAAAGAGATGAGAAGGAAGCGGCCGTGGCCTTAATTAAGCTACAGCCCCAACATTTTCCTGGTGTGAAAATGAAAAACCATGGAAAACTACCTTCAGGGCTGCCGACCCACTATCTTCCGAATGCAAGCTCACAGCTACGCGCCCCTTACCGCACGACCAACTCGCTCAGTTCTAAGTATTGCAAATATAGCACGCACTTCATAGAGGTGGTAGAATGAGACGGAATGCAAGCAGTTTTTAGTAAGGGAAGCCGCCTACCAGAATAAGGTACCTGCACAAGATAAGGTCACCAGTCCGTGACAGGAATGATTTCTTTTTGTTCTGGGTCGGTCATTGCCCTCTTGTCTCTCGTCCAAAAAGTGTTGTACACGATGCGAGTAAGTAGGTGAAAGAAAGGTGATCTGCCCTCGTGTTAACGACTGGTTGACTTCTATTTTAGATACGGTAATTATTTCGAATAGAAGTTTACTGTAAATTGTCCATTGCATTATCGCTAAATGTTTTGTACGCTGTTTGCTGCATGACGTCTGGGCTGTGCTTATCGTGTTGTAAAACTTGCTTTGTCCTGTGAATGGTAGATGGCTTTGGATGTCTACCGACTGATAAGATAACTTTTTTACTACTGTACACTTGAACTGAAGGTATGAATGGGTCAGAAAACACTACCGTAGCTGTTGGAAAAGTCCGTATTGCGAAGCTTTTTAATTTCTGCAGTTAGGATGTGTCTACGTAGTTCTTTCGATCTTGCTCGCTCCTTCATCTCATGTTTAACAAATTTGAATTTCTTGAAGAGGACTACAGCATACCGATACACACTGTAAATTACTGCGTCAACCAACGCTAAAGCATGACCGCTTCCCTGGTCACACACTCATACACATATTGTGCACAACACACTGATACTTAACACACATATGTAAGTTAAAGAAAACGAATAAATAATTATACTGATTAGAGTCCACAACTTACACGCTCACTACAGACTGACAGGAGCGCACCGGTACCGGTACCTCACACACCACCTATCTCTCCGGAGATAGGTGGCACATACGGATAACCAGAATTAATATCAACGTATGACCTCAGCTACAGTGTGTAGACATTTGGACGTATTTCGGCGTTCAGGCTGCCTGTGTGTCAGTTCCGACCTTCCGTTTCTTCTGTAAGATGGTAAAGAAACAGAAACTCTGTTGACCGACCTGCGGCTGAGCTTCTATTTGATTTTGCGGGACAGAGTAACTGAGACATTTGAGTGTTGGCCTTGTGAGCTTAGTTGGTCGGCCAGGCTGAGTGGCTCAGACGGTTGAGGCGCTGACCTTCTGACTCCATCTTGGCAGGTTCGATCCTGATTCAGTCCGGTAACATTTGAAGATGCTCAGATACGTCAGCCTCGTGTCGGTAGATTTACTGGCACGTAAAATAAGTCCTGTGGCACTAAATTTTGACATCTCGACGTCTCCGAAAACGGTAAAAAAGGAGTTAGTGGGACGTAAAGACAATAACTATAATAATAATAATAATAATAATAATAATAATAATAATAATAATAATAATAATAATATCACTATACGTAGACGTCAGATGGGCCAGAGGCCAAGTAACCATCATCCGGATGAGATACAACCATGCTTCAGTCCTCGTTCTCCTCAACAGGACTGGAGTCCTCCAATCAACACAGTGTCCATGTAATGCAAGAAACGCATGAGATGTGAACCACAACATCTTCGAGTGCAGTAGAATTATACTGTGTGTTACAGCACACCCTTTCCAACACATATCCAGCTGTTACTGGCAACCGGAAATCTGCGTGTATGCAGTGCAATAGCAAAATACTGAAATAACACTGCTGTAAATATTTAAAAACAACAGGAACATTTATTCCAAGTGATTTTTTCCCCTCTCTTTTCTTTCGTTTTTTCCTAGGGCATTTCTGTTTTTCTATATATATTTACCTTGTTATCCAATTGTTTTTCACTTTGCTGTAATTTCTTAATCATTGCAAATTGTTGACGGTCAAGTGTCCTAAGGACGAAGGCTACAAATAAAATCAAGGTAAGCGTTGCATGAACCAAATATGTAAGAAAAAAAAAAAAGGAAAAAAGAAACTCTCCCTTTTGCGAAAAGCTAATGATCATGAATATATCATTCATCCTGGCGACCAAAACCTACGATTATCAATAATGTCACGTCATCGACGGTACACACTAGACAAATTCACAGTCGCAACGTCTTTGGCACCAAGGCCTTTGGTTAACGACTAATGTGGCTTCACTTCCGTCACACATTTCTTTGCGTTACACAAATTTTCGGGACCGATGACCTAGCTGTTAGGGCCCTTTAAAAAACAAACATCAACAAATTTTCGGATGACCCAGCCATAGGACACATTCAAGTCAAAATAAGAAACCCTTGACCATTGTATGCCTGTGTTTGACGAAGAACGCTACTCGGCCCGTCTTCTTCGTTATCGATAGTTTATATTCAATCGTTAAAAAAAAGCCCATTGTATTCAGAAACATTGAACTTATAGATATGCTTGTTGTCGGTATCCACTGGGTTTGTATCTAAATGGGAGGTGAATTATATGCTGATAATAATTCAAATTAAGTCTGACAAAATACGGTACCAGGCGCTCATTCCTCTTTTGAGACACTATGCAATTCTCTTTTAGATTTTTGTATGTTTCTGTATTATGTAGTCTTCTCTTGGGGGTGGGGGCGGTAGAATAACAACCACAGTACCCCCTGCCTGTCGTTAGAGGCGACTAAAAGGGGCTCCAGGTGTTCTTACCTTGCGAGCGTAAGTTGGCGAGTACGGGGCCTTTAGGTGAATCCTGGCATTGCATCAATTTCCTTGTGCCAGGCTCCTCACTCTCATCTATGCTATCGGACTTCCCTTAGTCAGCTCTTGTTCTTTTCCGTCCCCGGCGGTATTGGCCGGACCCCCTTCCATTTTTCCCCACTCTGATTAGTGTTAATAAAGGATGGTTGCCTAATAATAATCATAACCACCTTGTGATGTAGCCGTGACAAATTTCCAAAAGTAGTATAGGCTTAAACTCCTGGTGGTTTGCAGCATTATTGCGATGTGAAAGTTGGGTAGCCTGTTAACAAAATTGAAAAGAGCATACGAAGAAAGTCATTGTGAAAGTTGCTCGGGTGGATTCATTGCCTACTTGACGAGTCACCTCGAATCGTTTCGCTCTAATATTTAAAATAATAATAATAATAATAATAATAATAATAATAATAATCCCCATCAGTCTCGTACTGATGTTGGTACCCAAAAACTACTTCGTAACAAGTCTGCCTGGTGGCCATGAATTTTATCAGTCTCCATTAGTAAATTATTACAATCCCTAATCCCTCTTCCTATAAAAGGCTATTTGCCCCAATTCGTCCTCTTGAATTTTAACTTTATCTTAATGACGATCGCTCCTAAACTCTACTCATCCGGGAGATAGTGGGTTCGAATCCCACTACCGGCACCCCTGAAGATGGTCAGCCGCTTCCTTCCAACTCCTAGGCCTTTCCTATCCCATCGTCGCCATAAGACCTATCTGTGTCAGTGCGACATAAAGCCGCTAGCAAAAAAACTCTACTCAAGGTTATTCGTCTGCTAATGTCATTCTAAGCCATCCCTCCACTGACAGCTGGAAACATACCACGTAGTCGAGCAGCTTGTCTCCTTACTCCCGAGTCTTTTCGGTCCAAAATTTGCAACATTTTCGTACCTGTAAAACCACTCTTTTCTCGGAAATCACCCAGAAGAAATCGTGCTGCTTTCCTTTGGATTTTTTTTCACACATTTGAAACTATGCATTAGTTACACATGTTCACAAAACAATTATTTCAGTTACAGAGTTGAACATTTGGAGATGTAACATACCCTTTTTCTTCTTCGTTATATTTTCAGCAAAATGTTGATGCTGTACTCTTGCTACAGGCCTAAGTTTCAATAACGTGTTTAGTGGTAATGGCGTGTATTCAACACAGATGCATAGCAACCGGTTTTCACTAGAAACGGTGTGCATCGTGTGCTTAAAACACTTGCATTTCAGTACTTGTTATTGTAATTGCGTTTCATAATCAAAATAGTCCTGTCTGTTGTGATAATCATTGTAACGAATCTCAGTTTGAACCTAATCTTCATTTTATTTCCAGTGTTTAATTAACGTGTACAGTACTGAGCTCCTCTATTTTAATTCCCCTGATATTTTAAGCCCCGTGCATAATTAGATTCAGGTAGTGCGTCAGTTGCTAATTTCAATGCCGCGATTGGATTGCATCTATATGTGGAGCTATATTCATACAGAATTAACTAATACCGGCACTTTCTAACACTTCTGGTGAGTATGGCTATGAACACCACAGATATCTATGTTTTCGTTATTTCTTTGTCTCTCTGTGATTTAATATGAGGACCAACTGTCATCACGAAAATTCCCTGGTTCCTTTATAGGAATTCAAAAGACCTCCGTCCAAGAACTATTCTGTATAAGGTCAGCATACCATGCATGGTACGGCCTATTCTGGCGTATGGCATCCAACAACAACGGAGAACATGAGTACAGCGAATTGACAGTCATTCCTCCACATCACCATCCCACCACGAACAACGATCCTTTGAATGGAGACAATAACCAGCCTGGTCTAAACATTCTCCGGAAATGCCTCTCTGCCACTGTAGTCATTGGTAGCTTCCACTGCTATCACTTACGTACCATTCAGCTCAGAAAGGAGTAGATTCTTCCGCCCTTCGACCGTACCACTGCATTCCTGAAGGGATTTTATCGACGTTCTGCAAAGCTATGGAACTTGCTGTCAGGGGATGCCAAGAACTTGCTCCTTAAAAAATGTAAATTGCAGGCCTACCTAAAGAAAACCACATGTAATGAAACGGCCGCATGTTAACATGTGATAGAATATCTGACTGGTAGAGAGAGAAAAAGATATGTCGTCCGGCTTCTTGGCTTAAGTGGTTAGTGTACTGAGGACCCCGGGTTTGATTCCCGGCTGGGGTGGGTATTTTAATTGTTTAGTTAATTCGCCTAGCTCAGGGGTCGGGTGTTTGTGTTCGTCTTAATCTGACACACAGAACACATCACACTACAAACCACCACCAGAACGAAAGGCACCCGTCCGTAAAACTAGGCGAAATCCATACAAATTGTTGACTTCAGGTAACTGGGAAAAGGCCTGGAGGAAGAAGAGAGGAAATATATCAGCACTTGAATGGGTGACTGGAATTGATTAGCCAGGTGAATGAATTGTAAGAAATTATGAATACATATTATATATATTTTAAACATTAGGTAGGTAGGTAGGTAAGTAAAGCATCCGCATATTAAGTACTGTATGTCAAATTTTAAGCATTGATCTAGGAAACATTTTGTGTGTCCGTGGCGTTCGACCGTTTTCCCTGGACCGTCAAATCCCCGAGAACAGGCACAACCGAAATGGAGTACGGTACCGGTACATTTTTCGGATAGTTTTTAAATTTGTTTTACGTCACACCACTCAGAGAGGTTTCATGGTGACGATGGGATAGAACAGGACTAGCTAGGACTGGGAAGGGCGTGACCTTGGCCTTAAAGTTTGCCCGTTGTGGAAATGGGAGACCGCGGAAAACCGTTTTCAGGGCTAAACAGTGGGGCTCGAACCCTTTTTCAGCCGAATGCAAGCTAACAGTTTACACGTCTCGAACCGCGTAGCCAACACTTTCGTTTCTTGGCCAGTTAACACACGGACGTTTATCTACACCTTTCCGATAAAAGGGCTCTCTTCTATGCTTTTAGCGCGAGTTTAAATTATAAACATTCGCTTCAAACTTCCTTAAACGCTGCTCGTCACTTTCCTTACATAAGAGACCTACACGTGTTTATTGGCAAAGTGTGTCTTCGACAGCTGTAAAGCCATAACTCGGCACGACGTACTTGTATACACAATTCGACGCTATTCTTTCGTGCAAGAATCCGTTAACATTTCTGTGAGGAAGTGTTTATCTCAAAAATAACTATTCTCTACCGCGGACAGCCCTGAGCATGGCTCTTCGTGGTTTCCCATTTTCACACCAGGTGAATGCCCTAGTACTATCCCGTCCCTCAATCACCGGAAATCTGTATCTGTTAGTGCGACGTGTAATCGCTAACAACTAACAATAAAAAGAACTTAACGACAATTGTTATGTGGTTTCGGCTACCATGAGGAAAGCAACGGGAAACTACCTCACTCCTCATTTCCCTAGTATTCCTCTTCAGTGATGCCTAGGCCATCTATGGCAGCTGATGGCGGAGCTGTTGAGGATCCAACCAGCCTTACGGCTGAAGACTGAACACACACATCGGCTACCATGTGCAGATATTTCTATTTCACGCCTTCAAGTTGCTTGTGTGACAATTTCGAAGTGAATGTATCTCCAGAGATCTTTTACATGCTGACCCTGTGCGACCGATTGGACTTCTTCGCGGCCTTCAAAATTCCAAATTCTCTATCTGGTTTGCACCTACTATCTTGCGGTCATGAGGCCATCATTCTGTCATTGATTCACCGCTGGAGCTACGCTAGATACTGAAAAAAGAGAGATGAACATGACAATAAAGACGGTCACTTATATTTAATTTAGAGAGGTGATACTTGAATTGATAGTGGTGACAAAATCTCAACCACGGTCGTAGTCTCTATACTGTCACGTTTTTGTTGTTCTCAAATAATTCTGTGATACCGGTTTTTTCATAACTGAGTGCGTTAAGGTATTCCGGTTGGCCTGCACCGCTCCTCGTCTGCATTCGTCATCAGGAGAAACTCTTCCGCTATTCCAACACGCGGCCGCTCTCTCACGCCGTGACTTCGTTTGCATATAATTATTGTGACTCTGCCGCACCATGTGTGAAATTTTCTCAGAAAGCCCAAATATGCGTTTGCACACTTTGCAATCCGTTCGTTAGCTCCAACTACAGGATTTTGAGGAAGGAAATGTCAGCATTCGCTGATTACCGTAGGACTGTAGTTGTGAGAAATTTTTCTCCTGATGCTGTTATCGTCCTGATATTTGCTGTTGATTCTTTTCGTCGGGCTACTAATTTAAGAAATTGCCACCTGATATGCAGTGATAACGTGAAACTTCACATACAAATATGTATTGAGGTTTAATTCATACAGTTCAAAATTACGGTGATTTGTGTTAGGGGAAAGTAAAACTCGGCAAACATCCTCTATACAGGGTGTTCCTAATATGTGAGAAGTAATCTGGTTGTGAATAGTATTCCCCAAAGAAACACAAAATATCCCCATGAACATATGTCCTATGGTCGATCGTTTGAATGGAGGAGGTATTTCGTATTCATTTTGGAGTCGGGAATTCTGTCAGTATAATTTAATTTACCATCTGATCATTATGAATTAAATAACGCTTGGGTACACTACCATATCACTGAAACGAAGAGGACCAGACATAGAACGGCGAGCAAAACGTGAAAGAGCTCCGGTGAAGGCAGAAATCTCATGATCGTCTTTCGGGATGCTAAAGGTGTTGTGTACGTTCACTTTTACTTGAACGACGAACTAGCAATGCTTCTTACTACCGTGAATTCTTGGGCAAGGTTGGAGGGGTTTACCATTCTTCTTGTTTTCTTAGGGCTGAGGGTTTTTGTTTTCCCTACTTATTCAATAAAGTTAATACAGTCTAAGATTTAAATTATGTTTTATGTTTTCAAAACATAAGCTTTCCTATGCTTAATAACTTGTTTTCTAGATTGTCTCAAGTGTAGAAGGATTTAAGAGGTAGTATCGGAACTATAGAACAGTGAGGATTTAATTAGTGATGTATGAGTCTTCTACTGGTCGTGCACCAATTCATGTTAGAAGTACAACAGGGGATACTATGGATCGGAATAGAATTTGATTAATATGGTAGAATCGAATTCCTCGGAACTTCTTGTTGGCTGTACATGGGAGAATTTGCGATTACACAAGATATAAAGGACTAACGGTTGCCGGAAGTGATACATTTTTGTTATAGTTAAAATAAGTTATTCGTTCTTCTTACTCCCGCATCCTTTCCAATTTAATGGGTCATCCCTTGGTGTTGATTTGGCGTAGTTTTGCGGCCAGATGCCCGCTCTGACGCCACCCATGCTGAGGGATGTATTCATTATATTTTGTGTGATGTATGTATAAATGAAGGGGTGTGTATTCAGACGACCACAAGCACCTTGTCCCTATGCTAGAGGAATTAACCAGACACGGCTAAAATCCCCGACTCGGCCACTAATCAAACCGGGACCTTCGAAGTCGAAGACCGACCAGAAACAGGAGAAAATAATCATTTAATATTTTAAAATGCAAAATTATTAATAGTCCTGTATATTGCTTTCGAAATTGCCAGATTGTAATGGGGACAAAAATAAACTTAGAAAAAATAACTTTATCGAACTCGTTCAGTGAGCAGTTGACTGTCTAGCTTAAAATCTCGTCCTACCCGCATTGGACCGGCTGCACATCAATGGGACGTGAAACAGAATCTATATAATAATGGATTATTAGTAATTGCAATCTGGACACCTGCGCAAGCCTTTTACCCCTCGCGTTATTGCTACGAAACTAATGTGTTCGTGAAATAGGCCCTGTTCTTTCTTGTTTCGTTTCCGTTCAAAGGTGACTCTCTGGGATGTAGCGTTCGATGTCTCACAAAGCCATTCCCGTACCAACGAACAAGTGCAGACTTCATTACTACGCCAGGCTGAGGGGCTCAGACCGTAGATCGCTGACTGGTTCCATCGCGGCTCAGTTAGGTGGTATTTGAAGGTGCTGTAATTTGTCAGGTTGGACAAAATTCCGACACCTCGCCGTCTCCGAAAACCGTAAACTTAGTTAATGGGTCGAAAAGCCAATAACATGACGGTACGTATTGTTGAGAATTTACCTTTCACGACTGCGTCGTGCTTGATATAAACTTTGAGCGTGCAGTACTAGATGTGTTTGTCTGGTACAGTGTACAACGAAATCCCTGGGCAACACTTCGGGAATGGATCTCTCATCAGTTTTGAAGACTGCTGACCCACCTACAAATATTCCCAAATTACGCGAGAAAATAACGCCAATTTTTGTGTCTTTATAGCGACCTTTTTTTCATTATGTTCAATAATCTTCAGAGATTTTATGAAAAATGTGTGGCACGTGACGGTGCTCATTTTTAACACTTACGGTACGACAGGCAACCGATCTCGCTACTGCGATTAGCGACGAGAACTTCAGCGGAAGAACCATTATGCTGCTGCTTTGAAATAGTTAAATGCTGTCTACTTTCCTAAAGGCAGTGCTGCTTTTTTTAGCTACACCTGAGGATGTTTTCTTATTGATATAATAGTAATTTCGGTGTTGTGTAAACCAAACGCTGCCACCACGGCCACCGCCATGAGTATCATCAGGTATTAAATCCAAAGACTGGTCTGTTGTCACGAAGTGATTCGATATCTCATGATCACTGCTGGCTCTTCACTGCTACACATAGTGGCTTGCACGATATGTAAGACCTATCGAAGGAATGATATCCTTTGTCTTCCTCGAGGTCGTTAGCTGTTAGTAGCCTATAAGCTAGAGCCCTGCGCGGATGCGGATATCCGCGAAATTGTCTTGGCGGTTGCAAAGTGTATGACAGTACGGATAATTTTGTTGATAATTTCTGAATAATGAAGTTTATTAATTTTCACTCAGGTATACTCTTAGTTTTGCTCGTGGTTAAGTGACCCATGGCAGTGGTATGGGAGAATGGTGATACGTAAAGAGCCTTGAGACCACAAAGCCTTGAATCTGAATGTAACCTAATTGGCTCCTGCCCGCAATTACTGGAAGGAACAAAGATGAATACGTCGGTATTTGTCGCAAGAGAAAATCCATCACAAACCTGTGACTCTAGGGAGTCCCATTGTTTTATGTTAACAGATCTATCTTTTTTTTTTTTTCAATACCTTGGGCGTAATATACTGTAAAACATTTACAGTATCCGTGGATAACAATTCGCGGATACGGGTGCGGATGAAGGAAATGCGGATAATATTTTGTATATCCGCGTAGGGCTCCACCTATAGCCCTCAGCAGTAGTTGTTATAAATATAACGCACATATTCAAACCGCCTGGTGGCCCTGATCGTTACGTCTTCAGTCGTTAAGTCTTCATGCTTCGACGCCGTTGTTAGCTCGAATTCACTTTCTCCGGAATGCAAGCTACTGTAGCTCTCTCAGCCCCGCGGTGTAAGGGTAGCGTGACTACATCTTAACCGGCAAGGTCGGGGAGTTTTACTTGGATCTGAGGGCCGGTTCGAGGTCCACTCATCGTAAGCGTTTACAGCTGAAGACCTTCCCGGAATAAGTAAGGATTTAACCAACAAATCTAATTTTTCAGCAGAGAGGAAAGTTATTAATGGGATTGCATACATACATACATACATTATCATTATAGACTGTTATGCCTTTCAGCGTTCAGTCTGCAAGCCTCTGTGAGTTTACTAAACGTCGCCACAAACCTCGATTTGCAACTAGTGTTGTGGCCTCATTTAGTTCTGTACCTCTTATCTTTAAATCGTTAGAAACCGAGTCTAACCATCGTCGTCTTGGTCTACCTCTACTTCTCTTACCCTCCATAGCAGAGTTCATTATTCTCCTAGGTAACCTATCCTCCTCCATTCGCCTCACATGACCCCACCACCGAAGCCGGTTTATGCGTACAGCTTCATCCATCGAGTTCATTCCTAAATTAGCCTTTATCTCCTCGTTCCGAGTACCCTCCTGCCATTGTTCCCATCTGTTTGTACCAGCACTCATTCTTGCTACTTTCATGTCTGTTACTTCTAACTTATGAATAAGATATCCTGAGTCCACCCAGCTTCCGCTCCCGTAAAGCAAAGTTGGTCTGAAAACAGACCGATGTAAAGATAGTTTCGTCTGGGAGCTCACTTCCTTCTTACAGAATACTGTTGATCGCAACTGCGAGCTCACTGCATTAGCTTTACGATACCTTGATTCAATCTCACTTACTATATTACCATCCTGGGAGAACACACAGCCTAAATACTTGAAATGATCGACCTGTTCTAGCTTTGTATCACCAATCTGACATTCAGTTCTGTTGAATTTCTTACCTACGTACATCAATTTAGTCTTCGAGAGGCTAATTTTCATACCATACTCATTGCACCTATTTTCAAGTTCCACGATATTAGACTGTAGGCTTTCGGCACAATCTGCCATTAAGACCAAGTCGTCAGCAGACTGCTTACTACATTTCCACCTAACTGAATCCCTCCCTGCCATTTTATACATTTCAGCAGATGATCCATGTAAACTATAAACAGCAAAGGTGAAAGATTACAGCCTTGTCTAACCCCTGTAAGTACCCTGAACCAAGAACTCATTCTACCATCAATTCTCACTGAAGCCCAATTGTCAACATAAATGCCTTTGATTGCTTTTAATAATCTGCCTTTAATTCCATAGTCCCCCAGTATGGCGAACATCTTTTCCCTCGGTACCCTGTCATATGCTTTCTCTAGATCTACGAAACATAAACACAACTGCCTATTCCTGTCGTAGCATTTTTCAATTACCTGGCGCATACTGAAAATCGGATCCTGACAGCCTCTCTGTGGTCTGAAACCACACTGGTTTTCATCCAGCTTCCTCTCAACGACTGATCGCACCCTCCCTTCCAAGATGCCAGTGAATACTTTGCCTGGTATACTAATCAGTGAGATACCTCGATAGTTGTTGCAATCCTTCCTGTTCTCTTGCTTATAGATATGTGCAATTACTGCTTTTGCCCAATCTGAAGGTACCTTACCAACACTCCATGCTAATTTTACTACTCTGTGAAGCCATTTCATCCCTGCCTTCCCACTGTACTTCACCATTTCAGGTCTAATTTCATCTATTCCTGCTGCCTTATGACAATGGAGTTTATTTACTATCCTTTCCACTTCCTCAAGCATAATTTCACCAACATCATTTTCCTCCTCCCCATGAGCTTGGCTGTTCACAACACCACCAGGATTGCATATTATTATTATTATTATTATTATTATTATTATTATTATTATTAACAAATACATAGCAATTGGGAAATATCCCGGCGGCAATGATCACTTGCAGTAGTGTGATGATGATGATGATGATGATGATGATGCTGATGATGATGATGGTGATGATGATGATAAAGTGAAGTTAAAACGTAATTACCCAACAACAACAAGAGTACACAAGCAGTTCCATGTAAATAAAATATTACAAGGAAATATTAGTAGTTTAACATTCTAAATCCAGCATCATATACGAATACACACTTACCTTAAGTCATTCAAAATCTTACACCTGTATTCCACGACGTGACTGTAAAACTCCTTAAAATGTCAATAAAGTAAAGGACAGGAAATCTAACAGATAACCATATAACCTGCTTGCTAGTGATAAAAAGCAATAATATAAAATTTACAAAATCTTAAAATCGGGAAGCTGAAAACCACACTCTCCGAGACCCCTTAAGAATCCATAAAACTGCAGTGCACGCCCGTAGTCTGTCACGAGTGAAAACAGAAAGTGTCAGCTTCCAAGTCGGCTTTAAAAGGTTACAGGAGTTTCCCCATTTTATGTCGCATGCTAAATTATATTCTGTTTCGTGAGGTGAGCTGTATTTATTTTATATTTACCCCTGAAGAGTTATCATCAATTTAGCAAAATACAATGTTATTGTAATTGATAAATGCTTTTGAAAATGCGTAAAATTAAAGCTATTTAAAATATATACTACTTTATGGTTGTGAGAGCTGGAGTAGTGGAAAAAGATTCATTGGAAACATCTGAAATGTGGATTTGGAGGAAAATGACGAGGACATGCTAGACTGGAAAAAAGACCAATCGAGACGTTCTAAAGGAAATAAATAAATAACGGAGACTGATAATAATAATAATAATAATAATTATTATTATTATTATTATTTCGTGTGGCTATTTCTAGCCGGGTGCAGTCCTTGTAGGCCGATGAGGGTGGGCGGCATCTGCCATGTGTAGGTAAGCGCGTGTTATTGTGGTGGAGGGTAGTATATGTGTGGTGTGTGAGTTGCAAGCATGTTGGGGACAGCACAAACACCCAGCCCCCGAGCCATTGGAATTAACCAATGAAGATTAAAATCCCCGACCCGGCCGGGAATCGAACCCGGGACCCTCTGAACCGAAGGCCAGTACACTGACCATTCAGCCAACAAGTCGGACACGGTGACTGATAAAGGATATGGAAAGAAGGAAGATGAAACTTGTGGGTCATATCCTGAGCCATAATGACTTCTTAGTAAACGTCTTTGAAGGAAAAATATTAGGAAAGAAAGGAAGAGGAAGACCAAGACCAAGGAAGACATACTTCAAGGATATGAGAAACTTGATGGGATGTAAAAACTACAAAGAAGTGAAGAGAACAGTAGGATTGAGAGGAGAATGGTTGCAGCGACAAGGCTTAGCCTTTGGTGTGTGATGATGACCAAAATACATTTTTCTAACCTACTTTTTCACATTTGACAATCTATTTTAGGCACCTAAAATAAAAAATAGCACCAAAAACCCGAGGTCTAATAATCATCATATTTGTTTTCCCTAGTAGTAGCAGCAATAAAAGTTCAGGACCTTTGTAGGAAATAAACAATTCACAGGGAAGGGATCCTTTTTCAAAGCAAAAATTCAGAACAAGCCCGCTTTTTCAGGATTTATAGCAACCATAGTCACAGTTCCATCTGACAGATTTCACCCTTGTTTGCTTATTTGCATGCCGAATATGTTGAGTTTTTTTTTTTTTTAATCCTGGGGTTCCCCATGATTATTAGCAGTTTGTATCCTAAAAAGAGACGAACAGTAATGGTTAATTGGCTCATTTGTCACTTGTTAATAGCTGGTAATATGGCTTGCTGCCGTCATGACTCTGTTTTATATGGGCTGCTATTAGTATTCGCAATATAATCCTTTATTTCAGAATAAGTTCCTATTTTTTCCTTGAGTGCTGCTCATGATAAATGCTAATCTGGCACGCCTAGTTTAACGACTCGTAATTATGTTTGTCAATATTCATTGTACGTTTTATTAGCTGGTAGCGAGTTCAATTAATCAAAGGAAGGAAGCTGGTGGCGAGGTTCGTTATCTGTTTCCTTTAGCGCTGTCATTGTTGGGGTTGGAGCTCCGCGCACGATTGTCTACTCGTCAACACAATTACTGGGGCTCTGGCTGTTGTCCGTCTGACCCTTTTTGTATGGTACGAGAAAACTTCCGTGCTCTGGATGAAATCAGTTCTTACCTGCCTATCTCCTCTTACCAGGTTTCAAGCAAGAAAGGCGAAATTTGACTAGAAGAAGAGATAGGATACATCTTAAGACACGCAGGACTTATCCAGTTGCACTTCGTTCAGTAGTGGCCAGTGGTCTCGTAGGTCTCGGGAGGGCACAGTACTTTTCCCACAACTCTTTCATTGCTACTGACCAGTGCCACCGCACTCATTCAAGTCTTCCGCGCGGAAACAAACTAATTCATTGCTGCAACCCTCACAAAACGCGGGGTGCAAGCCAGAGGCCCAATTTGAATCAAAATTACTTAGTTTATTATTTTTCTTCTTAAAATATAAATAATACGTGAAACAAGGTCATAAAGTATTTAATTTTATTGGGTGCGACTGGCACATGCTCGTATAGGGGTATGCGAGGACATATTTACTGGTACACTGCCGACACCCTTTCACCCCCAGAAATCGTCCATCAGCGCGTCCCCCCTTATATCTCAATCCCCTCATCCATACTATATCCTCGGACAGAAGCTTCGGAGTTTGCGCCTTATCTTCAACCTGCAAACATTTACCAGTGAACTGCGCGCTGAAAGTCAGTCACTTAAGTTTGATATTGCCGAACAGTCTTCCTTATTGATGAGAATAAAATGTAATTTTCTTGGCATTATTAGAGTCCAATATTTGACTTCAAATGTCGAGAGAAAATAAAAACCTTTTCGTTTTCTAGGGGGGATATCGTCCGGGAGTCCTTAAGGGCCGGCCGCTGCTGCATTGCTGTAAGAATTAGAAAGACGTTTTTGAAGACTTTCGTCTGGAGCATAGCGTGGCATTGTATGCAAGTGAAACATGGACGATAACTGTGGTGTGCTGAAGGTGAGATGGATAGATCGAATTACGAATGAAGATGCAGTGAATCGAATTGGTGAGAAGAGAACGATTTGGCGAAATTTGACTAGAAGAAGAGATAGGACACATCTTAAGACACGCAGGACTTGTCCAGTTGGTTTTGAGGGAAGTGTAGGTGGTAAACGCCAAGGGCAGACCAAGATATGACAGATTAGAGTGCGGGATGTAGTAATAACGTAGAAATGAAAAGGTTAGGACAGAATAGCGTGGGATGTAGAGCCGCATCAAACCAGTCTGTGCTCTGATGACCCAAATAACAACATATTTGTATTCCAAACTAGCGGTACCCGAGTGCTTCGGTACACGTACAAATCGATACGAGTTTTAAGAAAAGAAGTTCAGGGTTAAATACATATTACCAATGTAATAGACCGTTATATAATATTAATAAACAGCTGAACTTCGTAAGATATATAAATATATTATAGTTCCGTTTCTAAGAGTTTCGACTTGACAGTTAACCGACAGTTAACCGGAAGTCAGACATTGGTGCCAAATTGATAAGAGTACAAACAGCTGATTCACAACACAAACGGAAATGTATATAGTAGAATATAAGTCCAGAATCAATTATTCTTTGTCGAAAAATGCATAACTCACATAAGATGAACAATAACACATTCATGATAAGGCTATAAGATAAAAAAGATCAATGCTCCAACAGATAAAACGCGAGAAAATGAAATGAAATCTCTACTCACAATCTAGAAGATATTGCCTTGCTGATAGATTCAGTTTCTCTTTAGGAAGGAAAAAAGCTCCTACAAGGGGAATATACCACTCATTTCTGAGTTACTATCGGCCTTGTCATTGTCTGTTGAGGTTTCACTCTCTTGGCTATTTCATCCCCCACACTAAAGCTTTTTGTTTCACCAGGTCCACGAGCTCCCTCCCCCCCCCCCTCTTTTTTTATGTTATCGCGAACCGAAATATTCTACTCCTTCAACCGCTCAATTAAATCATTATTTCTAGCCGCCAGTGTTGGTGCTTTGTCAAGAATGACCGAGTGAACTGACCAAGACCGCAGAAAAAACTGAGTACAGTACAATACACAGTTGATAGCAGGTGTTTATAGAAAACAGAACGGCAACACTGGTAACCGGACCTAGAGCCTAACGCGCTCTGTCTGAGCGATTGGCTGTTCATTAATTCACTTCGCCTCCGCCAAAAGACAGCGCTCAAATGTCAAGTCGAAACTCATAAGAACTAAACTATAACTGTGTGTGCAGTCCGACAGCAGCGTTATTATGGTGTCTGTAGTAGTCTGTTATAGCACAAAAGGTTACTTTAAATAAGTTACTAGATTAGCATTTTCCACGGATAAAATTGGAAAATCTAGGAGTGATGCTCTAATGCAATGGTATTCAAAGTGTGGTACGCGAACCACTAACGGTACGCAAATTTATCGTGGTACGCAAATTTATCGTAGCTTCTGTTTTCCGTGCACAGTTCAGAAAAGAGTTTAGCATTCTCATTTCCAATAAATCTGTTTTATTTTAGTGTTTTTTCTACCGCTATTGACGTCAGAAAAGTTGGATGGCGCAGCCACGCGGTAGAATGTTGAAACTGCAACATAGTGACTGGTGAGGTTTATTTACATGGCGAAGCATTGACGTCGTGATGGAAACAGAAAGAAAATGGTCAAATTTGAGGAGGTACTACTCTGTATACGGTTGCAAATCGTAAAAAACGGATGCGAAATCTCTTCACTACTTTCCTGTACAAAAAGTTCAGAGAGAAAGATGGGCTTCCGCGCTGTCAATTGGAAAACGCGTTACGCGATACATGACAGTGTGCAGTCTGCATTCTCGTGAAGACGACTTCTTTCCACAGCGTAGGTACCGGTACTGTTTATTGTACTCATTGATAGTTATTGTCTCTAATTTGTATTCACAAAGATTTAGCTACATCAAAAATACTGATAAACTTGTAGCCTAATACTTCTGTGCCGCACATAGATGTAATCCGCTCTTTGTAAACTTCTTCATATGTGTAACAGCAGACAGTAAATTAACTATCTACATGTGAGTAATATCTTGAACTGGTAGTAATTAAGCACTGCATTTAAATTGCCTATAAAAAACTTCTATCAATGAAAGAAAATATGTATATTTTGCCATCATAAATGAGCTCTTTTTGCTATTTGTTTTACGTCACACCAACACAGATAGGTCGTATGGCGACGATGGGACAGGAAAGGTCTAGGAATGGGAAGGAAGCGGCCGTGACCTTAATTAAGGTACAGCCCCAGCATTTGGGAAACCACGGAAAACCATCTTCAGGGCTGCCGACAGTGGGGGTTCGAACCCACTATCTCCCGGATGCGTGCTCACAGCTGCACGCTCCTAACCGCACGGCCAACTCGTCCGGTCATCATATATTAGAAGCCATAACCTAATTATTTGGTAGAATTGGACAAACCAAGTATTCTTCAACCCCACACAGCTGTGACTGTAGAGGTTATAGTACTCTTAAATTATAATTTTCAAACTTTGCTCTGCATATTCTGTAGGTAGTTATAATTTTTATACTTATTATTGTCGGTTCTAAGTTCTAACTTTTGTGCTGATGGTAAAAATGGAAGAATATTAAGATAGGATGTGGGCTGTGCCAACACAAGCCTGTATATAGCCTAGGATTTATTTGCTTTACAACATTTACTTAGTAGAATTATTATTTTATTTCTTCCCCAAGATTACAGTTTACAAGACAGGTAACTCCCCCGTCACCTGGCTAACGCTTTGGCATGTCTTTTGAACACTTAATAAATCCTACAGACGCACACCCGATCACTGTCGTGTTTACTTCCCGTCACTATCTCGCCGCCATATTGGAAACAGCTGACCGTAAGCTCCTCCCCCGTTTCGGACGTCATTACAGAAACCCTTCTCCGAAATATTCATTCTAGAATATGTCAGTTTGTACCTTCCATTGACTAGTTACATACAAATTCTTACTTTTGCGGCATTGTTATTTTTTAAATTTTTGTTCCGAAATCCACTCATTCATTTCATTTTTTGTCAGTAGCAGTGTATATTGTACAGTAGTAATTGTTGCATTAATAATTATTCTCGTACGTATATAGTTTGTTAGTCAATGAAAACCTTGTAATTCAACTCACGAGAAAACCACTTTTACCCATCTGTCTTTGAAGGCTTGCCGCGTTGCCTGAGAAAGGAACAGAAGACTCCAATGGTCGAGTAATTGGGCTATCATTAAACAATGAAAATGCCACGAACAATTCTCCGGCCATTACTGACCGCTCAGTTTTGGGCTTATTCTGTAAACTTTACTGCGAAGTTGCCTTTGCCCAGTGATGATATACATACATTATTGTTACTGTTCTAAGAGAAAGTACAACTAGGCAACCATCCTCTATATAACACTAATCAGAGAGGAAAAATTGTAAGAGATAAGACACTTCGAAACATGAAGGTATCGGCCAAAGAAAGACAACGGCCACGAAGGGCATGAAAATGAAAGACTCCCTAGCCCTCGCAAACCTAATAGCGTCGGGGTCGGAAAAGAACAAGAGTTGACGAAGAGGTCGGATACGATAGATGAAAGTGAGAAGCCTGGAACAAGCAAGTGGAAGCAATGTCAGGACTCAGCTAAGGGCCCGTTATCGCCAACCCACGCTCCAAAATTCATAGCCCTTGGGCCCCCTTCTACTCGCCTCTTACGACAGGCAGGGGTTACCGTGGGTGTTATTCTACCGCCCCCACCCACCGGGGGATATCATAACAGAGTAATGTAGCGTCTTAGCTGCTTGCCTGTTGTCCAGACGACCGTAGTTTGATTCCAGCTGTTGCTGGGGTGGGATTTTCAGTTGAAAACCCCGTGGTGTCAGGAAGGTTACGCGACCTTAAATCTCCGACCACAGCTCTTTCACACCTCAGTGTGTGCAGGGACCCTGAGCAATCTGGATAAGCTGGGGAAGATGATGATGACGATGATAGTATTATTTGACATCCATCAACAACAATTTATTTCTGGTATAATCGCAGTATACTCATATTTCGGGGGTACGAAGGTAAGACAGTTGGATTTTGGGTGTACGCCAATCAAAATGTTTGAATACCACTGCTCTAAGGAATGGATCCACTAAACGTTATTCTCCTAATCTTGTTATGGAGCTTGCCTATGGGAATGTGGGTTCCCAAAAGGTATTGACATAAATTTGTCCTATGGCTGGGGCTCGTCCGAAAATTTGTGTAACGCGACAAAATAATTGTGTGACGGGAGTGTAACCATAGCAACCGTGATGTAAGCTATGGACGGATGGTCAGACAGTTTTACCTAGCAACCGTGCAGGCTATGTCGTATGGCTTGTTGCCATCTGAAATTAGCAGCCGTTGATTGATTTATGATCGTTTCATTTTTGCAGTTGGAAAAGTCGTTTCTTTTTTTCTTGTATATCTTTTCACCGTGGAGAAGAGCAGTGCATAGAGCACGTCATTCATTGTAAATACTTGTTCTGTATTTAAATGTACGGCACCGCTGTAATTTCGTTCCGCCTAATTTGATGTTCATAAACCGATACAGTGAGCTGTTGCAACGTCACGCAAGTCACTGTAGCAAATGCTTTTTATTTCCTCTTTCATGTACATTAATTGAAATCATAACTGTGATGGAATGATAATGAAATTACCACACTGTCTATTATCACGCTCGAGAGGAACCGAGTGTTTTGATTTGTTGTTCTGTATAGTTGTCTCTTTGTTCAACAGAACTCTGAACTATAATTCTCTTTTATAGTTATAGTCTGTCCTCTCTGTTTGCAGAGGACGGTGTAATGTTCGCACATGAGTTAACCTGCAGTAGCTAAACTTGTTTTTTGTATTTTGTCTGAAGATGTTAGCTTGTGTACTGATCACACAATTACAGGAGTTTACCTACAGTAACTGAACTTTTCTTCCTATTTTATGCTAAGAATGTTTGGATCGTGTGCGCTTGCCACCTCTTTAGCCTGTCTGTAGGGGCATCAGTCTGAAGACTGTTTGGATTTTTAAATAGCACCGCCAAAGGATGTGCTGTTGGAGGGAAACCACAAGAACCGACGGCTCTGCCAAATTGAGGCATACTCGGCAAGATGAGGCCTTAGGTAATTTGCCATTGCTTTCCTGACTGGGCTAGAAAGTGCTACCAGCCCTATGAGTACCAGCTTCCATAAATCTTACGAGGGGAACTCGCCAAGTGTAACACCCCAATTTCCCAGAAACTTTGCTTAGCGAAAGAGGGGCTGAAATAAGCGAACGCATGTTTCGTCTTATCCGCAGACACTCAACTGTTTCCGAGAAAATGACCGTTGAAGTTTCCGACGAGCTTTCCGTGCCTTTTAGAGCGGAACAAGTTCAACTGGCACAGCCGTGACTTTACACTTTCGCGCCCCATGTTCAAATCCCGATGATTTTTCTTTTGGTTTTATTAAACTACTTATGTCCATTGACGATTACTACACGAATGTTTCTTATCAAGTTACTGGATACAAGGGCGTTATGTTGATTGTAAAATACAACTGGGTTTCATAGTAAGTGTTTATGTATTTATTATATACATATGGTATATTTCTGAGATTGCCATGTTTTGTAAGTTCATTCTTATATTAACGCTTCAGGGAGATATGATGCATTCTGTTGGATGATAACGAACGTAGAAACGATCAAAACATAAACGTTTCGCACACCGCGAGCATCGCGTGAAGGCAGGTTTGCCACATTTATATTTCTGGGTGGGAATGTCACTCAGGAAAAAAACATGTCTTTAACATCACTAAAGATTTCACGTGTTAATAAATTTGCGACAAACCACGCGTAACGGATATTTTTTTCCAAAACTGGCGCTTGCAGTTGATTGTGAATCAATGCGTGGAATTTTATTGCGTCGCGTGTAGTCGTGATATCCCTTTGCTGTCCGGCTCCATGGTTATATGGTTAGCGTGCTGGCCTTTGATCACAGGGTTCCCGGGTTCGATTCCCGGCGGGGTCAGGAATTTTAACCATAATTGGTTCATTCCTCTGGCACGGGGCTGAGTGTATGTGTCGTCTTCATCATTTGATCCTCATCACGACGCGGGGGTCGCCTACGTGCGTCAAATCAAAAGCCCTGCAACTGGCGAGGCGAACATGTCCTCGGACACTCCCGGCGCTAAGCCATACGCCATTTCATTTCATTTTTATCCCTTTGCTATGCAATGAGTGTAAAACAATTGATGTTTTAAAATTAATTTTGCATACAGAACATTAACAGACGGAAAAGGACAACAATATTTTAAAATACATTGAAGAAAATCATTCGGGTAGTAACCGTGAATGGGTAAAAGTAAATTAATGAAAGAAAAATCATCTAGATTTGAACGCGGGGCGTAAACATGTGAGGTCGCGGCGAAAGCCACTGCGGCACAGCGTGCATTGAATTTGCTACACAGTAATAGGTACGTAATCACGTCGGGAACTTCGACCGTCATTTTCTCGGATACGGCCGAGTGTCTACGGATAAGCCGAAATATGCTTCAGCAACTTCCATGTTGTGAAGACTGGGACTGAGTGAGTTTGTCGTGCATCGGGCGAGTTAGCCGTGCGGTTAGGGGAGCGCAGCTCTGAGCTTGAATCCGGGAGATAGTGGGTTCGAACCCCACTGTCGGCAGCCCTAAAGATGGTTTTTCGTTGTCTCCCATTTTCACACCAGGCAAATACTGGGGCTGTATCTTAATGAAGGCCACGGCCGCTTCCTTCCCACTTCTAGACCTTTCCTCTCCCAACGTCGCCATAAAAACTATCTTTGTCGCGCAGTTGAGGTCTCGTAGCTGTGATCTTGCATTCGGGGGATGGTGGGTTCGAATCCCACTGTCGGCAGCCCTGAAAATGGTTTTCCATATTCACACCAGGCAAATGTTGGGGCTGTACCTTAATGCCATGGCCGCTTCCTTCCCAACCTTCAGTGTGTTAGTGCAACATTAAATCACTAGGGAAAGAAACAACAACACTGGGACTTTTTTGGGAGCTACATATTGCTCTGGCTTCTGCCCAGAGACAGATGCAGAAGTATTGCATCAAGAAATGGCACCAGACGGGGTATCTGTAGTAGCTGTACTTTAGTTCTCTCGCTGTTTTATGTGGAGATTGCACTGAGGTGGTGTGTTGGCAACTCAGTTACCAGAGTTTATCTGCAGTAACTGATTATACGTATGTTCACCTCCATTCTGTTTGTAGTAGTATGAAAGTATGTAGATAATTAATTTGAGATTGTAAGCCTGCCTACTTGTAACTATTGGCACGGTGGATCCCCCCCCCCCCCCAAAAAAAAAAAACTATGTATAACAGTCAGCGCCTACCGAAAACACCAAACATGATCAAAATCGTATCATGCAGTTATCAGAGATAATCTCTAATAACTGAACTCATGTTCACCCTATTGTATTGTCTCAAGAATGTAGGTTGATCTCACAGTTGCAGGAGTTTACTTGCAGTCGTTAGAACACACGTATCGAGAATAAGAGGAATTTTTAAAAATATTGTTAAATTGACGATATTATTATTTCATACGCTTATATTTAGCTTCATACTATCCCGAGGTGTTCAATTCACATGAGAGTTAGGATCCTGTATACATATCTCTACAGTATTTTAAAATGTTAGCCTCAAAGCTCTTGCAGTAAACAAATAACAATTTATCCTTATTTTGCGACTAAACTCTGAACCATTCATCAGAAAGGATTATAAATAAAATGCTACGTTTCTTACCATTTGAGGTGAGTCTATAGTATGATTTCATAGTTTCCAAGTTATCTTCCCTTGTGTTTGTTACTTGTTGCGGTTCTCAGTCATACTTAGTTTTAGAAAGTAATGGTTAATGATTACCATCTTAACATTTTTCCGTTTACTTCAAGACCTGGATGGCCTTCGCCGTTAATCATTTTCTTCAGTTGTTCTTTCTTCTTATCTCGCACGAGAGATTCTAGTCTCGACCCATTATTACCGAGATTTACACAGTGTTACTGAGAGTCTTGAACAAGTTGGCTATACGGTACCGGTCTTACCATACATTCCAAATTTGGTGGGTTCGAACCCCACCCCCTGAACTTTTTATTTTTTTCATTCTTCTTACTAGGCAAATACTGAACTGTACCTTAAGTGCACGGATGCTACCTTTCCTGTCCTAGCCTTTTCCCATCCCATCGTCGCCGAATATCTAAAAGAACGCGTTACTGCGACGTTGAACGCAACAGAAATAAATACTATACACGAAAGTATTTGGGGTAGTATAATGCCCAATCACTGGGTAAAGTAACTCTGAAAGCCGCGACCTGTATTGGGTGGAGATGATTGGCAACGAAGATGATAAATCAGTGTCCTCGTCCCGAGGTTGTGCAGCTTTTTTTTTTTTTTTTGGTACGTCCCCGGCAATCGAACCCGGGCCTCCGAGGACGGTAACCAATAGCGCTAAACATTACACTATCTAGGTGGCCATTTCAAATTTTTAAAACTCTGGTAACTATAACTAGTAACTCTTCTGTCATTCAAATCTAAGTGTTCTTGAACTGCGATGCGAAATATCAAATGCCGTTGCTGACGTTAAATACGTCTTAAGGCTGCGGGGTCACCCGAAAAGTTGATGCGAAATAGTGTCATGTAACATAATGTGTGAGGCAGTATTACCTAGCAACAGTACCTTGAGAGCTGCACAGGCCGTGGATCTGTATGTCATGGCCATCCATCAATACTTTACACCACAGCCTGCATGGTTGCTAGGTAACTTCGCGTCACGCACTTCATTGAAAGAGAAATATTTGTGATCATTTGATTTTCCTAAAAGGAAAATTAATCTTTTTATTTATTAAAATCGATTTTCTAGTAAACAGCCACTTCGAAACTATGAAGCGCATATTTACAAAAAGGGGAAAAAAAACTTTGTAAATTGACATTGATGAAAACAACTTACCTTACTTATATTAGGCGAAGCGGCGTGACATGGCATGTGTTCTTCCGACGCCACGCCACAATTATTTATATTTCCTGCTTTTCCTCACGCATTCTTAATTTTTGTCTTCTAGAATACCGTCTTCTTCTTCAGCATTAATAGTCCCACTAGGTGGGGTCGCTGATGCGGATTTTCTTCTTCCACCTCCTCCACAAGTCATGCAGGTTCTCGAATACTGCTCATTCGTAGTTTTCTGGGACACCTACTTCTCCTTTTTCCTGTCGGTAATATTTCCAGCATCTTCCTTCTTACATATTCCGGGGGCTCTTTCTTTTGTCGTGCCCGTACCATCTCAGCCCAGCTGCTCTGTCCTTTTTGGACACATTGAGCCTCCCTCTCACTGTCTCGTTCCTTAGCCTTACATGTGCAGCTGCAAAACTCAGCATCCTTATCTGTTACATCCAGTTTATCTGCCCATTTCCTTGTACTCATGACACTTTTCTCTCCTCTGGTTATAATTTTATATGAATAGGGAGTCCTAAAAACGAGACAGTCAGAAATGTCCAAAAAAATGCAGCCTGGTTTTTCACAATTAAAAGTTTTTTTCTTTGAAAAAAAAAAGAGGTGACAAATGTGCCATTTTCTTTTGTACGACCCCTTTTTTTTTTTTTCTAGTGGTAACATCTTACCAGCATATCGAAGGTTTTCGGCAACGCACGGATAGGAAAGTGGAAAGGAAGTGGCCGTGGCCTTGATTGAGGAGTGTCCGTTCAGAAGGTGCTATTTCCACTTTTTTTTTCTTTTGTATAGTTATTTGTCCACATGCATTGCAGTAGTTGAATACTATCGAATGCCATGAGCAATCCAGATCAGAACGATGCCATTCCTTAAAAGTAGTACCATACCCGATCATGGGTACTATTCATGTGCCTCTTATAATACGTTCCCTTGCGTTTTTCACAACTTTCATAGGGTGAAAATAGAGCCTTTTGAATAGACACTCCTCAATTAAAGTACAGCCCCAGCATTTGCTTGGTTTGAAACTGGGAGACCACGGAAAAATATCTCCAGGGCTGCCGACGGTGAGATTCGAACCCGAATGCAAGCTCGCAGCTACACGACTCTAACCGCACGGCCAACTCGCTCGGTCATGGCTTTTAACGCCGAAAGTGTCCAAGGACATGTTCGGCTCGACTGGTGAGGATCTTTGCATTTGACGCTCATGTACGACCTGCATCTGGGAGTGAGATGATGCAAATAATAAGGTAGAGAGAGAGTGCGTGAGACCCAGTGTCAGCACGTAGCCTACTTCTGTCGAATGACACCAAGGGGCCTGCTCAGACGTAACGTCCCTATCCGACGGACGAATCACCATCAACAGCGTTATATGTCCTCACTCCATATGGACACTGCGGAGAGATTTGGAATTTAATCAAAGTTTTTGGCACGGTATCTAATGATCATAAGTTGTATAACACCACCTCCCCTGCCCTGCCAGCCAACATCCTGTTGGTGTAAATTTCTTCCGCCAACGGGACTTGACCGACAAACCACGGTGTCAGACCGTATACTGTAGATTTGACCAGGTGGATATTTTTTCTTTGGCGATTATAACTTCTTATTAAATGTCATTAAAGCGAGATAAAAATGTATCTTATAAGAGTGTATCGCTTTTTACATCCTCTATTTTTAAAACTTCAAGTTGCTACCAATAGTATCTACATGGAAATCTCGCATGCGTCATTTTTAGGAAAAACTACCATTTTTAGGATTTTCAGTCCAAAATATGATACATAAATTTTATTGTAGGCTACATTTATTTCTATGATCAATTAAATAAATCTACTTGGTATGGAACTTACATTACCTAATTCAAACTTATTTAAAATATATCCCTAATGGCTTCAGAATAAGACTTTGTAATGTTTAAAAGTCTTATTTAGGCCACCTCACCTCGGAAGTCACGATCTTATTATTGTTGTTGTTGTTGTTGTTGTTGTTGTTGAACTGCTGATTACGATGCCCCTTTCGCAGCCTTTTCCCCATCGGTGTGATTTATTCTTCTACTTGCTCGAACTTTCTTCCTTACGCAACTACAGTCTTCCTGCCAGTATTGTTCTAAACTTAGCGCTAGTGCTAGGAGCGTCTGCCAGCTTATTATTCATTATTTAATAATGTAACGCTGGCTGGAGATTCATCCTGTGGCTCGGGACCCATTTTGGACCCCGATCCCGCATTATCCTTGCATGTTTCGATTTTAAATATAATATTCGGATGTTATTTTCGTGCATCATATATCCTTTACAGTTGACAGTAAATCCACATTTCTTTTACTTTCCTGATGCTTTCCTCAATGTGAACGCTTCATCTCCTTACTGCGGTGGAACAATTTAAACCTTCTTGGTGAAGGTAATTATCTGCATCAGGGCTCAGGGCAAATGTACGTGGTTCCGCCTCCTTCATACGTGTATTTTATACCTATCTTCTATGTGTGAACACGGTCTATCGCGCTAAATCTGACTGCTCAGTCTTTTCTTGTTTGTTAAATGACCCTTGTGGCTCTTGCCACAACTTGCACCATATGATATGAACCTGCGTGTAATTGTAATTCCGGGAGAGTGTAGAGTGTTGAATATAAGGAAAGGAACATGAAGGCTTGGGATATTTATCATTTACAATTAAAAACACCTGACCCGGCCGGGAATCGAACCCGGGGCCGCCGGGTGACAGGCGGTCGCGTTGCCCCCTACACCGCGGGGCTATCGCTCTAACGTTCCATGGATTCACACGTATTGTTCCTTTATTCATTTATATGGCGTTTCCTGTATCGTACTGTAACATAATTTGTGTATTATTTAGCGTAAGTAGCAGTTCTCCTCGATAATAAATTCATCTTTTCCTCTTGGGAATGCCAGTCTCATGCGATAACTGTACTCCGTCCTCTTGACATAATCGCTGCTTGTCGGGCTGTTTTCTAATCCTGGGATAAGCGAAGACTAGTGGCTCCATGCCCAAGTGCAATCGCATTTCGAATTGATACTTTTGTTTCTAATTTATTCGCATCCTGTATCCTCCTCGAAGACTGCGTCTATAACGTTTATCAATTTCTCCAAACTTTAGCATGGTACCTGGTGGGCAAAATAAAACTGGCCCGAAAAATATTTGAGACTAACACGGAATTGACCCTTGTTAAAGAACTGCCATCACAGGAAATGCTGGAAACCGTGATTTCGATACACCAATCCGTTGTCACATCGCTGCGCTTGCGCATGTCCCGAGTACGTCCCTGTGTCATTACGTGTGAGTGAGTGAGAGGAGCAGACGTGTTTACTGAACAGTTGAATGCAGCATAAAATTATGCTCACGATAAAACAGCGGGTGTTCATTGTCGAGCCTTATGCGAAACACAATTCGTGGCAAACCTTTGCGGAACTGTTTGCTCAAGAGTTTAAGGCTGGAAGTGCTTTGGCAAAACCTCCAGCAAAGTCTGCAGTGCAAAACTTAGTGACAAAATGGCGCGAAACGAGCTCTGTAGCGAATAAAATCCGTTAACTATCCAAATGGAGTTTGAACACCAGGAATAATTGCTCGAGTGTAGGAACGCCTGGAACAAAGTCCGACGAAATCTCAACGCCCTTCATTTGTGCAAGTGGGAATTAAGAGATCGTCGTGTGGAAAACATTAGCAAAAAGGACCTGCATCTGTTCGCGTGTTGAGTTCTGCCGGTGCTTTCTGAGCGAAGTGGAGTCAGGATTTTGGATCCTCAGTTTTTCATTTTTTCAGATGAGGGCATTTCCAGCATCTTCTGTAATATTTTCCGGGCTACCCCGTGTATTCTGTACTTACATTGATTTCTTTTTCAAATTTCTCCTCGCTTTGTTTTATTGCTAGGCTTCCAGAAACTACAATTGAATGTTGACGAGTGTAGTATTCTGATCTTAGCTTTATTTTTTTTAAATATTTCTATCACCCAGGGTTATTAATTAACTTAATGAACAACTAATCAGCACGTAAGTTTCCACGAGCACTTCTTTTCTCCGAGCGGCTGTTTGTCGCTGTAGTTGAGCAATGGAGAACTTGCAGCTATAGACGAGATTTCATATCACAGTGTATAGGCTAGAACATGACAATCCTTTTAACTGGTTAACTCCCCTGAGGCATTTAATTGTGGAATATGAGTGTGTGATGCACGAGAATGCAGTCTTATGTCTACGTACACAGTGTTCGGGGAAGTTAAACGTAAAGTTAACATCAGATTTGATGTATGATGTTCAGACCTTTCCCTTTGTCGTGATTTATAGAGTTAACATAATAAATTACTGAAATAACGTTGTTTTGTAAATAACTGCTGTGTGCACCCCTAGTAGGTGCGTCTCTTCTGGCCGTGGTCAGGCCAGTCAAGCAGCGACACTGCACGTACTGATAAAAAAAATAACATGCACGGCAGTCTTCAGCGTGTACGTGAGCTGCACAGGCCTGTTGTGGTCGCTTCAAAATGTAGTTAGCGCTACGTCCACAAAACCCACCAGTCTCCTGATCGCCACGACTGTCTTAAAACTTGAGCCCCTACGGGAAATCTTGTACTTGTGGGTTAAATTGTAATTGATTTACGCTGAGATTGAGATGGAAAATTTAGTATGATCGCAGCATTTCTGGAGTTGAATTGAGGAAGGTACGGAAATCCAGTCTATGACCATGGGTGGGTTTTGAACCCACTTATCTTTTAGTTGTATTCATGAGTTTTGGTGCACCATTTTTCAACCCTAAAATATGGATTTATATTCTCCCTGGCAGTGCTAGAATGGAACCAGAGTCAACACTAATCGAAGCTAAGTACGCTAACCTTTCATCAGGCCACCTGTGGCATATACAGAATTGGATACTTCATAAAAACTCACTCTTAGACATGTGTATTAGGCCTACATGGAAATTTAACTTAAAGCTAAGTAGGCTACATGATATTTTGGAAATTGAACAGTATTCTCCTAAAGGTCCGACTCCTTGGCTGAGTGGTTAGCGTTGTGGCCTTCGGTTCAGAACGTCCCGGGTTCGATTCCCGACTTGCTCTTCTTCATATTCATACAACACCACACTACCAACCACCACAGAAACACGCAATAGTGATTGCATCCCTCCGCATAGGGTTGGCGGCAGGGAGGACATCTGGCTGTAAAACAGGGCCATATCCACGTGTGCAACACAGTTCGCACCTGTGACCCCACAAGGGTGGGAAAGGCGGTAGAAGAAGAAGAATCAAAATTGTCTAAAAAATACAAAGGTTTCATAATGTCATAAACACTGGGTCTGAATGGCGGGCTGTGCTCAATGCCTGCAATGTAATATCTTGAAGCTTTAAAGGAGATTGTGGAAGTATGGTATTAAAATTATGATTTCCAAGGATAAAATGATGTCATTTGGGAAGAAAAGAGGATTTAATATTAGGTCGGGAATACCAAGCTGGAACAGTCGTCATTTAAGTCCTTTATGTATTCTTCCAGGATGGTAGTATAGGCAGTGAAATCAAATTAAGATATGGCAAAGCTAATCCGTGTTGTTCAAACAGCATTGCCTGAACCTGTCAAAGAAGCTGAGTATAAGAGAATCTGCTTCGTGAACTAGCGGGGAGCAACTGGGATGCAGATGCAAACACACTCCGCACTGCTTTCCTTTCTCTTGCATTCGCTGCTGGTGAGTACTGTGCTCCTGTGTAGGGAAAACAGCGTGAGCAGCTCAGTTAAGCCATGAGAGTTGCCTGTGGCACAGAGGGGTCCATACCTACACAGTGGCTGCCTGTTCTAACATTGCTCGTCCAGATTCAGGGAGAAAAGCAGCGAAAGCCCAGTTGCTCAAGAAGAACTCACTCTTGCAATACTTCTTACAGGATACACCAGCGACACGGTTAAAATCCTGGAACCCACTCTGGACTGATCTACTTGCAGTTTAAACATTCAGTGTAACAGCAGAATGGATACTGCGATGGGAACCACGTCCACCCGCCAACGCCTTTCTGATCAAAGACCCAATGAAGAAAGGACCAGGTTCCCACTTTCCTCGGCACAAGTGGTCAGAACTCAACAGGATCAGAACAGGCCTCGATAGGTGTCGATATGTGATGAACAATTGGGGATATCGTGAACGTGCTGCGTGCGGATACCGTGCTCAGGAACAGACATTGCTTCATATTCTTGAGAACGGTACAGTCAGTCTTTAAGGATGGATCACAGGCTCTGCCTAAAGTGCACCAAGTGCAGTGGACTGATTGTCGAAGCTGGACATTCTAGTTACAAATTGAGAATTGTGGATGGCGGTAGTTAATACACGGAGGCTTGCAGACTGAACGCTGAAGGACATAACGTTCTATAGTGGAGATTTAGGTATGGCATAAACGCAGGGCCTGGCCGTACTTTTATTTCCTCTCAGAGTTATCTTAAAATTTTATTCCCTTTTTGAAAGGGATCCTATTGACCATTTAGTTTTACTCCTACTCCGAAATAGTTACACGTTGTGACAGAATAGTAATAATAAAATAATAAATTCTTCTTAATGGACTTGTTTCTTGCATATAATAGTGTAATGAAAGAATGCGTGATTGTAATATTCATTCCTTGGTTTCCTAATGTTTAAAGTTCTTACATAATAACAGTAAACGACTTGTTTACCGTATTATGATTCAATGTTTCACACTTTTTTGCATGGTCGTTGTTAGATTCACTTTCTAGCTGCAGTCGCTTAAGTGCGGTCAGTATCCAGTATTCGAGAGATAGTGGGTTCGAGCCCCACTGTCGGCAGCCCTGAAGATGGTTTTCCGTGGTTTCCCATGTTCACACCAGGCAAATGCTGGGGCTGTACCTTAAGGCCACGGCCGCTTCCTTCCCACTTCCAGCCCTTTCCTGTCCCATCGTCGCCATAAGACATATCTGTGTCGGTGCGACGCAAAACCAATAGAAAAAAAATTCACTTTCGTTGTGTCCGCGGTCTACGGAGCTTCTTACTTCCGCCGTTGTGAGGAATATTTTGGGGATGAAAGTGTTAGAGAGGGGCTAGACTAATGGATCTTCGGTGGAGACTCCCCTTGCTATTTATTAAATTAAATTGTGGTGTTTTAACAGGTTTGTCGCACCCTGAGCTGCTAAAAGGCGAGAGAGTTGTTACAGCTGGGACTCCACACCAGGAGAGGTCGATAAGGGAGGGGGGAACTAGAACACCCATATAATTTTCCTACGGAAGTGTTTGGTCATCACTGTTCTTCGAATTCCTGATTTACTGAAGAGAAACCAGTCAGTTCAGTGAAATAAAGAGGGCATGTACTTGTGTAGGGAAGAGCAAAAGAATATGGTATTTTCTTCTTACTTCATGCGATGCATACATACATACTGATGGCGTTGATTGTTTTAAGAAGTGGGGCCGATGACCTTCGATGTTAGGCCCCTTAAAACAACAAGCATCATGTTTCTAAAAGTAGTACAACTGGATAGTCGTCATATTATATTATTTGTTTTGTAAAGAATTCCGGTTTGGCGAATTTAATAACATTTTGGGGAAAAGACTAATAGGAGGATTAAAAAAACTCACGAAAATAGGTTCCTGTGGTTCTACACCGCTTTTCGGGCACTTACCCAAATCTGATTTTTACTGAAATTTGCATAATTTGAGAGCTTGCTGATACAGATATTTCCAGCCCGAATCTGAGGTTTTATCATTACCCTTTCGCGAGATCCCCCACCCCGCCCACATTTGCGGTGGAAAATTGAATCGTACCCGGTTTTCCCTGTTATTCCCGCTGTACGTTTTCTCAAGTAAGAGTATGTTTTCTGTTTACGCGCACCGAAATACACGGGAATTCACTTCAGAACTATTTTTTTAATATCCCAGATTTTCGTAGATTTCCCTACCAGCCTCAAAAAGCAGGGCGTGGTTTAGCCACGAATTTGGCGGTCACTCATACGATTTACACGTTCTTAGTGACAACTCAAAGCTTTGTCCTTCTTTCCGACGACGTGAAATGATCGAAAATCAGTTAAGGCCTAACAAGGAAGTAGGGGTGAAGTGTGAAAGCTTTGCACTGGTTTACTAGCCCTTTCTTAACACTAATAAGATGAAAATATGGAAGAGGTCCGACGGTAGTCTGCAAAAGAAATACAAGAACCACGAAGGGTGTGAAAATGAAAAAAATCTTTAGGTCACGCAAACCTAGTACCGGTGGGTCGGAAAAGGCAATAATAGACCCATAGAGGTCGTTATCGTACTATAATCAGGACATACGGGATCCTCCCCGTCCTCCACAGGAGGCTCGGGTAGTAGAAACACTGACCCTCTGAGCCCTAGTTAGTGGGTTCGATCCTCGTTCAGCCCGGTGGTATTTGCAGCTGCTCATATACGCCAGCCCCGTGTAGGTAGACATAGCTCGTAAAATAACTCCTAGGGGACCAAATTTCGGTTCTTCGGCGTCTCTAAAAAACAGTGAACGTAGATAATATGACGTTACACTCTCATTAATATTACGTACGTAATTAGTATGGAGTAATTTTACTTCAAAAGAGCAGAGTATTCGTTCTGTCGGAAGGTACAGCCTAACAGCTGCGTGCACGGCTCTCGGTTAAAACTAGAGAAGAGGCGCGTATCTAAACAGATTTACTTCAACTTTTAATAGTAGTTGTGTCTAATGTCTTATTATATTCGGTGCATTAGATTATGTTGAGGAAAACGCCATGTGCTAAGTAAATAAGTGTAATTATCGTTAGGTTATGCGTGGGAAACAAAATGCATTACTTTGACACGAGAACTAAATACCCTTTGACTACTACCTGTACTCATAGAAATACTGCAGGCCAACATAAAAGCTTGTTTAGGAATACGGCATAAACAATAAACGACGAACGAACTGCACGATTGTATTATGTGAACATAATATACTCGGCCTGGTACATAGCTGTGGCTTTGCTTGAGCCTTAACTCCACATATCGCCATCTAGTCTTGACAGCAGTCAGCTGCTCTCTGCTCTTTCCGCGCTCACATCATTAGCTCATTGCCCGCCTGTGCTTTACAACGTTCGATCTGAAAGATTACTTGAATTAACTGTGCATCTCCATAATTCTCTGTATGCAACTAGCACTGATGCCTCATCAGTGGATTGATTTTGGAGGTTTTTTTACCTTTTAATGTTATGAGTTGATCCGTTGATTATTTTACACTCATATTCATTCCTCACTATCAGGTTTTGAATTCTGGTCAGGGGATGAATTTTGGAATTTTAAATTATCATTACATTTTGTCTCATTTCGTACCATTAGCTGGCGATGACCTAGATATTAGGCCCATTTAAACAACAATCATCATCATCATCATTTTAACTTATTGAATGGCTTAAAACTTAGACTTTAAATGCTATTAATATAATTTCCCAGATATAAATCTTGATGAAATTTGGTTCAGTGGATCTCGGGTTCGATTATTGGCCCGGTCGTAGTTTTTAACTGCGTCTGGTTAATTCCTGGGATTGGGTCTTTGTGTTTGTCCTGACACGCTCCTCTTCATTCACACGTCATACCACACTACCGACCTAAAAAAACAGCAGTATCAACTACATCCATCCACATAGGGTTGGCGTCAGGAAGGGCATTCAGCCGTAAACAGGGGGCGTGTGTGTGTGTGTGTGTGTGTGTGTGTGTGTGTGTGTGTGTGTGTGTGTGTGTGTGTGTGTGTGTGTGTGTGTGTGTGTGTGTGTGTGTGTGTGTGTGTGTGTGTGTGTGTGTGTGTGTGTGTCACAGTTCGCCCTCTTAACACCTACCAGGGTGTGGTAAAAGCAGTTGAAGAATGTCTTGGAGAACGTGTTGAATGAGCGATTGAAATTAATTCGAAGTGTGTTATGTTTCTTCCCATTTTGTTTTGTCGTTTTAGGACACGCCCCACACAGAACTTGGCGTGAAACATTGTAAGCCTTCATTTGGTCCATTAAACAGCCGCTGTAAATTGTATCGATCGGAAAGACTTGAGCTACACGGGCTGCTAAGTACCTGGCAGCAGAATTAAACAGCTCGTTAATGACGGCGATGACAGGCGATCTTGTTAGCCGCACATCTCCACCGAAATCAAATTGTATTGCCTGCTCTATGATTTACATGTTACCGTTGAGAATAAATTACATTTTTCATATCTATGGAAATGAGAGCTGGTACTCTGTAATAACTCTCTAGAAAGGAGTCGGGAACCTTTCTTCAGGGAAGTGGAGCCACATGGTGGTGTAGAGCTAGCGCTACGTAGCGTATGAATGGCAGACTCTTCTCATTCGCAGACAGTGCGTACAGTGGTGGAGGCGATGACTGTTTTAAGGAGAAGTATTGTACAAGTAATCTGATGAAAATCGCTGTTTATTCTGTGAGGAGTCAATGCAAGAGGGTAATCTATTGAATAACATGTAGACAGACTGATACACTTAAGGGTAGCCTATGTATCACGGTAGTGAATATAAAGTGAAAATAAAAATAGAGAAATAATTCCATACAGTTGAATAAAATATTAAATAAGGAGTGGATTCCATCGGGAGGAACAGCAACATTTTTATGTATTCTAAAAAAATATTTGGCAAAAAGAAAATTACAGAAAACTAGCACTGAGTTAATGAAGGATAGGATACTTGCAGTGGCGTATCCTGGAATCTCCACTGAGGCATGCAACTAGTAACCATGCAGTTAACACAATGGATTAAGTAAATTTCAATTCTACTCACCCTAATTACATGTAGATGAACTCGAGCCAAACAGTTTTACTGTAAGTTTCTGGATTGAACGTGCGTACACAATTCTTGTTTTCTCTTTTTAAATTTACGAGGGTCCGCCTCTGTGGTTTAGTAGTTAATGTATTTAGCTGCCACCCCCGGAGGCCCGGGTTCGCTTCCCGGCTCTGCCACGAAATTTGAAAAGTGGTACGAGGGCTGGAACGGGGTCCACTCAGCCTCGGGAGGTCAATTGAGTAGAGGTGGGTTCGATTCCCACCTCAGCCATCCTCGAAGTGGTTTTCCGTGGTTTCCCACTTCTCCTCCAGGCAAATGCCGGGATGGTACCTAACTTCAGGCCACGGCCGCTTCCTTCCCTCTTCCTTGTCTATCCCTTCCAATCTTCCCATCCCCCGCAAGGCCCCTGTTCAGCATAACAGGTGAGGCAGCCTGGGCGAGGTACTGGTCATCCTCCCCAGTTGTATCCCCCGACCCAGAGTCTGAAGCTCCAGGACACTGCCCTTGAGGCGGTAGATGAGGGATCCCTCGCTGAGTCCGAGGGAAAAGCCAACCCTGGAGGGTAAGCAGATTAAGAAGAAGAAGAAGAAGAAGAAGAAATTTACGAGGGAAGGTAGAGGTCTCGCGGCTTTAACTATTTGCATCTTTTCATCAAACGAACGGCCAGTAAATGACTTTTCAAACTGATTTACAATTATATCCGTTTTAGACTCATCCATCGTTAATACCACATTGCGCAAAATATAATAAAACGACGAATAGCACAGGAACAGCACACACAGAATGAACTCACTAATCAGCAAAACACACAATGAATTAACTCACTAGTTAGCCACAACTCAAGCACTGGAGGTAAGTCACCCCAGTGGCATTGGTCAGTTTCGTCACGTTGGGTTCTCGCTAGGGGGTAATCTGTGTGTCCCGTTCGCTGTAAACATGTCGACTTTCTCCAAGTTGCTAACAGATGGCAGAGGGTAGCACGGATATGGGGTGACAAATTCTGACCAAGTTTCAATTGCAGCGACATCGTTCGGAGGGTTTCAGAACTACGTCTGCCACTGAATGCAATTTTAAGATTGAATGCCTTACGTCGTTAACTCCTCCATTTGCCGTCTCTTTCTTCCGAGAGTGGAGTAGACGCCGAGACTACACCAGCACCACACGTAATCAAGCAACGGAACTAGTACAGTTGCGCGGACCTCTTGAACTTCTGAGAGATGAAATCGTTAATATTTGACCTGAAACAACCTAAAATTGTAAATCAGACAGTTCTTTGTGTTATCATAACGCATGCAATGAATGCTTTGCATTCAAGGAGAATACGCCCCTGGATACTTGCTAGTCCTAGAAACATTGTTTTACATCTAGGACCAAAGGAAAAAAGTAATAATTAGTAGTAAAGGCAATAAACACTATTGGGTTTAAGTATAACTAGCAGTTTCCCGCTGGCTCCGCCCGCAATGTACAAAGTATGGTGTTGTTCGTTACTATCCTCACGGGTGTATTCGTAAAGTTTCGAGTTAATGAAATAAAGCGCATGATCTGCTGTGGTAATAGAATGTAATATTATGTCAACAAAACAGTTGAAAATACATCACACAAAGAAATTGAATTAAACGTTCCTTGGAACAACACTACGTGCCAAACTGTTAAAAAAGTCCATAAAAGATCTTCGTATGGAGACAAGTGTACTCATAACTTTTCTCAGAATCTACGAATTTAAGTAGTTATTACCTCAAAAGAAAGCGCTTGATCCATTGAGTGTTTTTAGACCAAAACGAACTGCATACCTCAATTAGAATGAAATATATGATTGGTTCAATGAGAAAAAATGTTGAAGAAATGAGACGTCGAATTGAATGTGCACTCATAACTTTCCTCAGAATCAACCAATTTGAATAGTTAAGAGCTGAATTTAAAGAGCCTGATCCACTGCGTGTTCTTAGGCCAAAACGAACTCCGTACCTCAATTAGAACCAAAGATATGATTTTTTCAAAGAGACAAAAAATGGAAAAATCAAGTAAGTGTTAAGTGATTTATAGTACCTGATGACAAATCTGTGCATGAATACCTTTCAGTTAAAAAAAAACAAAACATGAAGGAAATCGACCGGATAGAATGGCCGGACTGACTGACTTTAGTTTTCATAAATATTTTTAATATATAGATTTAATGTAATTAAGTAATTAAATCATCTTTATTCGCGGCGAAGTTAGGGCTCATGGCCGTCTCATACACTTAATCACAACATTTAAGAAATTATTTAACAGAAATGTCATTTAAAAATACAAATGTACAACATGACAATATAAATGACGATGATAATATTATAAAACTAACAATAGTAATAATAAAAGGAAATACTGTAAACAAACTATAATTAGAAAATACATTCCTAATCTTCATGAAAATATGCTCATTCACGCACTTATTCACACTTCACTCATCATACAAGTCGGCTGGAAGTATTCATTGTGTGATTTCGGCAGCCTTGTTAAATCTCGTACGAGAACGCAAATCTCTAATGTTAGCAGGGAAGGTATTCCACAGCCTAGCGGTAGTGACTACAAAAGAGCAGTTGTAGCAATAGATAACAATAAAAAAAGTTTCCGAGAAAATCAGATGCATGCCAGAAATAGATTGCAATAAATGAATGCTCTCTACCGCGTTTCAGGCGATCCGATACCAAGGGGATGAAAATATTCTATTCTACTGTACAACAAATCTGTATCCTAGAGAGCTTGAGGCATAGTGAATTGAGGAGGAGTGATGGAGAAAGAGATAGAGGGCTGGTTCCTGCAGAAATACGCACACCCTCAAGTCGGAAAATTCTCGGGTAAAGTCAGAATAACATTCTCTAGTTACTAGGTGAGAGGCTCATTGAAGCATAATTTCATTTGAATAAAGTATGGCACAGGGAATGGTACATTTCTAATCCCGATAATCCTGGTTTGGTCTTGGATCCAGTTGGGCATCCATCTGGTTTCATTAAGTCGAGTAAGAACGCAACATGGTAAATAAAAATGATAATTTCGTGTGTCTATTGCTGGTGTCTCTGGTACAGCCCTTTTAAGACAAATCCTCCCACGAGGATGGGCGGCATCATCCGTGTGTGGAAAAGTGCCTGTTAGTGTGGTGTGAGTTACAGGGATATTCAGGATAGCAGAAATACAGTCCCCAAGCCAATGGAATTAATACAAGATGAAAATCCCTCGACCCGGCTGGAATTAGAACCGGTTCTCCGAGGATTGAAGTCTGAGCCTCAGACCATTCTTCATCCCGCCAAGGATTACCAATCTAGAAAATATTTGAAACAGTGTTGAACGTCTTTTAGCCCAGTGGCGAAAAGGAATTCATCAGAAAGTTGGTCGGCAGGGTAGGAGTGGTGGTGATAATTGGTACAATTTCTAATCACTAGATTTTGTGCCAAAAGCCTGGATTCACTTCCACACCTCTCCGCAGTTTTCATATGGTGTGAGAGCATATGACGCTTGATGGTAATTTGTCCGTCGGATGGCGACATTAAGCCTTAAGAGTGTTATTCGACGGAGTAGGCTATGTGCCGACACCTGCTTTCATCCTCTTCCTACCTCTTTATCGTAATCATCCCACAATCAGGTGTGTATGTCGCCTATGGGCGTCAACTAGGGAATGACCTACATCAGGAGAGCTGAGCATGTCCTCGGGCACTCCCGGGACTAATAACCATACAATAAATAAATACATTCTTAGACTGATTCTGATGGTTCGGTCAGCTTCCGCTTCGAACGCTAGCGCTATGCCACGTCCTGGGAGCCATCTGGTGGCGAATGAACGTACCATTTCCACTTCTATTATAACGTCTAAATTTAAAGAGTCATTGTTTAAGAAGCCTTTCTCGTGGACAGTCGAGATTTCTTGTGATGACGCAGTTCTCTGCGAAACGTAAAGAATTTCACCTTATTTTCTTGATACGGCATAAGCCCAAAAGCCTATACACTATCATGTCTACATTCTTAAAGTTTGTCATTCCGGAAATTCAAAGGGAATTTAAGTTTATTTTTAGCAACTGCTATGAATGTTGAGAGTATTCGTAGTTTGTAAACCGTTAAGTTCACCTCCTGTAACACGTAATTACACACACTGCTAGACAAAAATATTTCCAACTAGGCCTATATACTATTTTCTTAAATTTGAATAATGAACTTTGAAGGTGGGTGGTAAATTACATTCCGTGTTTCGAACGGACATACTGTTTAGTGTAGAAAGTCTGGTTCGTGGTTGAAGATGATCTCGAGTCTGTTTTATGAAGAATAGCCTTATCTTCATGGACTGTAAACTCCTCTCTGCCATTGTAGCTTATCGCGGCAGCCAGAGATATATAGAAGACGAGCGGTACAGATAACTTAAATTATTTGTTTCTTGCGAACGTAACGAAGGTCATAAATTAAGACTCGTGGTTGCTTTAACAGGTACCGGTTCTCCATCTTTTTCTTTTTCACTGCTCACTGAGAATAAATTACCTGATAATTTCTTTCAGTCGTCTCTGTTGTTCTCGACATTGTCTGCCGTGGAGAGTTATTTTTTCTCAAGGATTGGCTAGCATGACCCGAGGCGACCCTGTTTCAGGCAATTCTGTTATTGGCCCAGATTCACTTCTCGCCTCTACTGGAAATATCTCCTCGAGATACGTGGTGTGGCATAATGTTTGAAACATGGATTATAACATTGAATAACATTGAATCGTGCTCCTGTGGAGGAAAATTTGTAAACCGTTGCGTGTTTCACGCAAGCTGCACAACATTTTTGAACAATAGAATATATTTGGTATTAGTTGCCCAGTAGTTGGCTGCACTGCGGACTCCAGTAACATTTGGGAAGAACGATGCGAAAGTGGTATTATTATAGGTCTATGGGGACTACTGCGTTTTGCTCTTAGCTGAAGTTTGTCATTCAGTTTAAGTTTTAAATGTAATTTATAGAGAAAATATAATTATGTACAGATTGTCGAAACGTTTCTTAAGAACATCCGGTAACATGTATACACACTACAAAACAAGTACAGTATATTTTCAGCTATTGACCTGATTTTCTCTATTTTTCTGCCCGTATGAACTTGTAATGATTCAACCAGTCCATATTGAACTCTGAAAATGTGTTCACTTTTGTTTTTAATAAGTGAATTGGGGCTCTTGGCGGCAGATGTGTTTTTACTGTAGATACACTGCACGAAGTGAAGCTGTGTTCTATTCGTTGCGGTAACTCGTATTTCCTGTGAAGTTTTATGTTGAATGAAACGCCATTTCAGCCCTAGTCTGTCCAGGCCGGGCTGAGTGGCTCAGACTGTTGAGGCGCCGGCCTTCTGACCCCAGCTTGGAAGGTTCGATCTTGGCTCAGTCCGGTGGTATTTGAAGGTGCTCACATGCGTCAGCCTCGTGTCGGTAGATTTACTGGCATGTAAAAAGAACTCCTGCGGGACTAAATTCCGGCACCTCGGGGTCTCCGAAAACGGTTCAGACGTAGTTAGTGAGACGTAAAGCAAATAACATTATTCTTTTGTGTTAAAGATACAGTTCGTTGTACAGTCTTCTTGCATTACTTTTTCAAAATGCCATATCATGTATCCCTTTCGTCGGCGATCCTTGTGGCGAATGTTGTGCGAAAATTCTTTGAAATTGCTCACACAATATTGTACCTTGAATGACAGAACCTTACCGGCCAAAATTCTAAGCTGAAATATATCACATCTAGCGGTTTTTGCAGGCGCAGCGACGACATGCTCTCACTCCGTGTGAACACTGAGAAGAGGTTTGGAATCGAACCCAGGCTTTTGGCACGCAGTCTGGTGATCAGAAATTATATAACACTACCTCTCGTACCCGCCTGTCAACATTCCAATTGTGACTTCCGCCAACGGGACTCGAACCAACTAACCACGCTGCGGGACTGTAAAGACTTCAAGCCTGTACTGTTATACCCACCAGGCGGGCTAAGGAGCGACGAGAATCGATGTTTAAACAAGGGTTCAAGAAACATTGAGTGAACGTTTCAATTTCAGGATGCCGTATTCACAATCTTTCGTGACGCGCTATATTCTTCCAGTATGTGATAATCGGTACATTCTTTCCCCTACCCCCATTCAGTTTTGAACTATTTCGATTTAAGTTCACCGTAATACTAAATGTTCGAAATCCGTGTCTGAACTAGGAATCGAATACGGACCAGCTAGGCAGGGCAGTCAGCCAACTCTTATATCGCAACGGGTAATCAAACTTGCTCTGTATTTTCTTTTCGTCTTCTCTTTCTAATAAAATAGAACGCGCCTCCATTTAGGAAGGGCCTGCTGTATTGTAAGCAGTGAATAGGTTCGCAAACCAAAGTGAAACCTCATCGTTTTGAGTTTTTAAAATACTTATTAATGATAATCACGACTGACAAACGAGTAAACTAGACTTATTCTTGCCCTTGGATGTATTCAGTGTCGAGTTGCGATGTTTGCACGAGAGAGCCTCATAATTATACGGACTAGTCTGTTTTTCCAGCATTAAGGAGCAGCTCGTCAAAGCCGTGTGCCAACTAAAACTTCCTGGCTCAATGTGTAGGGTAATTAAAAGGCAAGAAGTTTCGTGTTTGAATATAAGCTGAGCCCAACCCAGGAAGCTGCTGCCGAGGGGTTTCGCCGTATAATTGGTATTGTGAGGACTGCTCATTGTGCCGTCTAGTAGGGAGGGTTGCTATTGTCTTTATTTGTGACTGATTATCACATTTCGACGTGGGATTGCCTAGTTTGAAAACCAAAGGGGATTCATAATACCAGACTCTTTTTTTATTAACACTTCTGTTGAAGTTGAGGTGCTAGGTTGTGTTAGGTCCAGGTGCGATGCTTCGATTGTAGTTCGTAAGAGGATGTGGTTTGGTTGACAAAACTCTGGTCTTTGTCCTCTTGAAACAAGATCCTGGTCGGACACGCTGTCTATTCTACATAGAACAGACTTCTCGTTTACAGCACAATTCTTTTGTATGTACTCTAGTTCACCCGCTCATCGCACGGAGTTTCTTTGTTAATAAAAAGTCATCTGCATAATTGGAAGAAAAGTAATAAAAATCGTCAGTGGTTCTTAGGATGTTCAGAGAAATGCCATGAGGAAGTGCTTATATTTTCTTTTCTTTCGGAGTTTTCTTTAGGGGCCGATGACCTTAGATGTTAGGCCCCTTTAAACAACTAGCATCATCATAATCATCATTATCTTCAAGAGTATGAGTAGCAGGCAGTGACTTTATTTATGTTTCATCCACTGATGAACTGTTTTATCCTACTATTAGTGGTATTAGACTGAAGTTTTACCTATCACTCTAACTATGCTTTTATCTAATATGGGATAATAAATGTTTAATAATTTGTTCAGAAGTTCCGGAGTTCCAAAATTCGCTTATATTGTAAGTCCTCAGAAGAAGAAGAAGATTTTCGTTTTCACGTCCCACTATCTACTTTTCTTGACGGTTTTTGAAGACGCAAAGTTGCTGGGATTGTGTTCCTTTAGGTGCCAATAAATGTAGCGACATGAGGCTGACGTATTTGAGCACCTTCAAATAGCATCGGACTAAGCGAGGATCGAACGTGCCAAGTTGGGGTCGGAGGGGTTGGAACACTTGCACAGAGCCCTTCAGTCTAATAGTTGCCTACTTGGTGACTCAAAAGGAGGATGGTGACATTTGCACGGAGTGACACTTGTACGGAACCTCGATTTTCATTTTTTTTACAAGTTGCTTTACGTCCCACCGACACAGATACGTCTTATGGCGACGGTGGGATGGGGAAGGTCTAGGAGTGGGAAGGAATCGGCCGTGACCTTAATTAAAGTACAGCCCCTGGTGTGAAAATGGGAAACCATGGAAAACCATCTTCAGAGCTGCCGACAGTGGAGCTCGAACCCACTATCTCCCAGATGCAAGCTCACAGCTGCGTGCCGCTAACTGTACGACCAACTCGCCCGGTGATTTTCATACACTACGGTATTAATAGACGCATACAGTAGCCTACTCCTCATAGTCTGGATTGAAGAGCTGTCCTACCTCTTCGGTGTAGGGTTTCCTGCACGTCATCGCTTAAAACTATATTACTTTTTTCCTAGCTCAGTCCGGTGGTATTTGAACATACCCAAATACGTCAGCCTCGTGTCGGTAGATTTACTAGCACGTAAAAGAACTCCAGCGAGGCAACATTTCGGAACACCGGCGTTCCTGAAAACCGTCAAAGTAGTTAGTGGGACGTACCGTTGTTGTTGTTGTTGTTGTTGTTGTTGTTGTTGTTGTTATTATTATTATTATTATTATTATTATTATTATTATTATTATTATTATTATTATTATTCCTTTACATTTACTTTTCTTGAAATCTACGCGGCAATAAGTCAGGTGAACTTTATTGGTATAGTCCACAATGTACTGATGTCCGTTGTAAATCACTGAAGGCTTACGCTTGGCGGTCTTAGTAAATTCCTTAACTGCAGAACATTTTCAACATGATGGAACACTAGTTGTCACTAGTGATGGGATAATGGAATACTTTTAATAATCGAATAACCTCCATCCGATTATATAAATAATAATCGATTGAGTTTCAAATATTCAGTTGTATCGCATAGACTATTCGGATGCGTTATGAATCAGTTTTTCAGTTTAAGTTTGTTGGATCGATAACACAATGCAACAAATTTTAAGATCACAAAAACTTTTTTCAAAAATGTAGGTGTTCTTTAATGATACTGAAATATCACCCACATTTTTTGCACAAATTGCGTAAATCTGTAATTAATGGTAATGCAATTTAATGATATTATAGTAATATTCTGATTGATATTATGAGCTTCATATGGTGTTTAAGTGTTTATTATAATATGTCATGTAATATAATATAATATAATATAATATAATATAATATAATATAATATAAGATAATATAATATAAGATAATATAAGATAATATAAGATAATATAATATAATATGCAAAAGCAGTGGCCCCGAAGGTCTGAATTGGTTCCAGGGGGCAAAAATTTCAAGTGTGGCCTGGAAAGAGACAATACTCTTTCCACCTCTGCACCTCAAATGGGCATAATGAAGCAGTTTGTCAAAGCATTATCTAGGTGTGGCAACTGTCAAATGCAGTATCTATATAACAAGTTCTCCAACCTATCAGATACTAAGTTGAAGGAGGACGTGTTCACTGGTCCCGATATTCGGAAAGTAATGCTAGATGATTTCCTTTTCGCTGGGCTGAGTGGCTCAGACGGTTAAGGCGCTGGCCTTCTAACCCCAACTTGGCAGGTTCGATCCTGGCTCAGTCCGGTGGTATTTGAAGATGCTCAAATACGACAGCCTCGTGTCGGTAGATTTACGGGCACGTAAAAGAACTCCTGCGGGACTAAATTCCGGCACCTCGGCGTAAAGCAAATTATTATTATTATTATTATTATTATTATTATTATTATTATTATTATTATTATTATTATTATTATTATTCGAGAAGCCTGGACTTGCCTTTAAGTGTGTGGTTCAAAACGTCCTGGGGAAATAATCGTAGCCCAGAGTATGTCGACATAGTGGAGTACATGCTCACGAAGTTGAAAATGCTGGGATGATCAATGACTTTGAAGTCACATTTTTTTACATTCTCACCTTTATTTTTTTCCTCCAAACCTGGGTGCTGAAAGTGAGGAACAGGGTGAAAGGTTCCATCAAGATAAAAGGACATGGAACGACGATACCAGGGAACTTGGGATGTTCGGATGATGGGTGACTACTGCTGGATGCTTCACCGTGAGCACACGGAAATGCCCCATAAGAGGAAAAACAGGGACCACGCCATGACAACTAAGAAAGCACGGAATGAATTACGTTAGTGCACGTTTTCTACCACATTCTCTGTATGTATCTGTTCAATGTGTGCATATTTCAATATGTTGTTGGTTTAAACTTGTATTCTAGTTCAGCATTTTCGTGTGCCATATATATATGAACTACTTCAATATGTGATATTATTAGCAAGGTATACGTTTTGTGCCAAAACTGTGGGTGATACAATATTTTCAGTGTAATTTTCGAATTCATGAAAAAGTTTTTTCACTGTTGCACTGTGTAATAGATTGAAATAAGCGAAGAGAATGAACTCCTATGAAAAATAGAAATACGCCGTTTTCTAAACATATCTCCAAATGTTGAAACTAAATGAGTGAATTAACTGTCTTAATAACATCAGTTTTCATTCGATTATTTCGAAAGCATTCAATATTCAGTTGCCTCTTTCATTCGAATGCAGTTCCGAATGAATAATTGAAAAAATAATCGAATGGAAAATTCACTATTCAATTGCCTCTTTCACGCAGTTCCGAATGAATAATCGAAAAAATAATAGAATGGAAAATTCACTATTCAATTGCCTCTTTCACGCAGTTCCGAATGAATAATCGAAAAAATAATCGAATGGAAAATTCACTATTCAGTTGTCTCTTTCATTCGAATGCAGTTCCGAATGAATAATCGAATGGAAAATATAATTGAATAATAGAATAACATGACGTAATAAAATAAGTTATGTATTTAATTATCCCATCACTAGTTGTCACCAGGTATCAACTGTAGCAGTGAATTCTAAAAGGTTTCTATCTATCTATCGATGTACCGGGTGGGTGTTACCCTCCCCTGCCTCTGCATTCCAACCCCCTTGGGCCTCCGTGCAAGTGTCACTGTTTGACATACCCATGCATAGTAATGTCTTCGAATGTTTGGCGTTCCGGGCAAATGTCAACACATTCCATCTCCGTGCAAGTGTCACAACTTCGGGTCAGAAGGCCAGCGCCTCAGTTGTCTGAACCAGTTAGCCTGACACCCTAAAGATAGGATGGTTATATAGTTGTGTTCTCAAAATAACCACATCCATTCATGTGTAACTTCATGATGAAGCAAACTAACCCAGTCCTGCAGTGCATTTGAAGGATGCCCGTATCTCTTTTTCACACCCCTGTTATCGACATCCGCGGTTGAGCTTACCCCCTTGGCTATTATATCTGGCGAGCCAGATTACCGATAGTTTCCTCTTTATGCGGGGTTCGGTGGATAAATTCATAGAACTGAAATTAGGTCGTGTATTAAAGGGTAGGGGTAATGTGGCTGACCTTAGTATACGTCCTGCAGAGTAGGAACTTTCTCTGCTGACCATGCCATAAGCATGTTGGTAATGACCGAGACTTGGGAATGATATATCGTGACCGGTAAAAGCAAAAACGAATATTTAGCTGGGCTGAGTAGCTCAGATGGTAGAGCGCCGGTCTTCTGAGCTCAAGTTAGCGGGTTCGATCCTGGCTCAGTCCGTTTGTATTATGAAGGTGCTCAAATACGTCAGCCTCGTGTCGATAGATCAAAATCAAATCAAATCTCTTTATTTGCAAATGAGGTGTCTACCTCGGTGGCAAATGGTACACTAAAATACATTGTCAAGCACTAAATATTAAATTAACAAGAGAAGAAAATTTTCCTATAATACAATATTATACAATTTACGCTAACCATGTTTTCTATTAAACACACAGCTCATCCTTAATAAATTTATATTGTTTACAAAATTCTACTTATAATATCTCCTGTACTACTTACAAATATAGTCAACTGATGTACATTATGTGGAATTACTTCAAATGATACTATACAACTGGTATAAGACTAATATTTACATTGCATTTATTTATTTACTTTTTTTTTTACCCGTTCTGGATCCTAAGTAGCATAACGACTGGCACATAAAGGGAATCCTGTGGTACAAAATTCCAGCACCTCGGTGTCCCCGAAAATCGTAAAAGTAGTTAATGGGACGTAAACCAATAACATTATTAAAAAAAGACACTTAAAAGGTCAGTTGAGTAAACGAATTTAAAAAGAACACGTAATGTATCTCAAGCTTTCTTATCAGCTCTAGTTCCCCCCTCTTACTTTAATGCACAGTTCGGCCCCATGGCTGAGTGGTCACTCTCTTGGCCTTCCGTCCTTCGAGCCCCGGGTTCGACTTTCGCTCGGGTTGAGGGGTAAATATAAAATTAAGACGTTCTTCAGGAACAAGTATAAATGTAATAAAATACTACAGTATACGTAAATATACAGTGCATGATCCTAATAAATTATAAGAATGATCTAAAAATCAAAAAAATAAGTTGAAGGAATAACCCTTGGCAGACTGTGAAAAAAAAAAAAAATTAATACACGGTGCTTGGCCTTCGTTGATGACTTAACAGTCTTGTCCAATAACAGACAGGAAGCAATTGCATCCATTGAAAAACTCAATGAAGTTGCTTCCAGAATAGGACTCCAGATCTCGTACCAGAAAACCCACCAAATGGAAGGATCACTTGGGTACCTAGATGGGCAACGAATGAAAACCCAATTTGGCAAAATATCTCGAGTGTCTAAATTCAAATACCTGGGAAAAGAAAGGGTCCGTAAACTGCAAAGAGCGTACAGACTCACTTGGAACAAATAAAATAAAAAATTCCATATCCTGAAATGCAAAATTAAAGCATTACAACACTGTACTCAACCCTGAAGCACTATATGCATCTGAAACACTGATCATTGGAGGCAGACCATTAAGGATGTAGAAGAGCAAGAAAAAATCTTAATATTTAGACCAGTCTGTACAGGGGGAATCTGGACGAGAAAGAAATTTTTTTTTTTTTTTTTTTTGCTAGGGGCTTTACGTCGCACCGACACAGATAGGTCTTATGGCGACGATAGGATGGGAAAGGGCTAGGAGTTGGAAGGAAGCGGCCGTGGCCTTAATTAAGGTACAGCCCCAGCATTTGCCTGGTGTGAAAATGGGAAACCACGGAAAACCATCTTCAGGGCTGCCGATAGTGGGATTCGAACCTACTATCTCCCGGATGCAAGCTCACAGCCGCGCGCCTCTACGCGCACGGCCAACTCGCCCGGTCGAGAAAGAAATCTCATGACTTACACCAACACTCAGAGAAAATCTCAGACACATTTAGGAAAAGACGTTTGGAATTTTACGAACATATGCTCAGAATGAGTAGTCAGAGATGGACCAAAAGAATTCTGAACCTTGCCCTATCAATGAAAGTAAAATTGGCTGCTTAATGTTGGAATATATCTTATGGAAATAGGCATCAGATGACATTGTAGTAGACAGATCTAAGTTCAGAAAATTAGTCGACAATCACCGCTTTGCAGACCATCCAAGCACTAGCTCTAGAAAAACTAGAGCTCGCCTGTGTGGTCTTTATAAGAGCTATACGGGAAGGGCTGCCTGAAGTAGTATTAGTAATAAGTTGGAACCTCCCTCGTACTTGTCGAGAAATGATCACAAGCATAAAATTAGGACCAGAACCCAGCATACGGATGTAGGCAGGTTTTCCTTCGTAAACAGGACCATAAGGGATTGGAATAAATTACCTGCAGCAGTCTTTGATGCATTTCCTTCCGGTATCAAGTCATTTAAGAAGATCATTAGTGCTAGTGAAAAGTTAAAAGTTGTAAATTACGGACACAAAATTTGTGACTTTCTGCATGATTTAAAATGTTAAAGTAGTAGTATTTCTTGCAGTATTCTCCTTCGAAGAACTTGTTTGTTGTACTTATGTTGTTGTAGTTGGGTAATTGCCTGTGTTTTTATATTATTACTTGTAATACTGTCCGACTCGTTGGCTGAATGGTCAGCGTACTGGCCTTCAGTTCAGAGGGTCCCGGGTTCGATTCCCGGCCGGGTCGGGGATTTTAACCTTAATTGGTTAATTCCAATGGCCCGGGGGCTGGGTGTTTGTGCTGTCCCCAACATCCCTGCAACTCACACACCACACATAACACTATCCTCCATCACAATAACACGCAGCTACCTACACATGGCAGATGCCGCCCACCCTCATCGGAGGGTCTGCCTTACAAGGGCTGCACTCGGCTAGAAATAGCCACACGAAATTATTATTATACTTGTAATACTAAGCTAGTAGTAGTAGTAGTAGTAGACCCCAGCTGTAGTATTGTAAGCTGTAGCGTTAAGACCTGGAAATACTTAAGTTGTGTGAGAATGTTTGTATGCTGATGCTGGATTTAGAATGTTAAAATAGTATTTCTTGTAATATTTTCTTTCCATGGAATTGCTTGTTGTACTTCTGTTGTTGTTGGGTAGTTATATTTCAAGTTTGCTTTATCATCACTTGTAATGTTAAGCTAGTAGTAAGTTCAGCCTATAGTATTGTAAGCTGAGTTTTAAGCACTGGAAATATTTAAATGGTGTGTGAATTAGTACGTTATGATTATGGATTTAGAATGTTGAACTAGTAGTATTTCTTGTAATATTGTCTTTCCATTGAAATGCTTGCTGTACTGTTGTTGTTGTTGTTTTGTTGTTGTGTAGTTATGTTTTAACTTTATTATCACTTGTAATGTTAAGGTAGTAGTAAGCTCAACCTATAGTATTGTAAGCCGTAGTGTTAAGCACTGGATATACTTAAGAATGTTAAACTAGTAATATTTCTTCTAATAATTTATTTCCAAGAAACTGCTTGTACATTTGTTGTTGTTGTTGTTGTTATTGTTGTTGGGTAATTCTGTTTTTACTTTATCACACTACTGTAAGTGACCATTGCCACTGGGATATTTCCCATTTGCGATGTATTTGTTAATAACGATAATAAAAAATGCTACCATCAACAAAACTTGGTCAGAAGATCGCAAGAAAAGCCTCAGCGAGAAGATGAAGGACTTTGGGAGAAGAAAAAGGCAACGACAAGTCCAATCGCTCTCCTTAGTCGGGCATAGCGAAGAACTATGTACATTATAAATAATAACCTAATATGTATTTCCGTACAGCTATAATTTAAACATTATTCCATAGATCCTATGACATTCTCTTATTAATATAACTAATCCTCAGGCACACACATTCATACTACAGTTAGTCACTTAGCTCTAATATGAAAACGCTAACATTGTGATTGGTTGCAGTTCATGATATTCTTATACCGAATTGGTCATTGGAGCCATAAGCTAAAACTTAGTAAATATAAATTACCAACACTAGTTTTCATCAATAACTTCTTATCCTAATAACATAGATACAATTCTCAGATCTGTTTAACCTTGTATCTGCGGCCAGAAACATTTCACGGATGGGACTGGTTGTTGATACCGATATGAGTTATTTGTACCTACTGTGAAATCAGAGAATACCTGAATGTTTGGCTCGTGCATGTATACTCAGGAGCTGCTACTACTACTGCTACAGATTAAGCTGCTCCAGTTGTGCTCTGGTCAGGCACATCAACAATTAAAACTGGCCGCCTTAACAGGCCCCACAGCAGCCATAAAAGTTTGTAGTAAACACTGTGGGTTACATATTTCATGCGCACGCGGCAGCCGGCTTATCTTCTAGTCTATTGTGTTACCAGCTGAGAACTTGATAATAAATGTCGAAAGGAAACATTTCCGTCTAGGGTATCTCGAGCGATGTAATGGAATACAACTAATCATTGTTGGTAGATATCTACTGCAGGAATTCGTACATGGTGCGTTTATTCTGTGGTACGTAATATGGGAATCCCGTCGCGTGGAATCAACCGCGAACATTTGTGTAACAAAATTGTGTCATGTAACAGTGTGTGACGCGATATTACCTAGCAACATTACCTTGAGAGCTACACAGGCCATGGATCTGTATGCCATAACCATCCTTCACTACTTCACATCACAGTCTGCACGGTTGCTAGGTAACATTGCGTCACGTATATTGAGACATATTGATCATTTGATTTCCTCCAAGGGAAATTTCTCCAAACCGTTTTTCTCACCAGGCATTTGTATTTTCCTTGTTGGCGAAATGCTAGAGTATAGGAAAGAATCGATAACCCTATGTTCGTATAACTTGAATAAGAAAAGTTATCAAGAAATAGTGACAGAACACTAACTAATCCACTCCCGGGTACCCTTTTGAATTCAGTCCTCTTCTTACAGTTCACTAGTCATGAATATAATCTCTCAGACATATTACGTTTTTACTGTACGTTTTGAAAATTGTAGTTTAGTATAACTGTGGCACTTTTCCATGTCATATAAAACCCATGGCTTCAATTTCTGTATGTTGCCGTAGGTGCTGGGCTAATTGGCATTGCGATATTCAGAGGAAGAAGAGGGTTAAGAGATAGGGATTAAATGATTTCCTGCTGATATTTTGAAGATAGTTAGCTTTATTTAGAAATGTTCCAAAAATACGTACTTTAAATTTAATTTTGAATGTTTTATGTCATGACAGGTCCTTTTTATAGATGGAGATATTCTGTTATTGCCAGTAACATAGCAGTATTACCGGGTGAGTTGGCCGTGCGGTTAGGGGCGCGCAGCTTTTTCCTTGCATCCGGAAGATAGTGGGTTCGAGCTTCACTGCCGGCAGCCCTGAATATGGTTTTCCGTGGTTTCCCATTTTCACACCAAGCAAATGCTGGGGCTGTACCTTAATTCAGGCCACGGGCGCTTCCTTCCCACTCCTAGGCTATTCCTATCCCGTCGTCGCCATAAGACCTATCTGTATCGATTGCGACGTAAAACAAATTGTTAAAAAAAATGGTATCGAAATGAAGAGAAACATGTGAAGGAACGATTGTTTGCTTTACGTCGCACCGACACAGATATGTCTTATGGCGACGAGAACGATATTTTTGTTTACTCCAAGTCACCTTAAGAAAATATCACATGTCGAACGTCATGAAATGTAACTCACTAAATATGAATAGCTATGCACCAAAAGTACCATTATCGCGTAATTCTCTTGTAAATCTAATTGTAACTTCAGTCGGAAAATAACACGGAGCATTATTTTATCAACATCATGTTGAAATAGATACACACCGTAAAAGTATTTCACAAGTGGAACTCCGGCCAGCAAATAACAACTTACGTATCATTCAACATTAACCATAGCCCATTATGTAAAACATGGAAACAAATACATTTCTCGAACAACATTTCAATTCCCCAAAATCCACCTTAATTGTTTAATAGGTGCAGTGATATTTGTATTGTACACTTGAACATCTAAAGCACTAGTCACCTTAAAACTTACTGGAATTGATGGCACACCATTCTCTTCTAATATTTATAAAGAAGATTGTAATCCTAATTATCACTCTTGAAAAATGGGGTTAGGTTTCCTTTATGACTCCGTTGTAAAACAGTAAAAATGACTAATTACATCATTCTTGCTCCACCCTTTAAACTAATGCCTATTGCTCACGGTAAAATGTTTCGTAAAATTTATTGTACAATTAATTTTGTAAAATTTTGGTAAAAACAAGTTGTTGCTCACGGTAAAACTATTTTTTTAAAATCCGTCGAAGCATCAGGATGGCCATCTATGAACTCACTTCTGAACTAAGATTTGTATGTGCTGCCATCTATCAAACTTTTAAACCAAGAATCAGCTGTTCAACTTACTGTGTTTGAGAGTGTGGCTCCAACAAACAAAGCAAAACTTGCTGCTTTAGCTGCACTTATATGTTGTACAGTGGTAAAAAGGAAGAAAAGAAATGCTGGACTCGGGATTGGATACAAAGAAAAGAAGGTAGAGGATTGCTGTCCTTGGTCGAAAATTAGTTGAGGTTAGAAGACCAGCATTCATATAGGGATTCGGCGATTGTGTTTTCTGCCTCTCTTCTTGCATTTCTGTTGTGGTAAAGTGGCGTTTTAACTTCGTACCAACAAGGATATTTGTGGTATTTGTCAGTAAAACACTAACAGCTTCCTTAGTCCACCCGGATCCTGCCATTTTAGAAAGAAGTGTTTGTTTACAATCGAGCTTCACAATCTTCTCACGACGTAGCGCCAACATCATCGTGATGTCAGCTTCGCTGATTGGTTCGTTTCGTAAAATTAATTTTACGGAATAGAACATGTCCTATTTTATGAAAAGTTTTATCAAATGTTTTATAAAACTTGAATTTGACCGTGAGCAACAGGCATTACTTTAATATCTCAAGCGTAACTCGTGATCACGACTTTCCTGATCTTTCCGGGACTGATTTATTTTTATAGTAGGTACGTAGGTTCATTGGGGAAAATGCTACTGTAGGCATCATTAGTTAACTTGGGAAGTTTGCATGGCTTTCACATAGACTGAATGAGTCGCCACATATGTGGAAAAATCTGTTTCCACGGTTAAGAGGATTACATTTTCTGCATTTCACGCGTGCGAATCTCCATGCTCCCGTGGTTTGAAAAAACGGCAGGGTAGTCTATTTTATTTAGATTGATATAATTACGGATGCTAAGTATATTTGATATCAAAAGTATTAATGCACACACCACTATTATCATTTGGTTCGAAGTTCTCCCTATGAATGCACTTAACACATTTTTGCCATAGGGTCATTTGGAAATATGAACGCAGAAGCTTGTGCACTACCCCTATAGGCCTAATTGGTCTTACATCCAGGCACACGGCACGTATGGGCCCATCTGATTAAACTGTAATCATACCGCACAGGTAACTGAAAATATAATGAAGACTCAGAGAAGAACACGAGAACAAACAATAACCTAATCACTACCAGAACTGTTCGATTAAATAGACTTTTTACGAAGAAGCAGCTTCTTACGGCACTGAAAGAGGTTCAGCCGTTTAAATGCTATAAATAAATACAATTAATAATATTAAAATTTCCGTAAATATTTGGTAACAGCACGACTCCCACTAATCAAAACAAACACATGTTAGCACTCCACTTACCGCCAGTATGGACAGTTTCGATAGGTCGGTAAAAGGCATGGCCGACAAGATCTCACTGCGTTAGGAGCTAGCTCCATCGTGCTCCATCAATAAATTGTCGTTGCAGTGGCAGGTTTCTGGTGAAATTCAGTATTGTTCAGAGAATGTAATTTCAGTACTGTTCGTTTTACCGCATCCTGTACTGCGGACTGGTGTTCACTCCTTTCCATTCTAATGTTAGGATCGATAATTAAACCATAAACTGAACATTCCTGGATACAGTACTGTGTGGATTTATACACTTTTCCTTTCTTTCTGTTTAATCCGAGGTAGCCAGGCGTCCATCCAACTCGTATTATCGAGACTAATTTGGAAAAACAATCTATTGTATCCTTTTAAACACTGCAATCAAGAGAGCTAATTAGCTTTGCGGTTACCAGTTCCGTTCAAATTGTCCTAGCCTTCTGCAGATGCAGTGTTGGTTGTTCGTAGCTGAAAATATCTCATGTTTGTATCGCTCTTCTATTAGTTACAGTTAATGGGAATACAGTATATAAGAAGAAAAAAAGCTACATGAAGGAATCAGATCAAAAGCCACTTGAACCACTGATGTATGCTTGTATGGTGTGCTGAATCATCTGGAAAACTGGACGTTTCCTTTGAAAAATGGAGATCTACAGTATACTGGAGACCAGAGACATGAGACTGATTGTGAGGTGGACAAAATCAAGGCATGTGGAGGAAATTAACTGGTGTATCTCGAAGGGAAATCTGAGCCATTGACAGAAGCCTTCAGATACCTAGACTCAATTGGGCAGACTGATGGTGAAAAAAAGCCCCTGGAAGCTGGGGGTAGCAGAAATGAAAATGCTGGGATGGGAATGCGGCGTGTCAAGAAAAGATAAAACTCGAAATGAAACTATACGGAAATGGATAAAGGTGATCGGCGTTAGGCGAGAGATCCAGGAGTCAAGGCTATGGTGGTCCGGCTACATCTTGAGGAGAGGAAGAAGCCTCTAAGATGTACAGTACCTCCTCCTGGGAACAGGAGAGGTAGGTTCCGTAGCAGATGGAGGAACTCTGCGATCACGGATATTAAAGAAGTGGACTTTGAGGAGGACGTAATGTTCAACAGAAATGGAGGAGGCGGATCCGCGGGACTTGGCGTACTTGGAAGGGGAGGAGAAGAAGAAGGAGGGAAATCAATGCATTTTTGTGCAGTAAAGATATGGGAGTGGTTCACCGACGAAGATACTGCAACGAGGCAGGGAAGATCATGGGAAAATGTATGAATGAGAAATAGTTATGTGGAATTAAAAATGAACGTTACATTTCTGTTAACCGTGAAAGTGCCACGTGTTCTACTCTGTTGTGACAGTTAAATGAATGTCATTAGTCTCGCTACTCTGTGGTGCCAGTTTAATGAATGTCCGTTAATCCCGTTATTGGTTGACATTTATTGTATGGATTTGAGGAAGAATATCTTTGCCAGTTTTATGAAAGTCATCAACTTCTGTTGATTGAAAACATTTCTTAAACATGTACGTGTTGGTCCGTACAAATCTTTACAGATTTAAAGATGTGTAGCTCTTGGACCAATAATAGCAAAAGTATGCGACCTGTTCTGAATTACAGACTAACTGTGGGATATTGCTAACAGCTATTGTTTTCGTGTCTGGTTCCTTCAGTTCAATTTCTACACTGCACAATTCCTTTGCAGCTCTCTGACATGTGCCATATGGGTAGCCTGTCTTCTGACTCAGTTGGCGCAGTGATTTCTTTGGTGAGTTCAGTAAGCTCGTCCAGTAAAATGTTGGCCTGGTTGGAACATCGTGAAATACCCGTTGTTTCAATCTAGGAATTCGTCTTCTAATACCTTTTTAGCAATGAAAAGAGGATAATCCCATTTTCGTGTTATGACAGCAAAAAGTAGAGACTGCGAAGTAATTAACATTAGCCAACAATAGTAGGGTTATTGTTGTTTCTCTAAACAGTATCATACGGTGCGTCTTTGATGTTCTTTGCCTTGTGCCGCACCATTGACAGCTTCAATACACTAGATGAGGGTGGGGGGAGGGGGTCGAATATTCCTTTACTCAGGCCGCACCATTGAGTGTGTTGTTACCACAAAGACGCACACACGAGATGCTGTCAATTGTGTACACTATTTTATTTACAAATTATACACATACACTAATAAACTGCCATCTTTACAAAACACTGCTACGAAGAAGAATACTTTTCTGTTAAAATGTCCATCGATTACCAACACAACATGTGTTCACACACTCGGCTAACGACTTACACTACAAGTCTTGCTAAAAACTCAGCTCCAACTCCCAAGGCTGCCTCTTTGCATACATTGCCTGGCCAGTGTTCTAGAAAAGTATGACACATGTTTTCTCGTAATTTCTAGTCTCCAATAACATATTTACAATGAATGGAATTTTCTGTAACTCTAGTGCTAAAGATACGTTGTTCTGAAATATTACCGTCTGTTGCACAACATTACATTGGATTTATACATCATATTTACAGGTAATTATAACATATCCTATTAATTACGTGTTCTTACATTAAACTCTTATTATACATACAGCAGACGTGTCGTGAAATAACGTCAGATGTTTTGTTACGACCGCGATTTATACCAAATAAAGTCCGTACATAACTAATAATAATAATAATAATAATAATAATAATTGTTGTACGCCCCACCAACTACTCTTACGGTTTTCGGAGACGCCGAGGTGCCGGAATTTAGTCCCGCAGGAGTTCTTTGACGTGCAAGTAAATCTACCGACAGGAGGCTGACGTATTTGAGCACCTTCAAATACCACCGGACTGAGCCAGGATCGAACCTGCCAAGTTGGGGTCAGAAGGCCAGCGCCTTAACCGCATGAGCCACTCAGCCCGGCCCGTACATAACTACGTAAATAATAATAATAATAATAATAATAATAATAATAATAATAATAATAACTAATAATGACCGAGCTCGATATTTTCATTATTTACCCATGTGTTAGAGAATGGTTTCCAAGTTATACTAGTCCATTATACTTGCATCAAGAGCCTTGCAGTATCCAATGAAAACCTGAGAATGCTGGATGACAGGGTTTGTCAACACCGCGTGGAGTGATGTGTTGGTTTGCAATATCTTATCGTATCGTTATTACATATTTCACAGTTTCGATATAAGGAAGTGATTTGGACACTAAACTCAAAACGTGAAACTCGTTTGATCAAACCATCAAAATACGCATTAATGAGCACCAACTTGAAACAAATAAAACACTCCAGTCCATAATGAAAACTGGCAACGTCGCCTCCTCGTCCCATCCCACTCACTTCCAGACAGCCCTTTGAGGGGGACATGTTGTTAGCCTATAGAGAAGCACAATAATATCGATACAGGATCTCCCAGAGCCTCTGAGGCCGGGCTGAGTTGCTCAAACGGTTAAGGCGCTGGCCTTCTGACCCCAACTTGGCAGGTTCGATACTGGCTCAGTCCGGTGGTATTTGAATGTGATCAAATACGACAGCCTCGTGGCGGTAGATTTACTAGCACGTAAAAGAACTCCTGCGGGACTAAATTCCGGCACCTCGGCGTCTCCGAAAACCGTAAAAGTAGTTAGTGGGACGTAAAGCTAATAACATTATTATTAGAGCCTCTGAGATCATTAAACTCAATTTCAAGGTTACACTCGCTTCCGGTGGTAAATTATAACTCATTACAATTGTATAGGTTTGTATTGATCGTCCTGTATAGCTAAACAAACATGATGACAATATAGTTGAAAAGAAAAGTGTCTACTTTTTTTCTTTTCGAATTTGGCCAACTATGGACTGCATAAAACAAAAAACTTATTGGCCTTCTTCTCTTCTCCGGCCCATGGCTAAATGGTTATTGTGCTGGCCTTTGGTCACTGGGGTCCCGGGTTCGATTCCCGACCCTCGGGAATTTTAACCATATTTGGTTAATTTCGCTGGCACGGGGCTGGGTTTATGTGACGTCTTAATCATTTCATCCTCATCATGACGCGCAAGTCACCTACGGGAGTCAAATCAAAAGACCGGCATTTGGCGAGCCGAACTTGTCCTCGTACATTCCCGGCACTAAAAGCCATACGCCATTTCATTTCATTTTTTCTCTTTCTCTTCTCTTTCTCTTCTCTTCTCTTTTCCACCGTTTGTTTATTATACAGTTTGCTTTACGTCCCACCAAGACACAGATAGGTGTTACTGCGATGATAGGACAGATTAGGAGTGGGAAGTTAGCGACAGTAGCATTGATTAAGGTGCTTGGTGTGAAAATGAGAAAACCATCTTCAGGGCTGCCGATAGTGGGGGTCGAATCCACTGTCTCCCAAATAACAGCTGACATCTACATGACCCAAACCGCGTAGCTATTCATCTACAAGAACAACACATACTTAAGGACCAAAATATGACAGCGAGACTCGGAAAGACTAGGAAGGAGAGCACCTTCAGAATGTTTTTCAGTAAAGAGCTACTACATGACACCCGTAAGCGTTGTCTAACTTGACGTCGAATGTTTCGACACAGGCACACGAAAGCAGTCACGACTGTCAAAAATATCGAGTCTTGGCACTTGTTGGGTTATGTTAGTACGTTATTAAACAGATGACAGAAAAAAATCCGGGAGAAGAATCACACTGTGTAATATTATACATTTTATGTACTTATTTGTCTTCAGCTATGATTCGTCCTTACTCGTTTGGCTCTGTAGGAATTGTATCGCACGGGCGCAAACCAAGAATGAAACGTTTCCCAACCAACCAACCAACCAACCAACCAACCAACGGCGCAACAGCCCCGAAGGGCCATTGACTACCAAGCGCCTGTTGCTCACCCCGAAGGCCTGCAGATTGAGGTGTCGTGTGGTCAGCACGCCGAATCTTCTCGGTGGTTTTTCTTGGCTTCTTAGACCGGGGCTGACGTCTCAGTCAGATAGCTCCTCAATTGTAATCACGTAGGCTGAGTGGACCTCGAACCAGCTTTCAAATCCTGGTAACAATCCCTGACTTGACCGGAAATCGAGCCCGGGGCCTCCGAATAAGAGGCAGGCACGCTACCCCTACACCGCGAGGCTGGCCAAACGTTTCCCACTTCTCTAAATATCTACATACTGTTTGTTTTTACTCAGAGTAGCGTCGCTCATTTTCAGTTTTTCGGGAGAGACTCGCCCTTAAAAGACTTTGGAGATATAATTTTCAAATTTGTAATACACTAGAATTAGATATCGAAACATTTTCGGGGTGGTGGCCCCCACCCAACTAAAGCACTGCATCATTTCGATTTCAGTACCTGGGCTGAATGGCTCAGACGGTTGAGGTGCTAGCCTTCTGACCCCAACTTGGCAGGTTCTATCCTGGCTCTGTCCGGTGGTATTTGAAGGTGTTCAAATACGTCAGCCTCGTGTCTGTAGATTTACTGGCTGGTATGAGAACTCCTGCGGGACTAGAATTCCGGGCACCTCGGCGTCTCCGAAAACCGTAATAGGTAGTGGGACGTAAAGCCAGTAACATTAGATTTCAGTACCCGATATCGTGCAGTCGATAGTCAGAAACGGTATATCGGCAGAATAACCACCACTGTTAACAATGAGAGAATTGAAAATCATTCTGAGTTTTGGCAGTTTAATATGTTTGCATTATTACGTTGCCGTACAGTTCATTCTGTTTCTTCTGCGTTGTACAGGTTCAGGCATAGAATAAAACTCATCAAGAAGAGATAGAACGTAGGTTGTGTATTGTGTTATTTCGTAGTTTCAAAGTTATTTTTCTATATTGGACATGATATCTTTACAGTTTTTTATTAGGGAGTTCGGTCTTCCCGTACGAAGTCTATTTTGTAATACGGACGTCTGGCAAACCTATTCATGTTGGTTGCAGAACTGTGGGGATTTCGAAGCAATTTGTCAACGAGTTTTCTGGGAATGTACTAGTTCACAATACTGCAGCCAGTACTGAGATGGTAGCACAAAAGTGTGTACCTGCTGATTTGCATGCCAGCAGCTCTATCTCTCTTCCCCTGCAATGTAAATATCGATCTGTCACCGCCGCAGACCACAGTGCGCGGCCGCCTTCAGCTGTGGAACGGCCGCACCAGCGAGGAAAAAAGTGTTGAATAATTAACAGGCAGCGCGATATCCCACGCCAAACTGATCATACTGAACTTGTAAGATAGTAGTCTACTGGATCAAATATGTAGTTTATTTCGTTTCCGGGGACGGGTAATTGAAGGCCGTGAATCACTTTCATTTAGCATTGTAGGCCACTGAAACCACGGAAAGCACTTTTCAGGGTTACCGACTGTGAGGTTCGAAGCCACTATCTCCCGAATGCAAGGTGACAGTTTCGTGACTCAAACCGCGCAGCCACTCGCCCCGTTGTGTAATCTTGAAAATTAATGAAAACCTACAACCTGTTCTCCTGTCAATGTCCGGGTCAGAGATGGATGAATGAAACCCCCAACTTGCAGCGAGGATATGAATTGTGCCGGCTGCCGTGGCCTGTCGCACTCCTCTGGGGCAATAATTACTGACTGACAGATGGAATGAAATAATAGTGGAGAGTGTTGTTGGAATAAAAGATGACAGGGAAAACCGGAGTACCCGGAGGAAAACCTGTCTCGCCTCCGCTTTGTTCAGCACAAATCTCACATGGAGTGACCGGGATTTGAACCACAGTATCTAGCGGTGAGAGTCCGGCGCGCTGCCACCTGAGCCACGGAGGCTTATATACTTAAATTACTCCGGGAGATAGTAGGTTCGAATCCCACTATCGGCAGCCCTGAAAATGGTTTTCCGTGGTTTCCCATTTTCATACCAGGCAAATGCTGGGGCTGTACCTTAAGGCCACGGCCGCTTCCTTCCAACTCCTAGGCCTTTCCTATCCCATCGTCGCCATAAGACCTATCTGTGTCGGTGCGACGTAAAGCCCCTAGCAAAAAAAAAAAAAAAAAAAAAAACTTAAATTACAATGTTAGCAATACCGTAGGCAAATAGTAGGCTACCCTTTCAGTCCTCTTCAAGAACTCCCCAGGGGTACGCGTGCCCCCTGTTGAGAAACACTGCTTAGAGTTTAGCGCAGTACCGTACCGCCCGAGACCTCGGTTCAGATCTCAAGCTCTGCCACGAATGCATGGCTAGTTTTGAGAATGGGATTGGGACACAGTGCATCATTCAACCTAGATACAGCAGTTGAGGTATCTGTATGTGCACCTATCTCCGAAGAGATAGGTGGTGTGTGAGGTACCGATACCGGTGCGCTCCTGGCGCTCCTCTGTCGGTCGTATGTGTTTTCTTAATTTAGATGTTTTAAGTTTGTGTTTTTAGATCATTTGCGTGTTTTTGTTTCGGTTGATGTGTAAGAAATTGTGTTAATTGGCTCTTGTGTGAGGTGTACCTGGGTAGCTTGACATTCTGTGACATGACTAGCACAGCGATTTTAGTGTGTGCGATGCGGTATTAGCAACGGCTACATCGCGAAAAATTGCGCCTCATTATTCAATTAAATGTGGTATTTAAATACAAATACATTTGACGGATGTAATTTCTAAGCATCGTTAATGGCAGCTTGTTTATGATGCACCCGCTCGGTTTCCGAGTGTTCCAGTGCATTTTATTAGAGCTTTAGGGAGTGAGGTGCTTTTAATGCAGTTTAGGAAGTGAGGGCATGTTCCTTCTGTCTGGGCGGGGGGTGCTTGGTGACTTTAGGATAACGATCAAACTCTTACGAGGACCGGCGCCCTGTAAAGTGCTCGCTCAGTGGGCACGGTCGGAACAAGTGTAGTTTTACCGTCTCGCAACGGGACGAGTTCCGAACCAGTGACCACACTGAGGGCTCTGACAAATTGCTGAAGTGCCTGCGTAGATTTTGTGGCAGGCTTGCTTGGTTCTGCCTATTCTTGGCTGGCAATTACTGATGGTTGGTTTGAACAAGGCTGTGTGGCAGGTGGCCTGTTCTCAGCGAGCTAGGGGCTCTGGTGGCTGGGCTTCGTTGCTTCGTTGGCCTTGGCACGGGGTACCGTATTTATCGCAGGAGGCAGCAGTAGGCTAGCGTTCAGGGTGCTAGATGCAGGAGCTTGGTGCTGGCAGGACTGCTCATACGAGCGCTGGGCTGCGAATGTGTTCGGGCAGTTGAGGTGAGAAATGGCAGACTCGGTTATCAAAGTATCTCACGAACAACTAAGTTTTCTCTCTGCACTACTACACCTGGGGAGTTGTCGGTGGATAGTTAACGATTTGGCGCTTATTCAGGTCTCCTTTAAAGATTAGTGATTCCCAACTGCACCATGTCGTCACGGACCGTATTAAATCCAACACAGGCGGACTATCTCTACGGGTGGAAGGAATAGAATGGTATCTTGTATAGTCGTATTGAGTGGTGGTGGTGGTGGTGGTGGTGGTGGTGGTGATTGTTTTAAGAGGAAGTAAAACTAAGCAGCCATCTGTAACACTAGTCAGAGAGAAAAATTGTAAGGGTTCCGACGCTTCGAAAAATGAAGGTGTCGGCTAAAAGGGAGACAACGGCCACGAACAGCGTGAAAATGAGACTACCTAGGCCTCGCAACGTAGTACCGTCGGAGTCAGGAAAAGAAAAAGTGCTGACCAACGGAGGTCGGATAGGATAGATGAAAGTGAGGCTTGGCACAAGTGGAAGCAATGCCGCGACTCAGGGTTCCGTGGTCGCCAACCACGCTCCCAAGTTCAGAGCCCATGGGGCCCCTTTCAGTCACCCCTTACGACAGGCAGGGAATATCGTGGGTGGTATTCTACCGCCCCCACCCACAGAGGGCTCGTAATATTGAAAAATGCGTTCTGACAACTGTTAGTGGTCCGTTTACTGCCTGTCTGGGTGGGGAGAAGGGAGTAGGAGTTACGGTTGCCATGGAAAGCAGGGCGGACCCACTGCGGTTGCCATGGAGATAAGCCTGCTGGCCGACTCGTGTTGCTTGGAGTTGACAAACCTCTCACTTCTGAGTTACATACAACAGAACACAGCGGTCTGAACGAACGAACGTGTGAGCCCCAAGCGAAGGGAAGGAGAAAGGAATGCTGGAATATGTCAGTTCCGCGCAGTGGCACGTGCAATGCTCCTCCCTCCAGCCCTATCTGTCAAAACGCTTCGTTCAGTATTGCAAATATTAATTCTTTCGCCCTATATTCAACACTGTAGGTTGTGGGAAGATATTAGTTATTTTGTTGTATAATCATCATTAATGGGCACCCTTCCTTTTTTTTTTTTTTTTTCGTTTCACTGTGTAAATGAAAACCACAGAAAAAAATGTTTTCATAATCAACAGCGAATAAATATTTAACAGATGCTTTCAGCTTTTATATTTCATTTTGCTATATGAAAAATGTTGCTCATTAGCCCGCTGTTTGAACTTCACATTAGTGGTGGCATATTGAGTACGTAGCCTAATTCTCCCATCCACCGACCTGTGGTATTGTTATTAAAATGCTTGTTGTATGCGCCTGTTAACTACTGGTGTTCCGTTTTCATCGCGTTGCCTGGACTGCTATTTAGAAAAAAACATTGTAACCAGGCCTTCTGCTGCAGTGACTCAAATCGGACCCTATGTTGTCTTTCACCGTTATTATAGAATGTTGTTCTGATTGAAAAAAAAAAGTGCAGACTGGCGCATTTGTGACGCTTGGTTTGGAATACATCGTTACTTTTGTCTTTACAAAGACATTCCAGTTTCCTTCTGCAGTATTTTGAACGGCATCTGGGAAAATAACCATGGAAAAATTGAGTAGCGAACAGCGGACGAAGCTCACTGAACTTTACTTCGACAAATCAGAGTGTCCGTAATTCTGCCTTACAGATTTGAAAACTCCCGAGTTTTTCTCTGGGGATAAATCAAAGAACACGTTTGTATCAACAAGCTAGAACCGTCCAGGAGATTACAAGAACAATATTAGACGGAATATTGATATGTTGCAGTTAGAAATTCGTGTGAAGATTATGAAAATGCCCCGAAAAGAGATCGAAGGCTCTTCTTTGTGAGGAAGCGAATTGTGGTCATTTGAATTTTATTTCATTTTTTCAAAAAGGAATGTGTATTATCGACACACTTTATCTGGATGCATTTACACCCTAGCGCTGAATCGGTCGACCTCGGCAATCTTCGAGATTCGTACTGGCAACCTTTGAAACACAAACTGTGAATCGCTTAAACATCGTTGTGCGACATCTAGCGTACACTATACGTACTAGTACTGTTATTGTTTACACAGCAAAGCCAAACTATAGAATTCATGCTAGGAACAAGATTCGCATCGAGAAATGTTATATAATGTGTATGTGACACAGTTGTTGGCTTAAGATAATAACGGTTTAGAAACTTCATATCGATCGATCATATTCTCGATTCAGTTCAGATTTTATTTTCATTCAGTTGGCAGCATTACCGGAACCGGGACAGCTCCCTCCTTAGTCCTCAACCCCGTATACAAATGCATCCGGATAAAGTGTGCCGATAATACACTTTTCCAAACCACGTATTTATTGTCATAAAAACCACCAGTCAGTCACTACTGATTTGCATTTAGGGCAGTCGCCGAGATGGCAGATTCCTTATCTGTTCTTTTGCTAGCCTGTCTTAAATGATTGCAAAGAAATTGGAAATTCATTGAGCATCACCCTTGGTAAGTTATGCCAATCCTTCACGACAGGCAGGGGATTTCTTTCATTTCTTGGCATTTCTTTGAAAACAAAGAAGTTATGATTCAAGCACGTGTTATTTCTGCGCGACTCTGTAGAAAGGTGCGGACTGTTGGTATCTTCACGTTTCTCGAAGAAATTGCTCGGGTCCTCGGAAGAAAAACTCGACGTCCACGAACACGACTGCCGTTTATGTTAACATTTTCCGCACAAAAATGGCCCGTTTCTTTTTCTTTTGACATGAATGTCTTAGCGCTGGGGGGTCGTGCGAAAATGTGTGGCCCGACCTATCTCGTTGAACGAGACAAAATGTGAGATGGAAGTGACGCCACAATAGTCGTTACTGTAGCGTTGCTATAAGAACGTAAATTCTTAGTTACATGTAATAACTCACTCTCGCGTCTTCTAAGCCGAAAAACATGTCCATGATTCTACACTTTCCCGTGTAGCAATCAAAAATGCATGAGTGGTTTTTTTTTTCCCTGCTGTCGAGGGCTTGTAAATAATCTAGTAGGCTATGGCCTAATGACTACGATGAAATAGGTCAGAACTGGGAAGGAACCGATGTGTCAGAATGGAAAACCACAAAAGATCATCTTCAGGTCTACATACAGTGGGGTTCGAGCTCTCCATCTCCCGAACGCTACCTAACAGCTGTACGCCTCGAACCGTGTAGCCAACTTGCTGATTCGAGTACGATATGAAAATTAGTATTTTTTATTTGTCATAAGTCTGTTCAGAGTTCTTCTGCACATTCGACAGACACTATGGATGAATTGAATTGAATAAATTGAATTGAATAAATAAATAAATAAATACATAAATAAATAAATAAATGGCTATATAAATTAATGGATTAATTCATTAATTAATTTTTGCGTGACTGAATTGTATTCATGCATGCATGAATGAATGAATGAATGAATAAATAAACACTTCTCCCAGTCACGGATAACCATCAATTCAGGAGAGAGCATTCCTAATTGAATGAGTCGATGGATGAACGAGTGGATGAATTTATAAATTGATGAATTAAATGAACTGGGCCTATGGCTACGAAGCACCAGTAGCTACGGAGAGACTATGCAATTCAAAGAAACTGAATGAGTGGAATTCATGAATGCATGGAAAGCAAAGGAAACTCTTCACTCCCAGGAACGGATAACCAGTAACTCTCGAGAGAGGCCTCGTTAGTGAACAAATCAGGGAATGAATGATTAAATGGATGCGGTAATGAATGATTGAATGAGTGAATGTTCTCACCCTACAGCTACGGAGCACCAGCAGCTGAGGAAGAAACGTTCCATCTATTAAACCCCGACCCATTACATGCAATTTAACAATGAATTACATTATGGAGTACTAACAACGACAATACAATGATACTAATACTCACTATAGGCCTACTAATTACCACTATTGACAGATTCTTAACTAACCGATTCATAACTCAAACATCTATCTATCCGTAATCTGTTCTACCCGCATTACATGGTCTTGCAACTTCCTTATATATAAATTTCTAATTGCAATTAATAACTTACTGAGATTACAGGGCTTATACCATTTTTTGCTTATCCTAATAATTATATAACCATTCTCATCCTCACTCACCATATGATGTTCATTGCTATTCAACAATTTCCTTTTTTTCTTTTTTTTTCTTTTTTGCTAGTTGCTTTACGTCACACCGATACACATAGGTCTTATGGCGATGATGGGACAGGAAAGGGCTAGAGGTGGGAAGGAAACGGCCGTGGCCTTAATTAAGATACAGCCCCAGCATTTGCATGGTGTGAAAATGGGAAACCACGGGAAACCATCTTCAGGGCTGCCGACAGTGGGGTTCGAACCTACTATCTTCCGAATACTGGATACTGGCCGCACTTAAGCGACTGCAGCTATCGAGCTCAGTAAATTTCCTTCTAACCGCTGGGGTTTCTTTACAGGATTTCAGCATGCGAAATTCTTCTCTATGTTCACTACAGAGAAGGCATCTTATTCGTTTACTCGTCGATACCTCCAACATCTCGAGGTCCTTCTCCCAATAAGAAAATTAATATTATGAAGACTAAACTGAGGACAATGGGGAAGAAACCTAAAAGGATGAAATACCAAGCGGAACAGGTGAATCGTTTAAGATGTGTATTATCGTAGGTTCAAGGTGCAGCAAAGCTAATGCGGTGACGTCGCAGTTGTGATCTCGGATAAAACTTTATTTACGTCTGTCTGTTTTCAGACTGACTCTCCTGTACGGGAATGAAAATAGGATGAACTCAGGATATCTTATTCATAAGTTGAAGATAAGACATCAGGGTAGCAGGATTGAATGCTGGTACAATATACACACTGTTTGTTCTGAGAGGATTTTAATTCCTTTGTTGTATAGTTATCGTAATGGACATCGAAGGCATACGGCAACTATTATTATTATTATATTATATTATTATCTTAGAGTAACTCGAGGTGGTGCAGCTCCTTTCAGGCACATCCTCGACGGAGGTGAGCTGCGTGTACCTGTTTTTGACCACATACCAGCTGTCTTGCCAATTTTAAATATCTGGCAGTACCTGGAATCGAACCAAGACCTCCAAGGACGGCAGCTAATAACGTTATGCGTTTCGCTACCGAAGCGCACTATTTGAGGTTCCTCCATGAATGTTATATGGATGATACGTAAACTTACATCAACATTTATTGTGCGCGCTAATTACTGTTGGAGAACATCCTATAGCTAAAGGGATCGCCCAACGACCGAGCGTACTGTAATGCCAACGTCGTAAATTGCAATTTGTTTCAGATTTTGACCTGCAGTGTAGCTCGTATTATAGTTCACATTAAACTGGTCACGATGTCTGCAGTATTTAATTAAATCTTCTCTTGTTGCTAATGAGGTCACGTAGAGAGATTGTCTTCAGACTGGGTCGTCTCTGCAGCTCGCTGCTGAGATGAAAGTCGCGCGTCATTAAAATTTATAAAAGAGTCATTGTTACATAAAATATTCATTCCAGAAGCTCCTCTCTGAGACGCTTGAAGATATGGATGAACCTGATGGAGAATTAATTTAATTCTTATATAAATCGCATTTCGTTTCTCTGGTTGACATTTTAATCTTCTTCATTGTCTTCTTACATAGACACCATTAGCTTGTAGCAGAAAATGCATCACGCCTATAAGTGTAGAATGTTTTTTTTTTTTCACTATAAACACAGAGAAAAAGTGTTTCCCAGCCTTTTTGTCTGAAGTACCCCAGGTTACCTATTCCAGTTATTTTTATTATTATTTACATTTTCCCTGTGCGTGGGGTTGGTAGAATACATCTGCGATATCTCCTGCATGTCGTAAAAGGCGACTAAAAGGGTACCAAGGGATTTTCTTCTTAGGAGCGTGGGTTGGCGACCACGGGTCCGTAGCTGAGTCTAGCATTGCCAGGCCCTCTTTTCCTATCTGACCTCCGTTGATCATCTCTTGTTCTTTTCCGACCCGGGCGGTTTTAGATTTGCGAGGCTTAGGATGTCCTTCACTTTTAACGCCCTTCGTGACAGTTTATTTTACTTCATTTTTCGAAGTTTTGGACCTCGTACATTTTCTCTCTGATTAATGTTAAAAGAGGATGATTGTTCAGTTGTACTTGCTCTTAAGACCACCACTACCACCAATACATACACTCTAAAGACAATAAAGAATTATATATTTTTAAAGACTGAACCGTATTCTGATAAGTAATATATTCTGTGTTGATAACATACTTATAATTTCAAAAAGTTAGTAATAATGGCATGTGGCCTCCGGAGACGCTGGTTCAGGTCTTTCCCACACGCAGTGTCCAACCCAGTAATTGAGCAATGAAAGTTAGCCATGGAGCCGACAGAAAGTAAGTAGAATCAGTGTAACATACTAATGTAATGATTTACTTCAAATTGCGTCGCTGAAACCAGTTTATTTATATCAGGCTGAATTTTTCTCAGTATTAGGCATTAGGTAGGCCTCCACACGCAGTCTGTTAGTCTTTGTTTCTGATGAACACAATTTCTGAAACATTTTTGCTGATATAAATATGTCGTCGAAACGAGTTCCAAGAACCTGACGACCCCACCCGGCGAACTCCGGATACTTTAATCAAAAAGTAAAAGAGAAGATTTTCAGAAATGCTTTTCAGTGCAGTATCACATGAAAGTTGAATGGCCTATTCTTTTTCTCGATGTGTTAAAACTGCTGGAAAAGAATCTCGATCAGAAAATCAAAGAAGCAAGCAGTGAAGGCTTTAACCAGATTGTGGCACATGTCTGGAGCACATCAGGATCAATCTGGACCTCATTCTCATACGATAAGAACCCTTTCTGGTATCATTTTTATATATTACTAGCTGATGTGCCCGTGCTTCGCTACGGAATTCTACATTGTAAACGGAGCAAGATTGTATTAAATTGCGTAGCTCTTAACGTTACCCTAGAAACGCGACGGGGAAGTCATCAAACATCTTTTCCCAAATGAAGACTGAGTTAGGGATTTTTTTACTGTAAGGACAGACCCACTTGCATACCATCAGTCACAATCAGGTAGGGGAAATTTTCTTTATAATGGTAGACACTCACTCTCCACCTGCCTTTCTACATTCTCAGAAAGACTGTCTTAGTGGTTTTCCCAACTGAAATGAACATACAATGACTTCAGTAGGAATGGCGCGATTAAAAGAAGTGCTTTCATATGAAATACTCAGTCAAATGAAACTCCACATTTTCTCACTTTTAACAAACAGGACTACACTGCCGATCTAAAAGTCCAAAGTTTCAGAGCTGGAATGACCAAGCCGCAGACGGCCGTGATTCGTGAACACTCTTCGTCTTTTTTCGGCGGGGAGAGATCGAATAGTGGAGACTCCTAGGATAAAAAATATGCCCTTTTACTAATCTGTTTCCTAGAAGTACCCGATGAGTTGGAGTTCACAACAATGGAGGCTGAAAAATCTGACTTGGAGGCAAATTTTTCCTCCAAGCCAGAGGAGAAACCCCTGTGGTGCTGTATTTTGGAATAGGCCTAGCCTCTTGACTTAAGTATGCACACTGCTTATTCAAAACAGGGCATCAGAGTAGGGATCGAATAACTGGAATACTGTGAATAACCCGTGTGTTACGTACCAGCTGTATCAGAAAATGTATGAAACAGAGGAACGGCATGATAAAGAAGAAAGTTTTCTAACTTCCCGGCTATTTCCCGCCAATATTCAGTCAGACTATTATACTCGGTACGCAACAGTAACCCCATCTATCGGAGTTGAGAGGCAGCATAAGAGACAAATAACATCACAACAAACAGTGCTCAATGTAATGTTATTGTTGATCAATGTTATGCGCTTTCGATATTATAGGCCTTCACATTTAGTTTTCTTCCGACTGTGAAATACCACTCATCATAGTCGGTACGGTAAAACTGAATAAAACACAAATGATCGGAAATTGTTTTCTCTAACTTTTGTTAGGCCTATGTAGTACTTTTCGATAAGACCAAAAACATAGGTATTTAAAAATTAAATTTTAGGTGAATAAAATTGTTTATAGCTTAGACTGTAATTTCTAATTTCCCAACTCTATATACTGATTTTCATTAGATTCTGTTAACCCCATTTTTTCGTGGCTCGGCGTCGATGTGGACTTAGCAACGAAATTACAAATTCATGAATGTCTGTGTTATCATAGCCGGTACGGTAAAAATGTATAAGACATAACTGGTCGGAAATGTAATTCTATATAACTTTGGTTAGGTGGTATTTATCGATACGACCACTAATAATATAAATATTTGAGAATTACATTTTAGGCCTTCCCCTAAACTACCATTTCATTCAGCGTGGATAAAATGATTTACAGCCTAGATTGTAGTGGCTCATTCTCCGACTTTGCCTACCAGTTTTCAATGAGATAGGACCACTACTGGCGTAAATATTTAAGAATTAAATTTTAGGCCTTCCCCTATACTACCATTCTACTCAGGGTGAATAACATTATCTATAGCCTAGATTGCAGCGACTTATTCCCCGACTTCGAATACCGATTTTCATTAAATTCTCTGTAGCCGTTTTCTAGTGATGCGAGTACATACATACAGATAGACAGACAGACAGAAATTACAGAAAAGTAAAACGTGCATTTCCTTGTTACTGTGGACATGACCGATACAGACAAAACTCTTTATTTTATATATATAGATTACTACAGGTTGTTTTACGTCGCTCCGACACAGATAGTCTTTATGGCGACGATGGGATAGCAAAGGGCTAGGAGTGGGAAGGAAGCGGCCGTAGCCTTACTTAAGGTACAGCCCAGCATTTGTAAGATGTTATTTACGTTTCAAAAGTTTACTCAGCCACCCGCTACGTACCACTGGACGACACGTCAAGTATCACCGGTTATTGAAAAACGATACAATAAACTCATTGATGTTGTAAATGACTGCATTTGTCATTCATTGACCTCACGGTGATATTATTCTTAGGTTCGTTACGACCCCTGAGGATCACGAGTGACTTGTTCGGTACGTCTTCTTTCTTCCCAATACCTCTTCATTCTCTCACTCTTTCTCTCGGCTTCCGTGATCTGAATCTGGATCCTGGTGTCTGTCTATCTGTGACCTTCCACGAGCTTTTTGTATTTGGACCTATCCTGTACTGTCATCAGTGGATATTTTTCCTTTATGCCAATTTCCTACTACGTAAAATGTTTTGTGACTAATTATGAGTAAAACACTCGAACGAAGTTGGATGACTCAAGTTAGGCCATTGTCTTAAAGAAGGTAGATTATTTATTATTTATCATATGGCTTTTAGTTCCAGGAGTCTCCGAGATGTTCAGCTCCTCTGGTGTTGACTTTTCTGTTTGACGCCCATGGGCGTGAGATGATTATTATGAGGAGCCGGAGGGAGAGGGTAAAACACAGTGTCGGTACGAAGCCGCCTCCTGTATAATAGCAGGAACGGTTCCGCTCATGGCTTAACGTCTTCATCCGATGGAGAAATCACCATCAACGGCGACATATAGCTTTACTCCATATGAACACCGAGGAGAGGTTTGCAACTGAATCCAGGCTTTTAGCACGCAATCTAGTGATAAGAAAGTACATATCGCCACCTCTCCTATCCTGCCGACCAATATTTTGTTGATGAACCGGCCAACCACAACGTCAAACCATATAAACTTGACTCTTTAACGACCATGGCCACCAGGCGGCCTACAGAAATAGATTTCTACTGGGTGGTAGAATAATGAACGATGGCGGAAGTAAAGACGACAGAGAAATTGTAGACCAGCGGAAGGAAGGATATTTGCTTACTTCCAACATGCATATGTTTGAAGACGTCTGTGTATTGTATGTAAATGAAACATAAGCAGTAACTAGTGTTGAAAGAAAGAATATAATTTGTAATGTGGTGTTACGGGAAAATGCTGAAGTTGGAGTGGGTAGATCGGATCAGAAATGAAGATAACCGAATCGGGTTCATGAAAGTAGAACGGTTGTCGATATTTGGCCAGAAGAAGTCGAAAGGACGCATCTTGAGATACCTAGAAAGTGTTCAGTTGGTTTATGACGAAAGTGTAGAGGTTAGTAATAATGCTATTATTTTTACGTCACACTAACTACTTTTGGTGCTTCCGTGGCTCAGGCGGCAGCGCGCCGCCCTCTCACCGCTGGGTTCCGTGGTTCAAATCCCGGTCACTCCATTGGAGATTTGTGCTGAACAAAGTGGAAACGGGAGAGGTTTTTCTCCAGGAACTCCGGTTTTCCCTGCCATCTCTCATTCCAGCAACGCTCTCCAGTATAATTTCATTTCATCTGTCAGGCATTAATCATTGCCCCAGAGGAGTGAGACAGGCTTCGGCAGCCGGCACAATTAAATTCCTATCCTCGCCGCTAGATGGGGCTTCATCCATTTTATTCTTGGCCCGGTCGAATGACTGGAAACAGGCTGTGGATTTTCATTTACTAACTACTTTTACGGCTTTTGGAGACGCCGAGGTGCCGAAATTTTGGGTGTTATGAGTAAAGTGGAGCAAAATGAGTTTACTCCATATTTTGAAGAGCTACCTCTATTTTCAATGAATAAACATGAGGTACCTCTTAAGACCACACTTTATTCCTGATTAAGAGTCGCTACGTACGAACTGCCTCAAGAATCTTATGAATAAAACGTAGTGCTTGCTCTCATTCATAAGAGTACCGATGCTCAAAAAAAAAAAATACTGGAGGTTGGTCAGTACGTGACTCAGAGCTCTCGAGTTAGGGTAATTTTTCGAAATAGCTGTGTTTATGAGTATTCAGAGCCGCCAGAAAATATGTAAGGATTTCCAGACAATTAGGCAACTATGTGCATACTGTATTTAATGAAGAAAATGTGCATTGGTTGCCGATTACTTCTTGGGTGAAAGCATTGAAACAACAGTTATTGGGATCCCAAACTCATTTTCATACCTCTCTCTTATAGTTGAGAATGCTGAATAATTTTTATTCCTTGCTTCTGGTAGCACCGACTTGTCAAAAATTACAGGGAAATCTTTAATTTTGTCTACAAATGCCGCTAAATTTTCTCCCGCTTTCCCAGGATCATCTTTTGTATTACTCATTTTTGTCTTCTACATGTACTTTACGATCGAAAACCACTAAACCACTAATCCACTGAGAGCGCCGTCTGTGACTAGTACTGTGCCGCGAGGAACAACAACAACAACAACAATTGAAGGACGAATCAGCTCACAGCAGCTCTCATAGTTTTTAATCATAGGAAGTGTAATTGAGCTGACTCCCAAGAAGACCTCACTTGAATTTGAGCAGAGTTGTCCCCACTTTATTTATAACACCCCTTGTCTTTCAGGAGTACTTGCACGTGGCAGTAAATCTATGGACGAGGTTGGCGTATTTGAACATCTTCAAGTACCACCGGACTGATCTAGGATCGAAGCAGTGGATTTCTGGAGGAGAGCTGCAGGGAAGTCGCGGTTGGATAAATTAAGGAACACTAAAATCGGGTACGTTACAGAGGCAGCGAAGATGATGTTGGACACGATTGAAGAAAGAAGTTTTAAATGGTTCGGACACACGAACATTACAACAGATTTGCCAAGCTGATTCTAGAATGATGGACCTACATTTCCCCTCTAAGCTGATTGCAGTAGGAAATGAGGAAAACCTTGAGAATAGTGAGTGGACGGATGGTGTACGAAGAATCATGGCTAGAAGAGATTTTAGACGCAGAAGTTGAATATTGTGGAGGCGTAAAGTACATAGACGTGTGGGTTGTAGGTATGCTTCTTCTTATTCTTATTCTTCTTGTGGATTTAGCACTGTTTCATGGTCGGATGACCTTCCTGACGCCAACCCTATATTCTTTACAGTTATGCATCCTTCCCCTCTTCAGCATTTTCGTCATAATACTTCCAGTTTTCTTCTGCAGATCATTGTAGATGTTCTTCCCGAGATTTAGCATGTGACATATATTGCACACATATTGCGGAGTTTGTCCAAGTGCTCCCATCGCTATCGAAACAACCACCTCTGTCTGTCTTATTTCATTTGCTTGATGTAGGTACTTCTGAATCTTTTCCCTGATCTTTGGATGTTGTCAGGAGCTGGGTTTGCAATATTGATCAGGTATGTGACCTTTGACGCCCTGGTTGTGACTTGAACTGCCAGTCCATATTTCCCTGTTCCAGTACGCTTTCTACTCCTGGTTATTGTTATTATTTGTAGTAGGGTGTATGATCGGTGATAATATATTTATCCAAATATATCGGCTGATGATAGACTTTGGCAACGTTGTTATGATGCTGACGTTTTAAATTATACAGATGTCGTTAGGTAGGTCTTGATCATAAATAATAATAATAATAATAATAATAATAATAATAATAATAATAATAATAATAAACATCGGACTCCTACATTTTCTTCGCTACACGGAAAACATACAATTTGGCTATGGCATTGGGCTTAGAAGACGAGGGAGCGAGAACAGATTATTTTGTTGTTCCCCTCTTAGTAGCCTCTTACGACATGCAGGGGGTACAGACACTGTAAATGTATCTTTTGACTCCACCCACAGAAGGGACGGAGAGCGGAAGAAAAATGCGTGTATCAAAAAAGATCAAGGATGGTAAGTCTCTTGAATTCTGAGAAAATCAAAGACCTTATAAACCTCGTAAATATAATACTGTATTATTATTCCTCAAAAGTTGCAGAAAGAAAGCGCACACTGAGAAGATGACGAACATGCCTTTGTTACAATAGTGTCGGAAAATTGAAGTTTTTGTTTGTCCAACCCGTGTCCCGTTTCTCTACGGGATGGGATAGGAGGTGAGATAAATCTGTCGTGGTGGATTTTATGACCGGTTGCCCTTCCTGACGTCAATCTCATCAGACGAGTTAATGAGATGAAATGAATGACGTAGTATATGATAGAGGGAGAGAATGAAACCCGATGCCGGCACATAGCCTACTGCTGTCGAATAGCACCCAGTCGTCCCCAGCCGACGGACGAAACACTGTCAACAGCCTCATATGCCCTCACTCCATGTGAGCGCTGCGGAGAGGTTTGGAATTCAATCCATGCTTTTGGCACGCAATCTAACGATTAGAAATTGTATACCACCACATCTCCTACCCTGCCGACCAACATTCTGATGGTGTCATTCCGCTTATACTTCAATGCCTTAACGATCATAGCCACCAGGCGAGCTTCTCTGTCGGAAAATTATTGAATGTCATTGCAAAAGGCGCTATTTCCACCCTAAAAAGGGCACATGGAACGTACCCATGATCGGATATGGTACTACTTTTAAATAATGACATTTTTGGTTTGCTCATGTTATTCGTTAGTATTCACTAAAGCAATGCATATGGATACTCAAATACTCAAAACAAAGTTGAAATGGAAATAGCACCTTAAGAAAAGACCCTCCTTACTTGATGATGCTACAGTTCTTGATAGACTCCGAGCCAAACAACATATCAATAATAATAATAATAATAATAATGTAATCGAGTTAGCTGTGCGGTCAGGGTTGCGTAGCTTTGAGCTTGCATTCGGCAGATGGTGGGTTCCAATCCCATCGTCGGCAACCCTGAAGATGGTTTATCGTTTTCATACCAGGCAAATGCTGGGGCCACGACCACTACCTTCCTAATCCTAGCCCTTTCCTCATCCATCGCCGCCATAAGGCCTGTCTATATTGCTGTGACAGAAAGCAAATTGTATTATTATTATTATTATTATTATTATTATTATTATTATTATTATTATTATTATTATTATTATTATTATTATCGTCATCATCTATTACATCTAAATGACGTCAGAGCAAGTAGGTACGTGGGCCATTCGCAGCCAGCCTGGTGTCTCTGAGGCTGGATACTGGAAAGGTCACGTTCTCAGAGTGAGATCGCGCGGGAGGTGCAGAAATTGATCCACTAATCGACATTTTAAGGTTGGCTGATATATTACTTGGACGTGCGCCAGAGCGCCTTTCAGGCTCTCTGAAGTAGTCATCCTCTGTATCTTGACCTAATTTCACTTGCACAGTGATTAACAGGATCCAGCAAGTCTCGTTCCTCTGTAGCAGTCACTCATAACCCTTCCCATTTGTCATGCATCGCTTGAAATTGCCGACCGTAAAATGGTTTTAAATAGGTTCATACTGCTTCGGTGTCATGAATGCTAGAAATGTTTAAATGATGGCTGCTGGACAACATCATTTGTGTTGCATCGTAGATTCCTATATTTACTTAAGTATTTTATAGTTTCGAAAGACTACATAATGTGTGCTGATTGTAGGGCAGAAGAATTTCTGTTCGAATTTCTACACTTGTCTCATTTTGCATAGAGTAGAATTGGAATCATTGTTATTGCTCAGTCTATCTCACTACCGAACGAGTTTACCGTGTGGTCAGGTGCGCGCAGCTGTGAGCCTGCATTCGGGAGATTGTGGATTCGAACTCCACTGTCGCCATCCCTGAAGACGGATTTCCGTGGCTTCCCATTTTCACACCAGGCAAATGTTGGGGCTTTACCTTAATTAAGGACACGGCCGCTTCCTTCCCACTCTGTCTTTTCCTATCCCTTTCGTCGCAATTTCTTCAGTCATTCTCATTCGGCGAAGGGTCATGTATCAAACATTTTCTCTTATAAATAGTGTTGCCAACTCATAGTCGCCAAGTTAGACTCGAAAATTTGCTAATATCCCACAAATAGGTAAACCTCGGGAGTCGCTAGTTTTTTCACTACATCAAAACACACTAATAAAAAAATTTAAAAGTGACCGATACAGTGTATTTTTATGAACTATCGTATTCCATGAACTACATATCTCTGTAGGAACCCATTTACTCCGCAGCACTGTGAGTTTGTCATCTCAGACGTTAAAAAGTCAGAGCTGGCAACGCTATGAAAAATCCACAGCCTGTTTCGAGTTTTAACCGGGTCAGGAATGGAATGAATGAAGCCCCCATCTAGCGGCGAGGACAAGAACTGTGCCGGCTGCCGAAGCCTGTCGCACTCTGGAGGGCAATAATTATGAATGACCGACAGGTGAAATTAGATGATATTAGAGTGTGCTGCTGAAATGAAAGATGACAGGGAAAACGAGAGTTTCCGAAGAAAAACTTGGCCCGCTCCGCTTTGAAAATCCACAGCCTGTTTCCAGTCATCCTATCGGGTTAGCAATGGAATTAATGAAACCCCCATCTAGTGGCGAGGATAGGAACTGTGCCGGCTACGAAGCCTGTCATACTCCTCTGAGGCAGTGATTAATGACGGATGAAATGCAATTATTGGAGTGTGTTGCTGGAATGAAAGATGGCAGCGAAAATCGGTGTACCCGGAGGAAAACCTGTCTCACCTCCGCTTTGTCCAGCACAAACCACACATGGATTGACCGGGATTTGAACCACGGGACGCAGCTGTTAGAGGCCGGTGCGCTGCCGCCTGAGCCTCGGAGGCACTTAGCAACACTATCTACAGAATAATAATAATAATAATAATAATAATAATAATAATAACAACAACAATAACAACCATACGGCCTCATAGTAACCGCTATGGGGAATTCTGCTAAAATATTTCACCCCCTACTCCCAATTTCCTAGGGTTGGAGCTTTTCCATTTTCCCTCTGATTGGTTTGAAGAGGGGATAGTTGCTTAGTTGTTCTTCCCCGTAAAACACACCTGCAGGGATAACAAATACGCCTTTTATAGATTCTCGCATTGTTGTCAGGTGGATGTATGCGAGTTGTTTCGAAGTTTTATTTTACAATTAGCGTTTTTTTGAGTGTGTTGGAGGGCAAATAAAAGTTGTGAGACGGGGATTAACTTAATGGGGATCTTGATTAGCTGCACTGGAGCGCCACCTCATAGACCTCTGTGTCGTGGCTGCAACTCTGGATTAGATCGGTTTTCCACGAGGACGTTATAACTGTTTTATGGGCGGAACGACGAAATAACTGATCATAAAGGTGTTTAACGGTATTTACTTCTAAGTGGTTATTTTCGGCATGGGATGAAGTAGCTTTAAAAAATCAAGAGTTCACGTTTACATCATATCTCCGGTGATAATGTTGTGGTAACCAGAAAGTAGAAAAATCTATATCGTAGAATAAAATGCATTTTCACAAGTATAAATAAAATACTGTTTACCGACGACCTTCTTCATATTACAAGGTGACGAAGATTAAAGTTCAAATAATCAGTATATACTGTAAAGAATAAATTATGGCTTGACTTCCTATCCCGACGGTCGTGAGGTTTGTAAGGCCTAGGGATTCTTTCAGTTTCACGCTCTTTGTGTCCCTTCCCGTACTTTTGGTCATACCTTCATCGTAGTATCAGTCTTCTTATTTACTTCCTTCTCCTCTGATTAGAGTTCAGGAGGGATGCTTACCTTGTTGTACTTCCCCTTAAACAATAATCAGGATGGCTGCTGGCTTTCCAGCCAGGCTGCTAATTTCTAGTCCGAGGTTGTAATTTTGTGCTGAAAAAAAAGATGGGGTATCTGGAGTGGGCTGCTGCCAAATCCCTTTACGAGCCAGGGTGACTCCAGCGACCGTAGAAATAACTGGAATAAACTTAAGAAAGTCCTGTCCTCTGTCCTAAAACGTCAGCGATGACTTCGATATCCGTAGGTCAGCTGCTTGATATTCCTACCAGCTACACAGAAAGCATAGCTAATATGGCCGGTTCCAACCGAGGTATTATGGACATTCTCAGTGCTGTCATTCATACCGTACCACTATCACATATACATAGCCTCACGCCGATGAAATGATGTTTACTTTCTTGTAAACTAAGCCTGCCCCATGGTGTGGAATTAGCGTGCCTGCCTCTTATCCGGAGTCCCCGGGTTCGATTCGCGGTCAGATCAGGGATTTTTATCTGGATTTCAGAGCTGGTTCGAGATCTACTCAGCTCTGACGGTGAGATAGTGGCCCCGGTCTATGTCCCATGACAACGGAGGGAAAATTGCTTGTTTCTATTGGTTGATTATTGATCGTAATTACGACGTAGTAATGTCTGTACGGCGAAGTTTGTCCTTATCTTCCGATGCGACTGTAGATGGAGTGGTTGAAATGTGGCTGCGGAGGAGGATTGATCTACCAAGGAATCTGTTCATTGTTTGTAAGAGAGTGGGGCTATACCAGGGTGTGAGTAAAGTAGACCTGTATCCCAGGCGTGTGGATGTGTTCGCTGCAGAAGGCACGTCTGTTGCTAGCAAATCAGCTGTGGGACATTGACGTCACCCAAAGCGGTGAGTGTACTTACTGCAAGGACGTCGGGGCTGTTCAACGTCAGCGTGAAAAGCCAGTAATACTAATCTACCAGCGCAAAAGGCCTGCCCCTTACTCTCAGGTATTGCTCACCGTAATGTAGCCACGTAAACCGGATCATAGATTTCTGTATACAAGGTGAGTTTGCAATACGTTCAGGCTTTCTCGGTTGTTGTGTGTGATACAAAGAATTAAGGAGTAGTCTTCCTTGGAACAATTAAGTATCTCTCTACTGTATTTCATCTTCATTTGTGCAAATGTTTGAGTCGATCTTAATGATACCTTTTATACCAAGGAAGAAAATATTTCAATCCCTTTTGATGTCTGTACCTTCGTTAATTTTCTTTGCCTAAAATTTTTCCATGTCATAAAAAGAAAGACCGTGGATACCACTGATTCAGTTGCTGTACTTTTTGAGTTTAACGTCGCACCATCACATGGAGAGTTTTCGGCGATGTTGGATGTTGGAATGGAAAAGTGGGAAGGAAAGGACCGTGGCCGTAATTAAGGTACACCCTGGTGTGTAAATGGGAAAACCAATTTTAGGGAAGCCAATGACGGGGTTCGATCCCAACATCTTCCAAATGCAAACTTACAACTACACGACTCAAACCGCGCAGCAAACTCGCTCGGTATGTGATATTTATATGTACGTACGAGTATCACATGCAAGTCTGCATATGTTGCATTTTATAAGTGTGTTAGATGACTGAGCGAGTTGGCCGTGCGGTTAGGATCGCGCTGCTGTGAGCTTTTCGGGAGATAGTGAATTCGAACCACACTGTCGGCAGCCCAGAATATGGTTTTCCGTGGTTCCAGTTTTCACACCAGGCAAATGTTGGGGCTATACCTTAAATAAGACCACGGCCGTTTCCTTCCCACTGCTAGCCCTATCCTATCGTTGCCAAAAGACCTGTCTGTATCGGTGCAGATTGTAAAAAATATAGTGTTAGGTGCTGATCTGATTGGCATTACGTTATTTAAAAAGGCTGGGGGGGGGGGCATTGAAATGGTTTATTTTCTCTATTGATATTGTGTGAATGGTCAGTTTTATTTATAAAGTGCCCACTGAGAAAATATCTATTGGACAACAGATGAAGAAAGAAAACCCTCAATCACGTGTTTTAATGCCATGTGTAAACACAGTGTAACCGTTACATAGGCCAAGCTTTCAGAACACTTTCCTCACACGTAGAAGAAAATGTTATATGCGCATGGATCCGGGAACGCTGTATTTTCGTGTTAGAACTAATTTTGCACAATTCCACTTAGTACTTTAATCATGGGAAACGCACAGAAACAGAATGTACCAGCATAAAACTTTTTTTACATTAAATGATCTAAATTAGCATTGATGTATGCATCAACCCGCCGTCAAATTGAATCCCTATTTCGCTGATGTATCCCTCGAGTATTGCGTATAGTTTCGCAGCCTTCCACAATATGGGCACGAAGACACACTGCATCTTCTACCGCGGTTCGATAGACAAGAGCTTTCAAAAGCCTCTACAATTGAAAGTGTGGTGGATTTAGGTCTGGAGAGTTTGGAGGCCAGGGAAGTTTTTCCGGGCCCATATAACGTTTTTCTTCTACGTATGAGGAATGTGTCCTGAAAGTTTAGCCGTACCTTATTTTACCACACCTCCCTGTATTAATTACTATATTTATCAGGTCATGTTTATTTCTGTCTGGCTCCATAACTAAATCGTTATCGGGCTGGCCTGTTTGTGTGTGCCGTCCGAACATTAGAAATATCAGAAATCATCATCCTCCTCACAGACGCGTGGGTTGCTTATAGACGTCAGTTCGAAATACCTGCAACAGGCCTCTTCGGATTTCATACCCCGTTGTTATTATTATTATTATTATTTCGGCCGTAGGGTCTTCTAGGAACCACGTTCCAATTCCATCCTTTGTTGTTCCTTTTTCTTCCTCCAATACTCCGTCTTCTCGCTATGTCTTTTTTTTCCCTCTCCTCGAACCATTTTGAGCCTTTCTTTCTCTTCCGACTTTGGAATCCTTTTTATTTTTAACACGTTCTTTTCAAAAATCTCCCTCTATTTCTCTGTTGCTTCTGCGTCTTTTTTTTTTTTTTTTTTTTCGAAATCTTTCGTGACTTCATGAATCTATGTTGTTGATTTCTTGTTCCAAAGTTCATCATTACTTCTTGATTGCCAGTCGTTCTTAGCGAACCGAGTATATTATTATTATTTCGTTCTTTCTCTGAGTAAGTTGTCTGTGTTCCACTCCTACCTTCCCTGTTAATCTCTTACGCCCCCTCCCCGCCGCCCATTTCCCATGTTTGCGAACTACTGATCTAGTTGGTTGTACCAGGGCCAAAATTTGGCCTATCTGTTGTGTAGAATTGCCCACAACACATGTTGAGGTCCCTAAATGCTTTCCACAGGCAAATACAAGCTTCAAGTTCGATGTGTATAATTATTGCACAGTCCGTGTGAAGGGGCTAAAACGAAAATCACCGCCATTCTTCGTTTATGTACACTTGCATCTGCATGCCTGAAAGAGTCGTTTACCAAAATATTGCCCGGGGAATTAGTGTACGCCCTGGGCGCTTGACCGTGCCTTCACGTTTCTCACGCAGTCGACGTGACATCTGTTTTATGTTCGTTGTTAAACACGCGTTATTAGTTTTTTGCGGTGCACTGCTACTGTTTTATTATCCTTTTAGTGCTCATTGTTTAGTTTTTTCCTTTCTCATCTTTCGTTATACATTTGAGACAGTGATAAAACACAACCTAAAACTTTTAAGTGCAGTTGTATATTGGCCTCAATTTAAATATAAACAATAGCTCCTAACACAGGATGCCTATTACGGAATTTTATGCTACTTTCTTCAAGTGGTTTCTTTGTTTATTATACGATGCAACTATTACTATACTATAGAAGCGATGATAGACGAACGTTTCTGGGCCTGTTGATCGTAGTCGAAAAGAGTTTCTAGTTTCTACAGTTTCACCGGAAACTGCGGCCTACGTTTTCAAGGGTCCGCTCCATAAGTCGGAAAAGTTCTGTATTAATCGAGACGCCAGTCGCGAAAACTGGGGCTGCTGTGTTATTTGTAGTAATTTAACGAGAGATTCAGAGTTTATCTAGAAAGAATCTGGAGTTCCAGTTGTATTTGAGTATTTACACAATATCTACAAAATTAAACAAGTACTGTAATTATAGTAAAAATGCCAACAAAAAAAAATAGTGAAAAATTTCTCTATGGATAAATCAAATGAACATACATTTGTCATATGTTTCTGTCATGGCCATCCATCAACCGTTGTTAATTTCAGATGACCGCCAGCCGTAAGACAGCCTGTACGGTTGCTAGGTTACACTTCCGTCACACATTTTGTTGTTTGCGTCATCAGTCCATAGACTGGTTTGATTGATGCAGCTCTCCATGTCATTCTATCCTGTGCTAACCTTTGCATTTCTACGTAACTACTACATTCTACACCTGCTGTAATCTGCTTGTCATATTCGTTCCTTGGTCTTCCTCTACTGTTCTTACCGCCTACACTTCGCTCAAAAACCAACTGGCCAAGTCCTGGGTATCTTAAGATGTGTCCTATCATTCTTATCCCTTCTCGTCAAATTTAGTTAAATCGATCTCCTCTCACCAATTCGGTTCAGTATCTCTTCTTGCGTGATTCGATCCACCCATCTCATCTTCAACGTTCTTCTGTAACACCACATTTCAAAAACTTCTATTCTCGCTCTTTCTGAGCTAGTCATTGTTCACTTTTCACGTCCATGCAATGCCACGCTTTAGACAAAAGTCTTAAATATATTTCTAACTTCTACATCAGAATACATTATACTATTTCGTTGCACAAATTTTCGGATGACCTCCACCTCTAAGACATATTTATGACAATAAAAAAAATACTGTACATGGTATTCATGAACTACGCAGAGAACAAAACTTTCAACGCGGAAATATATTTTTAAATTTCTGTATTTAAACCTTTTTGGGCCCCAGCCTTCCAATAGTTCGGCTTCATCAGAGTAGCAGTTACATCCCATGATTGTGCGGTCTTTGGTCAAATGTATTTTGAAGACGTTTTAGAATTGTTTCTGAAAAACTTATTAATATTTAGCAAATATCCTGTCTTACAGTCCTCGATTTTGTTATTGTCAAGTGAGATGGTCGTCCCAGTTTAACAACATGCCATCAAGTTCCGAATTGACAACATAATCCAACAGAGTTCCACGGAAAGATGTCAAGGTTCCAAAAACGCCCAATGCTTCCAGTCATATACGGCCGGCAGCCACCATAACAACATGCCCAAAATTTAGTAGAGTGGCGTCTTTGTTGCGTGTCATTCGATTTGCAATGAAGAGTTTACTAGAACATTCTCTGACTCACAAACCAGCAAAGCAACGTGCATTAAAAAAAATTGGACACTCATTTCATTATAACATCAACGTATGTTTTGTAATGTGTGTGTTTTTTATCTGTATCTTTGTAAATGACGTTTCACTTTTAAGGCGTTTAGATCAGTTTTTATTATAGCTGAAGATGAAATTAAATGCCGAAACATGTGCTACTCTCTTAATGAACTTTTCATATGATTAGCACGATAAGTATTGAATAGGTGGACATATCAACAGTGTTGCCAACCCATAAATCTTTTCTCCGCTAAATTTTAGTTAAATATCCGCAAAATTCCGCTAATTTCCGCTAAATTTCGAACTGAATCAAAATAGCATGTACCAGCTGTTTTAATTAGAGGCTAACTCTACACTCACCAGTTTCAAAACAGGAGTTCATCTTCTCCTCCCCGCACTATATGCTCTGAAGCAGATGTGCTGGGTTGAGGTCCTCTGGTTTCATATGAAGCCACATGGTACCACTGTTTTTCAAAGTATATGCTGGCAGTTCACAGCATACGGAAATGTTCAAATCTATTTCGAAAGTTATTTTCGCTTTCATTACTGTTTTCATCGTTTTTGATAAGTACGGAAAAAAAATGTCAAGCAATTTCGCATTTATATTGCACTTCCAATAGATGCACCGTCCGTATTTGGATCAGTAGGAAGCTCAACCAGCTAGTCTCTTAAAGTGTATTTATTTAACCACTCCGTAAGAAATATCTGACTACTTTTTAACCTATTGTTTCGACATATTGACGTACCAAACAGAACCTAATGTCAAAAGAAACATGTTATCAAACACGACACTACCCGGGCCGTCAAGAGTACAGTAACGATTTTAACAAATTCTGACTGAGGCTGTGGGTCAGAGCTGGTCTAGAAAACGAGTCATCGTATGCAGCATAAGTTTAATACAAGGGGAATAATTAGACTATTATGCCGTAGTAAGTTCTATATTATTTTTTTTCTTCTGGTGATGAACGGTGATATTGTTGCCGCTGAAAATCGCTAAAAGAAGTTTGAAAATCCGTCAAAAAATCCGCTGTCCGCTAAATGGAAAATTTATCCGCTGTTCTATTTAAAACTCCGCCAAATTTGGCGGAATATCCGCTGAGTTGGCAACACTGCCTATCAAATTATTTTGTAGGAATTGTATCTCTGTTTATCCATATTTTCTCATGTAATATTCGTGCAATTGGAGCATGACAAATAAAGGAATCCCAAAATGTTATGTTTGCCAGCATGCACCGTCATATATTAATGTACAGCAACAACCGCAATAGCGCTCCTGATAAGTGTTAATAGTTTTTTGATTACAGCATTAGTTGGTATGCAAATTGACTCGTTTTGTGCATCACGATAGACGGAAAAGGATGTAAGTTAATTAAGTAAGTACGTTTCATGCAGTTGAACTGATTTGTATTGTCACACAGTACAAATGAAATGAACCAGTATTCATGAGGAATTCGTTTCTCTTAATGAGAGTTAATTGGATGGTCTACTTCATTTGCTGACTAGTTGGCAATAATGAAGTTTGCTCATCATTTTCCTGTGGAAATCTGAGTGTGGTTTATATTTTATAGATCTACGAAAGGCTGATATCAGAATAGTAAGAAATGTAGTGTTATATTTGGTAGTACGACAGAGAGATCTTCTTGCGCTTTTCCCACACGTGTTGGGTCGCGGGTTCGAACTGTCAAACATGTGGATTTGGCCCTGTTTTACGACCGGATGCCCTTCGTGACGCAAACTTCCAGATGCATGGAACAGAGTCAACGCTGCCTGGATGAAACGGCGCCAGGTTACGGGAGTTCCTTTCGACCTGAAGACACCACTGTACGTAAAATCGAAGATTTAAAAAAATTGTTCGTCTAGTGGCATTGTACGAAAGGGAGTGTTGACCTATCACAGAGAAATATGAACGCCACCTACATGCTATGGAAATTAAGACACTTCGATGCCCAATGGGACTAGGTAAAATAGATTACGTAAAAATCAGGATAAGAGGATGGCATTTGGTGTGGCTCCGGTACCCGAAAAAAAGCGTTAGACTCGTCTGTGATGATATGGCCATGTACTACGCAACAGTAGCACTTCATTTGCAAAAATGACACTGGAATTGAACCGCGAGTGCCTTCGACCACGAGGGCGGCCAACGAAACGATAGCTCGATACTCCGAAGGGAGCCATGTCCTTGTTTGGAGTAACTCCAGACAACGCCAATGATAGGGCGATGTGAAGAACAAAATGCGTGGAGGAGGAGGAGGAAGAAGAGGAGATCATAAGAATAATATATTTGGACCATTGATTGTACGGTGTACTTTGGCAGGGAGGAATTTATCTTTCCCTCGGCTTCTTCTCGTGGCGACCACGGGACCCATAGTTGAGTAATTATTTTTGCTTACTTCTGCCAGCCCTTTGCTTAATTTTTCATCCGACCCCTTCGTCAATCCTTGTTCTCGTCCGAACGCTAACCTATACTTCTTCGAAATTCAGGAAGCCGTTCACTTTTACACACTACCCATCCGTATCTTTTACGAACACTTTCATTTTTGGAAGACTCGGATCTCTTTCATAATTTTCCCTGATTGGTGTTAAAAAGGAGACCTCGTTGTATTAAAAGCTTTACTCTTGTCTATCTTGTAAACTATTATAATTTGCACTCTGGTAAATTGGGATGAATATGTGTAGAATTCAACAAGAAATATGTCCTTAAAGCAGATTTAAGTTATAACCAACTGTAGATTGTGTTTTCAGTTTTGAAGTCCTGTTGTTTTTAACTGGTCGCATTCTGAACCTACCACGCTACTTACTGACAACCTAGTGCAGGGTCTCTCAAACGTCCAAAATCTCACGCGTGCGAACAGCGGCGCAGAGTTCCTGTGCACAGTGCATCGGTCCCGCTCGGCTCGGTTCGGACCAACGCTTCGTCTCTAGCTACTCGGCTAAGCTCGGCTCAACTCAGCTTGGCTACGGAGCGCTACGGAGCAAGTGAGGAAGAGGGAGACAGGGGGAGTGAGCGAGACAGGCGTGGGGAAAAAGAGACACGCTGTTGCTCCAAATCGAGGAGTGAGGGGTCTGCACTCGGGTCAACCAAGCGAAGTCGTCTTTTGCACCATGCACAGTGCATGCACCCTGAGAGGCCCTGGCCTAGTGGATCTACTAGCTCCTTTCTAGCTATATTTTGAAGCGCTACATTCCTTCTACTTTCATAGCTTTCACCTGGAGGCCTCTCAAGGGTCACTGCGCTAGAGCAGGTGCAGAGATAGCGTGTGCTGTTATGATGCCTAAAAAAGAGTTCTGAATTCTGACAAATATCTATTTCTCTCTCTCGCTCTCTCTATCTCTCTCTCTCCCTCCCTCTCTCTCGTGTGTGCTGGTTGCTGTCAAAGGCTTTGTAGGCTTACTGTTGCCAAATAAATGCATTTTTTTCTCTCTCTCTCTTTCTCGGTGAACCTGCCTTTGTTGGCAAGAACTAGTGTTTACAGTGCACTTTCTTGATGTTGTGGGCTAGAACATATTTGCTACTTTCATCGACATGTTTCAGACCTATCCTTGGCTTTTACCGTATGAAAGTGACTGAGGTATGAGCGATGCTAGTAGTGCCATTTCTTATGCAGCCAGTCCTTCTCATGAATGGTGTGAAAATGTCGCTGATGGGTGGTGAGTGCATTTTTGTTTGATTAGCAGACTGGTACATAACCGCAACTTCTGACTCTGCGAGGAAAGCAACGGAAAACTATCTCGCTTCTCAATTCCGTAGTGCACTACTTCACTGGCGCCGAGCCTATCTGTAGAGACCTGCGCGGATATACAAAATAATATCCGCATCCGCGAATGGTTATCCGCGGATATTGTAAGTATTCAACTACAGTATATTATACCCAATCCGCCTCTGTGCTGTAGTGGTTAGTGTGATTAGCTGCCACCCCCGGAGGCCCGGGTTCGATTCCGGGCTCTGCCACGAAATTTGAAAAGTGGTACGAGGGCTGGAACGGGTTCCACTCAGCCTCGGGAGGTCAACTGACTAGAGGTGGGTTCGATTCCCACCTCAGCCACCCTGGAGGTGGTTTTCCGTGGTTTTCCACTTCTCCTCCAGGCAAATGCCGGGATTGTACCTAACTAAAGGCCACGCCGCTTCCTTCCCTCTTCCTTGTTTATCCCTTCCAATCTTCCCATCCTCCAGCAAGGCCCCTGTTCAGCATAGCGGGTGAGGCCGCCTGGGTGAGGCACTGGTCATCCTCCCCAGTTGTATCCGCCGACCCAGAGTCTGAAGCTCCAGGACACTGCCCTTGAGGCGGTAGAGGTGGGATCCCTCGCTGAGTCTGAGGAAAAAACCAACCCTGGAGGGTAAACACATTAAGAAAGAATAATATTACACCCAAGGTATTGAAACGGGTAGATCTGTTAACATAACACAATAGACCTGGCACCTGTCACCAGAACCCCTACAGTCGCAGGTTTATGAGGAATTTCTCTTCTGACAACTACCGACGTACTGACCTTTGTTCCTTACTTCCATTAATTTCGGGCAGGAGCCAGGTAGGCTTGAGTCAGATTTACGGCTTTATGGTCTCAACGCTCTTTATATATCACCATTATCCCATACCAATGTCGCATAACCACAAGCAAAAACAGTATACCTGAGTGAAAATCAATAAACATCATTATTTAGAAATTACCAGCAAAATTGTCACTGTCATACAGTTTGTATCGCCAAGACACTAACTTCGTGGATAACCGCGGATATCCGCATCCGTGCAGGGCTCTGGCTATCTGTGACAGCTGATTGCGAAGCTGTTGTGGATCCAACCAGCCTTTGAGCTGAATGCACTACATACATACATACATACATACATACATACATACATACATACATACATACATACATACATACATAGTTTGTTGAACCTCTGTTTCTCTTCTCTAATATTAATTCGTGCATTAAGGATCAAACTTATCAAAAGTGTGATTGAACTAATTAAGCATTTGCGACTCTAAGAATAATTATTCAAATGTTGCGCTCTAGTTTGCAGTTTGCAAAATAAAATTTCCTATATTCTATGCTCCTTTTTTTTGCCGTGCGAGAAGCAATAAGATATAATCGTGATTATTAAATTTTTGACAAATCTCCAAATATAGCAGGAAATATTTGATCTATCTAAAAGATACACACTTAACCACTCAAAAATTTACCAACGCAGAAGATGACTGTTGTTTCAAACAGTATTGACAGAGATGATCCTTAATATACGAATTAATATCAGAGAAGAGAAAGAGTTTCAACAAACTACAGGTATGTATGTATGTATGTATGTATGTATGTATGTATGTGTGTGTGTGTGTGTGTGTGTGTGTGTGTGTGTGTGTGTGTGTGTGTGTGTGTAGAGCATTCAGCTCGAAGGCTGGTTGGATTCTCAACAACACCGCTATCAGCTGTCACAAATAGGATGTTATTGTTTTTGCCGCTAGGTGGCGCAAGTAGTCTTTAGGTGTGATGTGTGCTTTGTCTACCATTTCATTTGGGTTCTTCGTGTGTAACAACAGCATCGCTGTTGCCGTTTGCGTCATTATACGAATTAAATGGGTGATATGTATTGTTATTACTCATATCCTCACTACGCAATTATCGCCGGGCAAAATGGCACCAGAGAAAATTGTTTTCGTGTCCTATACAACTTCTTTTAAGTTTGTCGGTCTAATTTGTATATACCCTGTATATTATTTGATTAATATACAGCGGCGTAAGGCAGGCAAAACAGGAATTGTCAAATTTCTCCGTTAATACTAGCTGGTTCGAAAGACTGTACAAAAAGTCAGTTTTTTGCCGTGCGAGGAGCACAAGATATATTCGTGATTATTACTTTTTTGACAAACCTTCAGATATCTCCTGTAATATTAGTTTTATCGAAAAGATGTACTCGCAGCCGCACAAATATTGGCCGACGGACGAAACACTATCTAGAGTTCGGAAGTTATTGAACAAAATTAATCGATTTGCTCGAAACGAATACTGTTCAGTAATTTTAAAATAATCGTTGCTCTTAACAAAATGTATTTTTTTACTCGTAATTTACTTCTTGAAATAAAATCATAGTCGTTACATTGTAATAATCGATAGGGTAAAAATCACATCGCGAGTTTGGGAACGTAGGAGCCCCTGCACTCGCGAGACGTCACGGCAACGGTATAAAGCCAAAGGTGCGATGCGTATTTGTGGTCGGCGGTTGCAGAGTAGGCTTCGACCTACAAGTGACCACGGCTAGTCCGTTGTCCGACAATTCTGCACTCCGACCGACCGAGCAGAGGACGGGTGGCCACGGCTCTACCGTCGCTCTCACCCCGTCAGGGGTGGTATGAAAACAATTTACTGTAGAAGTGTTGCCATTGATGCTTTCACGGCCCGTACTTATAGACATGATAAAGGCTTTTGGGCTTGTGCCGTGTCAAGAAAATAAGGTGAAATTCTTTACGTTTCGCAGAGGACTATGCTCTGCGTCATCAGAAGAAAATCTCGACTGTCCTCGAGAAAGGCTTCTAAAAATTTAGATTTAAATTCAAGTAGCAGAGGACTAAAAGATCAGTTTCTTTCACTGCTTCAAAAACTTTTTTTGATGTACTAGCTTTCTATTTATTTTTGCATATTAGGCATTTAAAAATGGTCAATTCGGCCAGAGAGGGATTTGACCTGTTTCTTCGCATAGATGTTAACGGAGTGGCTGTCTCACTGTTTTATTGATTCGCTTGATATCTTGTCCATGATATCAGGATGTCTTTACGACCTTAATCAGCAGCTCTTCGTTGATCGCACTCATTGAACTCAATATTTCGCCGGAAGCTCGCACGTTCGTCTGTCTACCTTCCATCAACTTTGCTTATGTGGGCAAGCTCGACTGAGCGAATAGTGGGAGAGAAATGCTGAATCGCGCGAAACTGAAGCAGTGGGCGGCTGTACATTTAGCACCACGTCAACATAATATCCAAGGTCAACTAAATGGGACGGAATGGAAACTGTGTTCTCCTTGCTTAAGGGGTTAAGTAATTTCCATTAATTTTTAATAATGACGTCTGTTGGATCTCGGCAGATTTCGAAGATATCTTAATTTTATAAATCTCTGCTGTGTATGCGGCTTTTACATTTAAACATTTTTTGACCTCATCTAATCAACCGTAAATCCCAACACGTGTAATTCACCGATCATTTTAGAATACGCACTGTCTGTTCGATCTCTTCCAAGTAATCACAGGTCGAAGCGTTCCACAGGCCCTCATACTTCCGTAAAACATCTCGAAATGTTATCAGATCACCTGACCACTTTTTATTACTCATTTGTAATTAATATCAACACAAGTTCACCTCTAATGCGTCATGCGTATAACACTGAACTGTATCTGTGACTACACTGTCAAACAAGGCAATGAGTCGCTGCGTGTCGATCACGTGACTACCTAGCAGCGAGAAAAGTTAAATATGTCCAATTCCCTCGCAGCGATTTTCGTTCTCGCTGGGCATATGGCGAGCAGGGAGTTTGTATTCACATTGAGCGATTTAACCAGCGAGTTCTCATTGTTATCTGACTCGCTGCTATAAAATCGCCAAGTGTGACCTAGCCTTTAGTATCGACTAATGATAGCCACTTAAGGCTATGTCACACTTGGCGATTTTATAGCAGCGAGTCAGCTAGCAACGAGTACTCGCTGTTTAAATCCCTCAGTGTAATTAAAACCGTCGCTACTCGCCGTAAGCCCAGCGAGAAGGAAAATCGCTGCGAGAAGAGTTGGACATGTTTAACTTTTCTCGCTGCTAGCTAGTCACGTGATCATCCCGCAGCGACTCATCGCCTTGTGTGACAGCGTAATCGCTGATACAGGAAATGCACAGTAGCGAGAAGTTTTAGCTTAAAACACCTTATAAATATACTTTCCAGTGTTATCATTTAAAATGAGTAATATAAAGTGGTCAGGTGATCATTTCTGGAGGTTTTACGGAAGTAAGAGGCCCTGTGGGACGTTTCGACCTGTGATTACATGAAAGGAGATCGTAGAGAGTGCTTATTCTAAAATTATCAGTAAATTAAACTTGTTGGGATTTACGGTTACGCTAGATGAGGTCAAGAAGGAGATAAAAAACCTAAAAGACGTATACAGAGCAGTATACTGGCTGTCACCACTTCCCAAGCATCGTAGTGTTATTTCCAATTTTGTCCTGCATGAGATCGCCATACGCAATTTCGTATTTTGCTTTACAATAAGTGGTGTAATAATTTCAAGCAAGTCATAGAATTTGCGAGGGCTCATTCTTAGAATATTGCGGTACGCTTTCGGATCTTCTGCAGAAAGCTCTTGCATGAGTCTGTTCGAGGCTCGAATCTGACCCCTCCTTTCTATCCAGTCTCTCACCCATTTACGTTTTCTTGATTCTTTCGTCAACGTTATCAATAATTCGCGACTGACCTCATGCACTGTAAGTCTCAACAAACGTCTTAAAACAGTACACCGCAATCCAACAGACGACATTATTATAAAACACCACGAAAGTTACACAAAACTCTGCAAACTAGTCTACTGAAACGCAGAAACACAATGTTATCGCTGCTTGTACCTCTGTATACTACCTCGCTTGAGTCTTTGTAATGTGACATAAATTATCGTAGCGATTTTACTATCAGCGAGAACTCGCAGCTAGAAGTAGCAACGAGAATATCGCCAAGTGTGACCTAGGCTTTAATGTCTCTATTCTTAGAAAGAAAATAAATAAAAGAGAAGTAATTTATTTTGCCTTCCAAACTTTGGTATCAGTCAAGCCCCATACAAAAAAAAAAGTTATATGAGTAGAATATTTTTCAAGTAGCTGTAATTCAGCCCATCTACTTTTGTTTTGCATTTTTCTTCTTACTGGCACCATCAACAGCGTCATATTCCTTCAGTCCATATGAACACTGCGGGGAGATTTGGAACTGATCCCAGGCATATGACATGCAATGATATAATGATTACAAATTGTATATCACCAACGGGACTCGAACCGACTAATCAATGTGAGACCATAGAGACTTGACTCCTAATACCAATTCTGATTACCAGGTGCGCAGTATTTTTGTTTTAGAGGCATTATCTACTTTGTGTTTCATAAGCAGAAACTTGCATGGAACTTACTGTTGAGTACACCGAGCAGTAGCTTCTCCGTCCTTGAACGTATACTTATTGTCGATTTTGTTCGACGTTTTATGGACCTTGCATGTCATTTTAGAATGTCATTTAATAGCTTGCAGATTATTTTCAGGTTGTTTTTTGTGTTTAGCTGCATTACATCATAAGTCGAGGACAAATTCCTTAAATCCTGTTGTGCAGGAAATTAGAGAATACATTGTCGTTTTGCATGGATGTAGGTTAAAAATACTAGGACAGTTTGCAAACTTATTGAATATTTTCAATGTTGATTCCTAAAAAGATGACTACATGCGGTTGCTGTAGTGTCCTGTGAAGTGATTACTGAGTGTCATTGTTATATTCCGTTATGAATGTAATGCACTGCTACTGCTTCAAAAAACCTAATCCATATCCGAACAGGTCGTGAAGGAGTAAAAGGTGAAGGCTCTCCGTTACTTCGGCACTTGGTGAAGGAGACCGGTTAGCTCTATTCACGGACGCCTCTACCTCTAGGAATTTATCTGGTACTTATACTCGGTATAGACTTAATGGAACTCAAGGCTATGTACGTCTCCGAAGAAGAAATCTCGTTTTTTTTTTATTTTTTTTATTTTACTTTCTAGCGGGCATTCGAACTCGTGTCCTTCCTGGTCAAGCGAGCACGCTTTTACTGCATCGATTAGGTGGTTTCTTCTTCGTCTTCCAAACTCTCCACACCATAGTATGGGCAATGAGAGCCCCGCTCTTACAGCTAACTGCATGAGCGCTTTAAGAACAGACTTCCAATAGTTTGTGCTGTCTCGTCGCCATAAGACCTATCTGACCGAGCTCGATAGCTGCAGTCGCTTAAGTGCGGCCAGTATCCAGTATTCGGGAGATAGTAGGTTCGAACCCCACTGTCGGCAGCCCTGAAAATGGTTTTCCTGGTTTCCCATTTTCACACCAGGCAAATGCTGGGGCTGTACCTTAAGGCCACGGCCGCTTCCTTCCCATTCCTAGCCCTTTCCTGTCCCATCGTCGGCGTAAGACCTATCTGTGTCGGTGCGGCGTAAAACAACTAACCAAAAAAAACCTATATGTGTCGGTGCGACGTAAAGCAACTTGCATTTTTTTAAAAATGTTTGTGCTGTAGAGACTAGATGGGTCCCCTGTGTGTGGGGGGCGCAGATGAAGAATACACCCACGGTATCCCCTGTCTGTCGTAAGAGGCGACTAAAAGGGGCCCCAGGGGCTCTCAACTTGGGTTGGCCACTACGAGGCCCTTTGCTGAATCCTGGCATTTCTTCCGCGTAGTTGTGCCGGGTTCCTCACTTTCATCCATCCTGTACGACCTCCCTTGGTCAACTCTTGTTCTTTTCCGACCCCGACGGTGTTAGAGCATTCGAAACCTAGGGAGTCTTTCATTTTCACGCCCTTCGTGACCCTTGTCTTTCTTTGTTTGATACTTTATTTTTCGAAGTGTCAGATCCCTTCCTTTTTTCTCTCTCTGACCCCTGTGGGTGGAGGACACAGAGAAAAATACACCCACGGTATCCCCTGCCTGTCGTAAGACGCGACTAAAAGGGGTGACCTAGGGTTGATTGAATTAGAACCATGAGGACTACTTGTGATTAGTACCATCACGCGAGGAACACCATCGATCGCCTTTACTTGCGGGTAGTACCACACAATACGTTTGTGATTGATAGCAACAGTGGGTGGTTCAATGTCCGTGATTAGTATAACTATATGCCGAACAACACGGGCTTACTTTGCCTGTGATTAGTACTATTATGTGAGAAACACCACTGGTCTGGGCGTTGTCTGTACCACTATATAAGCGATACCATGGATCTGTGTTGCCTGCGATTGGTACCCATTATGTGAGAAACACCACGGGATAGTACGAGTCCCTGTAATTAGTACACCTATCTGAGGAACACTATGGGTTTGCGTTGGCTATGAGTGGCGCCATTATGTGAGAAACACCATTGTCTGCGTTACCTGTGCGACATACATTACGTGTGAGTAGTACCACAGTGACCGGGTGAGTTGGCCGTGCGGTTAGGAGCGCGCAGCTGTGAGCTTGCACCCGGGAGATAGTGTGTTCGAACCCCACTGTCGGCAGCCCTGAAGATGGTTTTCCGTGATTTCCCATTTTCACACCAGGAAAATGCTGGGTCTGTACCTTAAGGACACGACCGCTTCGTTCCCTCTCCTAGGCCTTTCCTATCCCATCGTCGCCATAAGACCTATCTGTATGGAACACCGTGAGTCTACGTTACTTGTAATTAGTACCACTACATAAGAAATACCATGGCTCTACTTTACCAGTGATAAGTACCATTATGAGGGCCGTTGACCTTGCACCCCTTTAGACAACAAATACCACCGATTCAGGATTGTGTTTTAGAAGCACCCTCCTTGGTCAGTATACGAGTATACGATTGTTTTAAGGTAGTTTCTAGGGAGGTAGGGCATTGCGGGTCGGATCCACTGGTTTTTTAAATTTCATAATCAGTGTTTATCGTCTTTTTTGAATTCTAGTCAGGGGATTGATTTTGGAATTCTTTTTAACTTTGTGTTGTAGTTGGATCCGCTGATTATTTTAGATTCATATGCCTCCATTCATTCATCACGTTTTGAATTCTGGTTAGTGGATTAATTTTGGAGTTCTAAATTATCATTACATTTCGTACCATTAGGAGCCGATGACCTAGATGTTAGGCGCCTTTAAACAACAAGCATCATAATGATCAAGACTAGATGGCAATATGCGGAGTCAAGGCGCAAACAAAGCCATAGTAATGCACCCGTCTGAGTATATTATGCATACGCAATACAATCGTTCAGTTCGTTCGTCGTTCATTGTTTATGCCGTTTTCCTAAAGAAGCTTTTATGTTGGCCTACGGTATTTCTATGACTACAAGTAGTAGTCATGAGTGTATTTAGTTATCACATGTCAAAAAAAATACCTAATGTCTCCAATACATAAAATATTTTTTTTCCTTTACTCACCATAATCTAATGCACTGAATAGAACGATACATTGGGCACAGTATAACTGTTAAAAGTTTAAATCTGTTTAGATACGCGTCCCTTCACTTAGTTGTATAACTGAGAGCCGTGCAAGCTCCTGTTAGGCTGCACCTCCCGTCAGAGCGCATACACTGCTCCTTTACCTGCCTGGACTGGAGCGCTGCTTATTGAGACGAATTGTGCCCGCCTTTAGCATTGATCATTACTGGGCGAGTGACAGTGTCAAGTAGATAATGTTAATATCTGTTATTATATTATATAATTCTACTGGCAATAATTCTTATTATAAAATAGGTTTATCTTAAAGTTCTTCTTCGTGGCCTTTTACCAATTTATTGAAGTCTTCACTTACTATGAATTTTGCCCAGTTTTGCGGCCCGATGCTGTTCGTGCCAGCAACCCTATGTAGAGGGATGTATTTATTATTGCGTGTTTTGTGCTGGTTGGCTATTCTCGGCCGGGAATAGAACCCGGAGCCATCTTAATCGAAGACCAGTAGGCTGATCATTTAGCCAAGGAGCCGGACGAAAATATCATATCTTAGTGTGTTGTATTCTCAATTCTCTGCCTATTATATAATTTAAACATGTATATTCTCAAGTACAATGCATTGATGAAATATTTGCTTTGAAATTTATGCCGTACATTACTTACATAATTCCTTTTCTTTTCTAGGTAAGCTGCAGCGGATATTTCAAGGAGCTACTGATACGATCCTATAAGTGTGTTTCGTAAATTAGAGTAAGTATAATCAAGAATTGAAACCTGCCAGTCAAGATTATGCAAGTATCACCCGTTCCAGGTAGAGACTGCTAGCCGAACACCCGCTGTGAGGACAGAATACTTTGGTAAATAGCCAGTAACTAGTGGAGTGTGGCCGCGCACGCGCTAACTGGATCATCTTCGATTCAATTAGTTCAATAGAATATGGTATAACAAACTGCATTGTTCTTATTACCTAATATTCTCATTATATCTTATGTACCTGGGCCCTATAATCCTTTCACATAAATATGTCTTATGGCTGGGGCTCATTTGAACATTTGCGGTGCGGAAGTTAGCGTTACGAAATGTGTGACGGAAGTGCTACCCTCGCAACTGTGCAGGCTGTGATGTAAAGTATAGAGGGATGTCCAGATAGTGTTACCTAGCAACCATGCAGGCAGGTGGTCATCTGAAATTAGAAGCCGTTGATGGATGGCCATGACGGAGGGACATATTTATGTTAATTCGATTTTCGCAAAGGGAAAAGTAGTTTTTTTTTTTCATACTGGCCTTTTCCCTCAATTTATGGGAAGCACGATGATCCCAGTACATAATTTTTATAAACAGTAACTACTATATGTCTAAACTTATTTTTTATTATTAGACCTTTCAATAAACGCAGAATTTGCTGTAAAAATTGTAGGAAGTAAGCTAGCAATATTGTACTTCCATGTGACTGTTCATGTCATGATCATAACCACGGGACATTTTTCGGGAAATCCGTTCCATTTCATCTGCTAGATCAGTCCATCACCTGTAACAGCACACCTGCTTATGAAATGTGTTTGAATATAAACATTTTCATACTGTATTTCTATATGTGTTTATTGGTTCTTCGAGCAGATGTAGGATGCAATAGTTACGTAGAAATGAAAAGGTTAGCACAGGATAGAGTGGCATGGAGAGCTGCATCCAACCAGTCTATGGACTGATGACTCAAACAACAACAACAACAACATATGTGTTTATTGGTTCTTCGTCATTCGTACTTCCATATCTGATAGTTTTTGTGTAGGGAGAAGCACCTATTAAGAAGAACGTCTGATAGAATTTAATTCATGAGTAAAACTACTCACAATCCGTAATTTTGACCATCTATGAAATACTGGATACAAAAATCTTAAAATGTAATAAATTGTAGTTACTTGTAATATCCAAATCCCCGAATTTTCTGTTTTAAAATTATTAATTTTCTACTTATCATTTAATTTAGAAATCGAGACTCTTTAATGAATGTCACCATCACTCTCTATATTGGTACAAGCATTGACAATTATTATTAATGTGAGTTGCATAAATTACAGAAAGTGGGAAAACTTACATCTCACAGAATTTTATATGCTAACCAATTATTTTCATTGACTTGTCCTCTTGGTTAGTCAGAGCTCCTCGTAAAGAAAGTAACATCCTGTGGTGTTCGGTTTTAGTTTTAATTTAATAGAAATATATCTTGGTGTTCATGTATTATGTCTTTCTTTCTTGTAAGCTTCAGGGAAGCCCTCTACATGCTTCGCTCGTCTTTATATGGCTGCGACACCTTAGGTGGTGCACATTGAAAGAGATTGTAGTTTTTACTTCTCAGTATGGAGACGAAATTGTAGTACTCTGTGTGTTAAAATAGTGCTATGCTCCGTGTGGCTTAACTTAACAGTTCGCAAACCACGTGACGAACGCCTTACCTTTGTTCCCAGCGGTCTGTTGCTGCGAGAACAACTATTGCATCACGATTCTAGAGAATAATACTTAGAAAAGGTAACGAATTTCAGGAAAACGTTGAAAACAAATTGAGAAAATCTGAAAGCAGGTAGTATACACTTCCTAATATCATCCGACATTAACATGAGAAAAGTAAATACTTAAGAATAAAATAAAATGAGGAAGTAACAAATTAGTTACCACTGTTTCTGGCACAGGAGGAAGAATATGGGCTACGAACAAAGATGTAACGTTAGGGAAAACATACCTATATAGCCCAATGTCACTGCACGGAAATGGTCAGAAGTTCAGATCACGACGAAATAATTTGCTTTTACGATTTGTACATAGAGGAATTGTCAGGCAAAAGACCTGCACCAAATTATTCAAAAATAATTACAGCAAAATATAATTTTAGTTGTAGCCTCCGTGGCTCAGGTGGCAGCGCACCGGCCTCTTACCGCTAGGTTCCGTGGTCAAATCCCGGTCACTCCATGTGAGATTTGTGCTGGACAAAGCGGAGGCGGGGCAGGATTTTCTCAGGTACTCCGGTTTTTCCTGTCATCTTTCATTCCAGCAGCACTTTCCATTGTCATTTCATTTCATCTGCCATTCATTAATAATTGCCCAAGAGGAGTGTGACTGGCTTCGGCAGCCGGCACAATTCCTATCCTCGTCGCTAGATGGGGGCTACATTCATTCCATTTCTGACCCGGTCGGATGACTGGAAACAGACTGTGGATTTTCATCATATGTTAGTTAGAAAATGATAATTTCTTGATGTGTAGTGTACCTGATATCGTATGATGCACAAAATTTGCTTATTTAACTTTTTTCATACATTTATTCGACAGCAATATATAATTTCAACAATAACTTGATGCAACAATAAGTCAACTCAGATTTGAACGAGCTCTCCACTAAACTGCTAGGTGAGGAGCGTTTTAACGCACCGGTACTAGAATCCGAACCAAACCCCTCCTTCCGGCTGGAGAAGGGGGCTTTCTTTGCGCGAATGTAACAACATGATGTACTTACGCCAGCCTTATCAGTTGTGCGGTTTGCTTTTGCTTTTTTGTTTTTTCAAAACGTATTTGAAGAGTTTTTAATTTAATTTTGTTCGTATATTTTCTTGGTAAACAATTTTAAGTACGAATATGTAAGTGGCGTACGGTTGCGTTGGCAGTCCAGCAGCTTGACCGTTAAACCACGGAGACAGTCAAATAAAACATATTAAAACATTATTGTTTAGGAATTGTACAATTATGAATACTCCCTTTGTTCATATAGTTTGACAATATATTTCGTTATTTCTACTTGCTATAATTACGTTTACATTAGTTATAGGATTTACTCTTAATTTGAGGGGGCCCGAATTTTAATTTTCGCAGGAGGGCCCGTTTCACATTCGTTCCTTGCCTACAAATTTGCCACTAATTTCACAGTCATTTAATGACAGTGTTGCCAATCCATAAATCTTTTCTCCGCTAAATTTCGAACTGAATCAAAATAGCCTGTACCAGCTGTTTTAATTAGAGGCTAACTCTACACTCACCAGTTTCAAAACAGGAGTTCATCTTCTCCTCCCCGCACTATATGCTCTGAAGCAGATGTGCTGGGTTGAGGTCCTCTGGTTTCATATGAAGCCACATGGTACCACTGTTTTTCAAAGTATATGCTGGCAGTTCACAGCATACGGAAATGTTCAAATCTATTTCGAAAGTTATTTTCGCTTTCATTACTGTTTTCATCGTTTTTGATAAGTGCGGAAAAAAATGTCAAGCAATTTCGCATTTATATTGCACTGCCAATAGATGTACCGTCCGTATTTGGATCAGTAGGAAGCTCAACCAGCTAGTCTTTTAAAGTGTATTTATTTAACCACTCCTTAAGAAATAGCTGACTACCTTTTAACCTATTCTTTCGACATATTGACGTACCAAACAGAACCTGATGTCAAAAGAAACACGTTATCAAACACGACACTACCCGGGTCATCAAGAGTACAGTAACGATTTTAACAAATTCTGACTGAGGCTGTGGGCCAGAGGTGGTCTAGAAAACGAGTCTTCGTATGCAGCATAAGTTTAATACAACGGGAATAATTAGACTATTATGCCGTAGTAAGTTCTATATATTTTTTTTTTTCTTCTGGTGATGAAAGGTGATATTGTTACCGCTGAACATCGCTAAAAGAAGTTTGAAAATCCGTCAAGAAATCCTCTGTCCGCTAAATGGAAAATTTATCCGCTGTTCTATTTAAAACTCCGCCAGATTTGGCGGAAAATCCGCTGAGTTGGCAACACTGTTTAATGATGTGTCATTGTCACTGACGCCTGCTCCCCAAGATATGATTAAATTTGAGACACAGTTCTGCTTTCCAACTTCATTTTTCCATCCCCATGTCACTGTTTGTGTATGGTCTAGTCGTCTCCACTAACATTCGGTCTGGTCTTCTAATTCATACCATGCTAAACTGTGAATTACGCTATACTACACTAGAGAAGCAAAGACTAGAAATAACTATATACAGAATCCACACAGCTAGTCTCAAAAATGAGTAAATTTATATTTTTAAATTGGTAAAAGAAGTAAGAGATATTGTGAAAAACATAAAAAATATGCACACACTGCATAGTAAATGTTCAAATCTTTTGGAGACGGGCGGGAATAAGTGTAACTTAAGTGGAATAGTACATTATTTTGAATGCCTTGCATTGAAAATCAAATGAAACTGGTAGTAGCATTACTTGGGTATGCTTCTTTCCAAAAAGAAAGAGCTCGGGGTATTTATTTCATAATACAAATGTAGGTACATATAAATCTTATTTTTCAAAGTACCGGTACTTAATTGTATTTTATGCAAGTTGTATACTCGAAATAAGTGCGTTTGTTTTGTGGTACTCCAAAATCTCTTCCACTAGTATCTGTCCAAGATTACATCGAGTTTCAGTATGTGGAACTAAATGTTGAAGAGAAACTACTTTTCAATTATCATAAATATGTCTCTCGGTCATGGCCATCCGTCAACGGCTGTGCTAATTTTAGAAAAAAATGTATGTACATGATGCACAAAACTCAATTAGATTCTAATTTGGGAAGAATTTATGCTTTTAGCCCTTGCATTTGTGGACTCTCTCAGGACATTCTCGTTTGATGTTCTAGCGGAGGGCATCTGTCGTGTATATTGAGGTAGAGGATAGTGTTTTAATGTTGAAAAAATTCTACGAAAAACGTAAAATTAAGCAGTTTCCTTAATTGTGTTGAAAGTTGAAGGACTAAAAGGCCCGGGAAGGACGAACCTATCAAACTTTTTAAAAAATCGAAAATCACTTCCGGCCTAAATGCAGTTTTAGAAAAGCGGTCTCTGTTATGAATGGTGTTAAAATATCGCTCATAGGGTCGGTTGGTGCATGCATTTCAGTGGGCTTGGCAGACTGGTATGTAATAGCAGCGGCTGGCTCAGTGAGGAAAGCAACGGAAAACTACCTCACTCCTCGTTTCCCTAGTACACCTCTTCAGTGACGCCTAGGCTATTTATGACAGCTGTTGGCGGAGCTGGAGAGGATCAAACCAGCCTTCAGGCTGAATACCCAACATACAGTCTAAAACCGCTCGTTTCTTGTTTTATTTTTTATTCAGATCTTAGCCAAATTAACTTATTTACACAATTCTTTCCGTAATGTGATTTTTTTAAATGCCCACACCGAATGCAGTTATAAGGGCTTAGTTGAAACTCTGCATTGACTCTCACTTAAGCACCACTGCGAGCGCTAATGTAACAATGCACATTGACTCACATTAGCGCTCGTAGTGGTAGAAAAAGGCAAACTGCTAATCTAATCGACCGGATAACAATGATTAAGAAAAGCTTTGTAGTTTTTAGGAATAAATAAAGAACATATTCTCATACTTTATTTTATTTTATTTACGTAAAATTCGCAGCTCATATCCCTAGGATGTTTTTAACATTGAGTTGCTCGCCCGCAGGGCTATAACTGTGGTTTTTTGTGTAGTGCGTGAGTTGCAGGGATGTTGGGGACAGCACAAACACCCAGTCCTCGAGCCATGAGAATTAACCATTGAAGGTTAAAGCCCCTGATCCAGCCGGGAATCGGACCCGGGACCCACTGAATCGAAGAGCACTACGCTGACCATTCGTCCAATGAGCCGCACAGCATAGAATCTTAACCAGAACATAGTAATGCTAATGAAGAAACCAAGAGCCAGCACGCGGAGGCATGGTGCCAATAGTCCTAGTTCTCGTGTCATGCATCAGTGGTTGAGGAACTTGAGTGGAGGACGTATCGTGTTCTTTGTATGCCATACGGTCACGATTAGAGCAAGTCTCACACCAAACTTCCCAAATCAAACCTTCATCGCGTGTAAGAAAATAAAGAACATCTCAACCATCACAAGAACACCTGGGATTGAATGAATACATCAGTCATGGAGTAAACGAAGTAAACACTACAGCCTATGCATGAGAGCAATCTTCAACGCTTAGGGAACGTGAAAGAAACTAAAAATAGTATGCGTGCAACACCACGTTTATGAAGCATGACGAGCAAAACATGCATTACTTTTTCATTATGCACGGTGAATTTTAAATACGTTCGGATATTAAGAGCGGATTAGAGATGCTATTTTCCTTAGAAAATTGAGGAATTTTGATGGATTTGAGCACTAATTCTCGCGAAAAATATAAGGGGTTACATTTGAATTCCATGTAATGAAAATAGTTGGTTCAAACGTGTTTTTCTGTGTACAAATGCATAGCATTTAAATAGTTAATAAAACGAGCCTGTTGAGTCTTTTGATGGATGTAGTACCTTTTCGTCTGTTTTTTGGAACAGGCCAGAGAAAATTGTTGCTTCCACAGAAGTCACAATCTCATAAATTGTGTAATGGAAATAGTGTTTGTAACAAAATTTGTAACGGAAGTGTAACCTAGCAACAATGCAGGCTATGTCTTATGGCAAGCGTTCATCTGAAATTAGCAACCGTTGATGGATGGCCATGATCGAGAGACATGTAAAGCATATTTATGATCATTTGTTTATCCAAGGGGAAATTTGACACCATTCTTTTTTGTCTCGTACTTCATTTTTATCTAGATTAGGCGTATAAAAGTCGAAAACATGTTCTGTCCACCTTTTGACTCGTGTTAACAATGAGAAAATTTGTCGAAACTAAGTGTTCAAATATCGAGATACCCGGGGTGTATTATTTGATCGGTATGCAGTGGCGTAGCCAGTATTAAGGAGTCGAACCAAAATTGTTAGTTTTCTCCGTTAATATTAGGTGCATAGAACAGTGCTACACAAAAGTTGTGCAAAATATTATTACCGATTTTTTTTTCAATGTGCTTTACGTCGCACCCGAACAGATAGGTCTTATGTCGACGATGGAACAGGAAAGTGCTAGGAGCGTGAAGGAAGCGACCGTGGCCTTAATTAAGGTACAGCCCCAGGCATTTGTCTGGTGTGAAAATAGTAAACCACGGAAAAACAGCGCTTCTACGTCTCAGCCACTCTCTCCGGTAAAAAAAAAAAATAAAAAAAAAATGAATTGGCGTATGGCTTTTAGTGTCGGGAGTGTCCGAGGACATGTTCGGCTCGCCTGGTGCAGGTCTTTTGATTTAACTCCCATAGGCGACCTGCGCGTCGTGATATGGGGATGAAATGATGATGACACATACACCGAGCTCCCGTGCTAGCGGAATTAGCCAATGATGGTTAAGGTTCCCGACCCTGCCGGGAATCGAACCCGGGACTCCTGTGGCCGTAGGCCAGCACGCTAACCATTTAGCCATGGAGCCGGATGGGAGAGTGAAAGTGACCTGGGTACGAGCGACACTGGTACCTCCATTCCTTAAGTCCCCGTTGTGAATGACGTGAAACTGTCGCTTGTAAGATAGGTTTATGTGTGCGTTTCAGTGGACTTGGCAGAGTTGCTTCAGTGAAGAAAGCAACGAGTAACCACTTCACTCTTCATTTCCCTAGCACACCTCATCGGCGACGCCTAGGCTATGGCAGCTGACGGTGGAGCTGTTGGGAACCAAACCAGATTCAGTTTGACGACTCGACGTTACATGAATGAAGAGGTACTTCGATTTATGAATTTCGGTTACTTCGAAGAGTCTCTTCTATATTTTGTCGGAGTTATATTTCGTTTTATCGTATGGCAGATACACGGACAATAAAAATGATTAAATTTATACCCACGCACGCAGACAGAGCGAGCGAGGAGAGAGAGAGAGAGAGAGAGAGAGAGAGAGAGAGAGAGAGAGAGAGAGTGAGAGTGATCTGAAGGAACTATTATCAGCAAGGTGATGTGCTCGGCACGTTATAAGAGGCATCATAACCAGTCATAACTGGATATCCAGATCATTAACCCACAGAATTATGTTAATCGGGGCATCCATTAAGTCTGCCCGTGGTCCTTTGCATGAGCGAAGAGAGCAAACATAAGCTTTACTGTTAAACACTTCGCTCTGCAGTCGCAGGTAGGTGTATTTATGCACATCTTCCATGCTTCGTACCAAGCCGATGCAAACACATCCGTGTCATACGTGGTACGGTACCATAGATTAGGATCAGAAGGTTTATATAGTTCCTTCAATTTCCTTGTTAATGACCGGCGACTCAAACGTTAAGCAGTATCACCCCCAACAGTAACCAGATTTGTCTGTTTGCACTCTCCGCTTTTGTGACCAAATAGCAGGCTTGCATTGTCAGTGACGGTCCACGTGGAGTACTTCAAAAGCGTGCCGGTCCTAAAGCTTGTCAGGTCTCCAGTGTTGCACAGCTGCACACAGTTCTGTCCATTCTCGCTGCTCGCTCGCAGAGGTTAAGTAGTTGAAACGGTGAGTTGGCAACGCTGTCTCTAGTTGGGTTAATCCTGGCACCGCCCCCCCCCCCCCCCCCCCGGGCAAAGAATGTAATCACAGCCGCGCAGCTAGGCTTCAAAAGCGTGCCGGTCGTTAACGAGGAAATTGCAAGAACTATACAGTTCTGGAGCGAAGTATGTCCATTGATGTTTCCATTCTTTAGAAAGCTTTCTCGATCGAGTCTCACCAAGTTATTTTGGGCTAGCATTGCGATGGATCAGGGAACCGTTAAAGTCTACTCTGTTTGTTACTGTGGTACAAGCACGATGACTGTCTTCCTCCTGCTTGGTTGTAATTGCCAGTTTAGGAAATACTTCTTAGGCCCGTATTCACCAACGTCGGTTACTTTTGCCGTTATCTTAGATTTCCAAAACTCGGATAATTTCAATATCTCGGATAACGCTCACTTCCGTATTCACCACGTAATTTATTATCTCGGTTTACCAACATTAAGTTTTCGTTTCAGTATAAGTTTAAACCGCAAATTTTTCATACTGACGAATGGAAAACAAATGACTGCGTGCTGCCGCCACTATCGAAATGTAAACAAGTTTTTGATTCCATTCGGGGTTTGCAAATAATTTGCGTAAATTATGTCCGCTATTGAGTAGAAACTAAGAAAGAAGCCTAATATGACTTTCCAAGAGAGTGAATTGTTATTGAATTTGGTGACAGAAAGCATATAAATGTATCGATACCACTTAAATGAAAACCTACAACCTGTTTTGCAGTCATTGACCGGGTCAGAGATGTAATGAATGTATCAGATATTGGCTATTAGTACGATGGGGTCGCCACTCCCAAAGTGATTATTAATGACTGATAGATGCTATGAAATGAGAATGTAAAGTGTTGCTGGAATTAAAGATGACAGGGAAAACCGGAGTACCTGGAGAAAAATCTGTCCCATATCCGCTTTGTCCAGCACAAATCTCACATGGAGTGACCGGGATTTGAACCACAGTATCCAGCGGTGAGAGGCCGTCGCGCTGCCGTCTGAGCCACGGAGGCTCTACCACTTAAATATATCGATATATTATATATATTATCGAAAATGGTTTTTCAATATATTGCAGTATCAGTATTTAAATGATTTCCTCCATCCCTAATAACACTGACAGCGTCGAAGCTTGAGATAACCTAAAATGTGTCCGAAAATCAGTGTCGTCGTAGTCCTCGATATATGCCGCACGTTCTTTTATCCACCTAGGACGTTTATTAATTGCATAATCTTGATCATATTACTTGTCGCTGTGACTTTATCTTTCAGTTAGATATTCCGCCCGTCTACGAGCAGCCATCTTGGAAGGCGATTTTCTTAGATTTCCCATTTTACCGGCCAACCAAACTCCAGTAAAATTTTAAACAGAGATAATATCCGTTATCCGAGATAATATTGTTGGTGAATATAAACTTAACAGTTATCTCGGTTTACGTAGCTTTGAACTAAGATAAAAGCTTTTACTCGCGTTCATTAATACGGGCCTTAGGGTAGCACACGACGGCAAACGAAGAGTGATATTTTCTTTTACGTTTATTTTAACAGTAAATAGACTGCAGCACTTCATATTGAGCAGAATGGTAGTGTCTCCTTTCCCGTACAGGACATATATCTCGAGCTTTACAAAACTAGCCATGATCTGATCTTCACAAGGTCTTTAAAATGTACGAAGCAGCAATTCAGTTCGTTGGCTTCAAATTCACTGCATATCTGAGCAGTGACCTGGGTTCGTTTTAATTGGCATACGTGTGCATTTCTGTTGATGGAAGATGAAATTTTATGCAACAAATGAATACATCATTCAGTCGCAGGATTATAAATATTCATAAACTTCGTACCATAAACAGTTTCATCAAAAGAGAGCCGTTCTATACACGCTACATTTTGAACATAACGATGCGTTTGTTCACTAGGCAGCCTCAGGGTTGAATGGCGAGTTCATAAACATGCGTAATCCATAAGCTTCTCTTTCATGAAGTTCTGAATATCGCGATCATATTTAGGTCATCACAGAAAATACGAGTAATAGCGTATATGTAACAGTATACCATACTCCAATTTTCTATAGGCTTAAGTGCGGCCAGTATCCAGTATTCGGGAGATAGTAGGTTCGAACCCCACTGTCGGCAGCCCTGAAAATGGTTTTCCGTGGTTTCCCATTTTCACACCAGGCAAATGCTTGGGCTGTACCTTAATTAAGGCCACGGCCGCTTCCTTCCCACTCCTAGTCCTTTCCCGTCCCATCGTCGCCGTAAGACCTATCTGTGTCGGTGCGACGTAAATCAACTAGCAAAAAAATTTTCTATAGAACACAGAGTAGTTAGAAACGATGGTAAAAGTTGTAACTACACACTAATAGCGGTGAGCAAGTCATGTCCGTTAATGAATGAGACACTATGATGCGAACGTACAGCAATGGTTTAAATCTCGTCACTAATGGATAAAAATATCGAATAGCTATTCTTATGTTAGACTTCAGATTTTTAGGTTAAAAAGTTATTTTTGGTGCCTAAAATAGGCTCTCAAATATGAACATATAGGTTCCAAAAATAAATTTTAGGCAGCTTCAATTTTAGATAGTTTAATAGTTATCAATTAAAATATCAACTTTATTTTACTGAATTGGTAACTCGTTAGGGGGAAATATAAAACAAATTTCGTTTGTTTCCAGCAGGTCATTGCACACTGTCTCCCGCCCAGGCGCGCCGACTTCGTTTAATTATCGGGGGGGGGGGGGGGGGTGATTAACATGAACACAAGCATGAGAAATAAGGAACAACTATTAATGCAAACATTCCTATATAACATTAATATTCATAAACAGAACAATAATAGAGCTTGTTTCTGAAATACATTTTTGAACAAGTCTTGTGTACGGAGTTTTCAATAATATTCACAAGTAAACAGTCAAATAGAACTATTTTAAAGAAATATTTCATGTACGAAGCTATCAACAGTAATCACAAGTAAAAAAGGTAACTCACTTCAAACATAAATTTTCCGAATAAATGGACTATTAGATGTATATTGTTCATTTCATGTGAAAAGCTCTACAACCAGATGTACTGCCTGAACAGTTTCCATTGGGAAATGTACTTCTCTGAAGGAATGCCCGCTTTCTAATCTCATTTAAAACCATCTACTACCATCTTCAGATTTAACACCTCAGCAGCCTCCGAAGACTACCAAAATCCACTTAATTTCGTAATATCTAGAAGAATTTGGGGTGGGGTGTAGTCAAAATGGCACTCTGCCCCTCTAAGGTCATTGGGGGGGGGGGGGAAGAAGGCGACTTGCCCCTCCAAAGTCGGTGCCACTGTTCCCGCCTATTGGCACAGTGTTTATTACGGGAGGTTCTTAAGGAGTTACGGGGAGTGCGGTTTACAGCTTCCTGATTTTAAGATTTTGTTCGTAAAGCATTTCAAGAATATGCTGTTAAAGACAATGGAAAAGACTCAGCAAATCTTTTAGTTTCTCGGAATAAATTTAAAACATTTTTAATCGATTGGTGGAGTTACAGGAACATTAGACAAACATAGGTTCCAATGTCAATTTAGGCAATTAAATACCTGAAACATATAAATACAACTTCATTTCAAGTTATATCTTCAGGAACAAAATAGGTTTTTCTTCCTAAAATCGAGTGTGAAAAAACGCTCGGAAATTTGAATATGATCATTTTATGAGCAAAGGCCTTCACTTGAGTGTCAGACTCCATGACAGTGTGGTCTTGGCTTACGGGCTGGGTCGTGGTGGTTGTTTTAAGAGGAAGTACAATTTTTCAACCATCCTCTATTAAACCCGGGCTGGGTGGCTCAGACGGTTGAGGCGATGGCCTTCTGACCCCAACCTTGGCAGGTTCGATCCTGGATCAGTCCGGTGGTATTTGAAGGTGCTCAAATACGTCAACCTCGTATGGGTAGATTTACTGGCACTTCAAAGAACCGCTGCGGGACTAAATTTTGGCACCTCGGCGTCTCCGAAAACCGTACAAGTAGGTAGTGGGACGTAAAGCAAATAGCATATATATTGCTCTAAAAAAACTAAATGGAAACAGGAATAAAATTTAACTTAAAAGCATCAACTTACAGGGATTTCTCCACCTTATATTCGTAAAGAAGTAGCTGCGGAAAATGAGAGGAGTAGATTAGAACGAGAAAGTGCTCATCCACTGCACGGCTATGTACCCCCAGTTCAGAGACTCGAGTTCAGGAAGAGTTTTCTGTGAACATCATGGGAATTGATTGGACCCCCTCGATACGGCAAGATTACAGTTGTGGCAAACCAAGATCCCTAACATCCCGGAACAGATGACAGTAGCGAAACGTTTCCCACCTGGCTGCAGTGAAAACTGAGCTGTACGCAAATCTTTGAATAGACTGAGGGCAGGAGTGAGGAGGTCTAAAATCAACCTTGCGAGATGGTGCCACATAGATGCTGACATGAAGTGCGAATGCGACGAAAAACAATGATACACCTGCTTCAATGCCCGATGTGTCCATCTTCTAGTACTGAAGATGAATTCTTTCAGGCAACGAAGATGCGCTTGACGTTGCAAAATATTGGTCACAATTTGCGTAAGATACCTTCGGTGTTTCAAAGTAATATTTGGCTCTGTACATGTTTCTATTGAACGAATGCATTTTTAAAAGTAAGTAAAAATAAAACTTAAATGATCTTGAGAAGCCAGAATGGACACACACATTAAAAGAGCAGAGATTTCCTAGGTAACAGAACCCTTGAAATGTGTAGTATGCGCTTGATTAATCCACCCTCACACCAGGCAAATGCTGGGGCTGTACCTTAATTAAGGCCACGGCTGCTTCCCTCCCACTCCTAGGTCTTTTCTATCCCATTGTCGCCATAAGAGCTGTCTGTGTCGGTGCGACGTAAAGCAACTTGTAAGAAAGATTAAACCACTCGCACACATAAAGCGAATGAGAAGATCGGTGCAGTATTCTAGTCATCAGCTAGTATGAGTTAAAGTGTTTCCTCCAGGCTAGGTTCGTCTTAGGCCAGGAAGATCGACGTGTTCTGTGAGGAAGTTGGCCACGGTTTGTGCTGTCCCCAACCTTCCTTCAGCCCATACACAACATACACCACCATCCTCCACCCTACTACCACACAGCTTTCCATACACGGCAGATGCTACCCACCCTCATCGGAGAGTCTGCTTTACAAATGCTGCACCAGGCTAGCTGTAGTCATACGAAATTATAAATATTCAAATTTATTGATCACAGGGAGCCTCCATGGCACAGGCGGCAGTGCGCTGGCCTCTCACCGCTGGGTTCCGTGGTTCAAATCCTGGTCCTTCCATGTGAGATTTGTGCTGGACAAAGCGGAGTCGGGACAGGCTTTTCTCCGGGTACTCAGGTTTTCCCTGTCATCTTTCATTCCATTTCTCATCTGTCAGTCATTAATCGTTCCCCCCAGTGGAATGCGACAGGCTTCGGCAGCCGGCAAAATGCTTATCCTAGCCGCTAGATAGGGGATTCATTCATTCATTCATTCATTCATTCATTCCTGACCCGGTCGAATGACTAGAAACAGGCTGTGGATTTTCTTATTGATCAGATATTTCGCGTTATACACTTCACTGTTTCAAAAATTGATAGCCCTACACCTACCATAAAGTCCAGGTGCAAACCAATGAATTATTTACTGAAAATATAATTGTTCTGGAGACCTAGTTTTTTAATGGAAAATGTGTTAGAAGTGAGATAAAATTCACCGAGCTCGATAGCTGCAGTCGCTTAAGTGCGGCCAGTATCCAGTATTCGGGAGATAGTAGGTTCGAATCCCACTGTCGGCAGCCCTGAAAATGGTTTTCCGTGGTTTCCCATTTTCACACCAGGCAAATGCTGGGGCTGTACCTTAATTAAGGCCACGGCCGCTTCCTTTCCACTCCTAGTCCTTTCCTGTCCCATCGTCGCTATAAGACCTCTCCGTGTCGGTGCGACGTAAAGCAACTAACAAAAGAATAAAGAGATAAAATTCACAATGGTGTGCTGGTCTAGAACGAGGATTTGCAGAAACTTAATTCCCTGCAACCAAGTATTAAAACCTGTAGGTAGAAGATTAAAAGATTAATGCTGTTGTTTTTACGTCTCACAAACTACTTTTCCGGTTTTCGGAGTCGTCGTGGTGCCGGAATTTAGTTCCGCAGTTCTTTTACGTGCCAGAAAATCTACCGACACGAGACTGACATATTTGAACACCTTCAGATACCACCGGACTGAGCCGGGATCGAACCTGCCAAGGGTGGGGTCAGAAGGCCAGCGCCTCAACCTTCTGAGCCCACTCAGCCCGGCAGGATTAAAAGATAGGACGTTTTAGAACATAGCTACAAGAACAGGCCTTGCACAATTACGTAATGATGTCCTTAAGGTTTTTTCCTTATGTTATGAATATTATAACTTCTAAAATGACGCTTTGGCGCTGTATAGTGGTTTCGTGTGTAAACACAGACATCAAACAATCCCAACCCGACATTAATTTATGTTTAGAAGATAACCGGCCGGAACTTAAAACTAATAGACTTTTCAGTTTTGACATGAATAATTCTTATGGCTAGGGGTCATCCGAAAATTTTTGTAACGTAACGGGACAAAATATGTGGCAGAAGTGACGTCACATTAGTCGTTACCGTAGACCTTGGTCGCCTAAAATGCTGCGGCTGCAAGTAAAATTCCTTTGACGTAGAGTTTGTTCTCCTTGATATAACATTTTCATTTATTGAAAGACATATTCTTGATCATTAGCTTTTTCTTTTATATGATCGACTACTCGCCAGTTCTCTTGTTCTTCATATGATTAAGCTATCTCGATCAGTGTGTGTGATATCCGGTATGCCTCGCGTGAGCTGGTAACTTGCTCTTCTCTTCTGCCCAAGTATCAGATTGATTCAACGTTTAAGGTTGCTTAAATACAAGAGGTTCGTGTCAGTAAAATTGGTGGAACATTACAGGAAAACTTCCAGAGCGAATTGCTTTTTTTTTCGATATCTTTTACAGTTTCAGGAATATGAAACACGTAGCATTTATTCATATTTCATTCATTCGTTACTTTACCTTCAATTAACTGAGATACTTGATTATCACTAATGAGTTTATCTTATGAACCTTTCTTTTGTTTTGTTTTGGTTATTTGTGTATGTGTTTCATTCTAGGGGATTAAAAAAATGCAAATGTATTGTTCTCTTTCGCAGTTTTTATTTCACGCTGCTTCCACTCTGGTCGTCGTTACGCAATTGGGAAGTCTGTTTGTGTTTTATCTCATCGAAATTTTGCCGCTACATTCAATTGTGATATAACAATTTTTAATTCTCTGAGGACAACCCAGAACCGATTACTCGTGCTTCCTTATTGGGGACAACTCTAAGAGAATCGCTTGGAAGTGAAGCTCAGTACAACGAGTCTGTGTGAGCTCAGTTGCTACAGACATTCGATGCAGTTTATACAGAGGTGTGAAAGGAGGCCATGGCCAAATCGACTCCATGCCTTCTTTTGTTTTTTATATCACTAAATTATCAGCTGGTCGTGCTTCTCCACCACAGCACGTCTAGTGTTCGTCAGCGCCTTTGAACTTCCTGCTCACAACATGCTCTATAGAAAAGGTACTGCAGAGTGGATCTGACTTCAACTTGCAGCGTATCCCAAAGATACCTGGCTTAGAATAGCGTTTGGTTCTGGTCAGTCAGTCTGTCACCATTGATCTGCAGATTCCCTATCGGTTCCTTACCTAGCCGTTCTTAAACGATTTCAAAGAAGTTTAAAAATAGTATTAATTATCGGTGTCAACTTAGAGTAAACTAACGAAATATGAGGATATACTGCACGTGTTACGAAGGGAGGTACTCCTTCAATAGATTACATTTACACTATAGTCCCGTTAATCCGAACCCCGTTAATCCGAAAGTCCGGTTTATCCGAACTGAAATATTCAATTTTTTTAAGTTCCCCTTATTGAAATGAACGAACCTATTATAGAATGAAGACTTACTTGCACTTTATTAGTCATATTTTTCTAGAATAACTTAATGTAAACATAATTACACTTCATAAACCATCAATCACTTCGATCTTTACAAAGTCTGTTAGTTTCTTATGCCGTAGTGATTGGAACCTACTCGAAGATGCAGTGTTAAACCAAAATCTCAAAAACATCACATCAATGGGCGTAGTAGCGGAATGTTACTCGACGTAGCGTACGGCAAGTTCTAGGCGGCCGCGGCATCTGAATATGAGACTAGTGAAACCCGTTACCGTATTTTAGCAGTTATAGGAGACAAGTTTTAATCTATTTTTAGTCGTTCTTAACTACCCTACTGTACTGTTATACAGTTTTTTATTAATGTAACTGCTAAATAATGGGCTTTTCAAATTACAGTATGTACTGTACTGTATTATAGAAACTATTTTCCTCAGACGGTTGAGGCGCTGGCCTTCTGACCCCAACTTGGCAGGTTCGATCCTGGCTCAGTCTTGTGGTATTTGAAGATGCTCAAATACGTCAGCCTCGTGTAAGTAGATTTACTGGCACGTAAAAGAACACCTGCGAGAGAAAATGGCCCTAGGCGTCTCCAGAAACCGTAAGAGTAGTTAGTGGGACGTAAAAACAATAACATTATTATTAGAAAATATTTTCCGGTTAATCCGAAAATTTCGTAATCCGAACAGACACCGGTCCCAATTAGTTCGGATTAACGAGACTCTACTGTAGTAACATTGCCATTGTTACAAATCAAGTGCAGATGCTACTGAAACATAATTTTGACATGTATGTTGAACATACAAAAATTACCATTCATGAAATAATGTTCAAATCTTCAAAGTGCCTAGTACCGAGTGAGTGGCTACACAGTTTGAGTCACGTAGCTGTTAGATTGCATTCGGTTTTCCGCGGTTACCCCACGTTCATACCAGACACATGCTGGGACTAGACCTTAAGGCTACGGTCTCTTCCTTCCCTGTCCTTTCTTACAGGTTTTACTTAATTTTTCAGCCAACATAGTGACCTTGAACGTTAAGGCGTCAAGTCTGTATGGCACGATACCGTAGATAAGCTGGTTCGAATCTCGCTCGCTTAGTAGATTACATCCAGTTGACACAGGGATAACTAGAGTGGAGAAAGAAATTGGTAGGTGTGTAGTTCTAGAGGAATGTACATTAACGGCATGATTTATAAAGTTTAATAATCATCAATGTCTTATCTATGTAACCATTGTCCTCTGCCCTCAGCTCTTCGTTCCACTTCATAATAGGAACGATAATAAAGATTATGTGCCAAGTCTTGAAATAATTTTTTTCTCGGTCGTCCTTGGCCTTTCTTCCCGTGGTTTTCCCTTCCAGCAGATTGGTATGAAAGGTCGCGAGATGTCGTCAGTGAATTCAGCTCTCCTTCTCTGCATCAATTCTCTTTTCCCTTGAATTTCTTGCAGCAGAACGCTTTTGTTTTGATTTTTCAATCCATTTAATCCATAGCGTTCGTTTTCAGATTTGTATCTCAGACGCTTCCATTCGTTTCTAATCCTGATCTCTAATTGTTCAATATTCACAACCATACAATAGCACACTCCATACAAAATACATCACAAATTCATCCCTAATTTCTTAAAGTTTATTATTATTATTATTATTATTATTATTATTATTATTATTATTATTATTGTGGTTATTGCTAGCCCGGTGTAGCTCTTGTAAGACACACCCTTCGGCGCGCACGCTGTAGGAAAAGCTGTAATTAATTTTTTTCTCCGGTTGAAAGAGAAAAAATGAAAACGCAGTTTTTTCTCCCCGTCAAGAAGTTTACAAACCCCTCCCCTACAGCAAATATTGGAGGAGCCTAATATCACTGCCTAATAATTGGATAATTTCTTCAGAAAGAAGTGCTAATTTCTTGCGCACTTTATAATTGAGATACTTGGATTTTTCTCATTTTCCTTGTACACCACTGTTGCAGACGCGTTCAGATTTTCTTTGATATCTTATGTCTTAACTTCGAACTGAAGCGAGAATTCCTCGAGAAAGGAATGTTCCAAATCCAAATGATGGACCATTCCGCTCTTCTTCATATACTTCGCAATCGTAGTCTCTCCAGTTACGCAACTAGTGTGCATGACGTCAGGAATGTTTTATGCATCAGTGGTCCAAAAGTGTCAATGCAGTTCTGCCCACTTTCCAAGGTTTTATTGTCGGACGGAACACGTCGCGTATGAGAGCTGATTCATTGTTCATCTCTAGAATGTATTAGTCTTTAAGGGACTAAACGTTCGATTCAGTGGCCGACTTGTTACCATCTTCGTCTTCGGAGCCTCGCGCTCGATTCTCAGCCGGGCCGTGGAATTTTAATCTTAAATGGTTAATTCCCTTGGCTCGAGAACCGGGTGTTTGTGGTCTCCCCAGCATTCCTGCAACTCGTACACGACACACAACACTATTCTCCACCACATTAACATGCGGTTTCCTATACACGACAGACCCTTCCCACCCTCATTCGAGGGTTTGACTTATAACAACCCAGTCTTCGTTTACGACAAGGGAATATCGTAGATGTAATCTACTGCCCTTATCTTCCCCTGTGGATTGGGGCGGTAGAATACATCAACACTTACCCGCTTACCTGACGTAAGAGGCGACTAAAGGGGGGGGGGCAGCAAAAACTAAACCCCATGGTACAACAGTGCCGAAGGGCCATGGCCTACCAAGTGGCCGCTGTTCAACCCGACGGCCTGCAGATTACGAGCTGTCGTGCGGTCAGCACGACGAATTCGAACGGCCGTTATTGTTGGCTTTCTAGACCGGGGCCGCCATTTCACCGTCAGATAGCTCCTCAATTGTAATCACGTAGTCTGAGTGGACCTCGGACCAGGCCTCAGATCCAGGTAAAAATATTCCTGGCCTGGCCGGGAATCGATCCCGGGGCCTCCGAGTAACAGGCAGACACGCTGCACCTACACCGCGGGACCGGCAAAAGGGGCCACAGGGGCTTTTAATATAGGAGCGTGTGCTTGTGACCAAGGGGTCCTTAGTTGATTCCTGGAATTGCTTGCACTTCGTGGCGTTCGTCTTTCTTTGGCCAATACCTTCATTTTTCAGCGTCTGACCCCTTCCATTTCTCCTTCCACTTAGCGTTAATAAAGGATGGTTGCACAGTTGGGCTTCCTCTTAAAACAGTACTCAGAACAACTACTTAGAAGTGTTGTTTTTAAAAGTTCTTGAAACGCAAATGAACTGGCTATTAGATATGTGTTTTCTGTCACCGAACTTGCGCAATTCGACAAAATGTGTTTGTCTGGAAAGTTCATTGATCTCTTCAAGTGATAGATATCTGTGCCAATTTTCCCAAGGTAATCCGGCACATATGTGATCTATCTTTGTGTACATGCGAGATGATACGTTATCAGGCACGGGTTGTGGATTCAATGAAACATATTTGCTAGTTGTATTATCTCTTATCAGCCATGCGCACGAGAGTTAAAACTGATAACACCGCGCTCACAGTAATAACTGGGAATAAGAGGGGGAGTTTATCTATGCGATAACCTTTAAGAGTCTGTCGGAACCTTTCATATTATTCACTAGGTACGAGTATGGTTTCTCCCGTCCACATTTGAGTAGGCTCAAAAGCCATATACTTCGACGGTACTATGTTCTAGAAAACCGAAACATTAAGCATTATTCTTCCGGAAAGTAGGGACTGCCTATCCCAGCCGGTAAAGGCATGCTCGGTTTACCCGGAAGGATGTGGGTTGGAGTGGCCATCATGAGGTTGGAGTCTCAGAAAACCGTAAAGTAGTTTCTGGGATGCACAACCGTAACATTATGAGAACCAGTTGCAAATAGAGGACTGGGGATGCTCCTAGTTAATTCAGAGGCTTGCAGGTTCAACGCTGAAGGGCATAACGTCTAATGAAGATGCATGTACAAAGCGCGTTTTTTAAGTACCTACATTTTTCAAAGAAACACAACGTTAGTTTGAAAACTTTTTAAATACTTCTTCACATAGTCACCGCCATTATTAAGGCGCCTGTAATAACGGGGCACCAATTTTTGTATGCTTTCGTCTTAGAACGATGCCGCTTGTGATAAAAGCCACCCGAAGCAGAAAGAGTGGCGAAATTGTGTACCGGTACCTTGTCTCCTCACGAACTTTTACTTCAGCCGCACACTCCAAATCATATGTGACGATAGACTGCCCCGCGGGACATCATGAAGATGTTCACTATCTTCATTGAACATTGAAACCCATTTCTCACCATTCCATCCGTCATTACACCTTCACCAGGCAAAAAGCGAAGTAATCTCCATACAGGCCATGAAGGCCCTTGCAGAGGTGGAAAGTAACAGTTTCCATTATCCGTAACCTCGGCACTTGCTGTGGGAGTAGGGTAGTTAGCTCTACGCCCGGCCACCTTTGCACCCAGATCATTGTTTACCAGCTTCTTCTGGAAGCTTCCTTATCGCGAGCCTCTGTGGCTCAGGCTGACCTACCCTCTACGTGTATAGTGCTGTGGCCGACGTTCCTTAGTGCCAGTTTGCGAAGACAGGAAGTTACTCTGAACTGTACAGGTCAATATAGTACAACGAAGGGATCGACAGATAATAAAGGGAACACTTGGTGTAGCTATACAGTGCTTTGACATCTCCGTGATGGGTGTATAGACGAGTCCCAGCTATCACATTATCCCCATTTTCTCCCAATTTACTTGCAATCGGCTTCTTTACTAATTTATTTTCCAGTTTCCCCACTTGGGATAGATTGCTTTCATTCAGTGTTCAGCTACTCTCGTTCCCCCTTCAAGACGCGCACGTCTTCCTGGAGTGGCGATATCGTCTTACTCACTCGGGAATTAATGCTGTCACGGGCAAGTGTGTGTGTGTGTTTTTTTTCTCCCCAATGACTACGGAGAGGGTTGATGTGTAGTTTGGGATATCAATAGATAGATTTGATCCAGCTGTTTAAGCCACTCTGTCTCGTGCTTATCTTTTCAGTTCCACATAACTGCTACATCACTGGTATTATTGTACTTCTTTACAGGTTAACAACCGGCACCTCAAAGGACTGCGTAGAAGTGAGTGGGATGGGAACAAGAGGGACCGGAGTTGTCAGTTTTCTTCCCGCAGTGCAGTGTTTCTTTGTTTCAAGTTTGCTACTCACTTCAAATCTTGATTTTATCAGTTGAGTTCCACGCTGTGAGTTCCTTAGTACTTAAATAACTTGTATCGAAACTGGGAAATATGTAATAAGGATATGACAAGATATCGCAACCCTGCGCGTCACTCCACGCGGAGTTGACAAACTGTCATTCAGCATTCTCGGATTTTCATCGGATACAGCAGAACTCTCACTGGTGTGGCGTGAGTCAATATTTTACCCCCTAGTCTACTGAAGCTGCCATTGGCCAGGCACAAAACAAGGAACATCAAAGCCGCACCTCATGGTAACGTTTAGAGACGCACAATTCGCAGCGTCTTTCCAGTCATTCGACCGGGTCAGAATGGAATAAATGAAGCTCCCATCTAGCGGCGAGGATGGGAATTGTGCCGGTTGCACTTCTTTGAGGCGATGATCAGTGACTGACATATGAAATGATATTGGAGAGTGTTACTGGAATGAAAGATGACAGGGAAAACCGGAGTACCAGGAGAAAATCCTGTCCCGCCTTTGCTTTATCCAGCACAAATCTCATATGACCGATATTTGAACCACGGAACCCAGAGGTGAGAGGCCGGCGCGCTGCCGCCTGAGCCACGGAGGCTCATGTAGAGAACTACAGTATTGTTACAAATAAAACTCCCTCTATTTTATTTTATTTCAGGATGACCCAATAAATGCGTGCACAAACACACGTCTATTCAGCTATGAATGACCACACTTACTAATTGCTGTCTATTTACAAGTCCCTCTTCCTTACGGCACAGTAGGCGGTCCAGCCCGTTGCTATACCTACGGACGGTTAATCCTTACTTTCACTTCCCCACGTCCAGTCACCTCATATAGCAGTTGTGTGTAGACTGCTGAATCTGAACACAGGGCTACGGGCTACACAACACACGATGACTTTTCATTGGCTCGATTCCAGAGACAGGCTAGTAATTCACAGTGACATGCAGTGAACAACTAACCAGCTCAGCAGTATTCAACATCAGGAGGGATACTTGCAACAGAAAATATTAAAACAGGTCCATTTACCTTCACACTTGCGATAGCGGCTTCCCTCGCTGACTCACGGCGATCCTCAGTCCACAGAAATACACGAACACACATTACGGTCTTCCTTTCCGTCGTTCCCAACCCACCCACTCACTGGTCTCTCCGACACCACAACCACAGCTCCTCGTTCAGACCTCGGTGGGACACTAGTGACAACCAACACCTCTGTCGCCCTCAGCTCAGTCACCGAACTCCAACACATTGAGTCTCAGTCTGACTTCACCACAGAGTCCAACACTGACCCCGAATCCAGCACCAACTCTGACTTGACCACGGAGCCCAACACTGACTAAAGCACCAGCACGGAGTCCAACTCTGACACAGTCCAGCACCAACACTGGCTCCAGCATGGAGCTCAACGCTGTGACTGACTGTCCTCGGCTAGCCTCTCTTTTTATAGCTTGGGTGATTTGAACCAGAATTTTCGTGAGGTGGCTAGAGGCAGAACATTCCCGTTGAATCTCCAAGAAACTCACAGGTAAGCCAGCCGATGAGAACAATACAAGGAAAGGCCCGGCCCGCCCCACCCCACAAGCCGGCTGGGAGATCCCAGGTTGTCTGAGTCACTAGCCCGTTCCTGGAAGTACCGAAAGGGGATACCAAGGGACTGGCACGTAACAATATTACTCTAAATTTGTCATAATCATCTGTTGGCCTCTATTTCTCTCAAAACTTATTGAACAAGTCCAGAGTGTATCCGGCTGTGTCCTAGCAGTCTATCCGGTTTATTCATCTGAACTTCAGCCTTTTCCATTACTCTTAAATCAAAATCTTGTATTGGCCTCCTTTCTGCGCCAGTTTATGGACCTCATAATTCGGACCTTTTTTTTTTACAAGTTGCTTCACGATGCACCGACACAGATATGGCGACGATGGCAGAGGAAGGGGCTAGAAGTGGGAAGACAGTGGCCGAGGCCGTAATTAAGGAACAGCCCCAGCATTTGCCTGGTGTGAAGATGGAAACCACGGAAAACCATCTTCAGGGGTGCAGACAGTGGGGTTCGGATTTTTTCTGAAAGAGAGCTACTATATTTGGACCAAAGGTTAACCTCGTATGTCTAGCTGCTCAATGACGAACAATAGAAAATCTGACTTGCATTACCCTCTAGTGACCACCTAGTCAAAGACGAATGTCTGAATGGGCAGAATTTCGTGTGAAATACTGGTTGGCCATTGATAATGACTAACCATTTTAGGTTTAGTTATCTCGACAAAATCTCCAGATGCCCTGATGTGTTTATGAACACTAAGATCAGAATATACTCTTTCCCATAGCTACATATGATTGTGAAAGACCATATGTAACTTAACACTCGTACATCTTCTCTGCTGCACGGAAAAACATAGCCAGGGATATGTTTCTGGGCTAAGACACACACATCGACGTCTCTCAAGTTGACTACACAACTCGTCGCAGAAGACTCTCCTATTTTTGATCGGCCGGGTGGCTACACATCTTTACTATCCACTCTCGCCGAGCCAACAAAGCATATAGGCCGACTCCTCGTTGGATGTCAGCCTCTCTACCATCAACCACCATGACGACCACCACCATCACCACTACCTTTGCGACCCCTGCTCACACCTTCTCCTCCCTTTCCATTATAACTGTTACGTCGTCCCATTCATCGCCGCTTCTATCCACTTCTCTTCCCGCGCTACCTCGTGTTGATCCACGTGGACTATTACGTATTCCTTCCCGCTGCTTCACCCGTCCTTTTACGTCGTCTACACCTGTCTTGCCAACCACTACGTCACCACCACCGTCCGTCGTACCAGCAGCAGCCGCTCATCAACTTCCATCACCATCAGCAACATCAGCCACAAACGAAGTCTTCAGTTGCGTCATCCGCGGCGTAAGCCCACTCATCCCGGCAACCGACATTCAAGAACAACTCCGCCTTCAAGCCATACCAGTCAGTTCCGTATCTACAACTCCACCGGCCCGACATACTTAATCAGACTTCAGCTTCACAGTGCAGCAGTCGTCGCCCACCTGATCTCCAACGAAGCACTTCTCTACGGCCGTCATAATACCGTCGAACTCTCTGCTCACCTCCCCGCCTTAGCCATCGCACCTCCACATCTCGTCGCCAAACCCGACCAGATCATCCCCGTTTTCAACGTTCTTTCCCTATCCGTCCACCTACTTCCTCTGCTAATCTCTCCCCGCCTACCCTTGCACATCTCCAATACCTCATAACTGTTCTTTACCATATCGCTTCAACACTTCAACACTTTAACTCCCTTCTGGACACTCTGGTGTAAACCTCCATCTAAAGTTATTTCCCCAAGCCGAGTGGCTCCTCCATAATATTCACATCGCTTACCCGTCTCCTACATCTACAAGCATCACATTACTCTCTTCACTGCTCCTGGCCCGAGAGATCGCGTTACGATGTAGGGGGCCCGTCTCGCCCTCCTGGGCGGGGAATGAAAACTTTTTCTTCGTCGTCGTCGTCGTCTGGGCTAAGAAGACGAGAGAACGAGTACAGATTCTTTGGTTGTTCCCCTCTTACGACAGGTACCGTGGTACAGGCATCTTTCACTCTGCCCACGGGGGAGATAGAGGATTCCGATAAATCGAAAAAAAGTCTGTCCACAAAAGAATGGTTAGGGTCATGAATTGTGAGAAAATGAGACATTCTCGACCTCGTAAATATAATACTAATGTAGTAATTAATATTGCTTGGCAGCCCTATGCTGTTGAGCAGGGCCTCTCAAAGGCCCAATATCTCACGCGTGCAAATCAAGGCGCAAGAGCTCCGTGTACTGTGCATCGGTTCCGCTCGGTTCGCCTCGGACCAACGCTTCCTCTCTTGGCTACTCGGCTAAGCTCGGCTCAACTCGGCTCGGGTGTTTAGCGCTACGGGGTAAGTGAGGAAGAGGGAGACAGGTGGAGCGAGCGAGGCAGGCGTGGGGCAAATGGGAGACAGCGCTATTGCTTCAAATCGAGGAGTGGGGGGGCCTGCACGCTGGTCAACCAAGCGAAGTCGTCTTTTGCACTGTGCACAGTGCATGCACCAGGGGCATGCACTCTGAGAGGCCCTGCTATAGAGCATAGGTGGGTATTGAGAGAATCCCGTTTGTATACAAAATCACTTATGTTTCCTCACCATAATCTAATGCACTAAATATAACGAGACGTTAGGCACAACAAAACTCTTACGTTTAAATCTGTTTTGATACGCCCCCTTCAGTAGTTGTAACTGAGAGCCGTGCAAGCAGCTGCTAGGTTGTACCTCCCTTTACCTACCTGAGCTGGAGCGCTGCTTATTGAGGCGAATTGTACCCGCCTTCGGTGTAGAGGTAGCGTACCTATCTCTTCTTCCAAGACCGTTGATTCTTTTTACAGCCATTTTGAGGATTGAGGAGTAGAACGGAGTTCACTTGATACGAGATTTTCTCAAACTCTTAGTCACAGTATGAACATCGCACAGTGAGAAGATGACGCTACTGACCTAGTATACATATAGGCGAACACTCGTTGCCATGGTTACAATGGTCTCGGGACCCCAGCTCAGAAGCATATCCATGTTAAAAAGAGGGATAGGAAGCACAGTGATGCCGTTTGAGTTACGGTGCTAGAGTAGACTGAAGTGTAAACCTGCACTATCGGAAAAATAAGTCGGTTATTCAAAAGATCATACCTGGCCAATCCCTTGAGGTCTTAATATGAAGCTAAAGCTGAGTTACTTGAGCAAATAATAATAATAATAATAATAATAATAATAATAATAATAATACGAACAAGAAGAAGGTCGTTTGATTCTCTCGAGGAAATTATGCTTGGAAAAGTGCAGGGAAAACAGAGATGAAGTTGGCTGGCATAGAGGCAGATAGATTCCATCAAATAAGTCATCACTGAAGTATCTTTAAATGTCTAGTTGAAAAGTGGAACACTTAGAAGTATTCCATCCATGCAGTCGCCCGGAGTCGACGTCGACTTGATGGCACACACAGGAAGAATAACGCTTATTTACTAAAATATAAGTAATGAAAGATCATGTTGTCAAATCACCTGTTGCAGTCGCCTAAATTAAGTATTTTTTAAAGTAAAAATTGAATGATTTCCGCGTTTCATGCTATGTGAGTTGCACTGGTCACTAAAAATGTATTTAAGTATAGTGAAACCCTCGTAACTCTTGACCGCCGAAGTATGAAAAATTCGAATGTTCAGTATCGGATGTATTAAGTAAACATTTTGTAAGTTATAAGTACATGCACATTTCTAAGATGTTCTAACATAATTGCTGGCTCCGCGGTTTAGGGTTAACGTGCATGCCTCTTACCTGGAGGCCCCCGTTCTATTCCCGGCCAGGTCAGGGATTTTTACCTAGATCTGAGGGCTGGTTTGAGGTCCACCCAGCCTACGTGATTACATTTGAGGAGCTCTCTGACGGTGAGATGGCGGCCCCGGTCTAGGAAGCCAAGAATAACGCCCGAGAAGATTCGTCTTGCTGACCACGGGGCACCTCACTCTGCAGGCTTTCAGGTGGAGGAGTGGTCGCTTGGTTTTTCAGGGCTCTTCAGGGCTGATGTGCCATGCGGTTTGGTTTATACAGCATAATTATCAATAAACCTATTCAGAGATTTTGACATCAGTCAGTTTTGTTTATTTATCTTGTAAAAGTAGTTAAATCGGACACGTTTTCATTGTTAGGTGTCAATTTGATCCTTGTTTCACTTCCATGCAGTGTCACGCTTCGCTCATAAGTATTCAGAAATATATTTTCAGTATGTTTCATGTGAGCAGATTTCTTTCTTTTGGTTAAATGTCTTATGGCTGTGGGTGATTTGAAAATTTGCGTCACGAAATTCGCGATGCAGGATGTGTGTGACTCGATGTTACCTAGCAACCGTGCACGCTGTAATGTGAAGTGGTTGGCCATGACCGGTAGATATTATCAAAGAGGGGTGGTAGAGTACAGATGGTCGGATGTAATCTTGCAGGTACACTTGTCGACTGGAAATTCCATACGTATTTCTTTCGAAAACGATTGATAAGATGAAAATCAAATTGAGTTTCATTTATTGTAAGACAGCCGGGCAGAGTGGCTCAGACGGTTGAGGTTCTGACCTTCTGACCCCAACTTGCCAGGTTCGATCCTGGCTTAGTCCGGTGGTATTTAAAGGTGCTCAGATACGTCAGCCTCGTGTCGGTAGATTTACTGGCACGTAAAAGAACTCCAGCGGGACTAAATTGCGGCACCTCTGCGTCTCCGAAAACAGTAAAGTAGTTAGTGGGACGTAAAGCCAATGACAGTATTATTATTATTATTATTATTATTATTATTGTTGTTGTTGTTGTTGTTGTTGTAAGACATACTTATAATCATTTGATTCCCCCCCCCCCCCCCCACCTAGGGACATTTAACACCATTTTTTACGGAACGATTTCCTTGCTTGACCTAAGCAGCTCTTCAGGTTATCTTCTGCCTCCATCGGTTGATCTGCTTCCTAATTTCCGTGCATCGCCCATTTTTTTTAAAGGTTGTTTATTTTCATCGATCAATCACTACTGATCTGCATTTAGGGCAGTCGCCCAGGTGGCAGATTCCCTGTCTGTTGTTTTCCTAGCCTTTTCTTAAATGATTGCAAAGAAATTGGAAATTTATTGAACATCTCCCTTGGTAAGTTATTCCAATCCCTAACTCCCCTTCCTATAAACCGCCTCAGCTCCGCTTCAAAGTGGTCAAAATAAAACTAGTGTAAATCTACTCCCAAATGACTCGAAATCACGACAGCAAAACACAGTGAAAATGACGCTTAGTAACCGCAAGTCGACGGAAGTGGTTGAGAAATTGTTGTGGTTACTTATTCTGATAAGTGATGTGATGTGCTGTGTTGCGGATGTAACCTACATTTCAGTGGGATAACCGTGGAGGTTGTAACAGCTGGAAATGGATTAAGCCATGGCGTACACCTATTATTGTTCCCGAACGTTTAGGCGATGAAGGCTTAGTGGTGCCAAGAGAGACTCGCTGACAAGTATCTTGGCAATGTTTTTTCTGTTGTTAATTTAAGAACCTTTTCGAGAACTGATTCTCAACATATCGCAAGCTGAAATGGATTTATATGTAGGGTGGTTAAAGTAAGCGAATAGCACACATTCACCATACTACTACTACTACTACTACTACTACTACTACTACTTTGGTGCCATTAGTCTGCCTTCATTTCCCTCGTTTGTTGCCTTTGGGCCTGGTAGCCGACTGAATTCAATGGCTTCTCATCAAGGTGTGTTCAGGATCGAGCGACTAAGACATTAGAACTGGTCTTCTTAACCCAATTCGGGATGTTCGATCCTTAGTCTCCTGTCTAGTCTCGTGTTGGTAGATTTATCGGTATGTAAAAGAAGTCATGTGGCGCAATTTTTCGGCATCTCAGCGTCTGTAACTATTGGAACTTAAAAACAGTAACATTTCTCACAATTTGAAAGCGTGAGTTAACGACCAGTTCATCCCGTAGCTTAGTCGGACACTGTGAGAAAATGAAATGGCGTATGGCTTTTTAGTGCCGGGAGTGTCTGAGGACAAGTTCGACGCGCCAGATTCAGGTCTTTCGATTTGACTCTCGTAGGCGACCTGCGCGTCGTGATGAGGATGAAATAATGATGAAGACGACACATTCACCCAGTCCCCGTGCCACATATTATGGTGCAACATATTATGGTTACAATTCCCGATCCTGCCGGGAATCGAACCCGGGACCGCTGTGACCAAAGGCCAACACGCTAACCATTTAGCCATGGAGCCGGATAGTCTGACTACTACTGGAAATGGATTAAGCCATGTGTCCTTTTTGACCTCCCTTGGTCAGCTCTTGTCCTCTTCTGACCCCGGTTATGTTCACGATGCATAGATATTCTTTCATTTTCACTCTCTTCGTGGCCGTTCCCTTTCATTCTTTGTTCGGACCTCTTCCTTTTTCTCCTTTCGATTATTCTGTTGTGCTTCGCCTTAAGGTAATACTCATTTCACCATGACTGTTGTCGGAATAGTCAATAGGTCCAATCACCATTACACTCAGGAATTCATTCATTAGCTTCGGTTGTGGTAAAATATTAGGACGTTAACATTGATGCTTTCGCGGTCCATACTTGTAGACATGATATGGGCTTATGCCGTGTCAAGAATACAAGGACCGGGCGAGTTGGCCGTGCGCGTAGAGGCGCGCGGCTGTGAGCTTGCATCCGGGAGATAGTAGGTTCGAATCCCACTATCGGCAGCCCTGAAAGTGGTTTTCCGTGGTTTCCCATTTTCACACCAGGCAAATGTTGGGGCTGTACCTTAAGGCCACGGCCGCTTCCCTCCAACTCCTAGGCCTTTCCTATCCCATCGTCGCCATAAGACCTATCTGTGTCGGTGCGACGTAAAGCCCCTAGCAAAAAAAAAAAAAGAATACAAGGTGAAACTTTTTAGGTTTCGCAGAGAACTTTGTTCCGCGTTTTCAGAAGAAAATCTCGACTGTTCACGAGGAGTGTTTAAACATTTTTAAATTCAAACCTTCATTGTTGTAGAAGACTCGCAGGCCAGCTGTATGTTGGGATGCTTACTTAACTAGAATTTCACGCGTTAAATTCAGTCTCCACATTTAAATACAGCATTCGAGCAGCTATCGCAAATGCTCAATATGCAATGCTACAAAACACGTGGAGAAAGGTGGAATACAGTTTCGACGTCTGTCGCGCCGTTAATGCTGCGCATAATGAGGTGCATTAGCTATGTAAAAAGGACATTTTGAGTTTTCCTACTTTAAAAACTAAATCTATTACTTCTCGAGATATTATTTTGTATTTTATTATACATTCAAGCCGGACATCCTGTATAACGCACCATGGGCTTCATTCTCAATTGAATATGGTTTCTGATAATTCTCTCATGTAAAGTAGGTAATCAGCTTGACGTGACGCATGCTTTGACCATATGACACTGTCGGTGGAAAAGGATTTCCTCCGGAGTGATGCGGAACTGGTTGCTTAATGCGGCCTAAATAACACAATGCTATCGTGATGTTAACACGTTCTCCATTGTAATGGTACGATGTTTCATGTTAGTCATTAATATGTGTCATATACAGAGTGTCTATGAAATACTTTCTACGAATGTTAGAACAGGACATAGAGACGTTTGTTTTTAATGCCAGTACGAAGAGATGTCTCCCTTAGACCGCGTGCATATTGAGACACAGTTGGCCGCAGAGCAGATCAGAGTAGGGCAAGGTACAGTGACTCTATATACTCGTAGAGTCACTGTAGCCTACGGGTACGAGGCAGTTAAGCTACCCCCACACCGCGGGGTCGGCATACAAAATACCACGCGATCTAATCATTCGACACCGACTTGTAGTAATGGTTCTTGTTTTAAGGAGAAATACAGGAAGATAATTGTCCCTTTATGCCCCAATCAGAGGAAATAAATAGGAAGAGGACCAAAACCTCGAAGGATGAAGGTATTGGAAAAGTATGACCTGAACACACACATTTGAAGTCGACGGCCACTCCTCTTGCTGAACATCTGGCTGAACAAGGTAAACAGGAAGTGGCTACAAACTTCATCTTTGCAGTTCTCGTTGTGGTAGATATAAATGACTTCGAAAAGGAGATTGTTGTAATCGGTAACCAGGAGGCGAAATTCGGAACAACGAAAAATGTCTTATTTCCCATGTACGATCATTTCAGATCAACCAGATGATCTTTATGTTTGAGCCTTAAATAATAATAATAATAATAATAATAATAATAATAATAATAATAATAATAATAATAATAATACTTTCTGTGGATCGGTGGTAGAGTCGGCCTAAGAATCCCAAAATCACGCCTTGAAGTGATAGTCGGATTTTTGAAGGGCGGGATGAAGTCCATTCGGCACTCAGCTTTGTACACATAGCGACACATTTGATGCGTACCCGATAAAATTAAAACTCGGCCACAAATCCCCCAACAGAGTTCCGGTTTACTCTGCCATCTGGTACAGTAAATGGAACGACGAATTGACGCGCAGACTGGCTGTATGGCGTCAGATCAAGACGCCTGCGTACAGTAGCTGACGCCATTTATTTATTTATTTATTTATTTATTTATTTATTTATTTATTTATTTATTTATTTATTTATCTTCACCTGTTTATAGGTCTCCGGGACGTCCGGGTGTGAGAATTTCGTCCTTAAAAGGAGTCCTTTAGCACTCTTGAAAATTTAACACTGGACTCGCTTGCTCAAGCACTTTGTTGACAAGTGACATTGTCGGTAATCCATCCCGCTCTGGAAGCAAGCTCGTAACCGTGTTGGCTACTTAGCCGGGTCTTACTTACACGTAGAATGGAGGCTGGAGCACTTCGCATACTACGGAACCTGCAATGGCCCGTTGTAAACGACGTTAGAATCCAAGTTAGCATAAACATGATAATGAAAACCGCACTCTCCTAGTGAATTGCGACACGGTACTTTTGTGTGTACTCCAATGGAGGCCAGGACCAGTGTCCTTTCAAGGACGGTACGGTGTTGTGGACTGAGTCACGGTGAAAGTATTCCGTTATTGTATCCATATATGCGCGTAATATTTTTAAAAAGTAGTACAGTTTTACCAGAAAGTTTAGAGACACACTATGTTTTGAACATGTGCGATCCTGTTTCTATATTATTTGATGGCATAATTTTTTTCACTGTTAGTTAACATTGGGAAACGGGTACTTTTGGTGCTAACTAGACGTTTCTACGACGATTGCTACTCTTTCTGGAACATTGGATTCGAATCTCACCATCGGCAACTCTGACATGGTTCTTCCGTGGATTCCAATTTTCACACCAGGCAAATGCTGGAGCTATAGCTTAATTAAGGCCATGGCTACTACCACCCCCAATCTTATCACTTTCCAATCCTTGCGTTGCCGCAAACCTTCGATGTGATAGTGCGTCGTTAAACCACTAGGAAAAAAAACCCGTTCCACCAGAAATAGTTGTCTAAACGTAACTATGCAGGTACACTACTGTGTTTCTCGGAATTCCAGTTTCCATTTTGGAACCTTCCAGTTAAAACTCGCAGCTAATTTTTGGTAAGTGAGCTTGCGTTTGCTGAGTTTTGTTCTTTCTAGACAAGGGTGGGAGAAATCATGGAATAAATTGTTTTTATTGTAACTTCCGATCGGATTTATTTATTTAAGGTGTAAATATGCATTTATAAAGGTCTCTAGATTTAGTTTGAACTTGGTTATTATTGTAGGAAATTAATAGTATTTATTTAAGGTATATTTGTTGTATATTGTTTTTATTGAATCATCTTTAATTGGGAAAATAACCTGTTGATGATAAATAAATCTATCTATATACTTAGCACGCGCTGAACTTGTATCGCCTACAGAGCGCATCGCAAGGAACTCTCCGGTGCAAACCACGGCGTTTTATTGTCAAAAAAGTCAGTCACTTTCATTTGCTTAAAATGAAATATTTTCTCGGTGTAGAAGCGCCTAGTTTGCTGCAAGGAGGTACTGGTTTCCTAATGTTAATTGACAGCTAAAAACATATGTCCCCTAATACTATAAGAACAGGATCTCATAGGCTCAAATAATAATGCCCCTAAACTTTCTGGCAGAACTGTACATTGTATTTCCTCATTTTATTAATTCATAGTAGGAGCATGGAGTATTAAAGCTGTTCTTTCGTTACCATTAATGTCCATTGAAGTTGGGTCGAAAACCATCTTCAGCACTTAAAAAAAAAAGGTACACAACAAAAATCAAGCTGCTATGTTATTGCAGTAATCATTGCAATGACAAATCATCGAGCTATATAGATGGCTACGAGGTTTGCGTCGCGTAGTTGTTAGCTTGAATTCGGGGGTTGGTGGCTTCGAATCCCACCGTCTGTTTCCCTGAGGAAAGTTTTCCGTGGTTTCCAGTTTTCACTCTAGACAAAGCTGGGGTTCTATCTTAAGACCACGACTGCTCCCCTCTTAATCCTAGCCCTTGTCTCGTCTTTGCGTCGATTAAAAGAGTCGATGTGTTGGAGCGAATAAAACCAGTAGCAAAAAATAAGAAAGACGAACTAAGCCTGATATCTGATATTTTTAACAAATGCTACGAGTTTTAACCGGAAGGTTCCGAATTCGAACCGTGAATACGTTTCGTGAAAGTAGTGAGCAACATTTGGGCAACCCTGAATTGTTCCAGATACTCGGTGAATAGCGGACACGCGCTTGACGACAGCATGCGTGCATGTGTTCTACCGGCAGCATTGAGCGAGTTGGCCGTCCGATTTAGGTCACGTAGCTGTGAGCTTGCATTCGGGAAATAATGGGCTCGAATCTCACCGTCGGCAGCTCTGACAGCGTTCTTCCGTAGATTCCCATTTTCATACCAGGCAAATGCTGGAGCTATAGCCATGGCTACTACTAGAGCCCTGCGCGGATGTACAAAATATTGTCCGCATCCTCGCTTCTTGCATCTGCATCTGCAAATGGTTATCCGCGGATATTGCGAATATTTAACTACAGTATAGTACACCCAAAGTATTAACACTGATAGATCTGTTAACATAATACAATAGGCCTGATATCTGCCACCAGACCGCCTACAGGCACAGGTTTATAAGGGATTTTCTCTTGCGAAAACTACCGATGTATTGACCTTTGTTGCTGCCTTCGATTAATTGCGGACATGAGCCAGTTAGGCTTAGGTCAGATTTACGGCTTTATGGTGTAAAGTTTTTTTACATGTCACCATTCTTCCATACCACTGTCAAGGGTTGTCTAACCACAAGCAAAAAATCAAGGTTTACCCTGAGTGAAAATCAATAAGCTTAATTATTTATAAATTATCCACTCTGTCGTACAGTTTGTATCCACCAAGGCACTAACCTCGCGGATATCCACGGATAAATCCGCTGATATCCGCATCCGTGCAGGGGTCTAGCTACAACCACCCCAATCTTATCACCTTCCCATCCTTCCGTTACCGCAAACCTTCGATGTGATAGTGCGTCGTTAAACCACTAGGAAGAAGAAAGTTCCACCAGAAATAAGAGTTGCCTAAACGTAACTATGCAGGTACACTACTGTGTTTCTCGGAATTCCAGTTTCTTCTTTTTTTTGTTTTTTTGTTTTACGTCGCACCGACACAGATATGTCTTATGGCGACGATGGGAAAGGAAAGGCCTAGGAAAGGCAAGGAAGCGTCCGTAGCCTTAGTTAAGGTACAACCCCAGCATTTGCCTGGTGTAAAATGGGAAACCACGGAAAACCATCTTCAGGGCTACCGACAGTGGGGTTCGAACCCACTATCTCCCGTATACTGGATACTGGCCGCACTTAAGCGACTGCAGCTATCGAGCTCGGAAATTCCAGTTTCCATTTTTGGAACCTTCCAGTTAAAACTCGCTAATTTTAGGTAAGTGAGCTTGCTATAGGGCGTAGAAGATTTTAGCAACATTGCATTGTTTGTTCCCTTGTAAACTAAAATACTGAAAGACAAGCAGTTGTGTACTAAATTTATTTGCTCTGCTGGGTAATAATCACCGCTGAAGAGTTGAACGCAGTGTTGGGGTTCTGCGAGAGCACCGAATGACTGCGTAACAATCGTCACCATCGGGTGAGGACATCAATTCCTCAAGGCCTTAGGTAACGTGGATGGGAGGTGCACGAAGTAGTTCACTGCGTCTTTACCGACGACTCGACGAGGAGAGTGGACATCATAGTCATCAGTAAGAAAGAGAATAACTCGATGGTGGTAGTTCCTACCATTCGCTTCGAGAGGGATCTGCAACAAGCTCAGGATGTTAATCTGGAAAATCTAGTGATTTATACACCATGTCTGTCTTATCTATCAGAAAAATATATTATTCCTCTTGTCCGGTTCCATGGCTAAATGGTTAGTGTGCTGGTCTTTGCTCCCAGGGGTCCCAGGTTCGATTCTAGGCAGTCGGGAATTTAAACCACAATTGGTTAATTCCGCTGTCATGGGGGCTGGGTGTATGTGTCGTCTTCATAATCATTTCATCCTCATCACGACGCGCAGGTCGCCTACGAGCGTCAACTCTAATCACCAGCAACTGTGGCGAGCCGAACTTGTCCTCGGACACTTCCGGCACTAAAAGCCATACGCCATTTCATTTCAATATTCCTCTTGGTCATTGGGTTGTCAGAGGCCTCCTGCTTGGATCTAGAGGTACCTACTATCCTTCAACACTTTAAAATTCCTCTTTACGACAGAGAGAATATCGTATTACAAATCATAAGAGATTCTAAGGAAATTATACAGTTTCATTTATACTTGAAATCGTAATCTCGTTACGAGGAATTTTCCAGAAAGGATATGATTTCATTATTATAATTACATACTGCAAGTTATACATTCCGGAACTTTATGGTAACCTTCACTGGAGGACGGGTGATTTATTTATTATTATTATTATTATTATTATTATTATTATTATTATTATTATTTTTTTTTTTTGATTCGTTGTGCCCAGCTGTGGAGCGCGTTTGAACTTATTTTGCACAATGTTTCTTCTTCTTTTCTTCCCAAAATCTCTTCATTTTTTCACTGTGTTCCTTTCTGCGTGTTTCTGTCCAGCCTGTATTTTTTCTTGTTGGTTTCTCTGCAAATTTATGTTTGTTTACTAAGCTTCTAAATTTCATTCTATCTTGAATGGTTTCGTCTTCAATACCCATTTCTTGTAGATCTTCATGAATTTCTGCTAACCAATTGTTGCGAATTTTCAAGGTTAGAGCTAGATTTAGAATTTTCTTTGTCAGCCTGTTGTTATCCATTCTGTGTAGGTGTCCGTAGAATTTTAGTCGTCTCTTTCTGATGGTATCTGTGATTTTTTCTGTGAACTGAAAAATTTCGTGTGGTTTCTTTTTCATCCAAATTCCATTTTCGAACTTTGGTCCTAGGATTTTTCTGAGAATTTTCCTCTCTTGTTTCTCAATGCTTTTCATTTGTGACCTGCCGCCAATGATCAGTGTTTCAGATGCATAAAGTGCCTCTGGTTTGATGACTGTATTGTAGTGTCGTAATTTTGCATTTTTTGATATACATCTTTTGTTGTATCTGTTCCATGTGATTTTGTAAGCCCTTTGCAGTTTAGCAGTTCTTTCTTTGTTAGCTTCCTGATTTAACCCTGCTGGCTGAATAATTTCACCTAGATACTTGAATTTGTCTACTTGGGAAATTATTCCACAATTGGTGATTAATGGTTGATTGTCGAATCTTGATTTAGTTCCTTCCATAAACTGCGTCTTTTCAAATGAAATTTGAAGTCCGGTTTTTGCGGCTATTTCATTCAATTTTTCTATGGATTGGATTGCTTCTTGTCTGTTGTTCGAAAGGATCGCAAGGTCATCTGCGAAAGCTAAGCAGTCAAGGTGAATTTTGTCTTTAAGAAGTCTGCCAATGTTTATGCCTTTAGTTTCTTTTCTCCATTCACGAATCACTTTTTCCAAAACTAAATTGAATAGTAGTGGGGATAGTCCATCTCCCTGTCGGACGCCAGTTCTGATTTCGAACGGTTCAGAAATTTCTCCCAAGAACTTAACTTTTGATGTTGTGTTGGTCAGAGTTTGTTTAATCAATTCCCTCGTTTTCCTGTCGACTTGAAATTCCTCTAGTATGTTGAACAGGGTCTGCCGATCTATGGAATCATACGCTTTTTTGAAGTCAACAAAGGTGATTACTGTTTGTTTGGTTTTGCGAATCTGCAGTATGGTTTTTAGGTTTAGGATTTGTTCTGCGCAGGATCTCCCTTTTCGGAATCCAGCCTGATAATCTCCGATCAGGTGGTCTGTTTGTTTCTCTAATCTATTAAGTAGAGCTTTAGAGAAGATTTTATATACGAGTGAGAGAAGAGAAATTCCTCTGTAGTTATTAATATCTGATTTGTCTCCTTTCTTGTGAAGCGGGTGAATCAATGCACATTTCCAATCCTCCGGAATTTCTTCAGAAAACCAAATGTCCTGTAAGATTTTTTGAATACTCTGGGCCAGTTTGTCACCACCAATTTTCAACATTTCAGCGATTATTCCATCTTCTCCTGGTGCTTTGTTGTCTTTTAAATCTCTGATTATTTGTTTGACTTCCTGTAATGTGGGGGGTTCTGAATCTGGATTAGGTGTTGGTTTTTCATAGGTGAATTGTTCCTTTGGAGATTCACAGTTTAAAAGGTTCATGAAATGGTTTGCTAGGAGTTCACAATTTCCCTTATTACTTGTTTCCAAAGTCCCATCTGTACGTTTGAAACAGAGACTAGGTGCCTGGTAATTGGATAATTCTTCTCTGAATGTTCTGTAGAAGTTCCGTGTATTGTTTTTCTTGAAATCTTCTTCTATTTCTACCAGTCTGTTTTGATCATATTTTCGTTTTTCAGATCTGATGATTTTTGAGGTTTGTTTCTGTGTTTTGAAGAATTCATCACGATTTTGATCAGTTTTATGGGAACTCCAGTTTAGCCAGGACCTAATTCTGACTTCTATGGCCTTGTCACAGGTGTCATTCCACCACCTGTGTTTGCGTTTCCTTGGGGGATTGCTGATGTTTTGTGAAGCTTTCAAGAGTGTGTCCTTGAGTTCTAGCCAGTTTGAAGGAGCATCGTTGGAGATATTCGCAAGGAAATTGTCTGAGTTCTGTCTCAGAAATTCAGGGTCGATTCTTGGGTTTCTGATTGTTTTGGTTTTCTTCCTGTTGGGTTGAAACTTTACTTTAACAAGAGATAGGTGGTGGTCAGAGTCAATAATTCCCTTTTTGACTTTAACGTTCATAATTTCTTTTTGGTTTTTCTTGGAAATAGCCACATGGTCTAGTTGAAATTCTCCTAAATGCATGTTCGGGGATCTCCATGTCATTTTCTTTTGTGGAAGTGCCAGGAAATTGGTTGACATCAATTTTAGATCGAAATTCTCGCAGAAGCCAATTATTATTATTATTATTATTATTATTATTATTATTATTATTATTATTATTATTATTATTATTATTATTATTATTCCACGAACCTATTACCCTGGCGTAACAGGGGGAGAGGTGATACTCCCACGTAGCGCGTCCCAGGTGGCGGATAGGGGGGTCCTAACCGGCTTGCTGGCGGACTTGAGGGAAATAAAATACCTCTCGCGGACCAATCACACATCCCCCTGTGGGTGGGGGACGCAGACGAAGAATACACCCACGGTATCCCCTGTCTGACGTAAGAGGCGACTAAAAGGACCGACCAAGGGGTGATTGTATTAGAACCATGAAACTCCTTGTGATTAGTCCCACCACGCGAGGAACACAATTGGGTCGCTTTTACTTGCGCGTAGTACCACTATGTTAGGTACCAACCAGGTTTGTGATTAGTAGCAAACGAGAGCGCGACGGCTTTTACATTACCTGTGATTAGTACCACTTTAGGAGCGACACTATGGGTGAGCGACACCATGGTGGTTCTGGCTTGCCTATGATTAATACCCACTATATGAGGAACACCACAGGATAGTGCGGGTCCCTGTGGTTAGTACACGCATGTGATGAACACCATAGGTTTGCGTTGCCTGTAAATGATGCCGCAATGTGCGAAACACCATGGGTCTGTATTCCATGTGCGAATTTCATTACCTGTGAGAAGTACCATAATGTATGGAATACCGCGAGTCTACGCTACTTTTGATTAGTACCGCAACATGACAAATACCGTGGTTCTACTTTCCTAGCGATAAGTACCATTATGAGGGACCGATGACTTGGATTTTGGACCCTTTTCGAGTACAAGCATCATCGATTCAGTATTATGCTATAGAAGCAGTCCCCTTGGTCAGTAATACTATTGTTTCACGTCAGTTTATGTGAATTTGAGGCATTGCAGGTCGGATCCACTTCCGTCCGTCCATCCATCCATCCATCGTCGTCGCGTTTTAAATTCTGGTCAGTGGAGGATTTTGGACTTTCAATTTCTCATTACATTTCGTCTCATTTCGTACCATTAGGAGCCGATGACCTAGATGTTAGGCCCCAATCATCATCACTATTTATTATTATTATTATTATTATTATTATTATTATTATTATTATTATTATTATTATTATTATTATTATTATTATTATTATTCGTGGTGGTGGCTTTAAGAGGAAGTACTACTGGGCAAGTATCATCTCATAGCACTAATCAGAGGGAAACATCGAAGAGGTCCGACGTTTCGAAATATGAAGGTATGTATTTCCAACCCTTGGCCCGTTTCTCTGCGGGGTCGGGTATAAAGTGAGATGGTTCTTCGTTGCGAGTTTTTATAACCGGATGCCCTTGCTCAGTCAAAGTTCATCAGAGGAGTTAATGAAATGGATGACATGATAATATCGCTCATGGGCTGCGATAGTGGCACAACTTAAAAAAATCAAGTTCTGAGATAAATTAGTACAGTGTTTCCTTTAATACTGAAATGTAGAAATCATACGATTAATCTATGGAATAAAGAGCAAGTGGTGTTAAATGTCTGTATGGGAGTTCAGTTAATAAAAATGTTACTTAAAAATGTTATAAAAATTCATTCCCCTTGCCAAAGCCATGACCTAGACGTTTTGAGATTTGTTACTATTGCTGCAATGTTTTTATATAATGTTGGAATAATTTCGGAGTTTGCGGCTTATAATAGTGTAACGAATTCACTGACAATGCTAGGGTCTACAGTAACTCCGATTTCGTATTTTTTGGGTTGTGCCGCTATTGCAGCCCACAAGCGTTAGGAGTGAGTGAAACCCCGTACCGGCACATACCCTACTCCTATCTGCTCAAGGCTTAACGTCATCCCATGGATGAATTGCCAACAACAGCGTCATATGCCCTCACTCCATATGAGAGACTATGGAGAGGTTTGATATTGAATCCAGACTCTTGGCACGCAGTCTAGTGATTATAAATAATAATTGTATATCATCTCTTGTACCGTTCCGGCCAATATTTTGATGGTGAACGGTTTTCGACAAATGGGACTGTTTCGAAAAATGAAGGTATCGGCCAAAGAAAAGCAAGGGCGTGAAAGTAAGATTTTCTAGGCCGTCGGGGTTGGAAGAGAACAAGGGAGTCAGATAGAAAAGATTGAAAGGAAGTAGCCTGACACAAGGAAGTGGAAGCAATGCCATACACAGCTACGGGAACCGTCCCTGGTCCCTCTCCTAGTCGCCTCTTACGACAGGCAGGGGATACCGCGGATGTATTCTCACCCATAGGGGGACACCCACTGGGCAGGGGGTCAGTATGTGCTTCCAGGTGCAAAATCAGCACTACGGTTTTATTGTAACGATCGCATAATCATTCGAATTATAAACAGCTGGACGAATCCATATTAGTGGTTTTCAAGTCTTAAAAGTAAATCATGGAGAAAAGAATAAAGCAAAGAAATACTATGGTGCACTAGGGACTCCGTGTGGATTGTATGGATGACATGTGTGGATTGAACTTGATTCTTTCGTACTGTTCATGCGACGCATGAGGTCTTGGAATTTGAGTGGATCACTTTACCGATACCGGATACAAGCATCGTCTCATATTTTTACGAGTATCATATGTTTGGAAAACTGTATAGAATTTTTATTTACTGTATTTCCTTCATATCATTTTACATTCCGATTGCGTCCGTGGAGAATAGGAGGCAAGATTATAATTGCGAAATTCGTGCACAACCCTTATATTTCTAAAGTTTCATATGTTTAAAAAAAGAGCTATCATTGTTGTAACCTTTTTCGCATAAGATACGTTCAAGATTTGCAAGGTTTACCACCAAATAATATTGCCAAGAATAGGCCCTTCCTTCGGACTCGTTGTTAGGAAAGTCATAATTCATGTTGTAAAGCTTCATTATATATTTTCATAATACTAGAACGCACACAATACAAATAAAAACCACGTTTAAGCTTAAAGCGAAAATAAAAACTCAATCTCGCATCGCCTTTCCTCAAAACAGTTCAACAGGTTACGTAGATGTAAATCACAAAATCACGAGGGGAATATTTGACGCGAACAGAATAATATAATGCTGGGAATTACAAAGCATGCCTAATTAAAAAAGCAACCAAAATAACCAATTCATAACTCAATGACTATCACTGCCAACTGCAAACTAAACTAACCTAAAAATAGCCTTCAACGAATAACTATGAACAAATGAGTAGTAAGGTAATTATGAACAGTACCGAGCTCGATAGCTGCAGTCGCTTAAGTGCGGCCAGTATCCAGTAATCGGGAGATAGTGGGTTCGAGCCCCACTGTCGGCAGCCCTGAAGATGGTTTTCCGTGGTTTCCCATTTTCACACCAGGCAAATGCCGGGGCTGTACCTTAATTAAGGCCACGGCCGCTTCCTTCCACTTCCTAGGCCGTTCCTATTCCATCGTCGCCATAAGACCTATCTGTGTCGGTGCGACGTAAAGCAAGTACCAAAAAAAAAAAAAAAATTATGAACAGTAAACATTTTACTGCACACGTGACTGACAATACCAATATTGTACGCATATACAATGATAATATAACACAAAATGGGTACAAAACAGAATTTGCCGGGAAAGGACACAAATTGACAATGAGAAATAAACACTCGGTTTAGAGCCGCGAACATGTCAACGTTGTCTACGTTACCATGACAACACGCCATGTTTGTAACATCAACGTGATACTGCATCTCTCGAAAAAAGGCCTTTAACAATAAGGTGTGGCCAAACTGTCAGGACACATTCCTAATACACCAACCTGCCGTCGCATTGAATCCCGAATGCGCTGGTGTATCCATGGAGTATTACGTGTGCATGTTTCAATGCTGATGGACCCTGAAAATGGTTTTCCGTGGTTTCCCATTTTCACACCAGGCAAATGCTGGGGCTGTACCTTAATTAAGGCCACGGCCACTTCCTTCCAACTCCTAGGCCTATCCTATCCCATCGTCGCCATAAGACCTATCTGTGTCGGCGCGACGTAAAGCCCCTAGCAAAAAAAAAAAAAAAAAAATGCTGACGGAAGGTATTTTTAACAGAGTTCCATGTGTTATGCTGGTACGTTCAGTTCCTGTGTTTTCCCCATGATTAACGTACTAAGTTGTAGAAAATGAGTTCTAACTAGAAAATAAAGCGTTTCCGGATCCATGTCCATATAACATATTTTTTTCTACGTGTGGGGAATATGCCTAGGAGCTGCCTAGCTGAGGCGGTGAAAGCCTGTTCCGTTCATCTGGAAGGACTTTGGCTCGGTTTCAGAAAGTCGAAAAATTTAGAAACAAAATTTCCTTTTCTGAAGAGACACTTCGCCCAAAGGTTCACGCAGCCTACCCCACTGTTCAGTACCAAATTCATTCCTGGGGGCAAAGGCCGCTAATCATAGAGCTAATCACTCAGTCTCATTCACTAGACGGGGAGGGGGTCACTGATTCTCTTCAGACTTTGGGAGGTTGAACTACGCCAGAAATAAACATATACTGTACGTGTTCGAGAGTTTCTGTTCTCTTCATTTTACGAAAAAATGACAATTTAAATTGAACGGTCCGCATACCCGATGGCGTGCAAGCATCTGCAGCACCATTAGCATAGTGATTAGTGTCTACGCGGTCGTCTCGGTTTTTAATTTTTTATTTTCACCTCCATTTTCTCTAAACTTTTATCAGTTCTTTCCTTTGTCCGTGTGGACTAGGGAATGTGCAGATTAATTTTGTTTGAAGATCATATGTACCAAGCGAGCTGATCGTGTGGTTAGGGAATAGGTAAGAAGGTGGAAGGAATCTGTTGTGATGTATGAATAGCAACTGCCCGGGCATTTCCTTGGAAGAGAAAGTGGGAAACGACCGAAAACCATTCTCTGGAGAGCGGACGGCGGGGTTCGAACCCACTCGTCTAATGAATGCAAAGCTTGGCTTCATAGTCGTAGCGCCTTCACAAGTGTGACCACTCCGCTCGGTTTGAAAATCATAGAGACCCGCAGTGTTTTATTCTGCAATAAATCAAAGTGATTCGTGTATGAAATTACTAAGAAAATGTAGGTATATAGTAAACGTGTACAATTAACATTGTAAATAAAATGTTCTCAAAACAATTCATAGTATGAGGGCTTTTATAAAATGTACTTTTACTGACTTCTCTCGCCTCTTTCTTAGACCTGCAGTAGTAATGATAAAAATACCAGACAAAGTTAGGATTTGTGAATCCGCGAGTGTATTTACTGTGATAATACTACCAAAACAAACAGTAACTTGTCTATGTATTTCCTAGTTCGCATGAATGAAGTAAAAGATGACAGTTAAAAGAAAAACGTAAGAATGGTCGGCTAGCGTGCCTTGAATCCGGGGCGCTCGCGTGGAGGTCAAGGACGCTAATCACTAGACCAGCAGTAGTGCAAATACTCACAAGCTAATTGCCATCAGGTATGCTGGCTGTTACATTTAAAAGGTCAGTGGAACAAACTCTTGCAGACGTAGAATACATATATATTTTTGACCTCGTAAAGCTTAAATGAAATCGGCGATCCCATGCAAAAAGCTTAAAGTACCAAATTTAAAAGAATTAAAATTGAGATGATGGAAAACACGTTTGTAGGAAGCTCAGATCCATGTCAAGCACGGCGTTAAAATTCACGTTCTATGGCAATAATTACCAAATCCCATGGGGTGAATTTTCCAGAACATCGTATCCATGCAGTCAATGAGCAGCCATTTCCGGGGCACGTGACCAGCAGCAACAGAACACTTCGTTTAATTTACGTTGTTGTGTTCGAGGATTTCATTTAATATTATTCAACTAGTCTGTGCTTTCACTGTAAAAAACTTCATTTTGATCACTGTTTCCACGAATCTACTACGCTGGCGTAGCAGGGGGAGAGGTGATACTCCCACGTGGCGGATAGGGGGGTCCTAACCGGCTTGCCGGCGGACTTGAGGGAAATAAAATAACTCTCGCGGACCAAACACACAACCCCCTGTGGGTGAAGGACGCCTACGAAGAATACGCACACGGTATCCCCTGCCTTTTGTAAGAGGTGACTAAAAGGGGCGGCCAAGGGATGATTGTTTTGGAACCATGAAACTACTTGTGATTAGCACCACCAACATCATGGGTCGCCTTTACTTGCGCGTAGTACTACTATATTAGGTACCAAATAGGTTTGTGATTAGTAGCACACAGGAGCACCGTGCGGTCGGCTTTTGCAGTACCTGTGATTAGTACCACCGTATGAGCAGGACCATCATCATCATCATTCCGTGTCCGGTCAGCATTTCCAAAATGTAGCAACTCCGATGGCCTTGTTGTTCGCCTCGATCAGGTCCTGTGTAGTGCAGGGATGTTCTAGTAGGGGACAGATGAGCAGGTGGTTCGGATATTGTGTTACACCACACTCGCAGGATGCGTGTCCATCAGCTGGAAGTATGGCCCATTTTTGCATGTTGGTCTTGCAAAGAGGTACGCCCACCCTAAGACGATTAAGTGATCTCCAAATAGGGTAGGGCAGGTCATTTCCTGGAGCTAGCTCTTCCTTTGCAGGAGTATCAGGCGGCAGCACGCTCTTCCACCTGGTGATGCGGTTAGACTCAGGTGTTCCTACCAGTGGTTGAGTCCTGGTGATGAAGCTCTTTCTCGACTTCAGTCGACAGACTACAGCCTGGTGATCATAGCTACCATGGTTCTGCCTTGCCTGTGATTAGTACCCACTATATGAGGAACACCACGGGATAATGGAAGGTCCCTGTGGTTAGTACTCTTGTGTGATGAACACCATAGGTTTGCGTTGCCTGTAAATGGCGCCGCAAAGTGAGAAAAACATAGGTCTCTATTATATGTCGAATTTCATAACCTCTGAGTAGTATAATAATGTGTGGAATACCGCAAGTCTCTGCTACTTTTGATTAGTACCGCAACATGACAAATATCATGGTTCTACTTTCCTAGCGATCAGTACCGTCATGAGGGGCCGATAACTTGGATTTTGGATCCCTTTTAGACTGCAAGCATCATCGTTTCAGTGTTATGCTATAGCAGCAGTCCCTTGGTCAGTAATCCTATTCTTTTACGTCAGTTTGTGTGAATGTAAAGCATTGCGGGTCGCATCCACTGATTGTTTTAAATTCATGTCCATCCATTCATTCTTCGTTCTCACGCTTTGAATTCTGGTCAGTGGAGGATTTGGGATTTTTATTTTGTCATTGCATTTCATCTCATTTCGTACCATCAGGGGCCGATGACCTAGATGTTAGCCCCTTAAAACAAGCATCATCATCATCATCATCACTGTTTATTTATACAGTCAGTTTTCTGATGACTACAGTAAAATTTAAACCGTTCAGATAGAAATATTTAGAGTTTCAGTGCCAGAAAGTACCCAATCCAAAGACTTACTTTGTATAATAATGCATTTATGCTATCTGAACTTCGACCGGGCGAGTTGGCCGTGCGGTTAGGGGCGCGCAGCTGTGAGCTTGCAACCGACAGATAGTGGGTTCGAACCCCACTGTCGGCAGCCCTGAGAGCGGTTTTCCGTAGTTTCCCATTTTCACACTAGGCAAATGCTGGGGCTGTACATTAACGGAAAAAACCTATGTGAAATTAATGAAAGTGCTAAAATGAATTTTCAGTTGAAATTGTACATTCCTATTTTTCCTCTATGCTGTAAAATGTTACTTTTGAATATGGTGCCTTTTAGAAATAAGCCCCTCATGTGTGTGGCTTTCCATTATTAGTGCCAAGGTTACAGATAGTGGAAAACTTGTACACGTTGTTACCTCTATTTGAATGCGGGCTGTTACTATCTGCGTCTAACGAGAAGTCACGACAGCTTGTTGGTACGGCACGAGTAATAAATACTACACCAAGCTACGGTAGACAAAGCGAGCTCTCTGAAACAGCTGCATGTTTATTATTAAACTGGTTTTGTGCTGTGCATACAGTAAATGTGTAACTAAGGCACAATTGAATGGATAAAAACCACAACGGTATAAGTGACATTTAAAAAAAAATGAGTTAAGTGCAGGATGTAACTCGGGAAGGATGTTTCCTTTCACCAACAAAGAGATACAAGTGATAGCGGTAATGTTCTGCGCTCTAGTGATGGGTGGTATAACTACAAATAGCATGCTTTGTATGAGTTTTAAAATGTTTAAATGCTTTTTTCTCTGAATGACCAAAATGCTACTTATACCGTTATGGCTTTCATCCAGTCAATTGCTGTATCACTTTGAAACATCACAACAGCTCACTTCGCAAGAATCACCGCTTAGGGAACCGATGTTTATTATCATGGCTTGAGACTTACGATTGGCGCATGCGCCGCAGCTATGATTACCGCTCGCACTGCTTACCCCGCATCCACGTGATTTCTCGTCAGAAGACCATAGTACTATCGTCGTCGGATAAAACTATCAAACCCCCTTTTTTTTGTACACACAAGCAAACTGTCCGTTTTGTTTCTTGTTTCGAAGGGCTGTTAGGATTAATCTAACTGAAACAATGAATTGAAGAAGCTTAGTTACCATATTATCGAAGTTAGTATGCGCTCTAGCTTTTTTTTAAAGTGAGTGTACCGGTTCACTGTGCTCCTGTAATATCTGTGTGGCTTGCCTTGATAAGCTGTGTGCAAGCTTCGTCATGTTTGACTCTCACAAACTATTATAATGCGTGCTTTGTGTGATACCGGAGTCTACTTGTAATGAACCTCACATTATGCTCTTTAGGCACACTCCTTGCCGCTCCCGTTGCTTGATTATAGAGACAGAGCTCAAACGTGTTGACCACCATCCATGTATTGCAAGCGCTTAGAGACAGCGTAAGCGGGTTAGCCAAAATATACCGACATTCCACTACCGTACCCGTTCATCACTAAATGCAGGATTTTTCTGGCCATCCAAGGCGTGCGTATCTCAAAAGATTAAGAGGCGGCCGGAGCTGGAACGGCCGGCCACCAGCTCAGTAGTTGTTGTAACATGGGTCAAAAGTTTGTAAGAGTTTCTATAAGGAAATGGATCAAGGTAAAATTATTTTGTTTTTATAGCGTACGGTAGTCTGTGATACACTGTTCATTAGTGTAAAAGCATTTTAAAAAGAAATGCAAGTATAGTTATAAAACGGTAGTTAAAATAACGAATCTCCATATGAAATTGAGCTCTGAACCGCGGTTTTCCTAAACTTGTTTTAAGTCAAAATGGTATTCAAATTAGAAGCAAACTATACCGTAGGGAAGTTTATTTTTTTCTCTAAGCGGCTACTTTAACATACTTCAAAATTAGGGATTCTTTATATATTTAATCGTGATTTTAATAAAGCTCTGCTTATTGACTTCCGAGTGTCGGCCGAATTCTAGTGCTGGTAGTTCAGCCAGTTTCCGTCAGGTGCCGCAGCGTCACCAAGCCTTGTCCTTGAAGAGGGATGATGACAGATCAGCTCTTACCCACGCAGGGATGTGGTGAGTGAGATCTTCAGCTGCTATCAGTTGCTTCCTCATCCTTGCTTCATAACAAGCGGCAGTGGACACGCTGACAACACTTCGTTACGCGCTAGTTGTGGTATGACCTTTCAATAGCACGTTATATTTTTTACCGAGTGCATTGGAATGGCAAAATGCTTGATTTGTAATAAGACATTAAACTTCATTAAATTTTTTAACACTGGGCGAGATGGCCGTGCGGCTGTGAGCTTGCATCCGGGAGATAGTGGGTTCGAACCCCACTGTCGGCAGCCCTGAAGATGATTTTCCGTGGTTTCCCAATTTCACACCAGGCAAATGCTGTGGCTGTACCTTAATTAAGGCCGCGGCCGCTTCCTTCCAACTCCTAGGCCTTTCCTATCCCATCGTCGCCATAAGACCTATCTGTGTCGGTGCGACGTAAAACCACTAGCAAAAAATATTAACATTCATCGACATTATTCTTTAAAACACGCCGAAGAATATGACAAATATGTTGGTGAAGAACACCATGAAATTGCGAATGAACTTAAAACAGTTGCCTTATCAGAGGTAGATGTTACCTGACTTTAATGAATTTTCTTTGTTATATTAGTGACGCAATGATGCTTACTATTCAAAATAAGACAATTAACTTATTTTTATTGGTAATTGTAGGTCGGAGGTGAATCGTCAGTTCGAATAAGCTACAACATATCTTACTAAAAGAATGGCTAAATAGCGTAACGTTACAGAAAGAGATTGCAGTAATGGTTGAGAATCCGCATACTGAATAGTACTTGCTAGTAGAATAAGAATAAATTGCTATAAATATACGTTGTTCCTCTTTCAGTTGTAGCCTATTACAATATGTGCAGTGGCGGTTCTAGATACTTAAAAACCGAGCTGGATAGCTGCAGTCGCTTAAGTGCGGCCAGTATTCAGTATTCGGGAGATAGTAGGTTCGAACCCCACTGTCGGCAGCCCTGAAGATGGTTTTCCGTGGTTTCCTATTTTCACACCAGGCAAATGCCGGGGCTGTACATTAATTAAAGCCACGGCCGCTTCCTTCCCACTCCTAGCCCTTCCCTCTCCCATCGTCGCCATAAGACCTATCTGTGTCGGTGCGACGTAAAGCAACTAGAAAAAAAAAGGGTGGGGGTGGGGGGGGGGGTTGTTTGGAATTGAAAGTCTTGGTAACGGAATTCAAAAGAAAAGTAACCATGACAATGAATATTGAATTTTCACGACCGCATTGTAATCGAAACAGACTTTCAACGTATTAGGTCGTGTTACGAACATGTAGTACGTGTTGAAAGTCTGTTTCGATTACAATGCGGTCGTGAAAATTCAATGTTCATTGACATGCCCCACAACGGGCGACTTAAACGCACTCTACAGTGTGCTAGCAGCAGTGCCAGACCTGTAGCTCAGATCCTTTCAAACAGAACAAAGATGGCCTAGGCCACCATAGCTCAATTGGTAGAGCAACCGACGCGAAATCGGGAGGTTGTGGGTTCGGATCCCACTGGTGTCCGGCTGGCCATTGTTGTTCTGTACTTAACATTTCTTCAACACGTACTACATGTACGTAACACGACCTAATACGTTGAAAGTCTGTTTCGAAAAGTAACCATGTTTATGAAAATACAATGGGCAATATTAGCGCAATCATTAACATGTTTATTTCAAATACGTTATATCTGTAAATTATCAATTTCTTTATTAATCAAGGAATTTTAAAATAATTAATTCACTAAATTGAGCCCCCAGCCCCGCCAGGGCTAGAATCGCCACTGGATATGGGTTCAAATCTACGTTTGTTACTAGTGTGCACGGAAACTCACCGCTGCACTGCTTCCCTTGCTCTCGATACGAGACTTGCAGGCGGACCTCCCCTGTTTCTGCATTACAACCCTCCTTGAGGCTCCGTGCATGTGTCACTGTTTGTAATACCCTTTACAGCTGGGACAGATAGAACGCAACCGTTTCGGGAACACAACCGTTGTTGAATGAAACAATTACAAGAATATAACCGTTTTTCAGTTGCAGTGCGGTGGTGGTGATTATTGTTTGGTTTTTTGCTAGGGGCTTTACGTCGGGATTATTGTTTTAAGAGGAAGTACAACTAGGCAACCATCCGCTATATAACACTAATCAGAGAGAAAAAATGGAAGGGATCCGACACTTCGAAAAATGAAGGTATCGGCCTAGGAAAGACAAGGGCCACAAACGGCGTGAAAATGAAAGACTCCATAGGCCTCCTTACGTAATACCGTCGGGGTCGGAAAAGAACAAGCGTTGACTAAATGTGGTCGGATAGGATAGATGAGAGAAGAGAATATCGTCTACTGCAGCTGGTTATTCAAGGGAAGATACAAGGCAAAAGATGACCAGGAAGAAGGCGCATTCCTTGGATTGATAATTTGAAAACTTGGTTCAACTGTTCCACTACTGTGCAACATCCAAAGCAAGAATCTCTATTATGGTAGCCGATCTTCTGAAAGGAGATGAATCGAGCTCGATAGCTGCACTCGCTTAAGTGCGGCCAGTATCCAGTATTCGGGAGATAGTAGGTTCGAACTCCACTGTCTCCCCCTGTGGTTGGGGGTGGTAGAACAAAACCCACGGTATCGCCTGCCTGTCGTAAGAGGCGACTAATAGGGGGCCCAGTGGCTCTGTACTTTGGAGCGTGGGCTGTTGACTACGGGGCCCTTAGCTGAGTCCTGGCATTGCTTCCACTTACTTGTGTCAGGCTCCTCACTTTCATCTATCCTATCCGACCTTCCTTGGTCTACTCTTGTTCTCTTCCGACCCCGTCGCTATTAGGTATGCGAGGGGTAGGGAGTCCTTCATTTTCGCGCCCTTCGTGGCCATTGTCTTCCTTTTACCAATATCTTCATTTTTCGAAGTGTCGGATCCCTTCAATTTTTTCTCTCTGATTAGTGTTAATAGAGGATGGTTGCCTAGTTGTACTTCCTCTTAAAACAATAATCACCACCACCCCACTGTCGGCAGCCCTGAAAATGGTTTTCCGTGTTTTCCCATTTCACACCAGGCAAATGCTGGGGCTGTACCTTAATTGAATCGATTATTTCAGAAACCAGTCAAGCGCCAAGTCCGTTATTTTTGGGAAATGAAAAAAACTGTCTAGCATCAGACAAAATGTTATGGTAGGGGTTTTAATATTTTAGCACGAAAGTATTATATCTCTTAATAATTTCTATCTAAGGAAAAATATTTTGTGCTTATTAACTTTGCTATAAAAAACCGGAAAATATTTCCACTTAACTGGTTTCTGAAATAAACGAGTGTTGCAAACATATTTTTATGGGATAAACTTGAGTTTTGAAGGGATTTTGTCATAAACCCCATATTTGTTTTTAAAAAACATATTTTAATAGGTTTAGACTGTATTGCTGATACAAAAGGATGAAATCAGCAATGCCTGCTCATCATGACAAAAGGTAATCAGTCCTCATAAACAAACTCCACAGCACATTCTGTCTCTGTATTAGGCCTTGTAAAATGCTGTCATAAAAGTGTTCATATTCCATCAGGTAAGGTTTTAAGGCATTTAATTCACGTATCGTCTTGATATTGATGGGCACCTAAAACAAACAGTAACAAAGAATAATGTGGGGCTCAGACCAGGTACTTCCTTGTCTGAGTAAGAAATATAACCTTCTCCTTTTACCCTTGCATTCCGAATAATATTACGTGTGTGAGTTTGTTTGTCTACCAATCCTCGTTTCCTTTTTAGATACAGGTTCGTCTTCTGAATTATTATTTTTTTGCTAGTGGCTTTACGTCGCACCGACACAGATAGGTCTTATGGCGACGACGGGATAGGAAAGGCCTAGGAGTTGGAAGGAAGCGTCCGTGGCCTTAATTAAGTTACAGCCCCAGCATTTGCCTGGTGTGAAAATGGGAAACCACGGAAAACCATCTTCAGGGCTGCCGACAGTGGGATTCGAACCCGCTTCTGAATTTTCAGACATATCACTAAGAATATAAAAAACACTGCACTAAACGAAAGAAACATTTTTTGAATCAGTTGTTCACAAAACTAGGAACATGCGATTCCAGAAACACAACAATGGCAACAAAAACAGATGAACAGCTGGTTATTCTGGATTCAGAACAGCAGCGCCAACCGGAAAGGTACCAGCAGTTTACTGCAGAAACCAGCCAAGCGGTGTCACTTAACTGGTTTCTGAACTAAATACGAAATTCAACGTAGTGCCTGACCATTATAGGACGACGTTTCTTGACTGGTTTCAGCACCAAAATGTGCGTATACCCTCTTAGTAACATATTCAGCCATTAACTCATTTTTCCAATTTTTGGCACTTGACTGCTTTCTGAAATAATCGATTCAATTAAGGCCACGGCCGCTTCCTTCCCACTCCTAGCCCTTTCCTGCCCCATCGTCGCCATAAGACCTATCTGTGTCGGTGCGACGTAAAGCAACTAGCAAACAAAAAAAGAAAAAGAAAAAAAGATGACACTTGTTGAAGAGGGATATATCAAAGTGAGGAGCCAGGCACAAGTAAGTGGAAATAAAGCTAGGACTCAGCTAAGGGCTCCGTGGTCGCCAACCCTGACTCCCAAGTTCAGAGCCCATGGTTCCCGTTTTAGTCGCCTCTTACGACAGGCAGGTGATACTGTGGGTGTTATTTTACTACCCCCACCTACAGAGGGAAGTTGCAGTGCCCCTCAGCTGTGGCGTTCTTTACCAGCACCGTTTCCGAGTTTCATAACGGGTAGGTATACAAAACCGTCGTTTACAATCCTTGTATTTCTTGGAAATGGGGTTTCCCAACATAACTAGAATAACTCACATGTCAGATAGGTCATTCCGGTGAGCAGTGTTGCTATTGGCTAAAGCGCCTGACGTCACCGAAAGCGAGAATGAAGTGGTATTCTTTTGAGCTTAGTAGTTACTCTAATTACACTCCACTCAAGTCATGAAATACAGAACTAGTAGATATTTAGGTGCTGTAACATTTATTATTTAAAACTTATACGAAAACATACGACTTCAAATCCGTCTTTGTAAAGACAAAGAGACTCTCACAACGGCTCGAAGGTTGGAACGCAGGCCTTCTGCCCCTTGGCAGGTTCGATCCTGGCTCAGTGCGGTGGTATTGGAAGAAAGAACTCTTGCGGGACAACATTCCGCCACCTCTGCGTCTCCGAAAACAAGTTATTTTATCGAATTCAAATTTTAACACAATATGCAATGGGATGTTTTATACATTGTTTATATATTTCAGAACTGTTTGTTTCCAAGGGAAAAACTGTTATAAATTTGTAAGATTTTTTTTTTTTTTTTACTCAGGGTCGTTGGAAAATTCCGTTCTTGGTCGCGTTACAATCTTTATCGTATGTCCAAAGTATCACTGTGTGACTAAAAAATGCGTAAATGAATTCTTCTGTTATATCAGATCGTATTTTCATTGGATAGAATTATATTATGTATCACTTACTGGCCGGTACAGGGAAAGACGTGAGGCGGGGACGGGGTTGGTGCACTACTTCATTTCAACATCGGAAACAGTGTCCGGCGTGCTGGCCGTTGGTCACAAGGGCCCCGGGTTCGATTCCCTGCAGGGTCGGGAATTTTAGCCATAATTGGTCAATTTCTCTGGCATGGGGGCTGGGTGTATGTGTCGTCTCCATCATCATTTCGTCCTCATCACGAACCGCAGGTCGTCGCCTACGGGAGTTAAATCAAAAGACCTGCATCTGGCGAGCCGAACTTGTCTTCGGACACTCCCGGCACTAAAAGCCATACTCCATTTCATTTATTTTTGTCGGAAACAGTACCTTATTTTGACTGCTTTGCTCAGCACTAACCGATGCACAATAATTTCCTGGAATGTTTCGCATTCCGTACATATGTCAACACCATCAGCTCCGTGCAAGTACTGTATCACAACTTCCTGGTGACAGACTATGTGACGCTGGAGGGTGAGAGGGGAATCGCTCGCTCGGCCTTGGCCTTTCTTACTGCCGTCTATGCAACCGCGATGTAACTATCAGTGGAGTTAGTTGTCGACATCAACGAGACTAGTGGCGATATTTTGAAATAAAAGATGGATCTTGAGCTGACTACGGCCGCCTCTTAAGAACTAATCACAGTGCTGACATAAGGAAACCCTGTTTCATTTATTGGTAGAACAAAAGAAGTGCGCTCAGACCTAGGTGGATCCATGTTTCCAACATGAGGAGACCAGCTGCTATTTAAATCACTAATTTTCAACTTCAGATGAATTCTTCTTCTTCTCCTTCTTCTTCTTCTTCTTATTATTATTATTTGATTGAGTCATCAGTCCCTAGACTGATTTGATGCAGCTTCCTTAACACCCTATCCTCTGCTAACTTTTTCATTTCTACATAACTACTACATCCTACATCTGCTCTAATCTGCTTGTCATATTCGTATCTTGGTCTACCGCTATCGTTCTTACGACCTACACTTCCCTCAGAAACCAGCTGTAAAAGTCCTAGGTGTCTTAAGACGTGTCGTATTATTCTATTTCTTCTCGTCAAATTTAGTCAAATCGATCTCCTCTCACCAATTCGATTCAGTATATCTTCATTCCTGATTCTATCTATCCATCTCACCTTCAGCATTCTTGTGTAACACCACGTTTCAAAAGCTTCTATTCTCTTTCTTTACGAGCTAGTTTTCGAGTTTTCGTCCATGTTTCACTTCCAAACAATGCCACTCTCCAGACGAAAGTCTTCAAAAGCATCTAATTCCTATATCAACGTTCGAGGTGAACAAATTTATTTTCTTAAGAAAGGCCTTCCTTGCTTGTGCTAGTCTGAATTGTATGTCCTCCTTACTTCTAGCATCATTTAGTTATTTTACTACCGAAGTAACAGTATTCATCTACTTCCTTTAAGACTTTATTTCCTAATTTAATATTTCCTGCATCACCTGACTTTGTTCGACTGCACTCCATTACTTTTGTTTTGGACTTATTTTCATCGTGTATTCCTTCCGCAAGACTCTGTCCATACCATACAGCAGTTTCTCCAGATCTTTTGCAGAGTCAGATAAAATAACAATAGCAAATCTCACGGTTTTGATTTCCTCTCCTTGGACTTTTGACTCCCTTTCCAAATTCTTCTTTTGTTGTTTGTCCAGCCCTTGTCCCGTTTCTCTACGGGGTCGAGTATGAGGTGAGATGAATCTGTCGTGGCTGGTTTTTATGACCGGATGCCCTTCCTGACGTCAACCTCATCAGAGGAGTTAATGAAATAAAATGAAATGAATGGCGTGATACATGATAGTAGGAAGGGAGAGGGGGAATCCCGGTGCCGGCACATGGCCTACTCCTGTCGAATAGCATAGAGGGGTCTGCTCAAGGCTTCGTCCTCATCGGGCGGACGAATCTCCATCAACAGCGTCATATGCCCTCACTCTATATGAGCCCTTCGGAGAGCTTTGGAATTTAATCCAGAATTTTGGCACGCAGTCTAATTCCCTTTATCGCCCGTTCTACGCAAACATCGAAGGAGAGGGGACAAAGTGCAACCTTGCGTTATCCCTTTTAATAATAATAATAATAATAATAATAATACACATATAAATAACAAATTTTGTGAATTATATTTAAAAACGAATGAAGAATATGTTAAAGAAGTACCACCATTTATCGCTAAAAAAATACTCTCCTGAGAAATTTTATTAGGATTGAAGATCATCTAACTGTCGTTTATACAGTAGCTACAGGTGAAAGTTATTAAAGTCTGCAATACAGTACTCGGGTTTCCTCAGAACACTTTCTCGAGTATTCCAGAGTCTACGAAAGAAAGGTGTTTAAAGGTAAGAAGTAGGCTTAAATTCAGCTTACAACTGGACTTAATGCATACTCCAAACTTAGTAATTTGGTTGTAGCAACATTCAAATTACAACAGGCAACACGATAAGCTTACCTTTTATATCAGAACTTTTATAAAATATTATCCTATTGCACTATCACTTCTTCCTAGCCATTTCCATTTACTTGCGATGAACACTTTATATGGATTTAATCCAGTTTTCCGGCTGGATGCCATTCCTTATGGCAACCTTGTGTAGAAGGATGTATTCACTATTGTGTTTCTGTGCCAATTTCTAGTATGATGTATTGTTTGTAAATGAAGATGTGTAGTAAAACAAATGCATACTCGCAGCCCTCGAGCTATAGGAATTAACCAGACGCGGTTCAAATCCCCAGCCCGGTCGGGAATCGAACCTTGGACTCTCTGATTCGAAGACGAATACGCTGATCATTCAGCCAAGAAGCTGCACTGTTACACTGTGACATCTCTATAAACAAAATTATGATATTGTACACTTCAAATTTTTGCCTCACACTTTGTATTTATCTCGGATTATGTACACACAAAAGTGTAAAATAAGTTCACTTTTTAATTATGTTTTTGTTTTTACGTCCCAATAACTACTTCCTTTCGATTTTTCTGAGACGCCGATTTTTTAACATTTTGTCTCGCACGAGTTCTTTTACGTGCCAGTAAATCTACCGACACGAGGCTGACTTATTTGAGCACCTTCAAATACCACCGGACTGAGCCAGGATCGAACCTGCCAGCGGTCAGAACGCCCGTGCCTTAACCGTCTGAGCCATTCAGCCCGGTACTTAAGTTCAGGAATATCCGGAGTGTCTTAGGCTGTATGTTATTTTGTTGGTGCTCAGTGACGTAGAAATATTAGAAAAACAGGAAGTGCCAAATTTCTCCGTCAATATCAGCTGTATCGAAAAACTATACGTTAAAAAGTTGTGTGATATAAAATTTCCGATTTTTTAATGTGTCGTGACTTACCTGTCCTGAGAGACGTTCTCGTAGGTTGGTCACCAGGCAGTTGGATGTTGAAGTATTACCTGACCTGCCGAGCGGAATGTAGGGAGGTAAATTGTAGGTATGACTCGTCCCGCAACTCCCGAAATAAAAGATGAAGTTATTTCCCTGTCCTTCATTACTGAGGACACTAAAACTACTATGTACAGTATATTTACAAGTCTGAATGTAATGATCTGTAGAGAGAGCGAGCTTGTTCCACGCGCCTACTGTTCTACTACGCGTCTATCTGAATCTTGCCCTACGGCACTTGGGCTATGCTCGAAAAGAATCTCGTTCTGACAAGTACGAACTACTGCTGGAAGAAGGCCCCGCGCCATCTTGGCCAGGGGTTATATCTCCGCTCCTGAACTCAAAGTTCTATCCCTACCTACCTACCTACCAAGGGGTTGGGTCTTACGGGCATTACCAAACTGTTCATCCAGTCTGTGGTGCCCTCTGGTCGCTATCTCAATAGTTGTCACAGTAAGTGCTGCTACCTAGGCACTACTGTCTTCTGTCTTACTTTGTCCTCATCTATCCTTATTTCCTAAAGTGCATCTGTACTGACCCTGAGTGGCCTTGCACTTGGCTTTGTTCCTTTGTCGGTTATCCAGCGGGCCGCCTGGCTCGCCGACATACTAGCTCTGTTTGTCGATACACAGTAAATATCTTGTTGTGATCAACAAGTCCCCGCTCTTAGTCAACACTTATGTAAGCGCACTTCGCAAGCTCTCTCCACTACATGTAACTTCTTGAAATATTTCCCTTTTCTTACAGTAACTAAATCTGACTATTATTATTATTCAATTTACCTTAATGCTACAAGGTGTCTCATGTCAATAACTATCATTATTCTAACACTAATTAATCTCCTCTGACACCTTGAGCTCGAGACTCGGCTGCGAACCCCGGCTGCCTTCCATCTGACAGTCCGCCGGTTCGAGTCCCTGGGAGGTCGGTACACGACAAATGTTTTATGCTTATTTTACCTTTTCGATAATGATGATAATGATAATAATATAATAGCGAAGATACTCGCGATTATTACATTTTTCGGAAATACTAATCCCATCTAAACGATGTATATAACAGAGAAAATATATATTTTTAATATTTTATGTCTGACGCATGTTTTTACCGAACGAACTATACTGGCATTCCAAAACTGAAGGGACAAGGGTCTAATATCCTCCAGGCCCTACTCGTCGTGACATTGATTCCACTAGTGGAAGAAACACCTACGGAGAGATTCTACTCATGCTGTTTGGATAACAACTCGCAGCTTCCTGCTATTTGTAGGTGAACGGTCTTGGATATGAATGGACCTCACCACCACGCCCCATAAATGCTCGGGCGAACGAGTTGGCTACGGTAGTCGTTGAAACTCTCCTCGAACAAATCTCATCATTGTAGGGGTGTGTGAAATCCGTGAAGGGCGGCAAGTGGTCACCAAGGTGTTCAACGTTGCAGTGATCGTTTTTCTATAAGCTGAAAGCCGCATGGTCATGATCCCTTATTTGTCAGGAAGATGATGTTCAAGGCCATCGAAACAATAAGAAGAAAATTATGAAGGAACGATCACTCGAACAAAAAGTAATCATACAATTATAAAGAGGGAGTTGGAAGCCTAAGTCTCACCACACCTCATACCCAACCCCGTAGAGAAACGGGACAAGGGTTGGTCAAACAATCTTGAAGAAATAAGCTTTATATTGGAATAATGGTTAAAGAATTGCATCAGTCAGTTGAGTGATAAGCCCCCCTAGTCACCACAATCGTTAAGAGTCTATGATCTGACACCGTGGTTAACTGGTTCGAGTCCTGTTGGTAAAATTAATTTCACCATCAAAACGTTGGACAGCAGAGAGGGTGGTGCACAATTTCTAAGCACTAGATTGTGTGTCAACAGCTTACATTCAATTCTAAAAGTTCCCCACAGTATTCATAGGGAGTGAGGACATGACCTGACGCTGTTAATGGTGATTCGTCCGTCGGATAGGGTCATTCAGCCTTAAGCAGACCCCTTGGTGATATTCGACAGAAGTAGACAGTGTGCCGACACCGTTTTTCATTCACCCTCTCCCTACCTCATCATCACACATCCAGACGCGTAGGTCGTCCATGGACGTCAAATACCTACAGCAGGTGAGCTGAACTTGTCCTCGAACATTCCCAGCACTAACAGCCATGCGCTAAATAAATAAATAAATCAAAAAATAAGTTGATTGGTTCACGAAGTGACTCTTCATCTACAAATTTTCTATCTATAATATTAGTACAGATAATTTAAAAGGTATTTTAATACCACTTTTCGGCTGTATTTTTCCGAACCCGTGTTGAATCCAAGGAAGGTAACTGGGGAGTGGGGGCTTTACCCCCTGTTCAAATTATTGTATTCGGGAATTCCTGCCAAAATCTAGTAATAACTCTATTTTGAAATTTTCCACAAGATTTGTTTTAAAAAATAGCCAGTGTAGCAACTCTGATTTAGTTTGCTTGGTGAGGGGTACTTTCTAAATATTAGTATTCTATAATTTTTACAATTTTTGCCTATGTCATTTGCGTTTCCCCTTCCAGTTAAGCTTCATACACTCCGTTCCAGGAAAGTGACTGTATTCAACGTTGTTCCTGAACACACGTGCTGTAGATGACGTGCCTTGGGAAACAGACTTGAGATGCGCCGAGATACACAAGGTCATTCATTATGATCGCGTGTGTTCTTGAGTAATGCAAGGTTGCATGTTATGTGTGTTATTATGCAGATCCACGCAAGCCAGTATCTGTCGCACACGTGCCATATGCAGCCACGTTTGTACCTTGTAATTAACATTCCAGACAATACATGAATTACCACCGAGTGAAGCCCTTCCTACTCTCATTGTTCGCGCATATGTTATAATAAGTCCGCAGGAAAGGTGAAGAGAATCTCAATGTCACTATTACTATCGGCCGACACAGAACAAGGAATTCCAACCGAAATAGAAGAGGAGGGTGTAGGTGGCGTTTCTAAGCAACTCCCCACCACAGTTGTTTATTAACATACCTTTTATTGTTGTAGACTTTAAGGGTACTTGGAGGTGAAAAGCAATCCGAAATTCATATTCTGGTCGTTGCCTCTGCACGTAAGACTGTACACTAAAAAGCAAATATCGTCGCCCTGTTTACTTTTTTTTTTTTTGATGGTTCATCTCTGCTGCCAACTTGACTAGTTACGTATTCAAAATACGAGACACAACTATCAACAAACTAACCTCAATGTAAGTCAATAATGGAGGCTCCCTTATCCAAGTAAATGATCAAGATACTTATAATTAACTCGGTTTTAAGCTCAATAAGGAGTTAAGGAAATAGAGACTCACCCTCACTCAGTTTAATGTTATCTATTTCTGCCTTGATTTTGATATATACATTACTATAACCTTATTCATCGGTGTTTGGTTGGTGTAAATAATTCAGAACCCTTCTTGAAATTAGCCAACGGCCGTAGCCGTGTTGAAACACCGGATCCCGTGAGATCTCCGAAGTTAAGCAACATTGGGCGTGGTCAGGAGTTGGATGGGGTGCCACGCGCTGTTGGTGGGGGGTGAGGGAATGGAGGAGCGGAAAGGAACTGGCCACCCTACCGCACGTAAACTCCGGCTCAGGAACACCTCTGCGGAGGTTCGGACATGCCTTCGGGCAGAATAACCCTTACCCTACCTTGAAATTAGCTATTACTTGTCGGACTGAAGTGAAACCACGCTGCAATATACAAACAAATATGTTACATGTACATATGCCGTAAGTCGATAAGAATACACAAAGTCGTGACAAGACAAGATTAGGTTAGGTTAGGTTATTGTTATAATTAGTCATACACAGTCGTATCAGCGCACTAAATTTTATTTCAGAACCGGTTTTCGGACTCTAAGGTCCATCATCAGTATTGAAATATTTTTAAAACATTAGATTTTATATATGAGTGTGTTGTCACATTTAGTTTTCAAACAGTTAAAATGGAGCCCTCTTGAGATCAAGTGTAAAATAGGAAAAAGTGAGGAGCATATTTCCAAAACGTCCTTTCTCCATCAGCTTCTAGTTTACAGAACGGAGAAAAAACGAATAGAAAATGTAATTTTGAGTTTCACTCTCTCAAACATTCTTCTAGATAATTGTTATACATTCCATAATTCCCCACAATCAAAGAATGCGTTTAATACCATACCGTTAATTAGATGTTAATACAAATGAGTTGGAGAAGGGACGTTTTGGAAATAAACATCCGCATAGATAACTCTTTACACTTCAAAACACTGCTGACATGCGTGGTAGTCTCTACTGAGCATAGAGTTTTCGTTTCTTAACACTTTTCCTCCACTCCTCCTCATTCCTAGTACGTTTTCTCCCTTTTCTCAAGGGAGCAAGAACTACTACACTGTTTTTCACACTATCTTCATTTGACTATTTTTCTGCCATTATTTTGCGTGGAAACGAATGTAACAGTAAAACCTGACAAAAAGTATGTCTGAACTTATTAAATATACCAAACAATATGCGTAAAAGCACAATAACTTAGCAAAAAACGCACACGAACTACAAGAACTTGAATGTATTATTACACCATAACCTGTAGTTCAATTGTTTTCCTAAATCTCATAGTCATGCAACAATGTTACCACTACACAATTATCACCATATTTGCAAAGAAATTGCATAAAATGCTCGTTTTGCATTGCCTTTATATCTAGTTGTATTGGAGGATAAGAGACAGTTTTGAAACTATAATGGCAGTCCTTGTTATACAGTATAGAGGAGAAGAGACATTTTGTAAACATAATTGTGATGCACTCCAGTCAGCCATATTATATGTACACTATGTTTATTGAACTGAACATAACAGGCTTTCGCCCAGTTACAATGTTCCAATATGCAATTCAAAATAAAACACTCACAGACTATTTATAGCTAGACACTAACTACTTACTACTTCTAAATCTACTGTGTAGCATCTTGCACATGGGCGGATCGCTAGCTCCACATGCAACACACCACCTAACTAAACTAACTACTTACTACATGAATATACTACTTAACTACTTCTAAATCTACTTTGTAGCATCTTGCACATGGGCGGATCGCCAGCTCCACATGCAACACCACCTAACTAAACTAACTACTTACTACATGAATATACTACTTAACTACTTCTACATCTACAGTCAGCCATATTGCTGTGGAGAAGAGACTCTTTGGAAACATAGCTCATATTTAACCGTGTTTTGTGCTTATAAAAAGGACATTCTGCCTAAAAAGCTCATCACCATTCCACGGAGAAAGAGATGGACATTATCAATGTACACATAAGTCAATTCCCTCAATGTGGAGAGAGGACGTTTTGTAAATATGCTCCTCAAGTGTTCCGTATTTAAAGCTGAAAGTTTGTCTAATACTAGATCACGAGGATAATCCAGCCCTTCCTAAGGTATGTCATATATATTTCTTACATCATTAGGTTTTATATGTATTGTATGCATCATTTTACACTTTTTCTTTTTCTTATTTTACAGTTGATAACAAGAGGGCTCCATTTTAACTGTTTTAAAACTGAATGTGACAACACGCTTATGTAAAATCAAATGTTTTAAACATATTTCAACACTGATGATGGAACTGAAGAGTCCGAAATTCGGTTCTGATATAAGATTTAGTGTGCTGATACGACTGTATATGACTAATAATAAGTACCACCACCATCACTGTTATTAAGATGGCTTTGATATTTTATGATGATGATAGGTTATGTTAGGTTGATAACGATATTTCCATTTCAACTGAATTGATCTTTATAGAGGAAGTAACGTTGCTTTCCTTTTCGGTGGAGTTCGTGCAGATTTTGCTTGCTTCTTACACATCTTAATTGAATTCTCTGCATACGAATGGGACGAAGTAAGACTGTATTAATAAAATGCTGCGTTCGTCATTTAACACCAACTAGGTTATTAAATGCTTTATTCGAACACGCCACAATTCTACTTACCTGGTATTACCAAAACACATACACAGAAAAAAGAAAATATGCCGTTTTTTTACTCGTACTTATATCCGCAAATGTAATACCAGTCATTTTCACAATACGACAGTGGTAGTAGGCCTACGTATAATCTCGCAGGTCATGGAAAAAATCATGACAACATAGTGCCAACATGGCAGATTAACACTAATTATTGTAAGACGTCGTATCGGCAAGTAGGGTCCCCAAACTGTATGGTTAATGGCATTAAATCAAAGCCAACAGTTCGAAAATAACTATAAATCACGACCTTCCGTATTACCAGGAGAGAGAGAGAATGAAGTTGTACCCTTACTGTATGCGCTTGCAGGACTGGGACTAGAATGTGTTCTAAATATTGGCTTCTTCTGGAATAGCGTGTCTGAAATTCTCTCGTTGTTGAAAGAGATTTCTAGCTATGCATATCCTTTCGATCTGCCTCGGCGACACTTGTCTACTTGTTATCTGAGGAGATTTCCATGTAGCTGATTCACGCTTCGTTTGTGGGTCACAGAAGGAGAGCAGTGTTTCTTCACCAGTAATTGTCATCAGCAGCCGTCATCAAGACTCCGTATGCTAACGGGGGCATTTTGAACATTTCATGTAGGACAGAACTTCATATGCTATGGTGTTACTTTCTTTTTTACAATTCGTTTTACATCGCACCGACACAGATAGGTCTTATGGCGACGACGGGATAGGAAAGGCCTAGGAGTGGGAAGTAAGCGGGCTTGGCCTTAATTAAGGTACAGCCCCAGCATTTTCTTGGTGTGAAAATGGGAAACCACTGAAAAACCATCTGCAGAGCTGTCGACAGTGGGGCTCGAACCCACTATCTCCCGGACGCAAGCTCACAGTTGCGCGCCCCTAACCGCACGATCAACTGGCCCGGTAGGTGGTGCGTTCTATTCCTGTGCTTTCCATGTACTATGTACAGTTACAGAAAATGAGTTCTGGCATGGAAATAAAGCGTTTCCAGACCGATATATATCATATTCTTTTCTTCTACGTGTGAGGAATGTAAAGTATGGATGTAACGGAGAGGGCGTTTAAGTCTCTGGTAAGACCCCAATTAGAGTATTGTTCCATTGAGTGGTACCCACATCAGGAATTCTTGATACGAGAACTGGGAAAGATCCGAAAGGAAGCAGCACAATTTGTTCTGGGTGATTTCCGACAAAGGAGTAGTGTCACTAAAATGTTGCAAACTTTGGGCGGAAAGACTTGGAGTGGTGGTGGTGATTGTTTTAAGAGGAAGTACAACTAGGCAACCATCGTCTATATAACACTAATCAGAGAGAAAGAATGGAAGTTGTCCGACACTTCGAAAAATGAAGGTATCTGCCAAAGGAAGACAAGGGCCGCAAAGGGCATGAATATTAAAGACTCCCTAGGCCTCGATACGTAATACCGTCGGGGTCGGAAAAGAACAAGATTTGACCAAGGGAGGTCGGATAGGATACATGGCAGTGAGGAGCCTGGCTCAAGTAAGTGGAAGCAATACCAGAACTTATCTAAGGGCCCCGTGGTCGCCATCCCACGCTTAAAAGATCAGAGCCCCTGGGGCCCCTTTTTGTCACCTCTTACGACAGGAAGGGGATACCGTGGGTGCTATTCTACCGCCCCCACCCATAGGGGGAAAAGACTTGGGATTAAGGAGACGAGATGCTCGACTAGGTGGGATGTTTCGAGCTGTCAGCGGAAAGATGACCTTAACATCACTAACTCCGAGTATGTGCAATGTGGCTTGCAGACTGCTGGTAGTATTCGCATCGACGGGCAAGACCTAGTTAAAGCCAACCAATTTAAATACCTAGGATCACTCATCGCCTCAGACGGAAATACATTACCAGACACCCGAGCACGAGTAAATGCTACATGGCTAAAGTAGCGTCAGGTCACTGATGTCGCAAGGAAATTCCCACCCGCCTGAAAGGAAAAGTCTACAAATCCATGGTCCGACCAGTTGCACTCTATGGGTCGAACTGTTGGCCTACAACTAAGAAGCATGAGCAGGTTCTACATGGTATGGAGATGTTACTTTGGTCACTGGGTCTTACAAGACTGGGCCATATCAGAAATGAAGATGTCCGAAGGCGATTGGGAGTGGCACCTATCCCAGAGAGGATGCGAGAAGCACGATTTAGATGGTCATGCCGTCCGAAGCCCTGCAGACCCAAATGATACATACATCCCTCCAATATGATCCTGGAGGTTGCCGATCCCGAGGTCGTCCCAAGAAGCGATGGCTCGACTGCATTAAGGAAGACATGCGTCTTCTGGGCGTCACTGAAGCTAACGCCCTTGGTCGCAGGAAGTGGAGGATGGCATGTTTAAAAGCGGACCTGCACCAATGCGGGACTAAATGCTAGAAAAGAAGAAAAAGCCTTAAGATGGCGTAGAATGACATTAGTAGAGGAATAAGCTTGAGTGGAGCTTTTAGAATTAGGATAAATCACAGTATGAAGATAAAGTTCGAATTCAAGAGCCGAAATTGGGGCATATTTTCATTTATAGGACGAGGAATAAGGGATTGGAATAATAATTTATAAAGAGAAATGTTCGATACATTTCCAAATTCTTTGAAAATATTCAACAGCAGGCATGCTGCGGCGTTCTGATGTTATTAATCACCCTACCAAGTTTCGTTGTAATCGATGCCTCCGATACATCCTTTTCTTACTTTTCTGACCTTTTCCCAATTATCTGGAGTCTGCGCCAATGTGGATGTTTTCCCGACGCCAACCTTATGTGGAGGGATGCATTCGGTACTGTAGGTTTTAGTTGTGGTTGATAGAATGATAAGGTGCACGAATATGAAAATGCGTATTAAAGAGTATCGCGAACACCCAGTCATCGAACCAGACGAATTACCTATACGCTGTTAAAATCCTCGGCTTGGCCGGGAAGGGAACCCAGGGCCTGGACGCTGACCGTTCAGCTAAGGAGCCGGATGCCTTCGATACACCCTGTTGCATTTAAAACTGCACAACAAATTACTAGTTTGTAAGTACGTAGTATTCTTACTTGCTATTGCTAGTTCGGTCCAATCCAAACACTTCCGTTGCCAGAAGGCTGGATGGACAATGGTTTATTGTCTATAATACGATATATTGATATCCTGCTTGGCAAGAGAACACTTGTAGAATTTTGTAAATTAAGTGAAAATATGGTAAGAAAAAGGGAAATAAGGATAATTTGGTGGCTGACGGGAGTATAAAGGGAAGTTATATAAGATAAAGAAGATGAGGAAAATCGATGCATTTTATTCAGTAAACATATGGTAGTTACACATACTCTAAAAGACAGGTCAGGCACAGTGGGCAATATGGCGAGGAAATTAAAATGACTATATAGATCTCTTTTCCCTTTGCGAAAATGAACTGATCATAAATGTCTCGGTCTTGGCCATCCATCAACGGCTGCTAATTTTAGATGACCACCAGTTATAGGACATTTATGTGAAAAAAAAAGAAAGATGAGAGAGAGAGAGAGAGATGTAAATGGGAAGGAGATAGAACCTGAACGTTACATTCTTGTTAAGTTATTAAACAGAGAATGGAAGACATCATGGAGAACAGCAGACCTTGGTAATATTAATAAGGGGAATGTGGGAAAATACATCTCTCAACACTCGCTGTGTTCGCGGCAAGTGTACTTCTATATACCTAGTTATGAAGTTCCGATATATTCTGGGTAGGACCATAATAGAACGTTCTAGTTTCGTCTTCCAGAAAATTCACCGAGACATCAAATGAAAAGTAGCCTACATACGATACAGTGTGAGGCCGTAACATTTCCTCAAGCCGGTCGGGTGCTTTCCGATTTGACTCTTTCATTCCTTTCAGGAAATACAAAGGGGACTGATGCAGTTCGAATTTACTCCTTGGCTGAATAGTCAGCGTTGGGGCCTTCTATTCAGAGGGTCCCGGGTTCGATTACCGGCCGGGTCGGGGACTTTAATCTCGTGTGATTAATTCTTATAGCTCAGGGACTGGTTGTTTGTGTTTGTCCCAACACTATCCTCTTCATATTCACACAACGCACCACACTACCAATCATCATAGAAACACGCGGTAGTGATTACATCCCTCCACATAGGGTTGGCGTCAAGAACGGCACCCGGCCGTGAAACAGGGCCAAATCCACATGTGCGATACAGTTCGCACCCGCGACACCACAAGGTGTCTGAAAACTGATGAAGTTGGAATTCAGTAGGACAAATTCGGACAGATATTCGTTTATAGGAAGATAAATTAGGGATTGGAATAATTTACCAATGGAGGTATTCGATGAATTTCCTACTTTTCTGAAAGAATTGATTAGGATTCTACCACCTTGGCGGCAGCCGTATATGCAGATCAGTGGATGATGATAAAAGTAAACTCTTGTCCTCATCCCTAGGTTGTCCAGTTCTTTTTTGGCACACCCCAAATGGAGGTGAGCTGCATGTACCATTTCTGGCAGTACCGGGAATCGAACCCGGGCCTCCGAGGACGTCAGCTAATAACACTAACCGTTACACTACGGAGACAGACAGGCATGATGATGATGATGATGATGATGCGAACTAGTCAAGATGAGGAGTGAAGTGGTTTGATGTTGTTTCCCTCACTGCGTCAGAAAGGTTGTTCCAGCACCACTGAGCAAGCAACAACACCTGTCATATGCAAATGTCTGTCTCCATGGCCAAGTGGTTAGCGTGCTGGCCTTTGGTCCTAAGGTCTCGGGCTCGATTCCCGGCCGGATCGGGGATTACAACCTTCATTGGTTAATTTCGATGGCTCGGGGGTTGGGTGTGTGTCGTTTTCAGCATTAGAATTAATCATATGTAGGGCCCCATCTTCACAGACGTACAGGTCGCCTATAACGCGTTAATTCGAATGACTTGCGCCAGGCCTCGCCGGAGGCCACACGCCATTATTATTATTATTATTATTATTATTATTATTATTATTATTATTATTATTATTATTATTATTAGTTTTACGGCATAAATGTACATTCCATCTGCCCAAATGTAGGACGGTTGCACATGAATATTTTTGGTTCATGCAAGCCCTTAAGACCGTAACTCAGCTGGAAGGGTCAGTCGACATTTTTCACTACCCTTCCACTGCTATTCGGGAAGTTCTTCTCAAGGGTGGAACGTGATAATTTTGTAAATGATGTAAATAATCTGTAGAAAACATGTGAAGATTTATATAGACCTATATTATCTATTTTTTATTTACCGGTAATTATTTAATTAAATGTATTATTTAATTTGCTATTACATCTGTAATTGGGACACCCTGTAGGTGATAAATATATTCTATTCTACGCCTCACCGACACAGATAGGTCTTATGGCGACGATGTGTTAGGAAAGGCGTAGAAGTGGGAAGGAAGCGGCCGTGGCCTTAAGGTACAGCCCCAGCATTTTCCTGGTGTGAAAATGGGAAACCACGGAAAACCATCTTCAGGGCTGCCGACAGTGGGGTTCGAACACACTATCTCCTGGTTGCAAGCTCACACCTGCGCGCCCCTAACCGCACGGCGAACTCGCCCGGTCGCACAAGTCAATATGGGTGCATAATACATTGTGTACATTATCTCTTTACACTTCCTTGGTATTTCCAGACAAGGTTTCTTATACTCTGGTGGAATGCATTGCCCTCTTGCACCCTCTTGTTAATCTCATGTCCAGCCTTGTATTATGAATTAATTCACGTTGAAACTGGCTTTGGCCACCAATTTTCACATTGCCTTTCCCTTGTTCTGTTGAATCACCATGGTGGTGCTTTTCTCTGCGCTAATGTTCATACTGAACTAAATACATAATATTAAAAGAAAAAATCGGCGTGATTAGACAAATAATTAGTAAAGGACAGAGTTTAACTCGGGCTGTATTGTTTTACATGTTCTGGTGTACAAGTATTGGAGGTGTACATTCGCGAGTTAATCTGTAATTATTACATCTCTGTGTTCCCTGAAGAGGTGCGTTCCATTGAAGGTAATTGCAAGGAAGGCGAGTAAGGTTGAGAACATAAGCTGGGAGAGAGTGGGCAGTATAATAAGTGTGTCCGCTCTGTTCACCTGAGGGGTCGTCTAATGGCCGAGTTATGTTACGGGCACGAACTTGGCCCTTCGCCTCTCCTGCATGCCAGAACAAGAGCTTGCTGGTGTACAACAGTGCGGGTTGTGTTAACAACTGCGATATTGCGTTTACATCGATTTTGTGTTTAAGGTTCACTACTTGTAAATTAGTAAACCCCGTGCATTTACACATAGAAGCGAGCACCCATTTTGTGGCCTGCGTAGCTCAGCTTCCAAGGCAGGGCACGACAAATCCTGGGCGTCAGATCGCCATGGCGCCTAAATTTATTTCTTTAGCGCCTTATTTTTTGAGCTGAGAATAATCTCCCTCTTTTATATGTTTAACTCCCCGTTTGGAGTCACTGAACTATTGCAAAGCGCATGTAATAATACGCAACCCCTTGACTCTCCGGGCGATTTCTGCTTTGATATTAATGTTTTTTTCCCTTTTAAATAATAATCAAGGTCACATTATACGTATAAGCATTAGAAAAAAAGGAATGTTTGGGTGTCGAGAAAACCTCTCGTGAAGAAAGTATTACCGATATAGAAATAACTCAAATATTATTATGTAAATGCCACGAATAATGTCATACGATGCTCATTTACTATCAAAATAACCTAATTTGCTATTGAATTGATTATTTCAACTGTGCTGTTAGTGTAAAGTGAGATACAGCCTAACGTACTCTCGCGGAATGTATTTCCGTATGTTGATGACATCTTACGAAGCTCCTAGACACAGCAGGCAACATACGTATTTTGGTAGTGGCTTTACGTCGCACCGATACAGATAGGCTTATGGCGGCGATGAGATAGGTAGAGACTAAGAGTTGCAAGGAAGTGGCCCTAATTAAGATACAGCCTCAGCATTTGACTGGTGTGAAAATGGGGAAACCACGGAAAACCATATTCAGGGCTGCCGACAGTGGGGTTCGAACCCACTATCTCCCGGATGCAAGCTCACAGCTGCGCGCCCCTAACCGCATGGCCAACTCGCCCGGTGGCAAGCAAAATAAGGATGTCTTGCAAAAGTATGGGTTGTTCCTTATATCATATTTTATCTTAGATAGGCAGATAATGCTTCAGTTTAAAGTTATTAATCCTTGAACAGTACAGACTAATACATACAAAGGAATAGGGAACATGCATGATCCGGGGTTTTAATTAAAAATATGCTAATCTGATTCAAAATTTCATGCAGAATTCAAAAATGTGATCAGAATGTACAAATAATAACTCCAAACATGATAAAAATCTACGAAAATGTCACGTCACGCAAGTACGCGATCTCATTGGTCTGACGTCATCGTACAGGTTGACTGAATTAGCAGACAAAATAACACATAGTGCGCTGTGAGAAGCAGGATACACTTCGCGTATTTTTACTTTACGTTAGTGTCTAGTATGATTAAATTCGAGGTCTATACATCGGATAATAATCTGAGTGGTATATTTTAGACTTAAAATGAATCCTGCGCAGACAGTGAGGCAGAAAACTTATAAATGGTGTAGAGTTCCGATGTGCAATAGCACATCGCATACCATACCAAACAAATTGTTTATACATGTTCCAAAGACGCTAAAACTAGGGAGAAATGGATTTTGGCGAGCCGGAGAAATGCTGGTGATATATCGGGAAAGTCTACAGTTTATTTTTTTGAAGATTTTAACGTAAGATGAATTTGTTTGAATTTTCAAATCACTTTTCCATGTTCGCTGTTCTAGTGGTAAAACTTTAAATTTTAATGTATGATGCTTTATTTAAATGCTTCAATTACATCTTGGAATATGAAAGTAATAAACAGTGCATTAAATAATGCTGATTATTAAAGTATTCTCCAAACCTAACCTATGTTTTGGGTGATCCATGTCAAGATAATAAATCAAAGGGGTTATGAACCATTTTGACAGCTCTAATTCTACCAATATATCTTGGCATGGGACAGTTATGTATGTCTTTATTGAAGAGCTTAATTGGTAACGAAATTTAGGCTATATCTAAATACTCTATAATGTAACAAAGAATAGGCGTGTACATCATGAAAGGAAACAACGTGAATTTAACAAATGTATAACTCTACACAAAACCAATGCTTGTTTGTTGGGGTCTTATAAGTTAATAATGCTCAATTATAATAATTATCATAATATTAATGAAATAAATACCATAATTGCACACAGGTGAAAATAGTGATGTAGGTGTTTAAAATATTATCCAACTTAGCCTAAGTTTTAGGTTATACAAGCCAAGTCAATAAACCGAAGGGTAAAAATACCGCGCGAGTTGGCCGTGCGGTTAGGAGCGCGCAGCTGTGGGCTCGCATCAGGGAGATAGAAGGTTTTGAACCCCACTGCTGGCTCACACCAGGCAAATGCTGAGGCTGTACCTAAGGCCACGGCCGCTTTGTTCCCATTCCTAGGCCTTTCCTGTCCCATCGTCGCCATAAGACCTATATGTGACGGTGTGACGTAAAGCAAACAGCAAAAACAAAAAAAAAGTCACAGCACCCAAAGACATTCCTGTATTGAGCGACTAAAATGTCACCAGGACACTTTTCTTTCCTGAAATGCTCAGCTTGTTAAAAGCCAAATGTAATTAATGTTATTGGCTTCACGCCCCGCTAACTACTTCTACGATTTTCGGAGACGCCGATGTGCAGGAATTTAGTCCTGCAGGAGTTCTTTTACGTGCCAGTAAATCTACCGACACGAGGCTGACGTATTTGAGCACCTTCAACTACCACCGGACTGAACCAGGATCGAACCTGCCAAGTTGGGGTCAGAAGGCCAGCACCTCAACCGTCTGAACCACTCAGCCCAACTTGTGAAAACTAGATGAAGTCATATTTATCTTTATCATGTTTAACTTTTTCCCTCCACAAAGATATTTAATTCTCTTTCATGGGCCCCGGAAGTGGGTAGGCCAGTTGCCCCAACCATAAATATATATTTTTTCAGAAATGATAGGTTATAGACCTACAGTACTATGATCTTTCTTTCTTTCTTTCCTTCTTTCTTTCTTTCTTAATCAGTTTATCCTTCAGGGTTGGTTTTCTCTCGGACTCAGCGAGGGATTTCACCTCTACCACTTCAAGGGCAGTGTCCTGGAACGTGAGACTTTGAGTATGGTGATGAAACTGGTGAGGAGGGCCATTACCTCGCCCAGGCGGCCTCACCTGTTATGCTCAACAGGGGCCTTGTTGGAGGATGGGAGGATCGGAAGGGATAGACAAGGAAGAGGGAAGGAAACGGCCGTGGCCTTAGGTGCCTGGAGGAGAAGTACGAAAATACGAAAAACCACTTCGAGGATGGCTGAGGTGCGATTCGAAACCCTTCTACTAAGTTGACCTTCCAACCCTCGTACTATTTGTTTTCAACTTTCATGGCAGAGCCGGGAATCGAAACCGGGCCTCCGGGAGTGGCACACATTAACCACTACATCACAGAAGCGGACTAGTACTATAATGCTACCTATATGTTTATGTTAGTGCTGAAATCCGATTTCTTACTTTACTAATGCTGAAAGCCCGAAAATGTAATGTTATTCTTTAATAGGGGAATCAGTCTAGAAGGAAATGTTGAAAGTGATATGATATCTATCCAGGTTCGTTGTTATCCTAATACTATGGGTTACAGTACATTGCACGTATATAAAAGACGCCACTTACAAACTTGCTTGTTATCCGCTAATTTCTGCGGCCACAAAAGTCACATTTTTCAAGAATGATGACATCTACACATGGTAGATTGTCTGACTGTGCTGTTTTGAACCTTTCTTCTGTCATTTCGAAGTTATTCGCGATCATGAATAATAAACAATCGGCTTTTAGCAACGGCTGATGCACAACGGCTGGTAGAGCTCCATGCGGTACTGGATCGTGACGTCACAGCGCGCCGCTTACGTCAGAGGCCGTTTCACTCGCCTTGCGGAAAGGCACTATTAAATATTTTTTTAATGGTGTAAAACAAGGCAACATACCACAATGTAATACGTTTACGTACTATTTCATTGGTGTACTTTTCAAAAAAAATATTTTTGAAAATGATGCATGTTCCCAATTGTGCAATTTGGTGTTGACGACAGTATTCACTTTGCTATTTACATTTACAATGTAAAAGTTTCTTAGAACAGTATCAAAATATAGGTATGCAACATTGTCCACCGATATTTTCATAAATTTGTATACATAGTGTCTTATTAAGTGGTGGTGGTAGTGATTATTGTTTTAAGAGGAAGTACAACTAGGCAACCATCCTCTATATAACACTAATCAGAGGGGAAAAATGGAAGGGATCCAACACTTCGAAAAATGAAGATATCGGCCAAAGAAAGACAAGGGCCACGAAGGACGTGAAAATGAAAGACTCCGTAGCCCTCGCAAACCTAAAGCCAGTTCCAAATTCGTGTTAAAATATAATTCATGGGATCGGTTGATGCGTGCATTTCCATGGGCTTGGCAGACTTCGTAAGGTGAGGAAAGCAATGGGAAATTAAGTCGCTCCTCATTTTCCTAGAATGCCTCTTCAGTGTCACGTAGGCAATATATGACTGCTGATGGCAGAACTGTTGAGGATCAAACCAGCCTTCGGGCTGAATGCCATACATACATACATACATACATACATACATACATACATACATACTTTTACTAACGTTTCTGAAAGGTCTTCCTCGCTGCTAACAAGCAGGGTGATGTCATTAGCAAAGAGCAAGTTGTTAATTTTTCTCCCACCAAGTAAGATGCCTCCTACCCAGTCATCAAAGTGCCGCCCTCATGATTCACTGTACTCATTGTAGACGTTGTCTAAAGTTCAGGGGACAAGATGCAGCATTGTCTGACGTCAAGAGACCCGCTGCAGTACTCTGGGATCTCGCCATGTATTGCTGTGGGATCTCGCCATGTCGGCGTATTGCTGTAGGGTTGCAGTCCTACAGACGTTTCTTCAGTGATATCAGATAAGGCGAGAGACAGAGTTCAGCGAGCACCTGCCACAACTTTTCACAAGCAATGCAGTCGAAGGCGTTTGTATAGTCCAGGAAGCAGGTAAAGACAGGAAAACAGGACTCGAAAAATGAAAATAAATGCCGCGCAGCCCTTCTCCAGTACTTTATACTCTTAGACAATGAATGAAACACGTCTATGCCTGCCTCCCCATCTCGCACGTTATTTTTCTATTGCCAATGATTTATTGTTCTCCAGATGTTTAGTGGCTTACTCAATTTAACTGCGCAAAATTTTGCGTTTCAGGATACTCTATTACTCTTCCACTTGAGGCTTTGTTATTACCTCTTTCTTTCCTGTCGCTTTTCCCAAACCTGTAGGATCGCGGGTGCGAACTGCGTCGCACATGTGGATTTGGCCCTTCCTGACGCCAACCCTATTGGAGGGATGCAATCACTATTGCGTGTTTCTGTGCTGGTTGGTAGTGTGGTATGTTTTCTGAATATGAAGAGGAGAGTGTTGGGAGGGACACAAACACCCAGTCCCCAAACCACAAGAATTGATCAGAAGCTATTAAAATCCCGACCCGGCCAGGAATCGAACCCGAGACTCTCTGAACTGGAGGCCACTACGCTGACCTTTGAGCCAACGAGTCGGACAGGGACTGAATATGTTTCACAATACTGTTTCCACGCGTCAGTCTACTTTTTTTTTTTTGTCTTCCAGCTAATAATATGCATTAGTTTTGATTTTTTATTATTATTTTACTCATTAGGAATGCTGGATGCACGAATATCAACTTGTGTTAAGAATATCTTGTACTCCGCGGGGCTGGGTAGGTCAAAACGTGGAACGCTGTCCTTCTGACCCCCAATTTGGTAGGTTTCATCCTGGCTCAGTCCGGTAGTATTTGAAGGTGCTAAAATATGCCACGTCGTGTCGGTAGATTTACTGGCATGTAAAAGAACTCCTGCGTGAAAGAATTACAACACTGCGATGGCTCCGAAAAGCTTAAATTATTTGTAGGCCTATTATATTTGGACTGGGGAGGAGGAGAAAAAGAAAGGAAGAAGACGAAGAAGAACAGGTGAATGATTACAGGTTTTAAATGTCCAACACTTTCAAAAATAAATGTAATAGCAAAAGAAAAGTAAGGGACAAAGGGCGGGAAAATGAAATACTCCGTAGACCTCTTACACCTGATATCATCGGGATAGGAAAAGAACAAGCTGACCAACGAAGGTTGGATAGCATAGATGAAACTGAGGAGCCTGGCACAGGTATATCCCCTCCCAAGTTAAGAGCGCTTCGGTCCCCTTTAAGTCGCCTCTTACGACGGGCAGGGGTTACCTAGACAATTTTATACCGCACCCACCCACATAGGGAAAGAAGTCGAACGCCCGATGTATAAGAAAAGTACAACCTCCTATACTCTTTTGGAAACAGAAAAATGACTGTCGTTGATTACTTCCGATTGGTGCACTGCGCTATTGGAAGGATGTGTAGAAGGAAGACAAAGAACAACAGTCCTTGACAGTCAAGTAAAAGCGACCATATCATGAGGTAGGGTAAGTAGCTTCCTGTTAAGAGAGAGGCACTATTAATAAATTACTTGCAAGCTGCCCATCAAACTTTCGGTTTAGGAGAAGTGGACATCGACCCGACTAAAAGAAAAAAAACAACACGTGGCCCCTTGCTCAGTCTCTGCGTGGGGGAAGCATCTCGCTTTGTGCTGCACGTACTGTTCATGCGTTGATAATTTCTTTCGTTCTTGTCCGGTTGAACCGTCTAAGCTGAAATGAATATTCCAAAGCTAAATATACAGCGTTGAATACAATTTATTTTGCTGTGGAAACCAACGTAGCGTACTGGCTCAAGGATTATACCTCCTCGTTTATTCGCTGTGTTTGTTGAATATAGGTGCTCTATTTTCAGTGGTGTATGGTAAATTCCAGACTTATTTTCGGGTGCCCTGGCTTGTCATTATTTTAGTTCAAAATCTTGTCTATTTCAAGCCATTTTAGTAAGAGGGCGTATCAAGAAACCAGCAAAATTGTGTTTATTACACTTAAAATTAATTGTAATTCTCAAAACAAAAAACAAAAAAAAGTTAAAAATGCGGCCTCTCGCTGTAAATACAGTACAAGCTTTGCATTGATGTAGCCTAATCCTGGTTCGGCGGTGGAAATATTCCCATTTACATTGTTAACTTTTGAAATGATGCTGTTTCGGGTATTTGATGGTTTCATTCTAAATCACGTCAAAAAGTACCCCAATTATAAATTCCCTACAAATGGTTGGTTAATAATAATATTGCCGGGCTGTGTGGCTCAAACGGATGAGGTGCTGGCCTTCTGACCACGATGGTATTTGAATAGGCCTTGCGTTAGCCTGGTGTCGGTAGATTTACTGTCACGTAAAAAAAAAACTCCTGCGGGACAAAATTCTGGCCCTACCGCGTCTCCAAAAACGTCAAAGTAGTAGTTAATGGGACGTAAAAACAATAACATTAAAATTTATTATAGGTTAGTTAATGAAATTTCATTGCTTTGGCCTCTTCTATCATCCCTAGAACTTGGTAGAAAAAACTTTTAAATGAACGAGTTGGCCGCGCGGTTAGCTGTTAGCTTCGGCAGCCATGAATGTGGTTTTCCCAATCCTAGCTGCGCATATTTCCGATCCTTGCGTCGTTGAAAACTTTCGATGTGTTACTGCGACGTTAAACCAGTAGCGAATAAAACATAAAAGTCGGAATGTTGGTCTGGATTCAGTTCCAAAAACCTCTCCGCAATGTTCGTATGGAGTGAGGGCATTTGGCGCTGTTTATAGTTATTGGTGTTATAGGGCAGAACTAGGCTAGGTAGATTTACCGACACGTAAAAGAATTCCTACTGGGCAAAATTTCGGCACCTCGGCATCTCCGAAATCATAAAATCACTTGGTGGAACATAAGGTATTTATTACTATTATTATGGCCAATTAAAGAGTGCGTTGGAACTTGTTAACTTGGTCTGACGGCTTTCCCTACTTTTTCTCCTCCCAAAATCTCTTCATGATTTCGCTATGGTGTTTTTTCCGTTCTTCTGTCCACCGTTTTCCAGTGGTCTTTTTAGCTTTTTCCACGAATGTTTGATTTGCAACCAGAATTCCAAAGACTTTATACTTTATGGTATTGGATTTGACCAAATGGTGGAAAAAAGTGCTCCTGGAAATATATGTGGGAATGGGTGTGTTGGAGGAGGCCATGATGTCAGTTGCTTGTGAGATGTGTAAAGTCGCTGATGAGTGGCAATAGATGAAAAACGAAAATGTAGGATGGAGAAGTTTGGTGCTTGTCAAGACGTGTTTGTTTTTATGTTATTGTCTGTTTGCTTTCTTTGATTCCTAATCAGTCTTGTGATAAATTGAACTCCATGTATATTCATTGCGTTGTACTTACATATTTTTACAATTTTTCCTTGTGGAGTGCGTCCTTTGTCCGAGGAGCCCAATACTGTGTATGGTTTTTATTTTTTGTGTGATGTGAGTTTTTGTTATAATTGAAGCTTTCGGTGAGGTTGACTTTTCTATATTTATGTCCTGTTGAGTGATTAGATTGTGCGCCAAAAGCGTGGATTAAATTCCAAACCTCTCCGCAGTACTCACTATGACGCTGTTCATTGTGATTCGTCCGTCGGATGGATACTTTAAGCCTAGAGCAAACCCCTTGGTGTATTCGACAGGAGTAGGCTATGTGCCGCCACCGGGTTTCATCCTCTCCCTACTATCATATATCACGTCATTCATTTCATATCATTAACTCCTGTGATGAGGTTGACGTCAGGAAGGGCATCCTGTCATAAAAATCCGCCACGGCAGATTCATCTTACCTCATATCCGACCCCGTAGAGAAACGGGACAAAGGTTGGACAAACAAACATGTCTTGTTAAGTAATTGTCGCTTGTTAAATATTTCATTATTCCGTTACCTCAGTGTGAAAGGTCAAGTCGACACGGCAGTGAAATTTCAAAATCTTGCGTGCGAGATCGCTTAGTTCATTTTATATTGTTTTCTGGATAACAGCGCATCGATAGGAATACTACGCGGATTCTTTGGTCAGAGTTACTGTATATATAAACAAAATTTTTGATTTGGTAGTAGGAACAATCCTAGTTCTGGGAAGTGTTATTATTATTATTATTATTATTATTATTATTATTATTATTATTATTATTATTATTATTATTATTATTATTATTATTGAGTTCGTAAGGGCCGCCTGAGGACCATGGTGCTTGTGCTTTAGGTGTGTTGTTTTCAATTGTTGCCTCTTCTGTTATTCCTAATGGTAGGTTTTTTGAGGCGTACAGTTTTCTGCAGACATAGTATGCCTTGTCTAGTTTGATTCTCCTGTGTTCGAGAGCAATTATTATTATTATTATTATTATTATTATTATTAAATATTCCTAGAGGTTTGAGTATTGAATTGTGTTACAGCTGATATAAATAGTTCACAGCAGGCACTAGCTTGCTGCGTTATGGAATGAGGAACGTAGATATCTGAGTCCCGCTGGCTGACGAACGCCGGAGCGTGTCGGGCTGTTGTCAGGTGCCATAGTCTTGTATTAATCGAGACGAATGCGGGACCCGTTACTTGTGTATGCGAATGAGAAGGACCCGTTACGGTCTAATTCCTGAGAGGAAGATTAATGCAAAGTGGGTGGAGTGGAACGCCAGAGTCAAAACGTGCGCTTTCCACACTGGACAAGTGAACTACTAGTCCATTGTTCTCCTTGGCGAGTAGCAGAGCAAGCAGTGTTCAATCCTTTTTTTTTTTTTTTTTTTTTAAATTCTCTACTGTCTCCGACTTCTTGTCGCGTCAGGATGAAATTGAATACCCATAACAGAGAAGAGCATTGGTGTGCGACTGTTCACTCACTGTCTTATCACTGCACAGCAGCAGAAAATGGAACTTTCGCTGAGCGTCGAGCGAGCTTTCCCGTCCGACCTCTGTTAAGGTTGGGTAATGGACTGTGCACTGGGTGTACGAAAATGATACTTTATTTCCGCCAACAGTGAAATTTCTTCGCTGTACCTTGTTTTAATTGCATCGCTATCACGCTTGCCTGACATTTTAACCAACACTTGCTTTCCGATGCAAGACTTCGAATACTTACAAAAGACACTTCAACTACAAATAAACCGAGCGAATTGGCCGTATGCTTTGGGTCACGTAGCTGTGAGCTTGCATTATGGAGATAGTGGGTTCGAATCTCATCGTCGGCTGCCCTGAAGATTGTTTTCCGTGGTTACGCATTTTCACAACAGGCAAATGCTCGGTTGTACCTTAACGTCGTTGCCGCTTCCTTTCCAATCCTACTCCTTTCCCATCCTTACGTGGCAGAAAATCTTCAATGTGTTAATGAAAATGAAAACCTACAACCTGTTTTCCAGTCATTGACCGGGTCAGGGATGTAATGAATGAAACTTACATAGGCTGTTATTACAATGGGGTCGCCACTCCCAAGGTGATTTATTAATGAGTGATAAATGCTATGAAATGATAATGGAGAGTGTTGCTGGAATGAAAGATGACAGGGAAAACCAGAGTACCCGGAGAAAAACCTGTCCCGCCTCCGCTTTGTCCAGCACAAATCTCACATGGAGTCACCGGGATTTGAACCATGGTATCCAGTGGTGAGAGGCCGACGCGCTGCCGTCTGAGCCACGGAGGCTCCCCTTCAATGTGTTAATGTGACGTAAAAAAAATCCTCTTTAAAATATCTGAAGATTAGAATGACAGGACCTTCCGAAGGAACTTCAACATTATCTCGGAAGAGGCTAATATCACGCGAGGCAATCATTTTATCACACACAAACTTCGATGAACTGTCCCACTTTGTCCGCATTCCTATTGCACACGCCTTCCGAAGAAAGTGATTTGTTCTCAGCTGACGGGCTTACAACAAGGAGCCAGTTCCGGTTTAATGAAATGTTGGCAAGCTTAAAACTTTTTCTTTTCAACTTGGAGTTAAACGTTTTAGGTTATTTATTGGCCACGTATTAACATATTATTCAGTACAATTAACAATCAGGAGTATGTTTTTAATACAAGAGGATAATTTGTTATTGCGCCTCCTTTATATTTCCTTCTTTCCTTCCCTGCTTGCTTGCTCAAAAAGCCGGCGCACGAGATACTGTATTCTGTTTGAGCCTATCTTTCTGATAAATAATATTTAGGATTTGGATGTTTACGAAAAGTCACATTTTGTTCCCTGCCTTTGTTTGCACGTCTGACTGGTTTTGAATGCAAATCTGGTAATTCTCGTCACAAATAGGCTGTTTTTACCTGTCATATAAAGACACATTTCTATCTTATTTTGACATTAGGTCATATTATGAGCATTTTTCCTACAATCGTCATATTTTAGTTACGTTTAGGTGGTTTGACGGCAGCTCTGGCTGTGCATTTACAGTAGTAAGTGGGAAAAGAAAAAATCCCTGTCGCTGATTTGTTTTCACGTAAAAAGGGTGTAATGCCTTTATTCATGACTTGATGATCAACATAATATATTTCTAAGAGGGGGATTTACGAACAGAATAGAATACGGCAAACATTATTTAAATGTCTACATTCAGAAATCTGGTATGAAAATGACAATAACAAATAATTTATTACAAGCAATTATTCAGTTGTGATTTTTTATTTAAAAAGCTAATTTTCAGTCATATTTTGTTATTGTTGAGGTCGCATTTGCTTGCATATATGGACGGTTTTTAATCCTTAAATAATAATAGTAATAATAATAATAATAATAATAATAATAATAATAATAATAATGATAATAATATAATAGGAGGCTTCGAGTGCCTGTGATACGGGCTTGAGATTTTCATGTGAAAAATCACGTGGCCTCAGGAAAGGGCATCCGTCCTTGAGTTCTCGGCCAATTCTAAAGTGAGTGAAGGTGACTGGGCCGGCCGGAGAAATGCCTGAAAACAGGTCATCTTATTCGTAAGTTGGAACTTGAAGACATGAAGGGTGGGCCGATGACCTTCGATGTTAGGCCCCTTAAAACAAGCAGCAGCAAGACATGAAGGTAACGAGAATGATCGTGTACAAACAGGCGGGAACAGTGGCAGGGGTTACTCGGAATGAGAAGCTTAGAGCTAAGTTAGGAATAAACTCGAGTCTATGTACGCATAAACCGGCTTCTGTGGTGGGGTCATGTTAAGGTGAAGAATGGAGGAGGATAGGTTACGTAGGATATTAATGGACTTGGCCACGGAGGGTAGGAGAAGCGGAAGGAGATCAAGACGACGATGGTTAGACTTGGTTATAACAATCCGTAAAGAAAATGTATGTGTGTACGTACGTAAAAATACGTTGGCGTTCAGGTGGAAGGAACATAACGATTCCAACGCCTTGCATTATTGAACTTGCAGACGGTTGGACTGAGGTCACAGCGAACGTTCACCGTTCTGTAATTCCATCGCGTGATCACGAGCGATACACTGCAAGCACTGTTCCTTTGTTCCTGCTGCCGATGATCGATGTAGTAGGATTTACTTGCCTAGTCATTTCTTCCGCCGCCTAATGCCATATAGCTCTCTCATGTACGAAGACTATCGCTGTCACCTCTTTTGTACAGTGTTGTTGCCTGGATACCGATCACTCAGTGTACACTTTCATTTAATTCTTTATAAACTACAGTAGCTTTTGTGTGCCCACCGTCGACAGGTTAGTTTTTGTAATTCCATCTTGCGGAGATGGCTGGCTGCAGAAAAAACAGAGCATATCTTACCTAACAGCAGTTCCGTCCGTGCGTCTGCAATACCACGAATGTGACTTTTCTCTCATTTTAAAGGAGCAACAAAAAACTACTTAAGAATGCTTTGAGGGTTAAAGTAATGCCTTTGGTTAAAAGGTGCTATGATGATTACGAGGAATTGCTTAATATTCAAACTTAAATATCTACGTTATCACTAGGGCACGGATTTTTAGGTGGTAGGGATAAACCTACATTTTAGGTTTCTTGTATGCTTAAAATAAGTATTTTTTAGCTTTTGCTTCGTGGATGTGGCCATTGATGTCTTGTAAGTTTTTCGTAGCCGGGTTGGTTAGCATGTTCCCTGGCATAGGCGAAAGTTATCTTCAGGATTGCCAAAACTGTGAAAGAAATAAGAGTTTGCTTACTGAAGCTGCACGATTTATGTCTCCTAGCTACACTAGGAATGAGGGCAGCTGCAGATTTATGCTACTCAAGATGGGATTCCTGCTCACATTTGACGTGAAATAAAAACAAAAATCTTCAGTATAGTTCAGTAAGCATGCTAGGGCATTTCTGTGCAGTTTTTACTCGTTTGGAGCATGCCTGACAGAAGACTACTCGATCTGTAGCAATTCATTTTTCAATTTAGGCATTGTCTCGCTATACAACAATTAAAGTTAGAAAAGTATTACAGCAACCATTTACCCCGCTTTTTTTTTTTTTTCCTGCTGCTCTGTCTGTAGACGACTAGAGTAGTGGTGAAAATCATTTTACGGTAACATTATTCATTTGAAGGAGTCAAAACAGCTATTTAGGTTATTTTGTGTGTCAACCCCGTTTAGGTATTTTTAAGGTACAATGAAAATCACATATTCTGCTTCAGGAAGTGTGAAACGAATATTTATCTTGAATTTGTTAAATAGCGAGGAAACAAATAGGTTGAAACCTAAAAATCCGGGCATAGTTATCACTGAATACGTACGGACACCGTGAGAACAAAGCGGAATCAGTATTTACATCTCAAGAGAACAAATAATGAATATCCACATACATTTTTCTTTCATCACATTACTTCGCGAAAGGTAGGTCATTATAAAATCGCTGACAGTCCTTAAGCAACAGCGTTTCCAGTTGCTGAGGGTGCTGGTATTTCGTCAGCGTTATTTCGAGGGGCTTCTCAAACAACTGAAGAGCCTCAAATCCAACACTGACAGGGCGTGGCCTTCGCGGAAGTGGCCGAAAATCCTCCTCGAGTGAAAGCTTGTACTCAATATGCCCATCAGTTTTGTACTTCTGAGCTTGCAAATCAGCACCTGTAGGATCATTTGGTGATACACTTGAAAGATTTTTGTGAGTGCAGTTCTTTAAATAGTTACGATAAACTTCCTTAGCTGAATAAGGGAGATGTTTCGATCCAAACTTCTATGGTTGCCATTGCATACTGACAGTTTAATACCGTTTTGCTGAGTTAAATCATGCAGATACGCGATATTGCTCCAACATGTAAAAGCACTTCAGTACCACGGTATTTCAAATCTTAATATTCCCGTTTTTCTATAGGTATATATTTAAAATACCACTTTCCCCACTGACGCGCATCTGTTTGGTAGTGTACAAAAACCTCAAATTGCTTTTGTTTTTGTCAGAACGCGGTATTACAGTCGCAAGGACGGTTGTCGATCACTTTAATGTTATTGTCGATAAGTTTTAGAGACTTCGAGCATTGAAGGTCATCACTTTAGTTCTTTGGAACACGTATTTTCACACGTAAATGAGTAATTCTTGGACAACCATTATAGTTGCGATAGGATTCTTCATTTCAGTTTTAAGCGGGTAAAACATGTATCAAAAACCTACATATTAATGGCTGTCATTTTGAAGCGGTTAATTACTGGCTTAGTCGGTTGGTATTTGAATATATTCAGATACGTCAGCCTTGTGTCAGTAGATTTACTGGCACGTACAATAACTCTTGCGGGACTAAATTTCGCTACCTCGACGTCTCCAAAAACCGTAAAAAAAGTAGTTTGTGCGTCGTAAAAACCAGTAACATTATTACTTAAATATATCCATACAAAATTTCAACTGCCGAGCGATTTGGTCGTGTCGTTATGGTCGCGTGGCTGTAAGCTTGCACTCGGGAGATCAAGGGTTCAAATCCTACCGTCGGCAGCCCTGAAGATGGTTTCCCCCTGCCTGTCGTATGAGGTGACTGGAAGGGGGCCATGGTCTCTGCTCTCAACTTAGGAGCGTGAGTTGGTGACACGGTCCCCTTAGCTGAGTCCGACATTGCTTCCACTTGTGTCAGTCTCCTCACTTTGATATTTCCTTGGTCAACTCTTGTTCTCTTCCGATCGCGACGGTATTAGGTTTGAGAGGTCTAGGGAGCCTCACATTTTTCGCTTCCTTCGTAGTCCTCTTTCTTGTACATACTTCGAAGTTTAATTTATAACTGTTAGGATCTGCTGAAACTTTGCTGTGTCGGTGTGACGTAAAGTACTGTCAGTTTTAAAAAAGACTAATTTTGAATAAATAAATGTATAAACCTTCTGAAAAGGAAAACATATGGTCCTGGTCACGGACATATTTCCTGAAATCTATCACTTCCGTACTGGTTGCTGAGAACAGTTTTTTTCATGTAAAGTTAGCCGATAAGTGGTGGTAGAGTGTTCAGTAGAGTTTCCTTGCTCGGTTTTAATGTTTGTCATAAAAGCCACAAGATTATGATCAATTATTAAACAAAGGAGACGGCTATACGTACGCGTAGAAGGAAAGATAATCTCTCTAATATATATACAGAGAGAACCAAAAGTATTCCGACACCGCAAGCTTCTTAGGCCGTTTACTAGTAGTTACATTATACATTTGTGACTTTGAATATACAGTCATACAAAATATCTGACACATCTTTTATGAAGCATTGTTGAAAGTAAGGAAAGCATGAATAACACTAGAAACAGGTAAATATTTTTTTCTCACGCTTCTAGAGTATTCGAACACAGTGTTCCAGTCAGTACTTCGTTGGATACCCTTTAACTTTGATTATCGCTTTTAGTCTGCGTTGCATGGACTTCCTGTTGGAGGCATTACTTCCCGTTCAGCCAGCAAAGCATGTTTGAGATATTTTTTGTCTTTAATATCTCCCTTACGTTCTTCTTCAAAAGGCTCTATATATGCTCAATGGGTTTAAAATTAGGGAATTGGGATGCAGTGTGTAGGTTTTCGGGAGTGGTACACAACAGCCACTGTTTGACATTACTGCTGGTATCTTGCATAAAGATCCAATCGTCTGTTGAATTTACTCTCATCAGTCCATATGACCTTTACCCAAAATTCCTCAGTGTTATCCTGATATTTCAAAGCAATTTCAAGTCGCTTTTTTCTATTCGACCGAGCGAGTAGGCCGTGCGGTTAGGGTCGTGCAGCTGTGAGCTTGCATTCGGGAGATAGTGCGTTCGAATCCCACTGTCGGCAGCCCTCAAGATGGTTTTCCGTGGTTTCCAATTTTCACAACAGGCAAATGCTTGGGTTATACCTTAATTAAGGCCAGGGCCACTTTCTTCCAACTCCTAACCCTTCCCTATCCCATCGTCGCCATGTGTCGGTGCGACGTAAAACAAAAGTTTAAAAAGTAATCCTGTTCGTTTCATTCATCCAGAACTTCCGACCGACTCGACCATGGTACCCTTTACGAATACAAACACTCCGCACTGCGCTCGCAGAAACTGTGTTCTGTAGTTCAGCTGCAATCTTCGCTTACCGTAGCGTGTGAGGATTTGCGGTCGTCCCGTTTCTTGGCCTGTTTTGGACGGATTTGTCGCTGCTGAATGTGTCTATTACAGCGTAAACAGATGAACGAGGACTATTAACAGTTAGCCTTATTTCATTCAATGATTTTAATTATTTGGCTTTATAATAAATTTTCTTTCATCCTGTGCCATCTCCTTACCATTGCAACCCATTCTGTTTCCTTGTTTCTGCTGATGATTTCACTGCTGTCCGCCTGCTGCACCGTGTCACCTACTACTACTACTACTACTACTACTACTACTACTACTACTACTACTACTACTACTGAGACTCGATACGGATCTGAAACACGTGAATGAGTGAGTGACGACACAGCACTCACTTGTTTCTCTCTTTCATTGCGTGTCCGAATATTTTTGGAGCGTACAACAAGCCCACCTTCACCAAACGCCATTTGGTGTAACATACATTAAAGGGACCAGTAAACAAATCCCGCTTGTTTTCGGAAGTAAGTTCGCTAGTAATATATCTGACATGCCGGATTTCACTTCCTACTCTTAAGAAAATCGAAAATGATGAAGTGTCCGAATACTTTTGACTATTTATTTATTTATTTATTTATTTATTTATTTATTTATTTATTTATTAAGTGGCGAAGTTAGGGCACTTGGCCCTCTCTTACACTTAACCACATACCCTTTTTTTTTACAGTATTAATCTAAAGTGTCATTGTAATCAATTACTGTTATTGAGATATGTATGTCAGATAAGGAATTACAATAATACAATTAATTAAGGTTACTGAAAAAAATGAAAACCTACAACCTGTTTTCCAGTCATTGACCGGGTCAGGGATGGAATGAATGAATGAAGCAGATACAGGCTATTAGTACGATGGGGTCGCCACTCCCAAAGTGATTTATTAATGACTGATAGATGCTATGAAATGAGAATGGAGAGTGTTGCTGGAATGAAAGATGACAGGGAAAACCGGAGTACCCGGAGAAAAACCTGTCCCGCCTCCGCTTTGTCCAGCACAAATCTCACATGGAGTGACTGGGATTTGAACCACGGTATCCAGCGGTGAGTGGCCGACGCGCTGCCGCCTGAGCCACGGAGGCTCTAATTAAGGTTACTACTGATGAAAAATTATAGGATAAATAGAGAGTGGATAATAACAAAAAAATATATCAAGTTATAACCTAAAGAATATATCTACTACTAGCTTAAAGAAAAACTTATTCAAATATAAGGCTAAAATAAATTAACTAGTATGTTACGATCTGAGTGTACTAAAATCAATGTTACTATGTAGTCTATTTCTATGAACAGTCTATAGCCTTAAATGAGAGTAGTAAGAACGTAAATGGGATAGCCTAAGAACTTAAATCTAGTACGTCATTTTTGGTTTCATTCACACGTCATTCACTCTTACATTCATTCGAGTCAACTGTATGTACTCTGGAGGAATTTACGGTAGGCTGTTTTAAATGTCCTAGACGAGCAAGACTTTTTAATATCATCCGGGATCGTATTCCATAACCTCGTAGCGGAGACCAGAAATGAATGGCTGTAGGTATTCGTTCGATGCGGTGCTATTTCAAGTAGTGATCCGGAACGAGTGTTAATATCGTGGAACGAAGAAAGAAGCCTAAAATTGGACGACAGGAGGATAGGTTACCTAGGAGAATAATGGACTCTGTTACAGAGGATAAGAGGTGGGGCTGTTTGAAGAAAGCAACTGATAGACAAGGGTCATTTGGTGCATTTTTCTACGGTCATTTAAACGTAGCATGAGCAGACATGTCGGAGCTGGAAGGCATATCGAATGCAAGAGTTCTGTACACGTTGTAGCTTTGTTGCTTGTTCACAGGTTAGATCAGTCAATAAACTGTCACAGTAGTCAAAGATTGGAAATAGAAGTGTTTGTATGAGTTTTAATTTAAGGTCCAGTGGGAGAACATTTTTATGACGCTTCAAAGGATAAGTAGATGCGTGTACTTTTCTGCACACATTGGTTATATGCTCATTCCAGGTCAGAGTCTCATTTAAGGTGACCCCGAGGTTTGTAACAATCTTGAAGTATGGCACTTCGGTATCATCAATGGTAATTGGAGGAGGATTGTGATTACTATTTAGAGCACATAGTAATTTTTTGTGTCCAATTATTATGCTTTGGGTCTTTCGTAGGTTGATGAGTAAGGCGTTGTTCCTGGCATACGTTGTGAGTCGTTGTAGGTCTGTATTCATATGCTGGATCGCTTCGCATATACTATCACTGAAGGTATACGATTCGGTAGATTTTAGTTTACTCCTACAAAGTTTTAACACGTTTTATTTACTCCCATAGGTCCGAGGCTTGTTTAAAATGTTCTGAGCTCGGTAAATTCATGAAGCAGGATGCTACCCTACTTACACATAATCCAAGTGAGGGTCTCTCCTCTGACGGGCTAGGAACCACTGGTGGATTGTATATCCCTAGGCGCCTGAGCACAACGAAGGCCATTACTCAGAATATGTCCGAGATGCCCACTCCCACTCCCATTCCGTAGCAACTGGTATCCCGACTCTCAGGACCACTTTTAGGCCATTCAACCGTTGCCCATGGTTCACGAACTAGGATATGACTACAGTAACCCACAACATGAACCATATTAGCCTTTCGAAGACTAAATTGATATCAATAGGTAAGAAATTCAACAGAATTGAATATCAGATTGGTGATACGAAGCTGGAACAGGTAGATAATTTCAAGTATTTAGGATGTGTGTCCTTCCAGCGTGGTAATGATAGTGAGATTTATTCACGGTGCAGCAAGACTAATGCAGTGAGCTCGCAGTTGCGATCAGCAGTATTCTGTAAGAAGGAAGTCAGTTCGCGGCCGAAACTATCTTTACATCGGTCTGTTTTCAGACCAACTTTGCTTTACGGGAGCGAAAGTTGGGTGGACCCAGGATATCTTATTCATAAGTCAGAAGTAACAGACATGGCAGTAGAGAGAGTGATTGCTGGTACAAATGTGGAAACAATGGCAGGAGGGTACTCGAAATGAGGAGATAAAGGCTAAGTTAAGGCTGAACTCGATGGATGAAGCTGTACGCATAAACCGGCTTCGGCGGTGGGGTCATGTGAGGCGAACGGAGGAGGATAGGTTACTTAGGAGAATAATGGACTCTGTTACAGAGGATAAGAGAAGTAGAGGGAGACCAAGGCGACGATGGTTGGACTCAGTTTCTAACGATTTAAAGATAAGAGGTATTTGAGGCCACAGCACTAGTTGCAAAAAGAGGATTGTGGCGACATATAGTAAATTCACAGAGGCTTGCAAACTGAACGCTGAAAGGCATAACGGTCTACAATAATAATGATGTATGTATGTATGTATGTATTTATTAATTACGGAAGAATGGAAAGAAGTTGAAACACAGTTTTGGGATCAGTTTGGCTTCAGAAGAAATGTAGGAACGCGTGAAACAATCCTGACTGTACGTCTGATCTTAGAAGACCGAAATAAGGACAAGTCCACGTACATGACGTTCGTAGATTTAGAAGAGTCGTTCGATAACGTTCATTGCACCAAGCTGTTTGGGATTCTGGAGGTGTTCCGGATCACATACGGAGAACGAAAAGTTATCTGCGATCTATATACAAATCAGTCTGCAGTTTTTTTTCATGTGGCTATTTCTAGCCGAGTGCAGCCCTTGTAAGGCAGACCCTCCGATGAGGGTGGGCGGCATCTGCCATGTGTTGGTAACTGCGTGTTATTGTGGTGGAGGATAGTGTTATGTGTGGTGTGTGAGTTGCAGGGATGTTGGGGACAGCACAAACACCCAGCCCCCGGGCCATTGGAATTAACCAATGAAGGTTAAAATCCCCGACCCGGCCGGGAATCGAACCCGGGAACCTCTGAACCGAAGGCCAGTACGCTGACCATTCATCCAACGAGTCGGACAGTCTGCAGTGATAAGAATGGAGGGCTTTGAAACAAAAGCAGCAATAAGATCTGGAGAAATTGCTGAATGGTATGCACCAAGCCTTGAGCAAGGAGTACAAGATGAAAATAAATAAGTCCAAAACAAAAGTAATGGAGTATAGTGGATGGTGATGATGCAGGAAACATTAGATTAGGAAATGAAGTCTTAAAGGAAGCAGATGAATATTGTTGCTTGGGTAATAAAATAACTAACGATGAGTGAAGTAACGAGGACATAAAAAGCAGACTAGCACAAGCAAGGAAGAAATGTGCTCACTTCCAACATCAATATAGGACTACGAATTAGATGTTTTTGAAGGCTTTTGTATGGAGCGTGGCATTTTATGGAAGTGAAACAGGGGCGATAACTAGCTTAAAAGAAAGAGAAAAGAAGCTTTTGAAGTGTGGTGTTACGGAAGAATGCTGAAGGTGAGATGGATAGATCGAATCACAAATAAAGAGGTACTGAAACGAATTGGTGAGAGGAGATCGAAGTTGATAAATTTGACGAGAAGAAGAGATTGATAGGACACATCTTCAGTCACCCAGGACTTGTTCAATTTTTTTAAGTGTAGCCGGTAAGAACGGTAGGGGTAGACTAAGGTATGAATATTAAAAGCAGGTTAGAGCAGATGTAGGATGTAATAGTCCTATAGAAATGAAGCGATTAGCACAGATAGGGTGGCATGGAGGGCTGCATCAAATCAGTCTGTGGACTGATGACTCAAACCGCAACAACAGTTTTGTAGTTATTCAAGGTCGAACTAACTCGGATACGTTTTCCGAGTGGATTGTTTCCTTCATTTAGCTTGTAAACGTTTCAGATCTCTCAGTGTGTGTTAACAATTCTTTGTATGTACAGTACTAATACTTCTCGCCTGCCTTAGCTATAACTCTACTTCATTTGTGAGGCAGGTTCTTTTTCTTTTCTTTAAACCTGGGAGGTGAAGTTGTTGATTTAAGTCAGGTGGTACTCAAAGCTTAACGAAATCGTCTTCTCCCGTCGTATTAGCGCCCTTCCATTGACTAGACGGTATGGCAATTCGCACCGTCAAACGGAACACTGGAATTAGCAGTCCCCTCCCTGCATAAATCATAAAACAATTCTGCATGAGCAATTTTTTAAAATGCGCTCTGTATGGGATCGCTACCGTAACACTTTCTACTGCACCGAAAGCAAATCATGAGCATTGTTGTGTGATGGTAGTGCTTCTGTAGCGGCATAGACTTACACTTGAAAAATAAAAATAAAAGTCGTCTAGCGCCAGGTTTGTTTCCCTCTTTTTCTGTATGTGGTTTGCTGCATATCTATTGTCTCTTTGTTGAACGTAATTTAAAATTCCAATATAATGTAATCTGTTACATCACTTGTATTATTGTATAGCCGTTTGTGAATGCTGCTCGTTTGCAAACTGCTCCGCTACGGTTTAAAACTGGCGTCGGCGCCAGTAATTCACTGGCGTACGTGCTTGACGCATTTCGAGAAATCGCGGAACCATGGATGAAATATTGCTTTCATTAGCAGCTTCTGTTCGCGCTGCCGTTCCTAGTAGATTAAATCACTTTTTTCACGATGTTACCTGGCTGTCATTTATGGCTAATGTACCAAAAATGTCGTTTAGAGAGCGCGTAGGTACTCAATGGAATCGCCTGCTGTAGTTTTGCCAGATTGTTTTAAGCGCACTGTCCACACCTGTATATTACCTGTTATAATTCTTCCGCGTTTTCTCTCATTTTATTCATGATGCTGAGAAATTGATTCACTTAAGCGATCCATGACGACAAAGTAGAGACAACTCTTTCGAACTCCAGAACATTATCAGATATGTATAACTCTAAAGTAGAGAGAAATATGTCTTCCCCACGTTTTTGAAAGTATGACAAAATGCGAATTGAAAATTTGAAATCGCTCGATAGATGGGGCCTTATTCTTTCTCGTGGCATTATTCTCAATTTCTTGGTCGGCGCTTCCTGTGGATTTGGCCCAGTTTTACGGCTGAGTGCCCTTTTGTACGCCAGCTTGTTGTGGTGGGATGTATCCACGATTGCACGTTTCAGTGGTGGCCGGTAAAGTATGGTGTGTGGGTGAAGAGAAGTGTATTAAGGCGAACACGGACACCCAGTCTCCGAAATATAGGAATTAAGTACACGCATTTAAAATCTCCACCCTGGTCGGGAATCGAACCCGGAACACCTCTGAACCTAAGGCCACAACGTTATTCATTCAGTAAGGAGTCGGACATTATAAGGAATTCTGTCTGAATACACTATTTGCAAAAATATTTCCTCTCAGTAGAAAAATTGTTCTCTGGCGATTGCATATACGGCACATTATACAGGTTGTATATATGTAGGGTAATTTAGGGATATCTCGACACGCTAAGCAAACACCTATAATTTTGATCATGCTTTATTTGTAAAATATTTCAATTATTTCCCTGGTACACTGTTAGCTTATGTTTTATATTGTTTATGGCAAAAAATAACATTTCATAACACGTTACATTATCAGATAAATAAAAGATGCAATAATGTCCACGTCTCCCGCACTTAGGGAGAACCTGACACTAGGTAAGACCTCCGAATAGTTACACAACTATTGTACACAGTCGGTACATATAAACTCTTCATCGTTTCCGTTTTCCACACACATCTCATGGAACCATTTCCTGCATTCCCCACTACATTGGACCCATACCTCATTACGGTTGTCGTCACATACTGCGCAGTAATTCTGAGAACAAAGAAGACTGCTTGAGAAACTAGCTTCCCCCTTGCACACGCAGAGTTCTCGTTTTTGTCCTTCGATTTGAAGGATTCTTTTCATTTTCGCGTTTTCTATTCTTTAAATTTTGCCGATAATCCTGTGAAGTCACTGTGGCGGATTCTTGCGCTCTTCTTCCTTTCGTTTTCCAAATGGGAGTCTTAATATCGGAACAGGAGACTATTCCTGGTTTGAGCAACTCAGAGGTGTTCATGCAGGTGAAGCTTCATGTTCATGTGATAGGGCTATTGGCATTATCTTCGACAGTAATATTTTCTCCAACATGTACATGACTTGAAAAATTTTCGTCCAGCACAAGGTCATGTTCTAAAATGTCGTCTTGGAGGATATCGGGATTGGACGGATAAATGCCACATATTCCGAAATCCGTCGGTAAAATTTCCTGACGTTGCCGATTTGTCGCATGCCAGCTTTAGAAGATCCCCAAAATTATCTTTAGTGATCCCTTTCTCCGGAAGTGCGCGAACACAGCTCCTGGTGGTCTCATTGTAAACATGTTTGAAGCTCTTGAAGTTAGATACATCTATTGGCTGGCAGCGGTGAGTACTGCGGGAGGGGGGGAAGCAACACATCTCTATTCATAAAGCTGATGGCTTATCAAGCAAATCCGGATCTTTGCAGTGCGTTGAGTGTCCGTCGATTATCAACCGAATCCTGCCCCGACGTTTGTAACTGTTTAGGCGATCAAGGAATAATGAAAAATACCTCAGTGGTCATATACACTGATTCGGACATTTTAACAACTGATCCACTGGGCATTCCTTTTGAGTGTGTCTTTGCTTTACCCCTCTCATTATAACAAAGGGTGGGATAGCATATCCAATAGCATTACCACACACCATTACTGGTACCATAGATCCCTTTTTCTGCCGTGGTGCTGTGAAACACGTTTTTCTTTCCTTTTTCACTGATAATCTTCCCTGCCTTAGATATGAGCTGAACACCAGTTTCATTGGCATTGAAATTAGTAGCAGGCTCTTGAAAACCTCAGTTATATCCAACCACTGTCTTTTGTTTTTTAAATATGCTTCTTAACACCATTCCTCTGAGTGAACCTAAAAGCCAGTTCTCGTAAGTCGGTCACTGTTCGCCCAAACCCTTTAGAATCGAGATGAAAAAGGTTGACTAACTGGTCCTCTATAGCTTTGTCAATTGTTGCTCCTTTTTTCAGTTTTCTGTTGGTAGACATGCCAGATAGTATTCTGGATCTGAGTTTATTCCTTGGAACACTGAAACTTCACAACTGTTGTCCAAGTAGTTCAATTTTCTTTCACGTCCTGAATAGCAACAGCCATATCTTCTGCATTCCGTCGTCCAAGCAGACATTTGTACTCATATTTCTGTGGCATCCTCCACCTATAACCATTTGAATGCAAAACTATTAATGCGAAACTTTTACTTTATCATCAGTCTCCAACCTTCGTAATTTGCGTTTAACTTAACAAAACAATACAAACATTATTATTAAAAATATCGCATTACAAAAATATATCCTAATACACTACATTGTCATAATTTATTACTGCTACTAAACTGTAGTATTAACGCACCATTAAACCCTGTCCCCAAAAATGTATCCCGGTTAGTCAGCCTTTTTCATCTCGATTCTAAAGGGTTTGGGCGAACAGTGACCGACTTACGAGAACTGGCTTTTAGGTTCACTCAGAGGAATGGTGTTAAGAAGCATATTTAAAAAACAAAAGACAGTGGTTGGATACAACTGAGGTTTTCAAGAGCCTGCTACTAATTTCAATGCCAATGAAACTGTGTCGAGATCTCCCATCTTGTCGTGTGTAGATCTTCCCGAGTTTCATTGGCAGGCAAGAGGTCGCAACACTTACCAAGCTGAAGGTTTCGCGATATGGATATGACATGACCGCTTCTCCGAAACTTGCTTTGTGCGCCTA